>NC_081359.1:89990468-90599100 GCF_030684315.1 Stegostoma tigrinum
GTAGTAATAAATTGTGGCAGAGATGTACCAATGTCAAGTGAGTGGGATGCATGAATAAATGAAAATTTAATCAAATCATCATTCAGCCAAACATCATTCATGAAAAACGCAAAGCCTGTATTCACTAACACACAAACTTATGAAAATGGCAGCAAGGAGAAAGCCAACCAGTCTTTGAGCTTGACTCGTATCTTCATGTAGCAATTAAGCACCATAAACCTCATTGTCACCAGTCAACTAGCAGTCATGTAACATTTTGGATGAGGCAAAAGAAAGGATAGCAAAAACCAAGGCCAAATCAGCAAAACAAAAGCAAGTCTAGAAGTTGTTGCCTAACCTGGAAAGATGATTAAAGCCAAGTTCCAGGAAACCACATTGGCCATGAAAGCATCTATTCAAAATCCTATTTGATTTTTACTGATAACCATATTGATGCTGAACACTTATGCATTGCACAGGCTGGTACTTATTGTTCTGTGGATTGAGCACAACCCCAATGAAGTACATGTCTAAGGTTTTTGCTGTTGTGGAGATGAAAGTCAGAACACCTCATCCAATCTCAGACAGCCTTTGTATTACGACTGTGTTCAAAATGACAATGCTGAAGGCACTCAGAGATAGAAGAGGAAATGACGGAAGATTAAGCATATGAGTTAACAGTGTTGAATTTGAGATGCAAATCAAAAAGGTGAAGCGATTGAGTTTAAAATTGGAGATGTGCTTCCATTTGTGGGTGAGGTTAAGCTTAAATTGGCTGCAGCAGGAAACTGGACAAAAGAGTTTTGGGTGTATAGTTATTGTAAAGGCACTGATGACACTTTCAGTACTATTGGTGTAAGATAACAACACAAATAAATAATGTTACAGGAGATGGAAATAAGTTGCATTTGGAATAGTTCTGGAAAGAAATTCAGCTCACAGTTGTCCTTTTCTCCAGGATAAAATTGCTAATCAACTTTGGAATTTTGTCCTATGACCATGTTGTGCCACCATCTTGCCAGACTCCATAAAACAAGTGATAGGCAATATTTTCTTTTCATTCATTCCTGGGAGGTGGGCATTGCAGACCAGGCCAGTATTTTACTGTCTATTGTGAATAGTTCTGTGGAAGGTTATGGTGAGTAGCATTCCTGAACTGTCCTTGGCAATCCACAGTAATTACAGGAAGGAAATTCCAAAATTCTGGCTCTACAACAGTGACGGCATGGTAACATAGTTCCTGTTCAGAATGGCATGTGGTTTGGAGAGGAACTTGCAGGTATTGATATTGCCATGCATCTACTGCTGTTATCTTTCTAGATGGTAGAGATCACAGGTTTGGAAGGTTTAGTCAGAGGAGCCTGGGTGAGTTATTGCAGTGCATCTTGCAGACACTATACAATTATGTAAATCGATGCCTGCCCCAAGCTGTAGGATACTGATTGTGAAATTCAGCTTCAAATGGATAGATTTTATTTCACTAACTCTCTGCCACATGCGCCAGACACTGAATGGCCTAAACAGTGATTCTTAAAGGAAAGCTGCTCACAAAATGAGAAACATTTTGAATTGTGAGAAGCAGGTCTGAAAGTCCAAGGTTCATGATAAAACTCCAGTCCACAGTCAGTGCATTTCAGACTCCTTCCAGGATATCCTCCTTCACCTGACTAGGTTGCCCTGTAAACTTGTGTCACACCATTTCTTAGCAACAAACTGTAATGGGTGCTATTTACATAGAAAAAGAGAAAATAAGTGCAGGGATAAGCCAATCAGCCCTTCAGGTTTGCTTCACTATTCAATATGATAATGACTGATCATCCAACTCAGTATGTTGTTTCCATTTCCTCTCCATTCCTCCTGATTCATTTAGCCCTCAGAACTGTATCTGACTCCTTCTTGAAAGAATTTAATGTTTTGGCCTCAACTGCTTTCTGTGGCAGGGAATTCCACAGACTCGACACTTTCTGGGTGAAGGCATTTCTCCTTATCTCAGTCCTAAATGGTCCATCCATAGACTGTGACTCCTGGTTCTGGGCTGTTCAGTTATTTGTCAGCTCCAGTTCACCAGATCAGCCGAGGTCTGGCATCAATGAAAACTGAAGAAAGAACTGTGGCTGCTATGGGTCAGGACCAAAACAAAAATGCTGCAAAACCTTAGCATGTCTGGCAGCATCTGTGAAGGAAAAAAGAACTGAGTTAACGTTTCAGGTCCAGTGACCTTTTGTTCTGAGGAAGGATCGTCTGACATCAATAGCCCTGTCCTCGGGTTCAGTAGCCAGAACCAGTCTTCATCAGCTTTGCACTTATTTTGACTATAGGCTGAATTTCTTGGCTTTGAAATCAGAAACACAGGTAGGTTTTAATGACAACATTAACTCTGAGAATCATCTAATTCATGCAAAGATAACAGTGAGAAGAAGGATGGACTTAGTGCCAAGCGTGCAGAGTTTGTAGTATGTTTTGGTCTTCCCAAAATATCTCTCTCTCTTTTCACAAAATTTTTTATTTGCTAATGGATGCTGACAGCACAGGTGGAGATAATACAATGGGGCAAGGTGAGGAACCAGCCACAAGAACTACCTCAGTCAGTACAGGGACTGAACCAACACAGCTGCTGTCATTCTGCATCAGCTTCTAGCATTCCAAGAATAGTTTCTCAATATTTAGTTGATGGACCTCATGGCTTAGACAAAGCTGAAAGTTGACCAGAGTAAGACAACAGAGAATGGGTTGAGTGAACTAGTGTTTAGGCCCAGTTAGTGGCACCAATGTCTAAATGGAAATTGACCTATGTGTGAATGATGACAGAAAGAGGCAGTGCGCAGATGAGGAATGCTTAGCGAATGATGGCCCCTGGGAGAGGGATTGTACTCCATTGCTGCAATAATACAGAAAAAATAGAGATAATTTTTAACTTTGATAAACGGTGCGTCAGTGCTGCATTGAGGACAGAAACCTAATGGAAACAATGAAACATACAATTAGCAACATTCAATTTGTCAACAATAACTTCAACTGAAGCTAGCTATCATAGTTACCTATTGTCTGACCTAATTGTATTCAAAGAAACAGATGCAATGTGTTCCATTATGCTGTGAGAGATACATTTACAACATACAGTTTTGAATAGTCATTTATGAAATCATACATTTCAAAGGGGCACTTCAAAGTTCCTGATATTAGTCATAATAGCTTGAGGGCTGATTCAATCTTAGAAAGAAACCCTGATAAACTTTGATTCACCACAAATCCATTTTCCTCAAAAAGCTTAGACAAATGAGTCTTGACTGACAAACAGTACAATTTTTAAGGCCTATTAATTGAGATGTAAGATACAGAAATCAAAGCACTTCCAAAGTTTTTATTTTATTTGAATAATTACTAAAAAGGTATTAGAAGAATGGACACTTGGGAGCGAGCCACCAGGCTATAATTAGCATGATTGCTCATAGTAATGTCATACTCATGAAATTAAAGCACAGATAAGTTGACAAGATATCAGCTTAATTCCAGAGAAGTACCATGACTAAATCCTAAGGTTTTATTTAAGTCAGTTTTGTAAAGAATCAGAATTTCTTAAGCTTCGTTCAAAGGACAAATTTAATGCTTTCACTCAAGGTGAATTTTGTGGAAGAGGTAGCAGTTAATTCGGTGGAAGTCTGGCACACAGGACTCCTTCCCACCTTTCCACTCTGATTAAGTTCATTATAGAATGGCCTGAGAATGGATTTTCCACCCACAGCCAATTAATGCCAATTTAAGAGTGCTGTCTTGACACTGCTGTATTGAGCCCAGTGACAGGCAGGGCTGCTTACCATACACGGCGCACAACAGCGAAACCAGGGTGGAGTTACATCTGGGATTCAGTGGAGGAGCGCAGTGGAGAATATAGCCATTACTCAGAGGGACACATTAGGGAGTGGACAGCTGCTGAGTCATCCCATTGCCCTTGCTGCCAATCCCCTTCCTCCATGTGTTGTTGGGTGCCATGTGGGGGTTGTACAAGCAGCAGATGGTTCCTCCTCAGTGATGCCACTGTTCAATGAAGCTACCAGGCCATAATTGGTGATGGAACCTCCAGCTCAACGGTCCTTAATCCGAGGGAAGTTCCTTCACAGGCGCTTAATGCAATGGGCCTTCCCTAAAAGAGGTGACTCAAGATTTTTGTGGGGATACCCACAGACCATAAAAAGGCATTTAGTAACAAAATAAAAAGAAACATTGTTACTGGAGCTTTATTCAGAATTATACTGCATGAAATATGTCTTAACAGAATGGAGGACTAAAAATTCAGGATTATATAAGGGTTTCATCAAAATAATTTCACTATAGGCATGTAAGAATCAGAAAAATTTTAAAACACTTTCAATCAAAGCACATGTATTTGACTCAGATATCCAAATCTTGCAGGAAAAACACAACCTAGCAGCACCTGGTGTGATAGCATCAAACTGTAACGGTAGAGTGACATCCAAATAGATTTAAACATGTCTCCATCAAGAACAAAATAAAGCTGTTCCTTTTAAGTTAAAAACTTAATATTTAAGGGAGCTCATTAAAATAGTGGTGTATTCTGTCATTCAAATTAGCAACATTTACCCCAGCACCCTATCACCACAGTCCTTAGCACATGGAGTGAATGGAGAAGATTGGCGTGAATATTTACAGGAATTTAATTTTGATTTTATTGTCACATGCATTTTACAGTAACAGTAAAATATAATACGGCAAAAAGCTTTCAGTTGTCACTTTAAAACAGCATCATTTTGAAAAAATTAAGAGTAAGGAGAAAAAAAAAATGCATGGCTTGAAGACAGTCTATTCGTCCTGATCCAGCTCATAACCATCAACAATGTTTGCACCGCCATCCCTCTACCACCGCTTTGCCGCTGTCTACACTAGACCCATCCAACATTAAAGTCACCAATCTTCAGATACCATTTTTGCCACTGGAAGGGAAGAAGAGTGAGGAGGGCAAACATCAGCTAGGGAGAGCACTAAAGCTGGAACTGACTGTATTTAATAACAGGAGGCTTGAATCAGCCAATTAGTTATATACTGCTCTTACTTGCTGTTTTTGTGCAGGGGAACACGCAACATGCATGTTGGTGTGATCTAACCGTGTAAGCAAATGATGATGACATAATTGATGGTATTATTCTGACATCAGCAGAGTCCAGTAAAGCAGATTAAAGAGATGCATGTGAAGAGGTTTTCAATATACACTAGTGAGCTTTATTCAGTAACCTTTAAATATAAAAATGAAGAAAATGAGTGAGTTTTATTCTAGAATAAAGACAAAACTAGGTATGCTAGACATCAAAAGCCAGTAAAATTGGAGTAGCCTTGAAGAGCAAATGTGTTGACCTTCTTTGAATACATCCAATCACTTAGCAACCAAAGGTATTTTAAGACAGTGTGGTCATCCAACAGCCCATATTACTGCCAGACTTTCTCCCAACTTTTCTTGTTTAAGTGACTTGCAATGATTTCATGAAGCAGTCCAACTCACTCTAACTTGAATTCCATTTTTTCCTTTTTCTGTTGTTTTAAATTATAAAGGACCATTTATAGATGCAGATTCCATGTCTGTACAGCATGAAAAATTAAGGGATGCACAAATGCAATTGCCTGAGATGTACGGCTAAGTGTGCCTTCCGCCTAATGGATTCATCACATTGCAGAACCATCCCAAAGTGTAGATCAGAGGGTAAAAATTGCATAGTGCAGGACTGTTGGCTGAGACAAATTCCTCACTGGAATATATTGACACAACCTCAAATTTTGACTTGGACCTCATTTAAATTAGAATGGCAAGTCCAAATGAAGACTTGAATGGAGCTCACAATTGGGAGAATGGGGAGCAATTGGGAAAGTGAACTTAAGCTATCACAAAAGGGTATGGGAAATGAGAAAAGGGAGAAACGATTAGGAAGGAAGGGGAGCAAGTAGGAGAACTTAAGAAATGAGAGAATTGGGAGGCTGCAACCGTCTTTAGGGAGGGCAGTACAGTGAGGAAGTGGATAATTGGGAGAGATGGTGAGTTGAATAGAAGGAGTCTGAGTACTGCCTTAATAGACTTCGTGGAATTGTGAGGAACTGTTCAGCTTCCCTGAAATGAAAAACAAGTTATTAATAACGCTCCTCTTGGTGGTGAAAATATGATGGGCCTAAAAGATGATCCGTGTTATTTCCTCGCTTCCCAGTGGCATGCTGGATGTCTTTCCAGCTACTAATAGTGCCAAGCAAGGGCTATGTATTGGCTCCAGCTGTTTGCCATGTGCACCACTGCCATGCTTCAGTAAGCACTTCACTCAAGACTACACATTTAATTCTGGGCTGACAGCAACGTCATCAATTTCTAATGGCTCAAGGCTTGAATAAAGGGTAATGCACTGCTATTAAGTGTTTCTTTGCGGCACATTATGCAGAGGACATTCAGCTGCTTGTTAATAGCTTTGCCCTTGTCTCAGAACATTTTACAGTGACAACAGGTCTGAGGAAGACAAGTGAGACTTGGACAACATACTAGGATCACATAAACGAACTAAATGTGTGCGATTCATCTTCAATGTCAGGTTCCAAGACAAAATTTCCAACATCAAGGTTTCTGCAAAGTGTGCTGTATGTCAGGCATTGAAAGCATGTTCATCAGAGCTCAGCTTTGCTGAATCAGTTATAACGGTCACTTGGGAGATTCATGAAAATCAAAGACAGAAATCTATAGTCGGCTAAACATAGTAGTCTGTATGATCGTACTTCCCAACATAGATAAAAAGAAAATCAGTAAATAAACCTCTGAATTTGCAGGCCAGATCACAATACCTGGGAAATAAATATTGGAGAGATCCAATCGAGGAGTTGACATCATCAAACCGTTTTGACGTTTGAGGAGAACAATGTCGTGTACCTTTATGCCAAGTAATTACAGGACAGAGACAGTGCCTCTATCCATTCCTCTAATACTGACTAACCCACTTGTTGCAATCAATTATGCAAACTGAAAAAGTTAGTGAAGGTGGAGTCTTTGAATATTGTTATGGTAGAGGTAGATTCTTGATAACCATGGAGGTAAAATGTTACTGAACATAGGCAGGAATGAGGAGCAATCAGATCAACCATGATTATACTGAATGGCCGATACAGACTCAAAATGGCCAATGGTTTATTCCTGCTCATAATTTATCTGTTGTTTTTCAATCAAACAACACAAACGTAACAACATTAAACACGTCTCTCCTTGTTTTTTGCTGAAGACAGAACTGTTGGGAATAATTGTAGAATCCATCACTCGTAGGTGATTGCAGGAACCATGACTAATCTTTGAAAGGATCCTTTAAAAAGAGATAGGGCTCAAACATACATATGAAGCTTGCTAAAGTCTACTTTTGGAGTTATAAAAATGTGCGACATAAAACAGACCCTTCCGTCCAACTTGTCCGTGCCGACCAGGTATCCTATATAAATCTAATCCCATTTGCCAGCTTTTGACCCACATCCCTCTAAACTCTTCCTATTCATATATGTATCCAGATGCCGTTTAAATGTTATACTTGTTATAAATGTTATACCACTTCCTCTGGTGGCCGTTTATTCCATACACTTACCACTGACTGTGTGACAAAATTGCACTTTAGGGGCATTTTAAATCTTTCCCCTCTCACTTTTTCTACCAACCCAGGATAACCAAACATAGACCTTAAGAGCCTGCATAACCTTTCAACTTGGAAATGAGTTTCCCATCTATCCTTTTTACACTTGAGGAAGCATTATTGCTTAAAACGGTCCTACTGTTAGACAGTGAGAAGTATTAATAGTGCTCATTATACAACAGCAGATCACTAAAATGAAGCTAACATCCAAACAGTACAAGGCAACCACCCTTAAGGGCAATTGAACACAAGAAATTGTTTCTCGTGGAGAATCTGCAAACAATGATAGTCAATATTGGAGTGATAACATTGAAGTTAATGGACATCATCAATATTTTAAATCCGACACAGGAGTTGGATTCAGTTTTCTGTCAGTGTCACAGGTAGAATGTGCAGACTCCACACACTCAGCCACCGGATGGTGGGATCAAGCCCAAGTCCCTGGCACTGGGAGGCAGCAGCGCGATTCCTCCTCCTCCACTGCACCTGCTCCCAAGATGGGGCGCTCCACTCCTGAACATCGCAGATGTCCTCTTATTTCAAAGACCATAACATCCCCTCTTCGAAGATCGAATATGCTCTCGACCGCATCTCTTGCGTTTCCTGCACCTCTGCCCTCACATCCTCTCCCCACAACAAAAACAAAGACAGAATCCCCCTTGTCCTCACAGATCATCCCACTAACTTTGGTATTCAATGTAACATTCTCTGCCTCATCCATCACCTGCAATCTGACTCCACAACCCAAGATATACTTCCCTCCCCATCCCTACCTGCCTTTAGCAGTTACCGCTCTCTACGTAACTCACTCATCCACCCTACACTCGCCACTAGCTCCACCATCCCCAGCACCTTTCCCTGCAACTGCAGGATGTGCTACACCTCCCCCCTCACCTCCATCCAAGGAATCAAACAAACCTTTCAGATCAGACAAAGGTTCACATGCACATCCATCAATGCAGTCTATTGCATCCGCTGCTCCCAATGTGCCCTCGTCTACGTTGGTGGGACCAAGTGGAGGCTCAGAGACCGCTTTGTAGAGCACCCCCGCTCTATTCGCTACAAATGACAACACCTTCCAGTCGCAAACCATTTCAACTCCCCCTCCCACTCCCTTGGCAACTTGTCCATCCTGGGCCGCCTCCGGTGTGACAATGACGCCACCTGGAAAGTAGAGGACCAGCACCACATATTCCGCCTTGGGAGCCTACAACCCAATGTGGGCTTTACCAGTTTCAACATCTTCCCACCCCTGGCCTCATCCCATGACCAACCCTCCCTCTCATGTCCATCCGTCACCTGTGCATCTTCTCTCCCACCTATTCGCTCCTCCTACCTCACTGATCAATCCCCACCACTCCCGACCTGAGCTCACCTTAGACAATAGACAATAGGTGCTGGAGTAGGCCATTCGGCCCTTCGAGCCAGCACCACCATTCATTATGATCATGGTTGATCATCCACAATCAGTATCCTGTTCTTGCCTTATCCGCATAACCCTTGATTCCACTATCTTTAAGAGCTCTATCGATCCCTTTCTTGAAAGTATCCAGAGACTTGGCCTCCACTGCCTTCTAGGGCAGAGCATTCCATATATCCACCACGCTTTGGGTGAAGAAGTTTATCCTCAACTCTGTTTTAAATGCCCTACCCCTTATTTTTAAACTGTATCCTCTGGTTCTGGACTCACACATCAGCAGAAACATGCTTCCTGCCTCCAGAGTGTTCAATCCCTTAATAATCTTATACACCTCAATCAGATCCCCTCTCATCCTTCTAAACTCAAGAGTATACAAGCCCAGTCGCTCCAATCTTTCAACATATGATAGTCCTGCCATTCTGGGAATTGACCTCGTGAACCTACGCTGCACTCCCTCAATAGCAAGAATGTTCTTCCTCAAATTGGGAGACCAAAACTGCACACAATACTCCAGGTGGGGTCTCACCAGGGCCCTGTACAGGTGCAGAAGGACCTCTTTGATCCTATACTCAATTCCTCTTGTGATGAAGGCCAGAATGCTATTAGCTTTCTTCACTGCCTGCTGTACATGCATGCTTGCTTTCATTGACTGATGTACAAGAACACCTAGATCTCGTACTTCGTCTTTACCTAACTTGACTCCATTGAGATAGTAATCTGCCTTCCTGTTCTTGCCACCAAAGTGTATAACCGCACATTTATCCACATTAAACTGTATCTGCCATGCATCCGTCCACTCACCTAGCCTGTCCAAGTCACCCTGTATTCTTATAACATCCTCCTCACATTTCACACTGTCACTCAACTTTGTGTCATCAGCAAATTTGCTAATATTACTTCTAATGCCTTCGTCTATATCATTAATATATATTGTAAACAGCTGGGGGCCCGGCACCGAATCTTGTGGTACCCCACTGGTCACTGCCTGCCATTCCGAAAGGGACCCATTTATCACTACTCTTTGCTTCCTGTCAGCCAGCCAATTTTCAATCCAACTCAGTATTTTGCCCCCAATACCATGTGCCCTAATTTTGTTCACCAATCTCCGATGCGGGACTTTATCAAAGGCTGTCTGAAAGTCCAGGTATACTACATCCACTGGTTCTCCCTTATCCATCTTCATAGATACATCCTCAAAAAATTCCAGAAGATTAGTCAAGCACAATTTCCCCTTCGAAAATCCATGTTGACTCTGACCTATTCTGTTACTGCTATCCAAATGAGTCGTAATTTCATCTTTTATAATTGACCCCAGCATCTATCCTACCACTGACGTCAAGCTAACCGGTCTATAATTTCCTGTTTTCTCTCTCCCTCCTTGCTTGAAAAGTGGGACAACATTTGCCACTCTCCAATCCACAGGAACTGATCCTGAATCTATAGAACTTCAGAAAATAATTACCAATGCGTCCATGATTTCAAGAGCCACCTCCTTAAGTACCCTGGGATGCAGGCCATCAGGTCCCGGGGACTTATCTGCCTTCAGACCTAACAGTCTATCCAACACCATTTCCTGCCTAATATAAATACCCTTCAGATCGTTCATTACCCTAGGTCCTTCAGCCACTATTACATCTGGGAGATTTCTTGTGTCTTCCCTAGTGAAGACAGATCCAAAGTACCTATTCAACTCTTCCGCCATTTCCTTGTTCCCCATAATAAATTCACTCGTTTCTGACTTCAAGGGCCCAATTTTAGTCTTAACCATTTTTTTTCTTTTCACATACTAAAACAGCTTTTTCTGTCCTCCTTTATATTTTTGGCCAGTTTTCCTTCATAGCTCATTTTTCTCTGTGTATTGCCTTTTTAGTTATCTGCTTTTACTCTTTAAAAGCTTCCCAGTCCTCTGGCTTTCCACTCAGTACCATTCCGCCTACCTTCCCCAGCTGAACCCCTCCTTCCTCTACTTATTTCAGGGCTCCCTTCCCCCTGATGATTCTTATACATTTGGACTTAATTAACTCTGCATTATAGCATAAATACTCTTCATTTTAACTCTGCATGAATTTATGTCCCCTCCTTAAATAAATTTCTTGTCTGAATATCTTTGTCTAGCTTTTGAGTTAAATACCTCTCTTCAAATTTGATGATTAGAGGTGCATTCTGGTCATTCCTTTTGAACGTTCAAACAAAAAATGCTGTCAAAATGTAATATTTCTATGGATTCCCTTCAGCTGCTGTCTTGGCTGTAAACAGTCGATTTAATTAAGGTTAATTAAATTGATTAGAAGAGCTGATAGTATTGAGTGAGAGAAATTATTTCCCTTTAAAGTGGGAGCCTAACCTTAAAATTCAAACTAAGCCACCTATTTCCGAGGTGATATTAGGAAATATATCTTCACAGAAAGGTTAGTGGAAATCTGACACACTCTTACCCAAGAAGTTATCAAGCTATAGATCACTTATAAATGTCAAAACTGAGACTGATAGATTTTTATTGAATGAATGAATAATTTTATTGTCATGCGTATTTTACAGTGAAAAATGCAGTAAAAGTTTCCACTGTTGCCATGGTCATGGCTCCATTTGGAAAAGTTGAAGAATAATTATAAAAAAAAAGCTTAAACAGCTTAATAACATTCCACCGTTGCTCCGCTGCCGGCAGGGCCAGACCCAAACAATGTTTAAATCACCGATCCTCAGGTGCCATCTCACACCGCTTGGGCCTGCCTCACTGTAGGAGCTGATGCTGGATCCCATGTTCACCACTCTGCCAGCTGCTGTCTCGCCGCCAACTACTAAGGTCCTGCTCCAGGTTCACCAGCCGCCACCATGCTTGAGAACCCAATGAAGCCATCGTCTTGCCCCTTTCCATCTTCGTCATTCATGTTGTCACTGACGATGCCACCGCAACTGAGTTTCCCCAAGAGGTATATAGAAGTAAAAACGAAAAATTTTTAAAAAGAGAAAAGAAAAAGTAAGAGAAGTGGACAGAGCGGGCAAGCCCCGGGCACAGGGAACCAGGTGCTGCCTACTCCATCGTTGCCATCTTAACTTTTTGGACAAGGATATTAAAAATGATGAGATTTGGGCTGTTGGATTTGTCATGATCTAATTCCAAGAGGCTATATGATCTCCTTCTGTTCCTGTGTTCATATGCCAAAGTGATCCATTACTTTCACTACATCATCTTCATTTTTGAAAAACTGAAATACTAGCCTCTTTAAACCGCTTGTAATCCATTGTTAGAAAGATCATATCAGTTACTTCAAAGAGCTACTGGTAGGAGGATTGGTGGTTTCTCCTTAAGCTGTTGATGAAAGACATTTAGGCACAGTTTGTTTGCAGTGATCTAGTATGTCTTGTGAGTACTTCCTGTTACAGCAGTACAACTCAAATAAATTGATAAAGTATAGTTAATTGATTCCTAAAATCAGAAAACATTATTATACCTTAGCATAAACATCAATCGTTGATGCTGACTTCCTGCCTGCATTTAATAATTTACTATTTTATATATGAAACAAAGAGAAATGAAATTGGTCCCAGCTGAAAATAACTGGGAAGCTGCAAGTCATTCTGCAAGCACAATGTAGTAGGGTTATGAATTTAATAATATGTAATGATAAAAGCCCACTAACCACACTAGCCCTTTACCCAGAGGCAAGCATATCTGCACAACTAATTGAACTTCTTATGTCTATCCCTCCAAGCAACTCAAACAGAGATTTCAAAGTTCAGGAATCATGTTCTGAGAAGCTGCACGCGGCAAACATTAAGAAATGTCCCTCTCACAACCTTGAAGGAAAACATTGCAGCACTGTTTGACAGTAAATTGTTTAAATATGTTTCCATATTTGGGACAAGAACAGATAATGCTAAAAAGGTGAATTAGGTTAGTCAGCAGCAAAGTGTCCAGTTAGATGTTTCAGGCGAACTGCCTTCCACTTGATACGTGGTGTATTTGTTGCAAATTTTATTTCAGCAGAATGCACATTTAAAATAAAAATCACTGCTCCATTTAGAACATGTGCGTAATTGCAATGATAATTTATTATAAATAATTTATAAATAATTATTCAAAGCTGCAGTTTCGACTGGAGTAGTAAAAACAGAATTGAGAATGCAAAAAATAGAGTAAAGAAAAGAAATCCAAGATTCCTTTGACTATTTTGAAACATAAAATTCTGATAGGGGTTGACAGCTTATATTCTAAGACGATGCTTCCTCTCTAAAGGGAATTTTGAACTAGGGGGCAAAGTTTAAAAATAAGTGTCCTCTCTCCCATTTATGACAGAGATGAGAGAGATGCGTCTGCCTTTGGAATTGTTTTCCCCAGACAACGCAACAGGCTGCTGATTAAACGTATTGAGACAGATTTTGAATCATTCTAAGGACGTAATCAGATCAGCTATGATCTTATAGAATGGAGTAAATAGTCCATTCCATCTGCTGTTTCTTATGATCTTATGAACCTTATCCCATCCAAAGCAGGAGGAATGTGTTTTATGTTGCAGTAATTCAGTAATTTCATGTGCATAGGAATTCTGAGCTTAGCAGCCTTAAGAAAATACTGGTGTTGCAAAGTCAGTCTAGAAGGAAATGAAATTGTTCGGGGTGTTTTCCCCATTTAGGAAGAATGTGTATAATTTGAAGGGTCTGGTTTGAATATGGTGCCATTGCCAACAAGTATGTATTTCTTTTGAAGTTTTACCATGCATGTTATACATTTTGAAGTAAATCATCAAATTGTAATGCTGAATATTCAGCTTTGTGAAAACTGATCCAAAGTAAGAAGAGTGGATGATCACTTTATTAATTAGAAAAGTTGGAGCATAGCTGTTGAATGGAGCTTTGTCTTAAACAAAATTGATTAAATAAACATGCTGTTGTAAAACCAACTGAGGCAATTATTCTGAAAGTCTTATTACACTGGGAATGCAACAGCATTTTAAATTTTGTCCATAGTTAAACAGAAATTAAGCAGGCTGCTGTTACTTATAATCACATCTTCAATTTATCATTATCAAACCTCAATCTTCACTATGCTACTTTAGCAGTAATCAGTCTATCTAACCAATCCTTTAGTGCCTTTAATGATCTTTTTCCCCCGTATTCTCTTTAAACTTCTTGGGTCCATTGGATAAAGCAATGGCTCTGAAAGAGTTAATGTTGAAGATTGCATAAAGTTCCACCCATGTGATGATGTTACACTGGCTTGGGTAAGGATAAGGCAGAACCTCTTAGGATCTTGTGGACTTATATCCAAAGATCTGCCATTGATCCTTGTAACAATATCTATCATTCTAAGTGACTTTTACCTGATTCCAATCATATACTAAACTGCATCTTGTTTAAGAAAAAAGTCACCTCTCATTAAGACTCAGCTGGCAGCAGCTAACTACCCCAATTACAAGCTGCCAGTGACTGGCATCCCAAAAACAACTGCAACGTAGTGATCAATGGTGAGCATCATGAGTTAAAAGGACATGACAATTAGGAGTGAGGATTGACATTTAATTTAGATGCATTGAGTGAAACCCAGTGCACCCAGAATAAATTTCCATTTGCAGTTTTAAAGATTTTACAGCTTTATGAATACTCATAAAGCAGCTGAACAGACTGCTTGCAGACAAACTCCTGTGAAGATCAATAAAGGATAAATAATGTTATATTGTGAATTCAAACCTGGTAAGACGTGCAGAAGCAAGAATGATCTGAAAGATAGTTATACCTGGCAATTACAGATTCTGTCAGGAAATGAGTCAGTAGCAGCAGTTCTGGTAAATAGTCCAGCAAGCTACAGGTGGTGAACCTACGTGTGTAAACTAACATAAATTCTCTGTTGCCACCAAACATTACTTGCCCGTGCCATCCTCAACTTAATCCAAAAGGTATACATTTCTGCTCTTTCTCTCCTTTATCCACTTACACTTTTTCTGAGCTATTTTGTCCAAGTAATCACAACTGACCATTCAACTTCTCTTCCTATGTGTCCCATGGTTTTCAAGCTTATTCCAATTCCTCAGTTATTACCCCTCTCTCTTCCAAAGCTGTCACGTCTGCTGCTCAAAATGTCCACACTTGGATCCTTTACTCTTACGCACTGCTGCCCTATCTCCAAGCTCCCATTCCACTCCAAAGTCATTGACTGTGTTTTCACCTCCCAAATGGGCACCTATCCTTTCCACAACTCCCAAATCAAAACTTTACAGTCACAGCCAGGGTGCCCTTAAAATTACCCAGGTGGCAATCCCACCATCCTCCTGCTGGCCCTGGCCTGTGCTCAATTCTACAGAATGTGTGCAAGACGTGGTGTGGGTCCTTCCCAACCATGAAGTTTAAGCGGGCCATTATTGTTTTCTTAAGCCCAACTTCTTACTTCGACTCAACACTTAAGCTGTAGGGAGGCTGTCAGGGTGTGGCGCAACAGGTCATCCTGCTTGGCTCACAAGCAGGAGGTGATGCCACATTTTCTTCAAGGGTTACTCTTCTGCATTGTACCCTGCTACTCAAGGCCTGACAACTGTAGGTACTCCTGTTCTCCTTGGCTTTTCCATCAAAAACCCCTTTCCAGTCTCCCTTTTCTCCACAAGGCTCTCTATCTCCCCTCTCTGCTGTGACTTAGAATCTGAGGACTTAAAGTCATTGAGACATAGATTTATAGCGATCTACAGCATGAAAACAGGCCCTCTGGCCCATTGCTGCCCAGCTTTCACAATTTATACTAGTCCTATTTGCCTGTGCTTGGTCCATAACCCTCTGTACCTATCCCCCTACATATCATCTCAATGTGTACTATTATTGCTACTGGCATTACTGAGTCAAGAGAACTACAAGCCAATTAGTTTGCCTAATATTTCCCTGAGATGGGGTTTCCTGACCAAGTTCCTCAAGGAATTAAATGCTTACATCAACCAATGTTTCCAAGTGACATTTTCTTTGTTATTTAAATCCTTTACTGCCCTCTCCTCACTATCTCTATAATGTTCCTTACACTTTCAACCTTCTCCAGAATTTTGCATCTTCCAACCCTGACCCCTTTCCTATTCTTGGCAGCTGTGCCTCCAACCATCTAAGCCATGGAATTCTCTCCCAGAAACTCTCTAGTTCCTTTCCGTTTTTAATCATATAAATATTTTGGATTCAAGAACAGGTCAGAGATCAGGGTTTCTCCAGCAAGTAACTCATCTTGTCCCATGCCATCATCGATAGGGCAGGTCGAGACTGTGAAATAATCCTTTCCACTTGCCTGATAGGATGCTGCTCTAACAATATGAAAGAACCTCAAAGCCATTCAGACATCCATGACAATGCAACTCTCCTGATTAGTGCTCCATCCACCACTTACAGCAATCAGTCCCTCTTCCATGATTATCCGCTAGCAATGGTGTGTACCATTTTCAAGATGCACTGCAGAAATTCACTAAGACTTTCTACACTGCACCTTCCAAACCCGTGACTGGTACCCAGAAGAACAAAAGCAGCAGACAAATGGGAACACTACCATTTGCAAAGCCCCCTCTCCAGGCAATGCTGATTTGGAAATATATCACCCCCATTCCTTCCCTATAACGGTGTCAAAATCCTGGCACGTACCCCCTAATTGCATTGTGGATGTACCTACATTGCAACAATTGCCGTAAACCAAGAAGTGGAGCTCACCACCACCTTCTCAAAGGTAATAAATGCTGGCCTCGCCAGGGATGCTCATGTCCCATAAATAAATAAAATAACATCTTTGTTAAATCTTATCATTTTAGCCTAGCTTTTATTTACTCATTTTACAAGGTCCTTCTTTGATGCAGTATCCATTTTTGTCTGAATAGCTCGTTGATTTAGGTTCATCGATGTTCCTTTATTTCAAGCACGCGATCCCAAGAAGCTGAAAATAACAACTATCTACAGCTGGAATCTTGGTCCAAGTTTAACTCAAGACACATGTTTCCAGCTCCAACTTCTGTCTGCTTTGCTTGAAGGAGAAAACAGTCTAGTTTTGAAACAAAATTTCACTGCAGGAGCTCCTCAGGCTGAATCTAGGGCTGAGCTACCTTCACCCGCTCCATCTCTGACCTGTCCTTGATCATACAGGATTTTGGATAATGAAACCAGGATTTAATACTGTTTAAGACACTTAGATAAGAGCATATGGAATAAACGGCCAATCAGCCCCTTGAGCCTGCTTTGCCATTCAGTAAAACCAGAGCTAATCTGATTGTGGCCAAAACTCCATTTTTCTACTTAACCTTCACAACCTTCCAGATCTGTGTTAATCAAAAACCTATGAATCTTAGCCTTGAATATATTTATTGACCCCACTTCTAATGCTAACTGGGGAGGAAAATTCCAAACACTAATGACTCTCTGAAAAAGAAAATTCTCCTCATTTCAATCTTAAATGAGAGACATCTTATTTTTAAAGTGCATTCCACCTCCCTCACACAAACATTTCACCCTGCCACCACCTAAGGACTTCCGGGGGCACCTTCTCTGAACTACTTCTTACACAAGTATTTCCCGAAGTAAGGTTACAAAAGCTGCACAGAGACATCCAGGGTCTAGTCTCACCAAAGCCCTGTACAGTTCCAGTAAGACTTCCCTACTTTTATATTCCATCAACCCCTGCAACCATTTGGAATAATTTGCCTTCTCAATTACTCTCTGTATCTGTATTTTGACTTTTCTGACTCATGTACAAAGATCTGAGGTCCCTCTATGTTGTAGCATTTAGCAGTCTCCCTCCATTTAAATAAATATTCAGCTTACCTGACCCTTGTTGTCAGTATTGTTTATCTGGCTTTTTGTTCAAACAGTTGGGGCAGCCTCGCTTGCAAACAAGCTGGAGCTGTGGGCTTTGTACAAATGGAGCTTTGGCTGGGAACATGCCACTCATTGCTCTGTGGATTAGGGACAAGTCATTGATTATAAAGGCCTTCTGCCAGCCAACAGCGATGTGTTTGGATCCAAGGTACCTGAAGAGATTACAAAGTATGAATGTTTAGGTAGAAACCATCAGACCTCTGAAAGAGTCACCCTGTGCCTTCTGCAAACAAATAAAAGTATTTGGAAAAGGAAAACCAAAGAGCAGTACGTCCTGACAAGCCAAAAGGACCATCTAAGCAAATCCTACAAACAGGTACCATTGGCCTGTGTGTTTGTGTGTGTGTTAGCGAGAGTTATATATTGAAAGTTCATAATATTTTACCTGTGGTTGGAATCTATTTATTTGCAATAATTAGTCAATTTTGTTACATACAGAAACCTTGCCCATGTACTTTGTCACCATGGATATAAACGATAGGTCCATTTGGGAATTTTTTGTAATTTTATATTTGCTTTAACATTTGTGAAGACTCTGAAAATGCAGGGGTTTTATTTCCAACAATCAACTGGGTGAGGTGTAACAAAAATAATGGGGAACATTAGGTTTCCCAGGCTCCTGGATAATTTAATGAAAAGCTTGAACATGCCCCTTTTGTTTGCAGAGAGAAAGACTCTCTGTCTGATTATAAATAGGTTCGAGCAAGCTTAACTGATCCATGCTGTGAGCCCAACTGATTATCTTAAATTGGTTGTTAGTGAAGTTATTAGCACACTCAGGACTTTTTAGCAAGTGTTGCCCAACTGCAGCATTATATCCTACATGCGTTGGATATTGCAAGTGTGTGCTGGGTGTGGGGTATGCTGGCTTGGCACAATGGCTTAGTGGTTAGCACTACTGTGTTCAAATCCAGCCTTAGACAACTGTCTGTGTGGAGTTTGCATGGTCTCCGTGTCTGTGTGGCTTTCCCCCAGAGTACTCCAGTTTTCAACAGGGCAAAGATTTTCAGGTTAGGTAGATTGACCATGCTAAATTGCTCATAGTGTCCAGGGATGTGCATAATAGGTGGATTAGCCATGGGAGATGCAGGGTTACAGTGATAGGGTAGTGGGGTGCTCTTCAAAGAGCCTCTATGGGCTCAATGCGTCGAATCCCTACCTCCATGCTATAGGGATTCTATGACTAACATCCGTACTTTACCAATCATAAACAATCAAAGGAGCATGCTATTTGATTCAATAAGTCATTTACTGGGAGATACAATCCATGTACCTGGTATTACACCACTGACAGCTGGATGTTGGATTATGGATGAGGGAAGCTTAGGTAGTGATGATGGGGATTTTGATTCTGGGTAGCAGAGGTAGTGGCTGTTTAGGTGAGGGTGGAAATTGGTGAGTGGATGATAGTGGCCTGAGTGTGGGTGGGAATTGGTAAGTTGTTGGATATTGGTGAATGGGTGAGGATTAGTGAATGGCTGGGGATCAGTGACTGGGTGGTGTCGGAGTTTAGGGTGCAGGTGGGATGTGGTGATTCAGGTTTGGATTTGCGAAATGCAAGTGTATGGGAGTGCATTATGAAGCCAGCACCGACACTTGCTTATAACTTGCATGAGTTAGACAGCCTTTGTACAACCTATGAGGATGGGAGGTGGATTTTTAATTGCAATTCATTAATTGCTCAGCTAGCATAATGTCAAATGTTGTTTTGGGAGCTATACTTTGACTCCTCATGTTTCCTGAGCTTACCAAGCTTGCATCAGAAGATGTGACGAAAATGGCAATTCAGAGAATGGAACCCATGCCAGGGAAACAGGCCCTAAGTATTCGTAGCTGCTTTCTTACCTGCTCATGTAAAAGGGTTTGTACCCACACTGTGTGCTGAGATGTTATGTTACACACTTTGGAATTTAATTTACATTCTTTGCAGGTGTCACCTACACTTTGAAGATTCAGGTGTCTGATCTGTTTTGAAACTATAATTTGTGTTATGTTGTATTTCAGTGAAAGACCACGATAAGCACCGGCAGTTTCAGGAATCATTCCAAGATAGAGGGCAAAGCAGCAGAACAGTGGGCAGCTTGTGGTAGATCATACCCAGACTAGAACCTTTACCAGCTGGAACAACAGAGACTCAGGAAGCCCGCATTCACAAACATGTGCTGCCTACTTAAATAAGACCTTCTGCCAGCTGGATGTGGTGACTCTACTTTGCAAGAGACTGTCAAAGACAACCCTTTCCACTGAGTCTTTGCCTTTGAATCCTTCCAGGGCAGTTGGTAAACTATGTTGGCATAAGGTGATTGCTTCTTTGTCAGCCATTGTGTCACTTTTGCCTGTGCCGACACCAGTCAGTGTGAGTGGGCACTCAGGTTTTCATTACTGGCTGGCTACAAACAGGCACAATGCATCACCGAAGGCTCACTCAACTGAATAAAGGGATCCCGAGGTCACTCAAAGATTTTTGTCATCATCACAGTTTTCCACGCCATTGATGTGCAGCTGGTATACAGGCACAATGCAAGTTTCCTGCAGCCTCCATAATGCTTTCATCCTGCAACTGTCCATACTGCTGAGTTGAAGACCATTGGTGAGAAGTGAAAGCACTTTGATTTGAGCCTCACTGTCATGTTATCTTTCAGCATCATCCACCTCATGGCCTACCCACACTCATGTTTGTCACATTGTATGTCTTTTTCTTTCAATTTGATGCTATCCTTAACTTCCCTGTTTAACCAAGATTGATTTATCCAATTCTTAAATCCTGTACCTCACTGGAATATATCTTTGCTGTGAGCCATGAATTATCCTCCAAAACATTGGCCATTATTCCTGAACCATTTTTGCTGCATAAGAAGGCAATGGCCTACTGGCATTATCACTAGACTATTAATCCAGAGACCCAGATAACATTCTGGGGACCGAGATTTGAATCACGCCATGGCAAATGGTGAAATTTGAATTCAATGAAAAAAAATCTGAAATTAATAATCTACTGATGATCATGTAATCATTGTGGATTGTCAGGGAAAATCCCATCTGAATCACTAATGCCCTTCAATGCAAAAAATCTGCCATCCTTATCTGGTCTGACCTACATGTGAAGCCTACCCACAGCAATGTGGTTGACCCTCAGTCGCCCTCTAAAATGGCCTAGCAAGCTATTCAGCCAATCACCACAAAATCTCAAGAAATGAAACTAGGTGGATCACCTGGCACCAAAAAAGACAATGGCAGAAACGGCCCTGTCAACCTTGCAAAGTCCTCCTCACTAACATCTGGGGGCTAGTGCCAAAATTAGGAGAGCTGTCTCTCAGACTGACATAATCATAGTCACTGAATCATACCTTGCAGATTATTTCCCTGATACCACTATCACCATCCCTGGATATGTCCTGTCACCCTGGCAGGTGAAAATTGCCCAAGTATGTCCTGTACATAAAAAAGCAGAACAAATCCAAACAGGCAAATTAATGCTCCATCTGTCTACTGTCTATCATCTGTAAAGTGATGGAAGGTGCCATCAACAATGCTATCAAGCAGCACCTGCTCAGAAATAACCCATTCAGTGATGAGCTCTGTCAGGGCCATTCAGCTCCTGACCTCGTTACAGCTTTTGTTCAAACATTGACAAAAGAGCTGAGTTCCAGAGATGAGGTGAGAGTGACAACCCTTGACATCAAGGTTCCATTTGACCAAGTGTAGCATCAAGGACCCCGAGCAAAACTGAAATTAACGGGACAAACTCTCCAGTGGTTGGCGTCATACCTGACGCATAGGAAGATGGTTGTGGTTGTTGGACGTCAGTCATCTCAGCTCCAGGACATCACTGCATGTGTTCCTCAGCCCAACCATCCTCAGCTGGTCGTCAATGACGCTCCTTCCACCATAAGGTCTGAAGTGGGATATTCGTTGATGATTGCACAATGTTCAGCATCAATCACAACTCCTCAGATACGGAAACAGTTCATGTCCAAATGCAACAAGATATGGACAATATCCAGGCTTTGGCTGGCAAGTGGCGAGTAACATTCGCAACACACAAATGCCAGACTATGACCTTCACCAGTTAGAGGCCATCAAACCACCATCCCTTGACATTCAATTGTGTTACCATCATTGAATCCCCCACTAACAACATTCTGGGAATTATCATTAATCAGGAATTCAACTAGACCCAATAAATAAATGCAGTAGCTAGGAATACTGTGGAGAATAACCCACCCTTTGACTCCCAAAATCTTGTACACCATCAACAAAGCACAAGTCATGACTGTAATGGAATACACCCCATTTGCCTGGATGAGTGAATCCCCAACAACACTGAAGAAGCCTTACACCACCCAGGACAAAGCATCCAGCTTGATTAGCACTGTATCCACTCCCTCCAGCGCCACTGTTCAGTAGCAGCAGTGTGTACTATCTATGAGATGCACTGCAGAAATTCACCAAAGATCTTCAGACCACACCGTCCAGGCCCACGACCATTGGAAAAATGCTAACGTAATGCCCTTATTCAAAAAGGGAGGGAAGCAATATTTGGGAAATTACAGATCAGTTTGTTTATTGTGTTAGAATCAATCATCAAGAAAGCAATATCAGGACATTTGGAAAGTCAAAATGCTAGCCATGATGTTATGAAAGGCAATTCATATTTGACTAATTTTCTGGAATTTTTTGAAGACGTAATAAGCAAAGTGGATACTGGGATCCTGTAGATGGACTTCTAGAAGGCATTTGATAAGGTGCCGCATGAAAGATTAATTCACGAGATTTGATCATATAGGGATTAGGGGTAATTTATTATCTTGGATAGGTGACTGGCCGATGGACAGAAGACAGAGATTGGGATAAATGCAAAAGTTGCTGGAAAAACTCAGCAGGTCTGGCAGCATCTGTGGAAAAAAAATCTGAGTTAACGCTTCGGGTTTGGTAAGCCTTCCTCAGAACTGAGTACTTACAGCATTTTCTGTTTTCTTGTTTACAAAAAAGTCCTTTTTCCAAAAAGCAACTGCTGTAAACAAGGATCCTTCCACTGCCTCATACAATATATTACTGCAACTAATTGTACACTGCCAAATAGTTGAGAAAAACACTTATAAAATCAGTTCCACATTTCAGAGTACAGAGACACTGTAAACATTAACATTTGCAGTATGCTCTTTCAAAAACAAAACAAATTTTAAAACGCTGTCATGAGTGTATTATTCAGACCCAGAACTAATTTTTTGAAATGCATCACTCATTACTAAGTATAGAAGTAATTATCTGCGGTGCTTTGACAAACCAAACTGCTTCACCAAATTTTTGTTTTCCACAATCTTAATGTAATAAACAAAAAAATTAGAAGGAGGAATATATTTAGTTGTGGTTATGCTGGTATCACACAGTCCTTGAAAGATCATGTTTATGCCGGAAAGTGATACGCCACATAAGTGTCACTGTAACACACCATTAAGAGCTAAGCTGCAGGACTTGTTGTGTCATGGGCTTCTGATATTTGTTCTAATGAAAGAACTTCAAAGTTAAGCTTATGTTTGTGTGTATCCATGATACCAGTCTGCAGGAACATGAGGTTTTTACTGAGGATGACTCAGATACGCGATGAAACTGAAACCTTCCATTTCTATTTAACTGATAATTTTGTGGAAAAATAGGCACGAGGGAAATCCTGTCTATAATTCCTGTATTAGGTCTGGAGGAATTGCCCTTCAATTGATGATAATTAAAAGTGACACAAATTATTCAGAATGATGTGAGTTCAAATTATCAATATTGGGATAAAATTGCTTCCTTCCCCAATATATTTTAACTTACCATCAAAGAGAAAACAAATAGATGTGGTTACTTCTTAATTAGTATTTGAACAATTTGAACAAAGGATTAATTCACCAAAATTTGAATTGATTAGATCAGATTTGATTCCTATATAATGGACACAAGTTCTGCTTGGGATTTCTGCAGTTCCCTCTTTCTAAGCCACAGAGATTAAAAGCTTGCAGCTGGTGCTAAATGTGTTGGAGCAGAGGTAGTTTGACACTCTCCTCATTATATTCTGACAGAGAACCTTGCCTCATTTTTGGTTAAAAGGCCTATTTAATTATAATTGCAGAGCTTGAAAGGGGTATCTGCAGAATAGCAGCTCAATGTATCTATAAACAAAATACCATGAAACCATGCATGTCAATAAAAGCAAATCCAAATTGAAGTCTTGTCATTCAAACAGAGTTTTATTATTCTATAACATTTGGACTGGGGACCAATGCAGAAAATACCCACACTAAGGCTGAAAGGTGGCAAGTACCAGTCATACCATGTAAATGGTAAGCAATTGCCTCTTCCAGTCAGAGATGATCCAGCCACTGCCTTTGACATTCAATGATCTTATGGGTCACTGAGTCTCCCACTATCAACATGCTGGGTGTTGCCATTGACCAGAAATTGAACTGGGATCACCATTTAATAGAGAGACTGCAAGAGCAGATCAGTGGCTTGAAATACTGCAGCAAGTAACTCACTTCCTGACCCCCTTAAGCCTGCCCATCATCTATAAAGTATAAGTCAGAAGTGTGATGCAATACTCCCCACTTGCCTGGATGGGTGCAGCTCTAACAATACACAAGAAGCTTGACACTATCCAGGGAATTCACCAAAGGCCCTTAAATAGCAATCTCCAATCTCATGACTACGTCCGTCTAGATGGTCAAGGGCAGCAGATATATTGGAAGACCACTACCTACAAATTCCTCTACAAGCCACTCGCCATCCTGACTTGGAAGTATATCACTATTCTTTCTCTGTGGCTGGGTCAAAATCCTGGAATTCCTCCCTAAGGGCATTGTGTGTCAACCAACAGCACATAGACTGCAGAGATAATGGAAACTGTAGATGCTGGAGAATCCATGATAATAAAGTGTGAAGCTGGATGAACACAGCAGGCCAAGCAGCATCTCAGGAGCACAAAAGCTGACGTTTGGGGTCTAGACCCTTCATCAGAGGGTCTCTGATGAAGGGTCTAGGCCCGAAGCGTCAGCTTTTGTGCTCCTGAGATGCTGCTGGGCCTGCTGTGTTCATCCAGCTTCACACTTTATTATCTAGCACATAGACTGCAGTAGTTCAAGAAGGCAGCTCACCACCTTCTTAAGGGTAACTTGGAACAGACAAGAAATGTTAGCCTGTCAACAACACGGTCATCCCACAGGTGAATAAAAAATATATTTTCATCACAGGTTGGTTTTCAAGCATCATTATCTCTGTTTTTTTAAAAATGCAAATTAATTAAAGTAGAATTATATAAATTACAATGCATAAAGGGATCACCTGATTTTGCATTTTGTTTTAAATTTTAAAGTAAATCTACTCTAAGGTCTACTCATTATCTTTCTTGGAATTCTAGATACACTCATAACATCATCACTGCACCTGAGCCAGAAACTCTGACTCCCAGTCCTAATCAGACTCATAGAGCCTATCATTTCTGCACTGTTGTTCTGTGCATATTAACTCAATACAAATATCCTGCCTTTTCCCAGTAACCTTGTGTGTTGTTCCTGTTTAAAGAATTGCCCAATATCCTTTTGAATGCCTTGCCACTTCCATGCAGATCCACTGCCTATCTATTCACCATGCGAAAAAGATTCTTCTCATCTCACATTTGCTTCTTTTGCAAAACACTTTAAAACTGTGCCATCTTGTTCTTGATTCATTTATGAGTGGCAACAGATTCCTCCTTTCTGCTCAATCCATACCCTGTCATGATTTGAAAACTTCCACCAGCCTTCTCTGCTGCAAGGAAAGTAGTCACAGTTTCTCCAATTTAACTCATAATTGAAGTGATCCATTCCTGAAGCCATTCTCATAAATGTCACCAACTTGTTCACATTCTCCCTTTATTGTGGTGCCCAGAGCTCTACACAATCATCCCACTGAGGTCTAACTGTAGTGTCTATAATGAAGCCAGCCAGGTGGACCTCATGAAATATGTCTTCCCTGATTGGGGCTGTTAATGTGGTCCAATCAGGAGCTCTGTTTGACAGACACAAACAGACATGTCAGAGGTTCTGTTCATCTGAAAGCTGGCTCTGAAGAAACTGAATCAGTGTCAAGGACTCTCCATGTATAAATAAGTGATGACTAGGTGACAGGATACCAGCCTCTGTGGAGTTATTTCACTAAGTTGTGTCTTATAAAAGACCACATAACTTCCTTGTACATTATGCCCCTATCTATGAAGAAAAGAGATAATGGGAACTGCAGATGCTGGAGATTCCAAGATAATAAAATGTGAGGCTGGATGAACACAGCAGGCCAAGCAGCATCTCAGGAGCACAAAAGCTGACGTTTCGGGCCTAGACCCTTCATCAGAGAGCCTCAGGAGCACAAAAGCTGACGTTTCGGGCCTAGACCCTTCATCAGAGAGGATGAAGAAAAGATACTGTTTACTTCACAGTTCTCTTACTAACAGCTTTCTTTGTGTTTACTTTAGTGAATTGCAGCTAGATCTCCCTTTTAGAATCTTTTAGAATAGTATTCTTTATTTAAACTGTCCCTCCATGTTCTTTGAATCAAAGTGCACTACATGACATTTTGCTGCTTTGAACTTCACCTCCCACTTTTCTACCCACACCACCAATGTGGCCAGGTCTTTTTGAAGTTCTACATTATCCTTACAGTTTACAATTCCTTCAGACTTTGTGTCACCTACAAACTTTGAAATTGTCCTCCACATGCCAAGATTGAGATTATTTATTTCTAGCAAGAAAAGCATGGGCTCCTGGCCTGACCACTGGAGAACACCATTGCAAACCTGCAGAATATAGCTACTAAGGGTACTGACTTGATGTGCCGAATGGCCTCTCACCCCACAGTAGTGATTCTGGAAAATATGAAAATCTAGTCCAATTAACTAAAATGCTGATAATTCGAGATAAAGGATAAACTTACTGAAGATGAGACCCAATGAATTGAAAGCTGAAGGATTACAGCTCGACAATAAACATACACAAAGTCAGAAATTTTGAATAATAACAGAATAATCAAGATGGAAAGTAAGTAACTGAAGGATCAGAAATGCAGGATAACCATCTTGAAAAACTATGAATCACATAAATAAGCTGACCTTAATCAAACAATATGATGTCATTTGCAAGCTGATATTTTGTTTTCAAGATTAGACAAAGTTGGAAAGTCACTAGCTTCTATAAATTAATGAACACCATCCTCCAAATTTGTGTTTAGAATTTGATTCACATATTCATTGATCAATTGTTGACTGTACTGATGTAGTACAATTGATTTTGCAGATAGATTCAAAGGTTTGAGAAAAAATGCTTAAACATAATGAGCACAGATGGAAAAAGACCTCATTTGAATCTAAATTCATTCAAGATTGGTTTAATGGTTCTATGCTGAAATTATCTTCAGGAATGCTTTCTGTGGTGTGATGACAATGGTCAGAGTTGCACCAGTGATGGTACATAAGGACATAACCACCAGATTCAAAAGATTTGGGCACAGCGTCCCTTCAATTAGATAAAGTGGCTTTGGGTTTCAATTACTGGAAACAGTGGCATTTTTCATCTCGCTACAATTAGAACTCAAATATTAAAAAAAAAGGCACAGCTAAGCTTTCACTTGCATCATTGGATTGTTGGTTTTGGTCCTGACTTTAATGGTTTGGGTCTGATTTTATTTTCAATTTTCTGTAACTCACAGTAAGTTTGCGGCAACCAAGCCAAACTGCCAAGAAAGGCTGGTTTGCTGATGTTGAAAGTGATGTTAATGATGGAAGTTCCTGTAACGTTACTGATTCTCTAAAAGTATGACTTGTAGAAGATTTGTAAATAGTTCACAGATTAAAATGAAAATCAGAAGCGCTATAAGCTGTAGCAATTTTATATGCATGAGCTAAAAGAGGATTATATTTCCTGTGATTTACTGCCAGCTGCTTATTTAGTTATTAAGCAATACCACATTTTTGCCAAAATTGCTTTGTTCCTGACATCCAAATGACTGCTCTAATTAACTACAATTCTTATTCTCTCAGCTATTTGAATCAAAGTTGCTGCCTTATCCTGAACACCTGTCTGCAGATAGTTTCTTGATGCTAATAAGTCACAGGCTGCAGTGATTGTACTTACAGTGTTAAATTAGAAATCTTGAAGTAATCTTTTTAGTCTTTTAGACTTCCTCTCTGAGATTTCATTACTTTATCAGATACTATTTTTCTTTCCACAGTACAGAATGTTTCAGAATTAGCAGCATGCAATCGCTCTGTTAGATGCCATGCTTTCTTGATGTCCCTGGCTTCCAAGTTTAAATTAGCAAAGGAATACTTTGGAGTCCTGCAGCAAAGGAGCAGAACACTATCTTTCAACTTGTGAGAGATACTTTTTTTTCATGTGAAGGCGATTAATCCAACTTTCCAGCATTCACAATTCACTAATTCTCTGCCAAATGACAGTTTGCCACAATAGTCACATAATGTTGTTTATTAAAACCTTTAAAACAATCATTTTTGAGAAGGACATCTTAATTAGTTGAATAAGTAAACTATTTGAATGCAATGATTTATTCTTCATTATCCTTTACTTTAAAGAAGTGGAAGTGGCAAAGGAAACAGACCAAAGAACATGGATTAAAAGAATTTGAAAACTTTACTCATCACTATCATGGTACTATGTAGGTCGCAGAGCTTTAAGTACTCACCACCCAATTGTGGATCCAGAGATAAAGCCAATTCAAAACACCGGAAACAATGCTTCTAGTAGCTATCAGAAAGTAAATTTAGCCTCTGTAGGCTTATACTAACTTTCTGCAGGATATGAGTTTGCAGGCTGACGTTACTCAGATTTTGACATTATTAGATATTGATTTGTAGGGTACATGTAAAGCTAGTGGGTATTCAGGTAAAAACATTCAAAGAAGGTAGACAGTATAGAAAATATAAAGTTTGTGTCTGAAGAAAGGCGCCGATCTGAAACGTCAGCTTTCCTGCTCCTCTGATGCTGCCTGGCCTGCTGAGTTCCTCCAGTTCCACATTGGGTTATCTATATAGGAAATATAAAGGCTGTTTAGATCCAATAGAAATTGCCTTTTTTATAAAGCATAGACTCGGATCCATATTCTTTCCACCTTAAGAGTGCCATTCACTTTGACAGCAGGAATTAAGGTAAATTGTTCAATTCCCAACAACAATAGTCTCTTATCTTTTCAAACAAAAACGTTTAACCATATGGCTCATATTACACAACCAGAATAACTGAGGGGAATTTCATTATGTCTTCAAATGTTCAGGATTATCCTGAAGACTTTCTCATCACAAAATAATATAAATATATTAATTGGAATATCCTGGAAAGAAAAGGAGGCAGAAATCAGGAGCAGCCTTTCAAAAAGACTAGGCCAATGGAAAACAGAAAAATAAAACTGAGATTGATAAAAATTGTGTTAGGCAAGTGTAGCAAAGGTTATAGAACAAAGGCGATCATTAGGTTTCAGTGAAAGGTCGGCTGTGTTCTAACAGAATGACAGTATAGGCTAGGGGACTGTTGGCTTTGTTCCAACTGTAATGTGTTTGTAGGTAGTGATATCAGAAAAGTGTTTTTTCACAAATGTAGGTGGAACAGACTTAGCATTATGTTGTGACCAATATCTTCCAGCTCTTCTGTAACATTGCAGTGCAGTCCTTACGGTGTCTGGTGAGTGACATTGCAAAAAATCTCCTTTCTTTGAGGAGAGTTAGAAAAAACTAAGTGCACCCTACGTTGACAAGTGGCGCAAGTAAAAACCCAAGCACACACAAAAGAACATATTATAGCAAATTATGGCAAATTAAGTTCATGTTCTTATCCTGGGTGCCAATGAATGCAAATACACTAGACTGCCATTCATTTGATGAGATATTAAACCAAGGCACTCTCTGCTTTTAGAATAAAGCAATTCATTACATTATTTGAGGGTCTTGATGTGGAGGTGCTGGTGTTGGACTGGGTTGGACAAAGTCAGAAATCACATGACACCAGGTTATAGTCCAACAGGTTTATTTGAAAGCACAAGCTTTCAGAGCATCACCTGACAAATGAGCAATGCTCCGGAAGCTTGTGATTTCAAATAAACCTGCTGAACTATAACCTGGGACAACAAGGTGTAGAGCTGGATGAACACAGCAGGCCGAGTAGCATCAGAGGAGCAAGAAAACAAACATTTCGGGCCTAGACCTGAAGAAGGATCAAGGTCCGAAACATCAGCCTTCCTGCTCCTCTGATGCTGCTTGGCCTGCCGTGTTCATCCAGTTCTGCAGCTTGTTGTCTCAGATTCTCCAGCATCGGCAGTTCCTACAATCTCTGCAACTATAACCTGGTGTTATATGACTTTTGACACTAAATGAAAAGAGAAGTTGGAGAGTTCTTTCCCGGTCGAGATTTATCACTCAATTATCATCACAAAAACATAATTATCATTTCATCATCACCTTGGTTTTTTGTGCAAGTCTGCTATGTGTAAATCAACCTTTTGATGTGCTGTAAACCTCAACACTTAGCTAATTATTGTACCCAGAGCATGGCATAATTATGAGGAATCTAACTTCTAAAGGGATGCACTCGCCCATGACCTTCTGGATAATCCCATACACTGTTAAATTCTGCTCCTTATGTCTGTAAGGACTCTGCAACCTTTGCCTCTGAATGGATTCCAGAATTTCTACCTTAGTAGTTTTGACAGTATAGTGGGCCTATAGTTACCTGGATTTCTAGGTCCATTTTTCACTATTTCCTTCACTATCCAGAAGCATGGGATCTGTGGTAATTTGGTCACTTGGATTCAGAACTGGCTTCTCCATAGAAGACAGAGGATAGTCGTAGAAGGGTGTTTTTCTAGCTGGAGATCCATGGCTGGTGGTGTTTCACAGGGATCTGCACTGCAACATTGCTGTTTGTGATGTGTCTAAATAACTTGGATGAAAATGTAAATGGATGAGTTAGTAAGTTCAGATGGTACGAATATCAGCAGAATTGTGGATCATGTAGAAGGTCATCAAAGGACATAGTGAGATATAGATCACTTGCAGATTTGAGCTGAGAAATGGCAGATGGATTTAATCCGGGTAAGTTTGAGGTGCTGCACACTTGGGAGGTCTAATATTAAGGAAAAGTATACAGTTAATTGCAGAACCCTGAATGGCACTGATGTACAGGGGAATCTTGGGGCTCAAGTCCATAGATCCCTGATGGAGGCCACACAAGTTAACAGATAGCAAAGAAGGCATTTGGCATGTTTACTTTACTCGTCAGGGAATTGAGTACAAAAGTTAGGATGTCATGTTTCAGCTTTATAAGACTTTGATTAGGAAACACTTAGAGTATTGCATTCAGTTCTGTTCACCACATCCCAGGAACGGTGTGGAGGCTTTGGAGAGGATGCAGCGGTTTACCAGGATGCTGCCTGGATTAGATGGTATGAGCTATCAGGAGATCCTAGAAAAACTTAGGTTGTTTTCTCTGGAGCGGTGGGTGCTGAGGGGAGACTTGATAGAAATCTATAAAGTTATAAGATGAAATGATAGGGTTGATGGTTGAGAGGTAATGGGAACTGCAGATGCTGGAGAATCCGAGATAACAAAGTGTGGAGTTGGATGAACACAGCAGGCCAAGCAGCATCTTAGGAGCACAAAAGCTGGTGTTTCGGGCCTAGACCCTTCATCTGATGAAGGGTCTAGGCCCGAAACGTCAGCTTTTGTTCTCCTAAGATGCTGCTTGGCCTGCTGTGTTCATCCAACTCCACACTTTGTTATCTCGGGTTGATGTTTGAATCTTTTTCCCAGAGTTAAATGTCAAATACTAAGGGACTTACATTTAAGGTGAGAGGGGGAACGTTCAAAGGGGATGTGAGGGGCAAAGCTTTTACACAGAGCGTGGTAGGAGTCTGGAACGCACTCCCGGGGTGGTGATAGAGGCTGATACAATAGGTCCATTTACGGGACTTATAGATAAGTACATGAATATGCAAGGAATGGAGGGATATGGATCAAGGGCAAACAGAAGGGATTAGTTTAGTTTGACATCATGTTTGGCACGACATAATGGCCGAAGGGCCAATTCCTCTGTTGTACTGTTCTATGTTCTTGTCTAGAAAACCTTAAAATGTTTTATTTTTGTTAGGGCAGTTGCTATCTTTAAGAACAGTTAGCTTACCTGCTTCAGTTGTTTCACTTATGTGGTGCCTATTCAAAAATGTAACTACAATATCAGTAGAATGTTTATTCTAGCTTATTCTACTTTTTAATCAATGCATGCTTCTGCCTGAATGTTTTAAATACTGGACTGAAGATTCCATGAAATGATTGTGACAGCAAATATTCTCTAAATTGTGATGATCTCTTTGCTATCCATTCAATGAGCATGTTATTTGTGAAAATCATCTAGACACATTTGGATGTGGACAATTAAGTTCAGGCAATTGATATATAGTTTAACAAGGGTCATTGAGGGTCAGACACAAATTTGACTGAGAGTCCAGCAGTTGTTGTAATAAATGTAATGTAAATATAAATAAATATAACGAGGAAGCAGCATAGCTGATGTCCTTTTCACTCTTATGTTCCAACAGAATGATCAAAATTCGGGTCACTTGGTTGCATAAAAATTATACATGATTGTACTTTATGATATAACATATATTTGCTTTAAAAGAAAAGAAATATCCTAATTGAAATAAATAAAACAGATTTTGAACAGTTGTGGTGGGATGAAGGCAAAGAAAAATGATCTGTGAAATGGGGGCAACAGAGGACAAATTAGATGTCAGAAGAGTTAGTCTTCCAGGGCCAAAGGAAACGGTAATAAGAGAAGGTAAAAAAGGACAATGATACGCGTAGAGTAGGTTTGCTAGTGAGTGAAAAAAGATATGAGAAAAGCTGAAATATGCAAAACAAAAAGGAACAAAATTGGTAGACAGTTTACAATCTAAAATTCTTGAACACGCTGTTGAGCCCAGAACATTGTATTATGCCAACTTAAAAAAATGAGGTACTTTTCTTCAAGTGTACATTGAGTTTCACTGGAATACCGTAGCAAGTCAAGGACAGAGATGTCAGTTTGAGAACAAGATGAAGAATTTGAATGGCAGACCACTAGACGTTCAGCATCAAGCTTGCAGAGTGAATGCAACTTCCCCAAAGTGCAGTGGAGGCAGAGCTGATCCACAGATTCAAGAAAGAAATAGGTATGTTTCTGACCAAAAGCAGGTTAGAAGGCAATGGAGAGCGGGCTGGAGAGTAGAACTGAGACCAGGATGAGATCAGCTATGATCATATTAAATGGCTGAGTGGACTCGAAGGGCTGCATTGTCTACTCCTACTCCTCATTCCAATGTTTCTCTATTCTCATGTAAGCACATTTTCAAGTGACTACCTGAGCTTCATTTGGTCTACCTGATGTAGAGGAGATCACATTGTGAACTATGCGTACATTAGAGTGGATTGAAAGAGATACGAGTAAATCACCACTAGACCTGTGAGGAATGCTTAGGGCCTTGGAAGGTGAGGTGTGAGAAGGTAAAATGACAGGTGCTACATTTCCTGGAAAGATGCTGTGGTAAGAGGATGAGGTGGTGGGTGTGACTGAGCAGTGGACTAGGATATCATGGAGGGAATGTTTCTACAGAATGCTAAAATAGGAGGGTAAGATGTGTTTGGTGTGTCATCATGCTGGATGTGACAGAAATGTTACAACTCATCATTTTGAGTATGGACGCTACTAGACTGGAAAGTGGTGAGGCAATGGGTGAGATCAGATTGTGGGATATTTGGTAGACACTGTCAAGTCATGATGGCAAAAGTCCTGATTATTAGTTGAGGAAAGAAAGAAGGTATTTCAGAGATGTTGATATGGAAAGTTGAATCAACAGAAAAAAATGTTGCAGGAATGGAATGGAGTCAGTGTTAAATTTAGGGCATGAAGATAGGTATTGAAGGTAGCCTTTTAAAAATTCTATAATTGTATGTGGGTGATGCTGGTTTGCGCAGCATTAATGGTCTGTGCCTAATTGCCATTGAGAACGTGGTGGTGAGCCATCTTCTTAAACTACTGCAGTCCTTGTAGAGTAGGGACACCCACAGTGTTTTTAGGAAGGGAGCTCCAGAATTTTGACCCAGTAGCAATGAACGGACAGTAATACAGTTCCAAGTCAGGGTGATGCATGGTTTGGAGAGGAACTTGCTTGTGATAGCATTGCCATATATCTCATATCCTTATACTTCCAGATGGCAGAGGTAATGGGTTTGGAAAGTACTGGCAAAGAGCCTTAGTAAGCTGTTGCAGTGCATCTGTTTATGACATACACTTCTACAATATGCATTGGAGGTGAAGGGAGTACATTTTAAGGTTGCAGATAGGGTTCCAATCAAGTGGTCTGTTTTGTCCTGGATGGTGTTAAGCTCTTTGGGAGCTGTTGGAGCTGCATTTGTCCAAGTGAGTGGAGAGTATTCCGTCACACTCCTGGCTTATGCCTGTTTGATGTTGAACAAGCTTTGGGAGTCAGGCTGTGGGAATCAATGGGCTCAAAATGATGGTCTATCACTAGAAATGGAGACAGGCCGACCAAGAAAGGGGACAGAAGAATCATAGATGGACCATGTGACTTTGGAATAACTCGATTAATGAAAGTTTAGATTTAAGCATCACAGCAGTGTTACCACAGCAGGATCATCACCAAAAGATTGAAAGAAAAGGTCTTAGAGCAAAAAACTGCAATTATAGTAGTGGAGGTCAAAATAGAAACTGTAATGCCTGCAGAGATGCTCTTCTACCTTGTTGAGCATTTCCTGTATTTTCTGCGCTCAACTCATATAGAGCACCTGAATTTCAACTTTCATACTTAAAACATTAAACCTAGCCAATTTCCAAGCCATTTTTCCCAGAGAAAATAGCACATTTCTTCAAGATTTTAATCCTGTTATAAAATAATAGGTTTTTATTAAGTCTTCCTTGTTGCTTTTGTTTTCATTAAATCATTGAATTAATGTGGAATCTGCCAACAGACGATTTCAACTATAACCTTTTCCAAATCATGTACCGATTTAAACATATGTAGCAAAGAATGACATGTGTATCATCAAAGTAGGACTGATGTGGAGAGTGTCCTAAAAATAGGTTTTGTCATCCTTGACATTCCTTCACAAAGAGTTTGATATTTCAGCTAAAGTCTATAGACTGTTTTTAATTGATGCCCTTCATTACATCCCAAAGTCAAAAGTGAACAGATACATTGGCAATGACCTACCAATAAGTGGCTGAAACTTCAGCAAAAGGATACAAAAAAACTCAAATAGATATTTCAATGGGACTTTTCCCAGCCTTTTTCAAAATGGAAACTCTGCAAAATTGTGGAATTCCTTGTGGCATTGTCTCATTTCTATTCCTCTGGCAGAAATTCCTCTGACAATTCAGCAGCTTTTGAACAAAATGGCAGTGGGTTAGTAGGTCTGTGTGCTGGCTTGTTTGCTCCCACCTGCTTTCTTTTTGTCCTTTTAAGTCCTGCTCTTTTGCTTTCATTTCTCTTTTCTCATTTTTATTTTCTTAAAAGCCTCTTGCGGCGGGTTAATCAGCAACATTGGTACAGCGGCAAGAGTGGGCTGTGCATGGAGTAGCAGCAGCCACCCATTGCCCAAGGTGGCACTGGATGCAGGTCTTCCTGGCAATTGGAGGTGGCAGCAAGAACACCCTCCTGGCATTCAGGGCTGGTGGCAGTGTCAGTGGTAGCAAGAACACAGCTCCTCCTGGTGAGCAATGCAAGACTCTCAGGTTGACCAAGACTGCAGGCCATGAGCCGTAGCTAGGCACGAGTGCCTGCATCAGTAGTTCCAAAAACCTTCATAGAGACAGACTTTGAGCTCTGGCTTTGGATTTTTTAAAAAATTTTTTGCTGTCATTTAATATAAAATTCTGGGTTTGTAACCAAGATAGCATCAGAAAATGGCCGCTTCATACGCTTCTCACTGTATTCATGCATTCTTCTATTTGAGCATATGCGACAATAAAATCTCAGTCCAATTCCAAACGAATTTGACACCACTGGCATATTCATGTTACAATTCCCAAGTGAAGTACTATATTAAAGTTCAGAGATTACATTTATGTCAAAAGACTTTCACTTATTCAGTAGAATAACAATAAATTCCACTGAAGAAAAAATACAGCTCACAGAATAAAAGCAAAATAGTGTGGATGCTGAAAATCTGGAATAAAGATAGATGATGCCAGAGACACTCAACAGGTCTGGCAAGATCATGTGGAGATAGAACTGAAGTTAACATTTTGAGTCAGGTATGACCCAGTTCTCCAATTCAGAAGAAGAATTGTGCCAGTTGGAGCATTCATTCGGTTTCTATCTCCACAGATATGGACAAAACTATCAAGTTTCATTAGTGTTCTCCGCATTTGACACAAGTCACAGAGCTGCTTTAGCAAAATACCTCTTTTCCACCCTCTCCTACTGGGTGGAAGATACAAAAGTTTGAAAACAAATACCAACATATACGAGGTAACCTTCCTCCCTGTTCTTTTCACACTTTTGCATCTTCTCTGGAGCTGTAACACTATATTGTGGATTCTGTTCTATTATATGATATGCTCATGGAACGTATGATTTGCTTGGATAGCGCACAAAACAATACTTTTCACTCTATCTCAGTATGTGACAATAATAAATCAAATCAAATCAAATCAAATTAAACATTTGCAGATACGTTTTTAACATACTTTTCAAGAAAGAAATGAGTAACAATGCATCTCTCATCCAAGAACCCTGTTTAGAATCAAATATTCTTTAAGTGAATTTGAGGTAACAAAACAAATTAGTAGAATATCCTTTCAATTAAATTTTAATAGGAGTTCATAGAATGCAGTTCACTCAATGATAGCATTTTCACTTTGGGTAGGATCTGATCCAGGTACAAATTGTGCCCAAAGTTGCTCAAGCTATGAATTTGCTTTACCTTTGAGCTTCTGATAAAGTATTTGCATATCATCAATTTAAAATCTACCGAGAATCAGTTAAATGAAGTTTTCTTGAACATTATTTTGCTCACAAAACTTAAGCTTTAAAAATATTTCCTTATATATTTACATGTGTTAAATTGATACAGATAAAAATAGGTTCATCATAAAAGAATTAATATTTTTAGTCAGTCCTTCATCTATCTACCTGTGAAGAGTCTGGTTTTTAATCATTTGACAAGGTCATTCATGGTAGGTTGGCCTGGAAGATTAAGACACACTGATTCCTCAATGAGTTGGTAAGTTGGATACAAAATTGGCTTGGTCATAAAAGACAGACGGTGGTTTTAGAGGTTTGTTTGTCTGTCTGGAGTTCAGTGATCAGTGACATTCAGCAAGGATCAGTGCTGGGACATTTGTTGTTTGCAGTATATAAATGATTTGGAGGAGAACATAGATGGTCTGATTAGGAAGTTTGCAGATGGCACAAAAATGAGTGGACAGTAGGGAACGTTGGCAAAGGACACAGTGGCATAGAGATCAGTTGGAAAGTTGGGTGGAAAAATGGCAGATGGAGTTTAATCTGGTCAAATGTGAGGTGATGCATTTTAGGAAGTCAAATGCAAGAGGAAAGTTTACAGTAAATAGCAGGACACTTAGGAACATTGATAAGTAGAGAGATGTGGCTGTGCAAGCCCACAGCTCCCTGAAAGTGGCAACACAAATGGATAAGGTGGTAAAGAAGGCATATAGCGTGCTTACCTTCATTAGTTGGGCATTGAATATAAAAGTTGGAAATTCACGTTGCAGCTGTATGAAACTTTAGTGACACCACATTTGGAGAACTGCATGTAGATCTGGCTTCCACACAGTATGAAGGATGTGAAGGTTTTAGAGAGGGTGCAAAACGCTTACTAGGATGTTTACTGGTTTAGAATGTATTGGATATAATGAGAGTTGGATACATTTGGATTTGTTTCTGCTGGAGCATCAGAGGCTGAGGAATGACCTGATAGAAATATATAAAATTATGAGAGACATGGATAGGGTATTTAGTTGAAGTCGGCAAATCAGACGGTGCTAAGTCATCGCTTGTTTACATTCTGGGAGTGGAACGCTCAGTTAGTGCGGTTGTGAAGGATGTTTCAGAAGAACCTACTGTTGGGAATTGGTCAAAATTACTTATGAAAAGCTTTTCTGGCTCTGAAACTAAAAGGAAACATACAACATTCATCTTTGAAAACTTTCTAATAGCTTCTGGACAATTGGATGGCTGGACTGACTGGATACAGGGATCTTGTTTTGCAGAAGTCTACAATAAGGGGTCAAAGTGCTAGAATAAATGGTAGGCATTTAGGACTGAAATGGAAGAAATTTCTTCACTCAGATCAGAGAAAAGCTACGGAATTCTCTGTTATATTAGGCCATGCGTAGGCCAGGTTACTGAATAGATTTAGGAAAATAATAGATACTTAGGCACTAAAGCTATCAGGGAACCATGACAGAGCAGGAGTATAATATTAAGGTAGAAGATAAGCCATGATCACAATTGCAGTCTTCATGGGCTGAATGGGCTACTCCTATTCTTGTTTTCTATCTTTCTACATTTACCACATGTGTACAATCTAAAGTACAGATCATCTAGGATGGATAATCACATATTTGAATTCTACTATACCTGCTTACTTGCAAAAGCAATTATTTTATTTGTCATTGGCATTCTGTACATTGGAACAAATGAGAATGTTTCACTCCCTGTCCCTAGGAAAGATCAACTGTTGTCTTCAAAATAAGTTCTTATATGAAGGTGGCAGACCATTCCATATCTTGACGTAGCGTTTGCATTGTGGAACAGACCATTCGGCCAAACAGATTCACAGCAGTGGTTATGTTCCACAAGGTGCCTTCATTCTACCATCTTCATATACCAGCATGATCCGTTGATCAGAGAAGATTATAATCTTCCTGTCCCACTTGTTTATTGGACTTTCCCTGTGTGGAAAACTCTAACTATCCTTGATCACTCAGGTCTTAAATTCCTTCTTGTTACTATGTGCTATCATCTTGGTAAATCATTTCTATGCTACCTCCCTGGTGTTTCTAGTCTAAAGCCTCATGATCAAAATTAAATTGTATCATTTATCATTCTGTTATAACAAAATTAATGGTTTAAAAACCAACCCTTAAAAAGAAATAGCAACATGTTTAAGGAAAAAAATTTATTCTCTGATGGAACTCGTATTGCTGTCATCTACTTGTTTTACTTGTTATAGCTCCTTAAGTAATTAACCTGATTTTGCTATAAAACAGATGGAGGAAGGTTGCAGGAAGGCCTTGTGCTTTCAGAAACTGTTACTTTCTACATGACTGATGAGCAAAAGTCCATGTATTAAAAGCAACTGTGCTTTTAGATGCACAGATGTGACCTGGAAAATACTCGAAAGAAATTATGTGCATGGATGAACTCGTAGGATTTTAAATTCCTGGTCAAAGCACTTTAATATCTCTAATGACCTTTTCAGATTAAATCCTCTCTGAGATTTTGGATTTTCAGCCAACCGAGATTCAGTTTACATTTTTTTTAGTTTTTCATAGAGCCATTTGAGATAATTTACTGGGTTTTAGACCTCCAGCCAAATCACTCTTGTACAATTTGTTGTCTCCTTTGACACGGCGTGAAATTAACAATTCTGCTTTAAATCATCAAAGAGTATTATTAAAGAAAATATCACACTGACTCACATAAGGAGGTATTCAATTAGAAGACCTAAATCAACTTTATTTGCTGTGTGTGGGATTTCACTGTGTAGAATTTGGTACCACATTTATTTTAATAAGGAGGCGACTACTTCCTTGATTAAGTCATGTAGAGCTTTGGGATATCTTAAGGATGTTCAAATGGAGTAGGTGCCTATAAAGGGTGAGACAATGAAAAGTTGTGTTTTTGAGAATTTGCTTCAAGTTATTAAGCTTTGGAGAGTTTTTCCCAAATTTCAATTTCGGTTAAGAGTTAGATTCTGTCAGAGAACTTCTAAATTCAAAGCAGTTAAATAGTCTTGTTAATAATGGAGATTCTGACAGTGGTGGTCATCTGTCAATCAGCTGAAAATAGTTGGTTCATAAGCATTAACTACTGCAATAGGAAGCTGAGATAGCTCATGACTCACCAGATGTTATATTTAAAGTGCGTGTATGGTGGCTCAGTGTTTAGCACTGCTGCCGCATGGTGGCTGGGACCCGGGTTCAATCCCCGTCTTGGAGTTTGCAGTTTGTCTCCATAAATGTGCAGGTTTGGTGGACTGGCCATGGTAGATTGCCCAAGGAAATTCAGGCTAGGTGGAATAGCCATGGGAATTGCACGTTACAGTTGGGTCTGGGTGGAATGTTCTTTGGAGGGTTCGTGCGGACTAGATGTGCCAAAAGGCCTGTTTCCACTCTGTAGGGATTCTATTCTGTAATCAAATCGATATGTTTTACAAAGCACAAGAAATGAAGACTGAGTAGAGTAAAAAACCATGCCAGAGTGCACAGACAGGGTGTGTAATTGTGAACTTGGTGGGACTGCAGCACTAAGGGGGAACTGACATTCCTATTTCTACCTGCTTGCTGCCTCCAGTAGTTGTAGCAGATGAAAGTTGCTCCCCAGAGATTGAGGGTAGCCTCAGATGTGATTGAGAGTGTGAACAGGCAGGGAATGTATCTGTGATTTCAGACCATTCCCTAGTAAATTGATTTGTAATCTCACATCCCAAAAGATTAGTGATGGGTGTTGCTGAACATTTTCTAAGCCAGGAAATTTGAATCAAGGTGAGTATAAATTGATTTGAAATAATGTGAATCTTTTGCAAATTGGATAATTTAATCATAAAGTTTAATGGTAATAGTAATGTTTATTAGCAGGTGTAAATTTTCTCAGTAGCCATGCGGATTATTAATTATGCACTAACTAAGAAGAATAAATTCATCGACTCATGATGCGGATTGTAAAATAGCTGATATGTTGTGCCTTCTGTGAGTGAGGATGATGGCTGCCAACGTGATCCATGACAAACACAACTACAGTCAACATTGGTTGCTTTAGGATTTCAGCTTAGAGTTCATGAGGTAGAGGCTGAGCCAGAGGCATTACATTAGGGAGGAGGATGTTTCTCTTCAGATTTTGTCAGAAATCAGAGGCAGGAAAATGTGTGACTGTGAGTGAGACAGGAAGGGAATCCAGAAGGTAGAGGAGGAAGAGCCATAGTCATGGATACCTACAGTGTGAATACAGGCCCTTCAGCCCAACAGATCCATACCAGACCTCAGAGCATCCCACCCAGACCCATCCCCCTAATCTGGCACTATGGGCAATTTAGCATGGCCAATCCACCTAGCCTGCACATCTTTGGACTGTGGGAGGAAACCAGAGCACCCAGATGTAACCCACACAGACACAGAGAGATGTGCAAACTCCACACAGACAGCCACCTGAGCATGGAATTGAACCCAGGCCCCTGGTGCTGTGAGACAGCAGAACTAACCACTGAGCCACCGTGCCGCCCTGTCATTGCAATTGTTCCAACAGGATTGAAGTTTTTACAGCTACTGTGAATGAGAACAGGGAATGCAATGTGAATAAGGGAATTGATCATGGCTTTGTGATATAGGAAGGCATTCAAGTGGCATGAGCAAATACGAATCTTGTGCTAATAGGGAATAATGTAGCTGGATGAATAGATACAGTTCTCTGCAGCTGAGACTGAAAGTCCGGAAGGCTGTGTTGCCTGCCTGATTCCAGATTTCAGGACATTGCTCTGGGCTGGAAAGGAACATGCAATAGGAGGGGTAGATCCAGTATTTGTGGTACAGGTGGTTATCAAAAATATCAGAATGGCTAAGGAAGGAGTTTTTCTCGGACAGCAAGCAGCAAAATTATAAAGCAGAACCTGAAAGGAATCTTACCCTAAGAGGATTGTAGGTTGAACTACAGCACATGGATAGCAATGTTTAAGAAGGCAGCCCACCGCCACCTTCTAAAGGGTAATAAGAGTTAGGCAGTAAATGATAATCTGACACTCCTGTCCATATCGCAGAAATGATAGAAAATAAAGCTGTACATGGCCTCGGTGAGAAGGTGAGAACACATTGGAGAACAGTAAACACTTTGGTCTTGTTATTTGAAAAACTGATCTTGAATCAGTTCAGAGAAGGTTCACTGGACTCATTCTGGGGATAAAGAACTAAAGATATGCAGGTCAGGTGGGTCAACCGTGCTAAATTACCCTGTAGTTTCTAGGGATGTGCAAGCTTGGTGGATTAGGCATGGGGAAATGTGGGGTTAGGCTGATACAGTAGAAATTGGGACTGACTGGGATGTTCTTTGGAGGGTTGGTGTGGACATGATGGGCTGAATGGCCAGTTTCCCTCCACAGGGATTCTAACATTCTAAAGATTCTAACTTATGAAACACTGAACAGACTGGGCTTTTACCCAATAATGTTTACAAGAAAGAGAGGTGACCTTATTGAAACATAAGATTCCGAGGAAACTTGATGGAGTGAATGCTGGGAAAATGTTACCCTGTGAGGGAAAGACTAGAACTAGAGGTTATATTCTAAAAATAAAAGCCTCACCGTTACGATGGAGATTAGGAAATCGCATTTTAAAAATTAGGTAACAAGATGTAGAGCTCAATGAACATGGCAGACCAGGCAACATCAGAGGAGGAGGAAAGCTGACGTTTCAGATCTGGACCATTCTTCCGAAAAAGAATTACCTGGTCATTATCTTATCACTAATCCTATTCATAGTAAAAGAAGTGCTGGTGGAATATACATGTTAGTCTGTAATACTAACACTATCAACTCAAAGAGGAACAACGACAGAAATTGCTGGTGAAGTTCAATGGGTCTGGCAGCATCTATCGGGAGAGAAACTGAGTTAAAATTTTGAGTCTGGTGATTCTTCATCAGAAAAGGAAGTTCCAGTCCATCGTTTGTCATCTGTCCATAAAACATATGCTTCAAAAACTAATGGATAGATTTCAACAAAACTGCACTGATAGTTTATGGTCCAAGGAATAACTGATTAGTTTTTGTTGAAGATGTGGATCCAGATTCTGACCCTTTTTAAAAGAATCTGTAGAGGATGAAGTAAATTGCTTTTTTTTTTGAAAGCAATTCAGAAAGTAATGGAGAAACTCAGCAAGTGTGGCACTGTCTTTGGAGAAAAACAGAGTTCACATTTTGTATCTAGCATCACTCTTCTTTAGAACTGGAAGAAGTGGGAAAATGGATTTATTTATACTTTTGAACAGAGGCAGTGAAAGGACAAAGAGAACAAATGGTATATAACATAGAACATAGAACAGTACAGCACAATACAGGCCCTTCGGCCCACGATGTTGTGCCAAAGTTTTACGTTAAACCTAAGGTCTTTCTAACCTCCACCCCTACCTTATACTATCTTCCATGCATGGAGGTCCATTGTAAAAGACAAAGAGGTTGTTACTTATGGTGAAAAAGAATTAGAAATGTAAATTAGGCAAAATTATGGTGTGAAAGGGAGAAAGTGGGGCCTCCTCACTAAGACCTGAGTAGACAAGAAACAACAAGTCAAGACTGTGAGGACAGTGGGGGGTTATGGAAAGAAAGTGAGGGCAGCAAATATTAGAAAACTGGTGAGCAGACAATTCTGGTTGTCCTCCTATAGGAAGAATTTTGTTGAATGTCGAGAGAGTGCAGAAAAGATTTGCAAGGATGCTGAGAGCACTGCAGGGTTTCAGTTATAGGGAGAAGCAGAATTGGCTGGGGATGTTTTCTCTGGAGTGTTGGAGGCTGAGACTGTGTTTCAAGAAGTTCTGCAATTGAACCTGAACATTTTGCTGTTTTATGGTTGTTTGCTGGTTATAATTCATGAGTTTTGACATAAGTATTTATAGAGAGTTGAACACAAACTCATTTTATTGAACTTTATGAAAGGATGGCCAGCAGAAAAAAAATCTGCTTTTAATAACATAAAAGCAGGGAAAATAAGAGGAGTAAGCCATTCAGCCCCTCAAGCACTGCCAGTCAATTTGATCATGATTGATTGCCCAACACAGCAAACCTCTTCCTGTTTTCTCCCTATACCCTTTGATCCTTTTAGCTCTGAGAACAACATCTAACTCTAACTTGAAAACACGTTTTTGTCTCAACAGCTTTTTATGGGCAAAGAATTCCACCAGTTCGCCACTTTCTGGATGAAGAAACTTCCCGTTATCTCAGCTCTAAATAGTCTACCGCACACCGTTAAACAGTGATCCCTGGTCCTGGATTCCCTGGTCATCAGGAACATCCTTCCCATATTCACCCTGTACAATCCTTCTGGAATTTTATAGTTACTATGTGACCTCCCCTCATTCTTCTAAATTCCAGAGAACATAGTCCTAACTGGTCCAGTTTCTCTTCATACTTCAGTTACCCTGTTTTAGAAATTATTTTGATAAATATTTGATGTGCTTGCTCTGTAACTGGAATATTCATTTTCAGAAAATAAGTGTGGAAGTCAGGAAGACACAAAGATTCTGCAGAGGGGTATAAACAGATTAAGCACATTGACGGGAAGAATAGAGGATCTGAATATTATTTGAAATAATAAAGACTGCGAAATGTTATGGAACCAAGAGATTTGGAGACCTCATCCATGAATCACAATAGGTTAGGATCCAAATTCAGCAGTAATAAGAAAGGCAAATGACTGATCATTGACTCGCCCCTTCTCTTCCTCAACATCAATGTTTCAATTTCTGGGGATTGGCCGGCCGCCAATATCCACTACAATGCCACCAACTCCTGAAGTTACCCTTGAAGATACATTCTCACTCTCTGTTTCCTGTAAAAATACTCTATTCCATTCTCACTATTCCTCTGTCTCCGTTGTACCTCTATTGTTGATGCCATCTTCTACAAGAGGGCATCCATAATATCCACTATATTTCTCAACCAAGGAATCCCCACCACCGTGGTTGACAGCGCCCTCAGCCGTGCCTGACCTATCTCCCACACTACGGCTCCCACCCCTTCCCTTGTCCTCTCTTACCACTCCATCAGCATCCACATTTAAAGGATCAATAGCTGCCATTTTGGCCACCTCCAATAGGATGCTGTCATCAGACGCGTATTCCCCTCCCCTCTCTTGTCAGTCTTCCACAGGAACTGTTCCCTCTGGGAAACCGTGGTCTGCTCCTCCTTCACTCCTAGCATGTCCCACAGTTCTGGTCACCACACTACCAGAAGTGTGTGGATGCTTTGGAGATGGTACAGAAAAGGTTTATCAGGATGTTGCCTGGTATCGGGGATTTAGCTATGAAGAAAGATTGGACAGACTGGGTTTGTTTTCACTGGAATGCAGGAGATTGAAGGATGACCTGATAGAAGTTTATAAGATTGTAAATGGCATGGATAGAGTGGAAAGTATGAGGCTTTTTCTCAGGATGGAGGAATCAATTGCGAGGGAAGACAGGTTCAAGGTGTGGTGGGGGAAGTTTAAAAGAGATGTGCGAGGCTAGATTTCTGCATAAAGTGTGGTGAATGCTTGGAACATGCTGCCAGAGGAGGTGGTGGAAGCAGACCCAGTAACAGCATTCAAGAAACAGCTGGACGACTACATGAATGGGAAGGGAATAGAGGGGTATGGATCTTGTAAGTTAAGACAGTTTTAGTATGGAACGGCAAAACGTGTCAGCGCAGGCTTGGAGGGCTGTATCGTTCTTTATTTGTTTAGCCCCATGTTACCTTCCCATGCAATGGCAGAAGGTGTAATACCTGTCTGTTTATCTTCTCGTAACTATCCAAGGCCCCAGACACACCTTCCAAAGAACAAAGAACAAAGAACAAAGAAAATTACAGCACAGGAACAGGCCCTGTGGCCCTCCAAGCCTGCACCGATTTAGATCCTCTATCTAAACCTGTTGACTATTTTCCAAAGATAATGGGAACTGCAGATGCTGGAGAATCTGAGATAACAAAGTGTGAAACTGAATGAACACAGCAGGCCCAGCAGCATCTCAGGAGCACAATTTTGGACTATTTTCCAAAAACCTGTATCCCTCTGCTCCCTGCCCATTCATGTGTCTGTCTTAAGTGATGCTATCATGCCCGCCTCTACCACCTCCGCTGGCAACACGTTCCAGGCACCCAGCACCTTCTGTATAAAGAACTTTCCACGCATATCTCCCTTAAACTTTTCCTTGAAATCTCACCTTGAAATCATGACCCCTAGTAATTGAGTCCTGCACACTGGGAAAAAGCATCTTGCTATCCATCCTGTCTATAACTCTCATGATTTTGTAGACGTCAATCAGGTCCCCCCCTCAACCTCTGTCTTTCTAATGTAAATAATCCTAATCTATTCAACCTCTCTTCATAGCTAGTGCCCTCCATACCAGGCAACATCCCAGTGAATTTCCTCTGCACCCTCTCCAAAGCATTGACATCCTTTTGGTAATGTGGCGAACAGAACTGTATGCAGTATTCCAAATGTGGTCGAACCGAAGTCCTCTGTAACTGTAACATAACCTGCCAACTCTGGTCCTCAATACCCCATCTGATGAATGAAAGCATCCTGTATACCTCCTTGACCACTCTAACGACCAGCATTGCTACCTTGAGGGTAAAATGGACCTGAACACGCAGATCTCTCTGTGCATCAATTTTTCCCAGGGCTTTTCCATTTTCTGTGCAGTTTGCCCTTGAATTGGATCTTCCAAACCACATCACCTTGCATTTGCCTGGATTGAATTCCATCTGCAATTTCTCTACCCAACTCTCCAATCTATCTATATTCTGCTGCATTCTCTGACAGTCCCCTTCACTATCTGTTACTCCACCAATCTTAATGTCATCTGCAAACTTGCTAATCAGACCATCTATACCTTCCTCCAGATCATTTATGTATATCACAAACAACAATGATCCCAACACGGATCCCTGTGGAACACCTCTGGTCACAGTTCTCCATTTTGAGAAACTCCCTTCCACTACAACTCTATGACTCCTGTTGCCCAGCCAGCTCTCTGTCCATCTAGCTAGTACACCCTAGACCCCATGCAATTTCACTTTCTCCAACAGCCTACCATGGGGAACCTTATCAAATGCCTTAATGAAGCCCATGTATATGACATCTACAGCCCTTCCCTCATCTATCAACTTTGTCACTTCCTCAAAGAATTCTATCAAGTTGGTAAGACATGACCTTCTCTGCACAAAACCATGCTGCCTATCACTAATAAGCCCATTTTCTTCCAAATGGGAATAGATCCTATCCCTCAGTATCTTCTCCAGCAGCCTCCCCACCACTGACGTCAGGGTCACTGGTTTCTAATTGCCTGGATTATCCTTGCTACCCTCCTTAAGCAAGGGGACAACATTAGCAATTCTCCAGTCCTCTGGGACATCACCTATGCTCAAGGATGCTGCAAAGATATCTGTTAAGGCCCCAGCTATTTCCTCTCTTGCTTCCCTCAGCAACCTGGGATAGATCCCATCTGGACCTGTGGTCTTGTCCACCCGAATGCCTTTTAGAATATACAACACTACACCCCGCCTGCAGCCTCCCCACCCCACCACCATGCTGACTTGACCTAGAGCAATCCAACATCTACCCCCAGCCTTAACATCCATCATGTCCCTCTGCTTGGTGAATACCAACGCAAAGTACTCATGAAGAATCTCACTCATTTTCTCTGACTCCTCGCATAACTTCCCCCCTTTGTCCTTGAGTGGGCCAAACCTTTCTCCAGGTACCCTCTTACTCCTTATGTATGAATAAAAGGCTTTGGGGTTTTCCTTAACCCTATTTACTATGGATATTTCATGACCCCTTTTAGTCCTCTTAATTCCTCATTTCAGATTGGACCTACTTTCCCGATATTCTTCCCAAGCTTTGTCCATTTTCACTTGCCTAGGCTTGATGTATGCTCCCTTTTCCTCTTTGTTAGTCTCACGGTTTCACCCATCATCCATGGTTTCCTCATCTTGCCCTTTCTATCCCTCATTTTCACAGGGATATGTCTGCCCTGCACTCTAGTCAACCTCTCTTTAAAAACCTCCCACATATCAAATGTGGATTTACCCTTAAACAGCTACTCCCAATCCACATTCGCCAGCTCCTGCCAAGTTTTGATAATGTTGGCCTTCCCCCAATTTAGCACTCTTCCTTTCGGATCAGTCTCGTCTTTGTCCATGAGTATTGTAAAACTTATGGAATTTTGATCACTCTTCCCAATGTAATCCCCTACTGGACCTTCAACCACCTGGCCGGGCTCATTCTCAGCACCTGGTCCAGTATAGCCCCTTTCCAAGTTGGATTATTTACATACTGCTCTAGAAAACCCTCTTCACAAATTCTACTCCATCTAAACCCCTAATACTAAGTGACTACCAGTCAATGTTGGGAAATTAAAATCGCGCGTCACCACCACCCTGTTGTTCCTATATCTTTCCATAATCTGTCTACATATTTGTGCCTCTGTCTCACGCTCGCTGTTGGGAGGCCTGTAGTACAGCCCCAGCATTGTTACCACACTCTTCATATTTCTGAGCTCTGCCCATATTGCTTTACTGCTCGAGTCCTCCATAGTGCCCTCCTTCAGCACAGCTGTGATATCCTCTTTAACCAGTAATGCAACTCCCCCACCCCTTTTACCTCCCTCCTGCCTGAAGCATCTATATCCTGGGATATTCAGTCACCAATCTTGCCCTTCCCTCGACCAAGTCTCAGTAATAGCCATAACGTTATACTCCCAGGCACTAAAGTTCATCTGCCTTAAGTTCATCTGCCTTACGTACTGTACTTCTCACATTAAAACAAATGCACCTCAGACCACCTGTCCCTTTGAGTTCATTACCAGCTCTCTGCCTCTTCTTCCCCTTAGTCACACTGACTTCATTATCTAGTTCCTTACAGGCTTTAGTTACTACTTCCTTACTGTCCACTAACCTCCTCACTTGGCTCCCATGTCCCTGCCACATTAGTTTAAACCATCCCCAACAGTGTCAGCAAAGCACCCTCAGGACATTGGTTCCAATCCTGCCCAGGTGTAGACCGTCCGATTTGTAATAGTCCCACCTCCCCCAAAACCAGTCCCAATGTCCCAAAAATCTGAACCCCTCCCTCCTGCACCATCTCTCAAGCCAAGCATTTATCCTGCCTATTCCTTCATTTCTACTCTGGCAAGCATGTGGCACTGGTAGCAATCCTGAGATTACTACCTCTGAGGTCCTACTTTTTAACTTGGCTCCTAACTCCCTAAATTCTTCTTGCAGGACCTCATCCCATTTATGACTTAGCTTATTGGTGCCTATATGCACCTCGACAGCTGGCTGTTCACCACCCCCCAACCCCACACCCCCACCTTCACCTTCAGTGGGGGGAGGGGATGAACTGGGCTCCCTCCCATTCTTTAGATGACATGTCCATCATGGGTCTCCTGCAGTGCCACAATGATGCCACCCAAAGGTTGCAGGAACAGCAACTCATATTCCGCTTGGGAACCCTGCAGCCCAATGGTATCAATGTGGACTTCACCAGCTTCAAAATCTCCCCTTCCCCAACTGCATCCCTAAACCAGCCCAGTTCGTCCCCTCCCCCCACTGCACCACACAACCAGCCCAGCTCTTCCCCTCCTCTCCACTGCATCCCAAAACCAGTCCAACCTGTCTCTGCCTCCCTAACCTGTTCTTCCTCTCACCCATCCCTTCCTCCCACCCCAAGCCGCACCTCCATCTCCTACCTACTAACCTCATCCCACCTCCTTGACCTGTCCGTCTTCCCTGGACTGACCTATCCCCTCCCTACCTCCCCACCTATACTCTCTCCACCTATCTTCTTTACTCTCCATCTTCGGTCCGCCTCCCCCTCTCTCCCTATTTATTCCAGTTCCCTCCCCCCATCCCCCTCTCTGATGAAGGGTCTAGGCCCGAAACGTCAGCTTTTGTGCTCCTGAGATGCTGCTGGGCCTGCTGTGCTCATCCAGCCTCACATTTTATTATCTTGGAATTCTCCAGCATCTGCAGTTCCCATTATCACTGGTCACCCAACCCTCCCAATTTCTGCTCCTAATGGTCCCCATTAGCAGCTATTTGTTATCCCAGGCTGACTTTTGTCCATTCCTTTGACAGTCCAACTGCTGTTTACTCTCTCTGAGCTTTAACTCCACTTATTGTTTAGTCCTCCTGCCACTCCATCTTCAGCATACATACCAATGTTTACCCTAGCTGCAACTAATTCTGACAAAGTTAATTTCACCTTCTCTCTACAGATGCTGCCAGCCTGCTGAGATTTTTCTAGCAATTTTTGTTTTGATTCTTTCAACTAGTGCACAATTGAGTCCATGCCCTTAACATAGAGATGAAACAAAAATATTAGATTACAAGCGACTTGATAAATAGTGAAATATTGTTTTATTGGCATTGTTATACTCATTAGGGTTTTCCATTCTACATGCAAAGAAGAAAACGCCTTTCCACTTCTTGTCACTACTATCATTGTGAACGGCTCCAGTAATTAGATGCACAACATTATTGCTTAATCCCAACTAAACTGTGTATACTTTCTACACCATCAGTCTGTTTTCTTATGGTGTTCATGGATATGGTCAGCTCTTGTAACGCTTGCATTTATTGTCCATCCTAAATTGTCCCTGGGAAGGTGATGGTGAGTTATCTTCTTAAATCACTGAAGACCATGTGATTTAAGCAAATGCAGGGTGCCGTTAGGAAAGGTTCTCCAGGATTTTGACCTTGTGATAGTAAGGAACGGTAACATTTTCCAAGTCAATATACTGTGTGACAAGGGAGCAATTTGCAGAACATGCTTTCCCCACACTCGTAGGTAGTATGTTGTCAAAGGAGAAATTTGATTTATCAGCAATTCTTCTCAGCTCTAGGAGTAATTATGCTCTATGAACTCACTGAGTTGTTGTTAACCATCTAATCTCAATCATCGAGAAAACAAGTTTTCTCGTATGTGTTGGAGCTAAATTTAAATCCATCATCAAAGGCTAAAGGTCAATGCTTACCCCAATTACAATTCTGAATTTCTCTAAATTTATTTAAGTTTAGACAAGTTTTCTGTTCACTTACATTCAACATATCAATAATACAGTATTTACCCAACAATGTGGAAAATATCCCAACAATGTTCTGTACATGAAAAGCAAATTCGACCCAGCCAATTACCACTCCATCAGTCTACTCTTCATCATCAGTAGTGCAAGTTGTCATAAACTGTGTTATCAAGGAGCATTTGCTGAACAATAACCTGCTCACCTGAACCCAGTTTGGATTCCATCAGGGATACTCAGCTCCTGATCTCATGGCAGCCTTGGTTCAAACATGGAAAAAAAGAGCTGAATCCCACAATGAGGTGAGAGTAAGTGCCTTTGTCATCAAGGCTGCATTTAAAGGTATGTTCCATCAAGGAACTGTGGCAAAACTCTGATCAATGAGAATCGGGGGGAAACACAACACTGGTTTGTGCCCATACCTGACACAAAGGAAGGTGGTTGTAGTTGTTGTGGGTCAGTCATCCCAGCTCCAGCAGATTCCCACAGAAGCTCTTCAGGGTAATGTCCTAGAACCAGACAGCTTCAGCTGCTCCATCAATGACATTCTTTCAATCATAAGGTCAGAAATTGGAATGTTTGCTGACAATTGTACAATGTTCAGCACCATTTGTGATTCCTCAAATACTGAAGCAGTCCATGTCCAAAAAAGCCCAAATTAAGAAGAGGAGGTGCTGGTGGTCTTCATATACATAAATGTAGATAAATCCCTGAAACCTGATCAGATGTATCTCAAAATATGGGGGAAACTAGGGAAGAGTATGCTGGGCCCCTTTGCAGAGACATTTGTACCAATAATAGCCATGATTGAGGTGCGAGGAGACTGGAAGGTGGCTAATGTGGTGCCATTGTTTAAGAAAGGCTACAAGGAAAAGCCAGGGAACTATAGGCCAGTGAGCTTGATGTCAGTGGTGGGTAAGTTGTTAGGGATTCTGAGTGATGGGATTTCCATGCATTTGGAAAGGCAAAGACTTATTTGGGACTGTCAGCATGGCTTTTTGCATGGGGAATCGTATCTCACAAATTTGACTGAGCTTTTTAAAGAGGTTACCAAGAAGATAGATGAAGGCAGAGCAGTGGATGTCATCTATATGGACTTTCGCAAGGCCTTCGACAAGGTCCTGCATGCTAGACTGGTTAGTAAGCTTAGATCATATGGGTTGAAGAGAGAGAGAGCCAACTGGGCACAAAATTGGCTTGATGGTAGTAGACAGGCAATGGTGGTAGAGAATTGTTATTTGGACTGGGGGCCTCTGATCAGTGATGTCCCAAAAAAATTAGCTCTGGGTCCACGGTTGTTTGTCATTTACTTCAATGATTTGGATGAGAATATAGAAAATATGGTTGATAAGTTTGTGGATAACAGCCAAATTGGTGGTATAGTGGACCCCGAAGGCTATCTAAGAGTGAAGCAGGATTTTGATCAGATGAGCCAATGGGCTACAAAGTGGCAGATGGAGTTTAATTCAGATGAATGCATGTTGTTGCATTTTGATAAGGCAAAGCGGGGCAGGGCTTACACTGTTAATGATATGGCCCTGAAGAATGTTGTTGAACAGGGGGACCTAGGGGTGCATGTTCATAGTTCAATGTAAGTGGCATTACAGGTAGATAGGATGGTGAAGAAGAAGTTTGGCATCCTTGCCTTCATTGGTCAAAGCATTGAGTATAGTAGTTGGGATGCCATGTTATGGCTGTACAAGACATTGGTGAGACCACTTTTAGAATATTGCATACAATTCTGGTTGTCCTACTACAGGAAGGATGTAATTAAACTAGAAAAGGTACAGAGAAAATTACAAGCATGTCACCAGATTAGAGGGTTTAAGTTCTAAGGAGAGGCATCAAGCATCCACTGCCTCCAACACTGACACTCAGTAGTGTCTGATGCACTAAAAAAAATTCAACAAAGATCCTCGGGCAGCACCTTCTAAATCCACGACCACTTCCATCTGGAAGGGCAAGGGTAATAGACCTATGGGAACACCACCACCTCCAAGCCACTCACCATCCTGACTTGGAAATATGTTGTCATTCCTTCATTGTTGCTCGGTCAAAATTCTGGAATTTTCTCCCTAGTGACATCATGTGTCAACATATAGCAAGTGGACTGCAGCAGTTCAAGAAGGCAGCTGACCACCCCCTTTTCAAGAGCAACTAGAGATGGGCAAGAAATTCTGGCCAGCCAGCAGCGCCCACATCCCACAAATGAATAGAAAAAATAAAGGCACATAAGCTGGGACCATTTTTTCCAAGAGTTTCAGACACTGAGGGGTGACCTACTAGAGGTTTACAAAATGTTGAAAGGTATAGGTGAGGTGAATAGATATGGTTAGCGGAGTCCAAAAATAGAGGGCATAGGTTTAAGGTGAGGGGGGCACGATTTAAAAGGGAATATTTTCACACAGAGGGTGGTGCAAGTATGGATTAAGCTGCTAAAGGAAGTGGTAGAGGCAAGTATAATTATGACTTTCTAACACATTTGGACATGTATACAAATAGGAATGGTTTTGAGGGGTTTGGGCCAAACACAGGAAAATGAGACTGCTTCAATTTAAGCTAATCGTCGGCATAGATGGGTTGGAGCGAAGAGTCTTTATCAATGCTGCATGACTCTATGGCGCAAGACTACACCTTCCAAACCCACAAGCACTTCCATCTAAAAGGATAAGGACAGGAGATACATGGGAATACCACCACCTGAAAGATTTTTTTAAGCTGCACACCAACCTGACTTGGAAATATATCATTAGTCCTTCACTTTCCCCATGTCAAATTCCTGGAATGCCCTTCCTTATGGAATTGTGGGTCAATCTACAGCATGTGGATTGCAGCAGTTCAAGAAGGCAGCTCATGATCACCTTCTCAAATGCAACTAGGCACAGGCAATAAATGTAACGCCCTCACTCCATGAATGAATAACAAAAGTAAAAACATCCCTTATAAATGGATAGTCAATAGTTATTCAAACATTCTGCCAGCGACAGATTTTCAGATCGTGTACTACTGGACAACTTCAGAATACATCACTTACAAGGAACGTGTACGTTATTTTAATCATGTACTTGTGCATTTGAGTGTTACTCTAATGCAAAAACTGCAAAACACTTCCTAAACTATGCAGTTCTTCTTCTTAACTTGGATTTTTCTAAATTTCCAACCATTTAGTATGTTGTGTTTAAATTTTCGGTTCAAATGGCGGGATTAAAAAAGATCTGTTACTTAAAATGCACACTATTCATTCTGCTATTAGAAAAACATAATCACTCAGTGTATTGAGGGTTAGAAGCCATAGAAAGACATTATACTTTTATCCTTTTGAGGTTTACACAGTTCAGAGTATAGGTATTATAATTTAAATATTTCCTATGTGCTCTTTGTTTTTTGAACACCAGGTGTATTTGTAACTCATTTTGCTTAACACAAATGCTCAAAATCACTTAAATCCTTATCCACATGACATGACTACTAATGCACACAAAACTGTTCTGGGGCTAAAACTGCTGCACTAAACTGTTCAACTGTTTCTTCTAATGGACAATTCTGAGGCAAATAAGAGAACATCTGCCTTGAAATGTTTAATTGGAAATCATGTCCTGCTTAGTCTGGTATTGTAGCACGACTTTCTTTCCTATTTGTTATAGATTAAAGCAAAATGCTCGGGACAGAATCAGGCTGAGTTAATTTTTGCTCTGTTTCTGGTCAAACTACACAATTTTTGTGCTTGTTATTTAGAAGATAGCATGATAGGTCCAATGGCGACAGGTTCCTCAAATGTGCCAAAAGGAATAGATTTTCCACTATTTGTAATTCTAAAAAGCTATTACGATTTACAAATTAAGATATTGGCACAATCTATTACAGAATCTATGACTCTGTAAGAGCTATCCTTTTGTTATCTAGCTGCTTATATCACTAAGACTCAAGTGTAATTTACTCCAATGCACACAATTTGCCAGAAATGTCAAGGGATTAGCAGTGTCCTTTTTACATCATTCACACTACATAATGCTGCAACTGTTTTTCATCTTGTTCATTAAAGCCTTTTGAATGTACTATATGTTGAGTCTCAACTCTGTGGTCTGTGGATAGAAATATCATCTGTAGCTCATGTCAATATTTTAATTAATTCCATTCTTTCTTAGTATAAATCTATTTAATCTCTGTAGTAAATCTTTAGTTACAGGTTTCAGGAAGCTGTAGGTAATCGCATGCTATGTATCAATAATGTGCAATGGTTCTGGTATTTTTCTCAGTCTTTGTTGTTTGGACCATCTATTCTCTCCACATTTATAGAACATAGAACATAGAACATAGAACATTACAGCACAGTACAGGACCTTCGGCCCTTGATGTTGTGCCAACCTGTCATACCGATCTCAAGCCCATCTAACCTACACTATTCCATGTACGTCCATATGCTTGTCCAATGATGACTTAAATGTACCTAAAGTTGGCGAATCTACTACCGTTGCAGGCAAAGCGTTCCATTCCCTTACTACTCTCTGAGTAAAGAAACTACGTCTGACATCTGTCATATATCTTTCACCCCTCAATTTAAAGCTATGCCCCCTCGTGCTCACCGTCACCATCCTAGGAAAAAGACTCTCCCTATCCACCCTATCTAACCTTCTGATTATTTTATATGTTTCAATTAAGTCACCTCTCAACCTTCTTCTCTCTTATGAAAACAGCCTCAAGTCCCTCAGCCTTTCCTCGTAGGACCTTCCCTCCATACCAGGCAACATCCTAGTAAATCTCCTCTGCACCCTTTCCAAAGCTTCCACATCCTTCATATAATGCGGTGACCAGAACTGTACACAATACTCCAAGCGCGGCCGCACCAGAGTTTTGTACAGCTTCACCATAACCTCTTGGTTCCAGAACTCGATCCCGCTATTAATAAAAGCTAAAACACTGTATGCCTTCTTAACAGCCCTGTCAACCTGAGTGGCAACTTTCAAGGATCTGTGTACATGGACACCAAGATCTCTCTGCTCATCTACACTACCAAGAATCTTACCATTAGCCCTGTACTTTGCCTTCCGGTTACTCCTACCAAAGTGCATCACCTCACACTGATTTATTTTAGCTACACCCTAATACTACTGGCATTTAATGACACAGACAATTAATTTATGTCTGGCATTTAAATTGTTTGATTTGCCACCAAACCTTTGAAGTATTGTGCAGTCCATAGTGCAGAACAATCTTCATCATTTACCTCACTTATTCCAACGGTCATAAATAATTTATTGTAATTTTTGCTGTGTTATTGTCTCCAATACTTTCCTAAGACGACACATATGCCCAATATTTGAATCTAAGAGTTTCCTAAGAAGGAGTGATATAACACCTTTCTCAATCCCAGGATGCCCCAAAGTGCCTCACAGCCAATACAGGGCTTTTAAACTGCAACTTGTAACAACATAGCAGTCAATTTGCATACAGAGAGCTCCATTAAACAGATATGATAATGAGCAGATATTCTGTATTTTTTTCTCTAATTATGTTGATTGAGGAATACATTTGAGCCAAAGCACCAGCGAGCATGCTGTTGCCCTTCTCTCACTCACACACACACACACACACACACACACACACACACACACACACACACACACACACACACACACACACACAGTTGGCTGTGAGGCTCAGCAGGCAGTAGCACAAAGTTACCAATAACTTAGGAATGTCTGAGCCAGCTTAACATTGTCTAGCTGGAAAAGCGAATTATATTAATACTATCAGTTGCATCTATAAAAGCCTATTGAATTAAAGAGTGTACAACATGAAATCTTGTTCATTCAATGCAATAAGAAACTAGCTGTTGAAGATACAATTGTCTTAATTGAACACGGTGTATATCCTTTTCATAAGTAAGAAATTCTCTTTATATGGTCTGTGTTTTAATCAAAAGATAAAAGCGTCCATTCCCCTCCCCACCCCAAAAGCTTAACAGTATTTTGGAGTATTATCAGCTGAGTGCAGTCAGTCATTCATGATAATATTTACAATAACTGTGATGTCACAGCCATAGACAGAGCCACTCAAGACATAGGCAAAACATCCCAAAGTATCTGCGACCATTTGATAAATTATTGCTTTTGCTTTCTAGAAGAGCCGAAATATGTTTGGATAAAATGAAATTATATCAAATCCAGGCCCATTTCCTTAAGTATAATTACCTCTTGGGAGTTCTGCTTGTGTACAAAAACCTCCTATTCCACTCAGCTCAGCTTTCTGCTGAAATGATAGCAGCAACGTTTGGAGCAAAATGTTCTGCTGCTGTCTTGTTGCAGCATCTGCTCCTGATTTTGACACAATAACATCTTAAGTTGGATTTATTAAAGATGTTAATTGACACAGTAAATCATTAAAAGCCCACTTTAATGATCAGGAGGCACTTGAGAGACTTCCATCTGTACTTCTTCAATGAGTTTCATGCAAACGGATTTTAAACAATCAGATCCTATCTTGGATTCTGAAAAAAATAGCTACAGAATCTCTACAGTGTGGTTGCAGGCCTTGGCCCATCATGTCCACACTGACCCTCCAAAGAGGGTCCCACCCTGACACACTCCCTACTTTATATCTGTAACCCTGCATATCCCATGGCTAATCTATCTAACCTGCACAATAGTGGACAGTATGGGCAATTTAACATGGCTAAACCACCTAACCTACGCATCTTTGGACTGTGGGAGGAAACTGAAGCACCCTGAGAAAACCCACACAGGCATGGAGAGAATGTGCAAACTCCACACAAAGAGTTGCCTGAGGCTGGAATCAAATCCAGGTCCCTGGCACTGTAGCAGTGCTAACCCCTATGCCATGGTGCCACCCCAAAAACTTTGTGCACAACAAATAACGGAACCATATTGCATTCACTTTTAAATGCTTGTTGACCACTGTAAGGAGCACTGACCCTTGGATGCTCCAAAGGAACACATTGTAGATCATGAAGATCTGTAGGCAACTTCTGTTGGGTTTCTTTGTGAAAACAAAGAAATAAATATATAAATGTCTGCTTAAAACAACAAATGTTTAACTAATTTAGATCTTATTTATTTTTCAATGATAAAAATGCATGCTGTAATGACACTAATGTGTTAAGAGATGTATTTTGTCCTGATTTCTTATGAAACAAAGTCTTAAGCTATAGGTCCTGAGCAATCTCCTCCAAACCAACAAAAAAAAAGGCTTGTGAGGGCTTAGTCTCTTTTTAAGTTGGAACAGTAGGATCAGCATGAATGGGTGGAGTCAGGCTCCTGCATTACCAGGCCTTTAGTTTAGCTTTCAGTTGTTGCTGGGGTTTAGAAGCTGCCATACGTCACTCCCTTCTACAGCCAAACACTTGAGTTTTCTCTGTCTCTGCTGAAATTTTCAATGATGTTCTTTCCTTCTGGGCTAGAAAAACATTGCATGTGAGACAATCCATTTTACTGAATTTGCCTTTGCCAAGGGTGTATTTATGGGATGTTCCTACAATGGAATAATTGCTGTTTAGTAGTTAAATAATCAATTATTATGTTAAGTTTTCCAATAGAGTTAAAATTATATTAATTCCTCTTTCTTTCATTTGTATTTTAACTATACGGTAAGAATAAACTGTGTTTTGCTTAAAGCTGAGTAGTATGACCAATTGAATTACATCTGGAACATAGCATTTACATTTGCCTTTAAATAAGATAAAAAGTTCAGGTAAAGCTATCTTCTTGATATATTTGAAGGGGGTTTGGTCCATTCTAGAACAAACTGGGCTTCTTGTTGCGATTCAAATCTCTATTTCTTATTACGTTAGGATTATTGAACTCAAAGACAGTGAATAGTGAGTATTGGCTTTTTTTAATTCCAGATGTTGTGTGTTATAATAAGGTGTGTCTGATGTAATAATGGCTCCTTCAGTCACTAAAGATTTCCCATTTGTGGAAGAACTCCCAAGCGGATGTTTTACGGAAAGTAAGCAAGGCAAAGCTTTTGGAATTGGCAAACAAGGTGAAGTTGGAGTTGATAAAAAAAACCGAAACAACTGTGGATGCTGTAAATCAGGAACAAAAACAAAGTTGTTGGAAAAGCTCAGCAAGTCTGGCAACATCTGTGAATGTAAGAAAAAGAGTTAACTTTTAAGGTCTGGTGACCCCTCCTCAGAGCACGGTTGCCTGGAGTTGCCTGTTTCTGTGAGGAAAAGGGAAATAATTGCAGCAATAGACCTGCTTTTACAATTGCCAGGAATGCAATCAGAATAATTGGAAATGGCTTTGACTCAACTGCAGATGAAGCAGCTTGAAGTAGAAGAAATGGCAAAGAGAAAGAAAATGAAATCATAGCCCTGGCAGGACAAAAAGAAAAAGAGAGAAAAAAGCAAAAGTTGTAGTGGAACAAAGGCAAAAGAATTAAAACTGCTTGAAGGTGTGAAGGAAATTAAATTGTTTGAGTTATGAGTTAAAAGCAGAAGAAAGGGAGAAAGACAGAGTTTTTGAATTTCAGAAGTTGAAAATGAAAGAGGAAAGTTGACTTGAAATGAAGAAGGTAGAAAGTAGCAGTAGTGATGGAGAACAAACACAAAAAATAAGCCTGGTGGGGTTATACCTGTATAAATATGTCTAAGTGTTGCCAAAGTTTGATGAGAAGGGCGTAGAAAATGTTTTCATTTCATCTGAGAAAGTGGCTAAACAAATGAAATGGCTGGTGGCCATGTGGGCATTGTTGATTCAAACAAAATTGGTAGGAAGAGCTAGTGAAGTATTTGCATCATTCTCAGAGGTAACTGGAGAGTATGATGAGGTGAAGAAAACCATCTCAAGTGTGTATGAATTATTGCCAGGCACCTCCTGATAATGTTTTAGGAATTTAAGGAGAGAACCTGATCAAATGTGCATTGTGTTTGAGAGGATAACAGCACTGAAAATAGATCGGACATAAGATGCTCTTAGAGAGACTGCTATTTTGGAGCAGTTCAAAAATTCAATGGCTGAAGTAATGAGAATTCATGTGGAACAGCAGAGAGTTAAAACTGCAATATTAGCAACAGAAGTAGCAGATAGTTCACCAGTCAATGTTTGGCTTCTGACACCAAGGAAAAAGATAAGGAAGTTAAATGTCAATTATCAGAGACTACTTTTGATCAAATGGTTGAGAAGAAGGCATGGTGGCTCGGCAGTCAGCACTGCTCCCTCACAGTGCCAGGAACGCCAGTTCAATCCCACCCTCAGGTGACTGTGTGGAGTTTGCACATTTTCGCTTGTCTGCGTGGGTTTCCTCCGAGTGCTCCAGTTTCCTCCCATAGTCCGAAGATGTGCAGACTAGGTGGCTTGGCCACGCTAAATTGCTCATAGTGTCCAGGGATGTTTGGGTTAGACAAGCGGAAATGCAGCAGTAATGGAATGAGTTAGAGTGGGATGCTCTTTGAAGCGGCTATGTGGTAATGCTGGGGCAAATGGCTTGTTTCCACACTGTAGGGATTTTATGATCTACGATCAATGAAACAAGAACAGGTGGAAGATAAAGTGGATACTTTAGTTCAGAGAAGTTAGTTAAATTACAACAAAAAAGATGAAAAATAAAGCAGTTGTGTCAAAAAGCATACACAGAAGAACCTGAGTGTATCTGAATGTTACTATCTTAAAAATGAGGTTTTGATGAGGAAATGAAGACCTTTACATATTTAAGCAGATGAAAAATGGGCAGGTATTCATCATATTGTATTACCGGTAGGTTATAGGAAGGAGGTGTTGCAACTAGCTCATGAATTACCAATAGGAGGTCATTTGGAAGTAAGAAAAAGTCAAATCAAAATACAAAAACATTTTTATGGTTTGGACTGCATAAAGATGAAGTTGAATTTTGCCATATGTATCAAGTAAAAGAAAATTCGGCACCGTTAATACCTAATCCAACATTTGAGGAGCCTTTTACTTTATTATGGAGGACTTCTCCCTAAAACAAAAAGTGGGAAATGATATTTGATGACCATAATGAATGTGTCTGTTAGACTTCCAGAGACCATTCCATTACGCAGTATATGGCTAAAAGCATTGTAGAAGAGTTACTCAATTTTATTTACTAGATACATACTACTCATAGAGATACAATTGGATCAAGGATAAAATTTTACAACAGAATTATTCTAGGAACTTATGGATAATTTAGGAATAAAACAATGTCAACCAACTGCACACCATCCAGAATTGTAAGGGGCATTATAATGGTGGCATCATACTTTAAAGTCCACGTTGAGGGCTTATGGTCATAACTATCCAAGGAGATGGATAAAATAATCCCATTTGCACTTTATGCATTTAGGGATATACTTAACGAATCAACTAAATTCAGTCCATTTGAATTAGTTTTCAGGCATGAGGTAAGAGGGCCACTGAAATCAATTCAAGAAAAATTTATAAGTCAGAGTTCAAAGACCATACATTTGGATTATGTGTCAAATTTTAGGGAAAGGTTAAATAGAGTGGGTGGGTTGGCTAGCATTTTAAATTAGCACAGCATGTGATGAATTGGGAACAGACAAGAAATCAAAATTTTGTAGCTTCACTAGAAAGACAAAATGGTAGTGAGACTACCAGTGGAAGATGAACCTTTAAAAGCAAGGTTTCACGTGCCTTATCAAATCAAAAGGAAATTGAGTGAGGTGAATTATTCGATAAGAACATCAGAAAGAAGGAAAACTCATAGAGTATGTCATGTGAATATGCTCAAAAGGTATTTTGATAGGGAAAGAAAGCAAAAGGAGACTGTGATACTTGTTACAACTTGGCTCATCTTGGAAGTTCACAGTTATTTCTGGAATAAGAAAGAAAGGAATGCTTTTCAACATTGAATTTTAGCTTAGTAGGGTTCAAATAGTGAAAGTCTGAAATCAGAATTATTGTAAACATTCCTTCAAGTGATGTATGTTCAGCAGATTATTTTGTTAGCCACTTGTGTTCTTTACACCAGAGGTCAAATTTCTCTATGGGTGAAGTTGGATTGTTGAATCAGGCTAGGAGAATTGATAAGATTGAGCAGCGTTGGTGGTGGTCTTTGATGTTATTGCTTTGATCGGCAGCTGATATTCCATCATGGTGCGCTTTGTAAATTGCCTTTGGTCTTTCTGGGTATTCAAGTAATAATGGATTTTGGTATCATAAGACAGTTTCAATCATGTGATAACATATTAGTACCCACCCAGAATGTTTTAAAACCTTTCATGAAAGTTTTTCACTGCTACATTATCAGTTGTGATTGACTAGATTTTTTGCTGTGTCTCTTTTATTAAATTGCAAACTTGAAGACATGGAATCTGGAAGTCTGACTTGGAGTAAACTACAAACAAAAGCATGCACTAATTTGACGGAGAGATGCTTGGTGGGCATGTCCATTCTGGGAGAAGTCCCTCACAACATGATGCAAATTAAAACTGTCTGGAAGTTTGAGTGTTGAGTCACATGGCCCTTGGTAGCCATTTCTGCAACCTCATTAGTGTACGTTAAAAGAATACAACAGCAGTTCTTGAAGCGTCCAAATGAATATTGTTCAAGTTTAAAGTGACAGCTAGGACGTATCTTCACTGGGCTCAACAGAGGATAAAATGTAACATTGTGAGGTATGGCACTAAAGTATCTCATTATAGAGCTGCAACAAAGTCAAGTAGCTCACAGTTTCACTTCTGTTTGCCTAATTTAAATGTGACTCATCTTTAAGTGACTCTAAAGCCACTGCACAACTTCTGCTGCTGGCTGTGTCATTAAATTCCAAGCTCATTCATCAATTATAGCTTACGGCTCAGTGACGCGCTGCTGTTTTGTACAATGGAAAAATGTGGGAAGGGTTTCAGTCAGTCGACAAAAATCATCATCCTTATACCTTCTGTAAATTGCAGCAGCATTGCGAACGGTAATTTATATTTGCTCAGGAACGGTGAAGGTGACAAGTTCTCACCTCCCACACTGCTGACATCTTCCATTGATTATGCTGACAACAGTAAGTTCAGAATGCATAGCTATATCATTCAAGCAGTAGTTCTATTAGTGAAGGGAATATATCACTTTATATGGTTCTCTATGGACACAGGATGCAGCTGCTCATATAGCCAGCTCCTTTGAAATGGAAAAGGAAACTATTGAGTGACCATGCATTCGATTAAGCAGATTTCTGTTTCTGTGGGCAGCTTTCTTGTAAATTGCCTTTTGATTTTTAAGCCTGTATTCTACACTAACCTTTTGCCATAACAACTTAATTCATAAGGTGTAAATATCTCAGGCTTTATGCAACCGGACTTATTTATCTGACAGAATGGTGAAAATCAATTTGCTAGTGGAGAGTTCTGGATTCCAAACTATCCTGAAAGGTAACTTTGAATTTTTACTTATCTTCCATGAGGAACAATTAATATGGTATCAAAGCTTGATAAGCATTTTCCTTGCTAAATTAAATAAACTCTTTTTGGTGAACATTGTAAGCGATACTTGTTGAACTTAGTGGATTTACATTACTGAGGGTAGGTTTGAGATGAATTCAGAATCAGGTTGGCTAAAATACCAAATTTTAATTGCAGGTGGAGATTCTAACCCTCCCCAGGGACTTTGCAGGGGCCACATATGCAAAACACTTGGCAGTATATTCCTCTCTGTCATTTAGGAGTTTTACAACTTCTGCTCGTTACCCCACCCAGCCCAGCAGATGTCAGAGGCCTGCCAGAGGTCAACCCCATGCTTTGAGGACACCTTCCAACAAGGGCTCTAGCAGATCATTTGTGAGAGAAGGGATCTGCTCTTTCCTGGGGATGGAAACAGGAAGTCATCCCAAGTCACCTAGGCAGCCTGGACTGAGACAGTTACGGATATAAAAACTGCAAGACCCACTCAGGAGGATGAATGCTCACTACCAGAGCAAGTGCCATTGTCTATTTAATGCTTCTACTCTGTGAGTCTGTGTTATTGCTTTAATATTGTCATAGAGGAAGTTGGGTGCCAGGTATCATGTGCAATCAATGTCAGTTACTTCATTGCAACATTATTTGCATGACAGTGCTTCTACCTCTCATATATCAACTGCATATCTCACTTTAAAAACATGAAATGAGCTACAACACCCAGTAGGTCACACAGCTTCAGCTCACGGACCTTTAAACACAATTGGAGACCACAGACGTCTGAATGCCTCTCACCAAAAGCTTTCATGGGACAAGGAGACCGTCACAAGCGTGGCTTCGGACCCGTTAACTTACAAGGCAAAATACAAGTCAAACACATCATATATAGCTTTTCACATTTCCATAATCTCTAACTCTTTAATTTCACTGAACTACTTTTCATTCTAAAACAAAATCTGAAATTGATGGTGCAACTCAACAGCTCTGGCAGCACCCGTGAAGAGAAAGCAGAGTTAATGCTTCAGGTCTGGTGACTCTTCCTCAGAAACTTTTATTGTGAACTCTTCAGACTCTAGCTTCCCTCACATACTTTTCCAGTGTATCACACACAGACAATCACAGTTCTGGGCATTGACATCTTTGTCAGTATCTATAAATGCAGGCAAAGAGCTCATGTTCCCACGCTCACGTCTTTTAATGCTCCTCTCCTTGTGCAAGAGTGAAACATGAATAACCAGTGTGAGGATGAGCAAACTGTAGGGATGCCTAACATAAGGGTCCTTACTATTTTTTGAGCAAAAGACTGCAGAGTTTGTAATAGGTCAAAGGGAACATGCCTGTGCTGAAAAGGAGGTTGGACATCGATACCCATCCAGAGAGAAAGCCTCCGATTTTCTGCTCCCAGCTGCACAGCATGAGCAGTATTTTAATAAAATCTTGAGGAAGGAGGGATAACAGCTTGAAAATATTTACATAAGAACAAAATACTGTAGATGCTGGAATTATGAAATAAAAACAGAAAGTGCTCGAGAAACTCAGCAGGTCTGGCAGCATGTGTGGAGAAAGAAAGAAGAGTTAATGTTTCAAGTTTGCTATGACTCTTCCTCAGAACAGTTTTGATATTAGCAAATCTTCCTTTGTTTCTGTAGCTTCTGGATCCCAGACAGAAGCTAGGGCCAAATAAACAGAGATCCATAAAACATCCCATTGCCTCCAATCCCACATGGTGCACATTTGTGAAGGGACAGCCAGGTCCCTCAGAGGATGAACCATCCAGACCTTCCTCCCCACCCTGTACTAACTCAGATATACTGTGGGTTATCTGTCTACAGTCAGACTGGGTCACATTCTGGGGACAGCACTGGTAGATGATCCCATGGCTCAAACATCTGAACTCACTGACACTCAGGTGGCTGCTGTAGACTCGGCTCCTGCTGACCTCAGTGCTGAAGATCAGCCTCTGGACATGGACATTTATGAGTTGATGGAAACCCAGGGGGCAACAGTGACTGTGCACAGACTCGAGCAAAGGGCAGAGGAATCTCCCCAGGTTGCAGTGCCAGACTGAGTGGATGCTGCTAAGGAGAATCTGGGCCACTACATGACCATTTCCAAGGCTGACGTTTTTTTACAAGCTCGTGTAAAGATGCCAGGATGGAGATTAGGTTATGTATGAACTTTCTGTAATAATTTACCAGCCCAAGAAATGACCTAAGCTTCTGGGCAGATCTGGGAGTCAGGGCACCTTTGATCGCCCTCTCTTTATTTTTCAATGGGTATTACCCAGTCTTGTTTGTCACTTGGGGTGCTTGGAACACACGTTTTTCCCTTCTTAGGTGCATGCCACCTTGGAAAAACCTCAAACAAGTGAGTCCAAATTCTCCAAGTGTTCCTTATTAGTCGTCCATGTTATTAACACATCATCTAAATAAATGCGGTAGGCCTTGCAAAATGTTCTCCATCATCTACTGAAAAATTGAACAGACTGACGATATGCCTTATGGCTAATAATTGTAGCATTCTTCTGAAAATACTTGTTTAACTCTAACTGCAAGTTCTCATGGCTCATGTCTGGTTTTGTGAAGGGCAGCCCTCTGCCCACTTTACATACAAATCCTCTGTGTGAGGGATTGGGTTCCTATCCAGCTGAAAAAAGGGGTTTGCTGTTTGTTTAAAATCCTCAGAAAGGCAAACTAACCTACTGGGCTTCACGATAGAGCATCATAGGGTGGCACAATGGCTCAGTGATTAGCACTGTTACCTCACAGCACCAGAGTATTGGGCTCGATTCCACACTCGGGCAACTGTCTGTGTGGAGTTTGCACATTCTCCCCATGTCTGCGTGGGTTCCCTCCGGATACTCTGGTTTCCTCTGGGTGCTCGAGTTTCCTCCCACAGTCCAAAGATGAGCAGGTTAGGTGGATTGGCCATGCTTAGTTGCCTATTGTGTTCAGGTATGAGTGGATTGGAGGTGGGGGAGTACGGGTCTGAGTGAGATGCTCTGAGGGTCAGTGCGGACTTGTTGAGCCAAAGGGCCTATTTCCACACTGTTGGGATTCTATGAATCAGCATGATTGGTGCTGTCCATTCTGCAGGTTGGACTGCTTTCATGATTCCTTTGCTTTCCAGCCTTCTGAATTTTGGCGGTAATGCAAATGGCATTGGGCAGGCCTTGCAGAATTGTGAAATTGCTTCCTGGTCAATATGTAAGGTGGTATTGGTTTCTCTGATAGTCGCCAGACCTTCTTGGGGAAAACTTCTGGGTATTTAACTGGGACTTCACTTAGGCAACCATTTTCTACTTGAAAGATGTTGAGCCAATCTAGGTGAATCTCACTCAACCAATTTCACCACACCCAGCTTGGGCCTGAGCCTTTTACAATAACCACTGGAAACTGAACCAGCTGCTTTTCATAAGAGACCGGAACCTTAATCTGTAAAGTTCCCCACTCTAGGTTACCAGCCTAGCTGATGCCGTGTGCAGATTTAAGGGTTGGAGTACAGGCGAATTTTGTTAAAAATTGGGTATCCAATCTCTGAAATGGCCGTGCCAGCCCTAACCTAACCATTAGACCTGGGTGACCACTTAACCAGACTTTTATTTTGATCCCCGCCCACGGCCGACGGAACCCCGCCCACGGCTGACGGAACCCCGCCCACGGCCGACGACCTCATCGCTCCGCCCACAACCTCCACAGCCAGCAACCCCAGAGAAGACAGCCACACTGAGCCCTGCCGCATCTTCACCATCCCCCCAGACCTCCCACTGACTGAGGACGAACGGTCAGTCCTTAGCAAGGGGCTCACCTTTGTCCCCCTATAACCACACATCAACGAATACCAGTCACGGTTGGACATAGAGCAGTTTTTCTGCCGTCTTCGCATCCATGCCTACTTCTTTAACCGGGAACCCAACCCTCCTTCCACTGACCCCTTCACCCGCTTCCAACACAAGTCCACCTCCTGGACACCACCCCCAGGCCTCCTACCCTCCCTCGACCTCTTCATCTCCAACTGCCGTCGAGACATTAACCGCCTCAACCTCTCCACCCCTCTCACCCACTCCAACCTCTCCCCCGCAGAACGGGCAGCCCTCCGCTCCCTCCGCTCCAACCCCAACCTCACCATCAAACCCGCAGACAAGGGTGGCGCAGTGGTAGTATGGCGCACTGACTTCTACATTGCCGAGGCCAGACGCCAACTCTCCGACACCACCTCCTACCGCCTCCTCGATCATGACCCCACACCCGAGCACCAAACCATCATCTCCAACACCATTCACGACCTCATCACCTCAGGGGACCTCCCACCCACAGCCTCCAACCTCATTGTTCCCCAACCCCGCACGGCCCGTTTCTATCTCCTTCCCAAAATCCACAAACCTGCCTGCCCTGGTCGACCCATCGTCTCAGCCTGCTCCTGCCCCACCGAACTCATCTCCACCTATCTGGACTCCATTTTCTCCCCTTTGGTCCAGGAACTCCCCACCTACGTCCGTGACACCACCCACGCCCTCCACCTCCTCCAGGACTTCCAATTCCCTGGCCCCCAACACCTCATATTCACCATGGACGTCCAGTCCATGTACACCTGCATTCCGCATGGAGATGGCCTCAAGGCCCTCCGCTTCTTCCTGTCCCGCACGCCCGACCAGTCCCCCTCCACCGACACTCTCATCCGCCTAGCTGAACTCGTCCTCACACTCAACAACTTCTCTTTTGACTCCTCCCACTTCCTACAGACTAAGGGGGTGGCCATGGGCACCCGCATGGGCCCCAGCTATGCCTGCCTCTTTGTAGGTTACGTGGAACAGTCCCTCTTCCGCACCTACACAGGCCCCAAACCCCACCTCTTCCTCCGGTACATTGATGACTATCGGCGCCGCCTCTTGCTCCCCAGAGGAGCTCGAACAGTTCATCCACTTCACCAACACCTTCCACCCCAACCTTCAGTTCACCTGGGCCATCTCCAGCACATCCCTCACCTTCCTGGACCTCTCAGTCTCCATCTCAGGCAACCAACTTGTAACTGATGTCCATTTCAAGACCACCGACTCCCACAGCTACCTGGAATACACCTCCTCCCACCCACCCTCCTGCAAAAATTCCATCCCCTATTCCCAATTCCTCCGCCTCTGCCGCATCTGCTCCCACGATAAGACATTCCACTCCCGCACATCCCAGATGTCCAAGTTCTTCAAGGACCGCAACTTTCCCCCCACAGTGATCGAGAACGCCCTTGACCGCGTCTCGCGTATTTCCTGCAACACATCCCTCACACCCCGCCCCCGCCACAACCGCCCCAAGAGGATCCCCCTCGTTCTCACACACCACCCTACCAACCTCCGGATACAACGCATTATCCTCCGACACTTCCGCCATTTACAATCCGACCCCACCACCCAAGACATTTTTCCATCGCCTCCCCTGTCAGCTTTCCGGAGAGACCACTCTCTCCGTGACTCCCTTGTTCGCTCCACACTGCCCTCCAACCCCACCACACCCGGCACCTTCCCCTGCAACTGCAGGAAATGCTACACTTGTCCCCACACCTCCTCCCTCACCCCCATCCCAGGCCCCAAGATGACATTCCACATTAAGCAGAGGTTCACCTGCACATCTGCCAATGTGGTATACTGCATCCACTGTACCCGGTGCGGCTTCCTCTACATTGGGGAAACCAAGCGGAGGCTTGGGGACCGCTTTGCAGAACACCTCCGCTCAGTCCGCAACAAACAACTGCACCTCCCAGTCGCAAACCATTTCCACTCCCCCTCCCATTCTCTAGATGACATGTCCATCATGGGCCTCCTGCAGTGCCACAATGATGCCACCCGAAGGTTGCAGGAACAGCAACTCATATTCCGCCTGGGAACCCTGCAGCCATATGGTATCAATGTGGACTTCACCAGTTTCAAAATCTCCCCTTCCCCCACCGCATCCCTAAACCAGCCCAGTTCGTCCCCTCCCCCCACTGCACCACACAACCAGCCCAGCTCTTCCCCCCCACCCACTGCATCCCAAAACCAGTCCAACTTGTCTCTGCCTCCCTAACCGGTTCTTCCTCTCACCCATCCCTTCCACCCACCCCAAGCCGCACCTCCATCTCCTCCCTACTAACCTCATCCCACCTCCTTGACCTGTCCGTCTTCTCTGGACTGACCTATCCCCTCCCTACCTCCCCACCTATACTCTCCTCTCCACCTATCTTCTTTTCTCTCCATCTTCGGTCCGCCTCCCCCTCTCTCCCTATTTATTCCAGAACCCTCACCCCATCGCCCTCTCTGATGAAGGGTCTAGGCCCGAAACGTCAGCTTTTGTGCTCCTGAGATGCTGCTTGGCCTGCTGTGTTCATCCAGCCTCACATTTTATTATCTTGGAATTCTCCAGCATCTGCAGTTCCCATTATCTCTTTTATTTTGATTGGCTCTGATTTGGACATTGCTAATTAATCCTACATTCCAACTGGTCTCTAAGCATCTCGTAATGGATAAACCAAAGTCACATGCCTCTGCCTGCTGTCTTAACCTCATCAAAAATCCCGACATGGATCCCTCTGCTGTGTAAACGCGATAGTGTCTCAGTATTAGAGGAGGCCTGGGATCGTGATATTCCTTAATTAAATCTGTCAACTCTTGAAAGGCTTTAATATCTGGTGCCTCAGGGAAAGCTGAATGCATAATAATCAAAAAAGGTGTGGGTTCACAAGCTGTCAGAGAATTACTCATTGCTTTTCATCTGTTCCAATGCGATTTTCCTGGAAAAAGTAACATATCCTTTCCACATGCTAGGCTTAGCCTTCGATGGCAGGATGGAAAGAGTCAAGCTTCGCAAGTAATGGCATGTTGCAAAACATGCTTACCCAGTCCAAAGATATGCAGGCTAGGTGGATTGGCCATGCTAAATTGCCCGTCGTGTTCAGAGATGTGTAGATTAGGTGGGTTATAGGGGGATGGGTGTGGGTGGGATGCTCTGAGGGTCAGTGTGGACATGTTGAGCCAAAGGGCCTGTTTCCACACTGTGGGGATTCTATGATTCTGACTCAAAGGCTACTGTTACAAGCACATTTCTTCAGGAGCATGCTTTACTCTCATTACCATTGAAATAACTCAACAGAGGCTTGTATCTCATTGCCAAGTTAATCTTTATTTCCACGTGGAAAGTCCTTGAATCTGGCGCAGCCTCATCACTCCACTTTTTATCTGCCAGCCAGAGCTCCCTGATTAGACCAGATTAACACCTCCAATCAGGGAACTCATACTATATGAGGTCCAGCTGGGTGATCTTGTGACAATCACTACAGGCTTGGTTGAGCAACTAAAATGAAACCTAGAATGTCTGGCAAGGTAAATGCTCCATATTCCCTGGAGTGTCACTCTGAGATCAAGACTCTGGAGTGACACTTGAACTTACAACATTGTTATTCACGACTATCACTACTGCATCATAGTTAAAACTATACAGAGCCTGGACAGTGATCTAGTGTATAGGGATAAAATCATTTACAAGCCATGACAAACAAGAGTATCTTAAGAGTCATAGTTATAAAACAAACATTCCTCTGCATGTCCAAACACATCAGTTCCACAATTCACCATTACTTGTGGGTTGTACACATGTTTGTATAAAATCCCTGAATCTCAGACTTAGGCACCAGCAGGTTCTCTTGGGGCTATTTATTCATTTCAGTACCTTCCTGGCTTTCTCACCATCAAATGAATAGTGTTGGGATCCTCAGCATTTACATCAGATTCCCTTTGTTCCTCATCTGATGTGAAAGTGGCTGATTCATCTCCCATTTTTATTCCTATTGAACAAAGGCGCAGTAACAACGGTTATTCTAGAAACCCCATCTGATGAGTATAGAAGTGTCTCCCCTGAGTGCCATATTTCTAGAAGACCAATTCTCTGTTCAAAAATTGCCTTAGAGGATGCATTACTTTGACCATAAACTAAATACTGAGGCTATTTAGTTTACTAAATTGAAGCCGCTGAAGCTAGGATATCTGCAGTGAGTAATTCACCTCCTTATTCCCAAATCCTGTCCAACATCTGCAAGGAACACATCAGACTACAATGGAACACACCCCAGTTGTCTGGATGAGTGGAGCTCCAACAGTACTTAAGAAGCTTGACACCATGCTGGACAAAGCAGCCTGCTAAATTGGCACCATGTCCACAAACATTCACTCTCTTCATCACCAATGCAGAGTAGCATCAGTGAGTACCATCAACAAGATACACAGCAGAAATTTACCAAGGCACCGTCCAAACACATGATCGTTACATCGAGAAGGAAGAGGGTGGTAGAGACAATTGTAATTCACACTTACATGTTTCCCTCCAAGCCACTCATTACCCTAACTTGGAAATACATTGCTGTTCTTTCAATGTCATTGGGTCAAAATCCTGGAATCCTATGTACAATAAACATAAAGCCCATAGGCCCTGAATGATTTGAGAAAAAATAGCATTCTACTGTCACGCTATTTGGAATCAGTCTGAGGGTTTTCACATCGGGGTCATTAGCCATGTTGTTACCTGAGTGATGATGCCATTTGGGAAAGCATTTGTGAAATTTGGGACCTGTACAGAATGTGAGCTTTGTGACAGCCCCCTGGATAGCAGGAGCGTACCTGCAGGAATTGTTGCCTGTGGTGACAAATCAGCTGGATATCGAGGGAGTGAAACCCTCTCCGGTTCAGGAATCTGCCTGGATGATGTCATGGAACTCTAAGTGCTACATATATGCAATCAACAGCTTTATGTAGTTGAATGAACCCAGCGATGGCTGCAAAGCTTGGCTCTCTGATTCCATGGTGAACTGGACAAACTGCATTGCTTTCCTGTAAAGTGAATTCTTGAATGCACTCCTGGGCTGGTGATTGGGAGTTGCCAGACTTATGTATGGCTGTGCTGTGAAAGGAACCAGTGGCTATAATGTTCAGTGCAACTGTGGTGTTCAGTGCCATAGACAGGGCTGCCTCCCAAGTTGAGCAGCTGAGATCTGCCTAAGGAGCTGGCTGGTGTAGGTGACAGCCTCTAGCACTGCTCCTCACTCATCTGCAGGTGGCTAGAGCACATTTGGTACAGTTCTTTTCTCAGTGGACCAGTCAACAAATTGGAGACCTCATCCCCTCTTCAAAATGTGCTGAGATCCCCTGAACCTGTTGTTCTGTTGTTACTGCTTATCCTTTCTCGTCGTTCTCAGTAAAGATAGGATAACTACTGAGTTAGATAGATCAAACATGTAGCATGGAAATACTGACTTAGAGAGAAACAATAGTATGTACCCTGCCTTACCTGATTTGTTTTGGTTAGCCAGGTCAATTGGTTGGATAAGTATAATGATGAGGAGAAAACTCATAAAACTCAGTATCATCCAGGACAAGGCAATCATCCAATCACTTTAAATATTCACTTCCTGTGCCATCAATGCACAATGGCAGCCATGTACACCATCGTGAGCTTCACTGCAGTCATTTGCCAAGGGTTCCAATACCATCCATTCCCGTTGAGGACAACAATTCTCCACCATGCTTAGGAGGATGGAGCTTTGTAGCAGGATGGGGATTTACCAGGTTCAAGTTAATGATGTAGACCCCTCTCCTGAAGCGAGACTGTACAATCCAGTGAGATCTGGAGTAGAACAGTTTGAGTGCGAGCAGCAGCGGAGACAAGACGGACCCGGAAGACTGCAGCTAAGGTAAAGCAGTTTATTTTTAAAATTACTTACCGATAGCGGGCAGCGGTGTTTTTTTTTCCTCTTTCAGAGAAGGAGCGGGAGCACCAGAGGAAGTGACGAGGACCAGAGGGGCAGCCGGGAAGGAAAGCAGTGACCATAAATACTCACCCTTCGACGCCAACGGCCATTTTGAGTGCGAGCAGCAGCGGAGGCAAGACGGACCCGGAAGACTGCAGCTAAGGTAAAGCAGTTTATTTTTAAAATTACTTACCGATAGCGGGCAGCGGTGTTTTTTTTTCCTCTTTCAGAGAAGGAGCGGGAGCACCAGAGGAAGTGAAGAGGACCAGAGGGGCAGCCGGGAAGGAAAGCAGTGACCATAAATACTCACCCTTCGACGCCAACGGCCATTTTGAGTGCGAGCAGCAGCGGAGGCAAGACGGACCCGGAAGACTGCAGCTAAGGTAAAGCAGTTTATTTTTAAAATTACTTACCGATAGCGGGCAGCGGTGTTTTTTTTTCCTCTTTCAGAGAAGGAGCGGGAGCACCAGAGGAAGTGACGAGGACCAGAGGGGCAGCCGGGAAGGAAAGCAGTGACCATAAATACTCACCCTTCGACGCCAACGGCCATTTTGAGTGCGAGCAGCAGCGGAGGCAAGACGGACCCGGAAGACTGCAGCTAAGGTAAAGCAGTTTATTTTTAAAATTACTTACCGATAGCGGGCAGCGTTGTTTTTTTTTCCTCTTTCAGAGAAGGAGCGGGAGCACCAGAGGAAGTGACGAGGACCAGAGGGGCAGCCGGGAAGGAAAGCAGTGACCATAAATACTCACCCTTCGACGCCAACGGCCATTTTGAGTGCGAACAGCAGCGGAGGCAAGACGGACCCGGAAGACTGCAGCTAAGGTAAAGCAGTTTATTTTTAAAATTACTTACCGATAGCGGGCAGCGGTGTTTTTTTTTCCTCTTTCAGAGAAGCAGCGGGAGCACCAGAGGAAGTGACGAGGACCAGAGGGGCAGCCGGGAAGGAAAGCAGTGACCATATATATCAGCAAGGCGGCTAAACCCGAGACTCTACAACTGTAGTGTCTCCCACCCACACTCCTCCTCTAACCTAGTTAATAAGGTAAGGTTCATTCTAAACTTTCTCTATTGAATATAAGTTTGTTATTAATTTGTTATTATTTGACGTCAGCTTTCTACTTTAGTATTGAGTGGGTGTTCAGATAAGTGGGGTATGGATGCTAGGGCAGTTGCTTGCTCCTCCTGCAGAATGTGGCAGTTGGGAGATGTGGCACACGTCTCCGCTGGCTACATCTGCGGGAAGTGCACCCAGCTACAGCTCCTTGAAAACCGTGTTAGGGAAATGGAGCTGGAGCTGGATGAACTACGGATCATTCGGGAGGCAGAGGGGGTAATTGAGAGGAGTTATCGGGAGTTGGTCACTCCTAAGGCTCAGGACGAGGATAGATGGGTTACAGTTAGGGGGAGGAAAGGGGACAGACAGACAGTGCAGAGATCCCCTATGGGCATTCCCCTCAGCAATAAGTATACCGTTTTGGATACTGCTGGGGGGGATGACCTACAAGAGGAAAGCCATAGTAGTCAGTTCTCTGGCACTGAGCCTGACACTGTGGCAAAGAAGGGAAGGGGGCAGAATAGAAAAATACTCGTGGTAGGGGACTCGATAGTTCGGGGAATCGACAGGAGATTTTGTGGGCAAGATCGGGATTCCTGGAAGGTATGTTGCCTCCCTGGTGCCAGGGTCCGGGACGTCTCCGATCGGGTGTATAAAGTTCTAAAAGGGGAGGGCGAACAGCCAGAAATCATGTTACATATTGGCACAAATGATATAGCCAGAAATAGGTTTGAGGATATAAAAAGTGATTTCAGGGAGTTAGGATGGAAGCTGCAGAGCAGGACGAACAGAGTAGTGTTCTCTGGTTTACTACCGCTGCCACGAGATAGTGAGGTGAGGAACAGGGAGCGGGCGCAGCTGAACACGTGGCTACGCAGCTGGTGTAGGAGGGAGGGCTTCAGATATGTTGATAATTGGGATGCCTTCTGGGGAAGGTGGGACCTGTACAAGAAGGACGGGTTGCATCTGAACTGGAAGGGGACCAATGTCCTGGGTGGAAGGTTTGCTCGAGTAGTTCGAGAGGGTTTAAACTAGTATGGCAGGGGGGTGGGAACCTGAGCTGTATACCAGAGGTGAGCGGTGAGGCAGTAGCAAGAGGTAGACCAGCTAGTGGGAAGGATTTTCTGGGAAGGAACCAAGGGATCGGTTAAAGTGTGTTTGCTTTAATGCAAGGAGTATCAGGAATAAAAGTGATGAACTTAGAGCATGGATCAGTACCTGGTGCTATGATGTTGTGGCCATAACAGAGACATGGGTTTCTCATGGGCAGGAATGGTTGCTGGATGTTCCAGGGTTTAGAACATTTAAAAAGAATAGGGAGGGGGGAAAAAGAGGAGGGGGTGTAGCGCTACTAATCAGAGAGGGTATCACAGCTACAGAAGCTTCCTTTGTCGAGGAAGATCTGCCTACTGAGTCAGTATGGGTGGAAATTAGGAACAGCAAGGGAGTAGTCACCTCGTTAGGGGTTTACTACAGGCCCCCCAATAGCAGCAGGGAGATTGAAGAAAGCATAGGTCGACAGATTTTGGAAAAGTGTGCACGCAGTAGGGTTGTTGTAATGGGTGACTTTAACTTTCCTAATATTGATTGGAACCTCCTTAGAGCAGAAGATTTGAATGGAGCTGTTTTTGTAAAGTGTGTTCAGGAGGGTTTCCTAACGCAGTACGTTGACAGGCCGACGAGGGGAGAGGCCATTCTAGACTTGGTGCTCGGAAACGAGCCAGGGCAGGTATCAGATCTTGTGGTGGGAGAGCATTTTGGTGATAGTGACCATAACTGCCTCACATTCTACATAGCTATGGAGAAGGAGAGGATTAGGCAGAATGGGAGGATATTTAATTGGGGAAGAGGAAACTATGATGCGATTAGACATGAGTTAGGAAGCATGGACTGGGAGCAGTTGTTCCATGGTAAGGGAACTATCGACATGTGGAGACGGTTTAAGGAACAGTTGTTGGGAGTGATGAGTAAATATGTCCCTCTGAGACAGGCAAGAAGGGGTAAGATTAGGGAACCTTGGATGACGAGAGCGGTGGAGCTTCTAGTGAAAAGGAAGAAGGTAGCTTACATAAGGTGGAGGAAGCTAGGGTCAAGTTCAGCTAGAGAGGATTACATGCAGGCAAGGAAGGAGCTCAAAAATGGTCTGAGGAGAGCCAGGAGGGGGCACGAGAAAGGCTTGGCAGAAGGAATCCGGGAAACCACAAAGGCATTTTACACTTACGTGAGGAATAAGAGAATGGTCAAAGAAAGAGTAGGGCCGATCAGGGATAACATAGGGAACTTGTGTGTGGAGCCTGAGGAGGTAGGGGAAGCCCTAAATGAGTTTTTTGCTTCTGTCTTTACGAAAGAAACGAACTTTGTAGTGAATGAAACCTTTGATGAGCAGGTATACATGCTGGAATGGATAGAGATAGACGAAGCTGACGTGCTGAAAATTTTGTCAAACATTAAGATTGACAAGTCGCCAGGCCCGGATCAGATTTGTCCTCGGCTGCTTTGGGAAGCGAGAAATGCAATTGCTTCGCCACTTGCAAAGATCTTTGCATCCTCGCTCTCCACTGGAGTCGTACCTGAGGACTGGAGAGAGGCAAATGTAATTCCTCTCTTCAAGAAAGGAAATAGGGAAATCCCCGGCAATTATAGACCGGTAAGTCTCACGTCTGTCGTCTGCAAGGTGTTAGAAAGGATTCTGAGGGATAAGATTTATGACCATCTGGAAGAGCATGGCTTGATCAAATACAGTCAACACGGCTTTGTGAGGGGTAGGTCATGCCTTACAAACCTTATCGAGTTTTTTGAGGATGTGACTAGAAAAGTTGATGAGGGTCGAGCTGTGGATGTGGTGTATATGGACTTCAGTAAGGCATTTGATAAGGTTCCCCATGGTAGGCTCATTCAGAAGGTCAGGAGGAATGGGATACAGGGGAACTTAGCTGCTTGGATACAGAATTGGCTGGCCAACAGAAGACAGCGAGTGGTTGTAGAAGGAAAATATTCTGCCTGGAAGTCAGTGGTGAGTGGAGTTCCACAGGGCTCTGTCCTTGGGCCTCTACTGTTTGTAATTTTTATTAATGACTTGGACGAGGGGATTGAAGGATGGGTCAGCAAGTTTGCAGACGACACCAAGGTAGGAGGTGTCGTTGACAGTGTAGAGGGCTGTTGTAGGCTGCAGCGGGACATTGACAGGATGCAGAGATGGGCTGAGAGGTGGCAGATGGAGTTCAACCTGGATAAATGCGAGGTGATGCATTTTGGAAGGTCGAATTTGAAAGCTGAGTACAGGATTAAGGATAGGATTCTTGGCAGCGTGGAGGAACAGAGGGATCTTGGTGTGCAGATACATAGATCCCTTAAAATGGCCACCCAAGTGGACAGGGTTGTTAAGAAAGCATATGGTGTTTTGGCTTTCATTAACAGGGGGATTGAGTTTAAGAGTCGTGAGATCTTGTTGCAGCGCTATAAAACTTTGGTTAGACCGCACTTGGAATACTGCGTCCAGTTCTGGGCGCCCTATTATAGGAAAGATGTGGATGCTTTGGAGAGGGTTCAGAGGAGGTTTACCAGGATGCTGCCTGGACTGGAGGGCTTATCTTATGAAGAGAGGTTGACTGAGCTCGGTCTCTTTTCATTGGAGAAAAGGAGGAGGAGAGGGGACCTAATTGAGGTATACAAGATAATGAGAGGCATAGATAGAGTTGATAGCCAGAGACTATTTCCCAGGGCAGAAATGGCTAGCACGAGGGGTCATAGTTTTAAGCTAGTTGGTGGAAAGTATAGAGGGGATGTCAGAGGCAGGTTCTTTACGCAGAGAGCTGTGAGAGCATGGAATGCGTTGCCAGCAGCAGTTGTGGAAGCAAGGTCATTGGGGTCATTTAAGAGACTGCTGGACATGTATATGGTCACAGAAATTTGAGGGTGCATACATGAGGATCAATGGTCGGCACAACATTGTGGGCTGAAGGGCCTGTTCTGTGCTGTACTGTTCTATGTTCTATGTTCTATGCTGAAAATCAGAAACAAAAGCAGAAATTGCTGGAAGAGCTCAGTAGGTCTAGCGGCACGTATGGAGAGAAATCAGAGTGAATGTTTTGAACCCATTGACCCTTCCTCAGTTTACCAGATTCTTTCAGTCTGGGCCCACAGGCTGGCCATATATGACTCTACTGGGGACTGTAGGAGTTCTAATATTCAGCACCATGAATGGGGGGGGTTGGGAAACGCCAAAAGTCAGGTTTTCTTCACATGCTCCATGGTTTTAACTCCACAGCAAATGACTTATCATTGGCAGGTTCCTCACTTGGTAGTTGGCCAGAATGCCAAGGTTGTCTTCCCATTAATTGAGCAATACTCCAGAGACCACAGGACCAGTTTGACCTAATCCTGACCTCAGAATGAGGAATGTTGGCGTAATCCCAAGAGATGGAGGCCGATTACTTTGTGAGTCCGGTGGTGAACAGGTATCTGATTCTTACTCAGAGGGAAGAGGGTATTTGTTTGTGGTATCTTAAATTGCAGGGCAGCTTGGCAGGGCGCGGGGGTGGGCGCGGATGCGGTGGCATGCAAGCAAGAAGCACACACTCACCTACTAGTTCATAAGGAGCTTGTGTTCACCCACAATGTTGTGTTCTCTTACCCCACTGTTCCGGAAACCTAGCAGGCTAAACCTGAGATAGTAGAGATAATAGGAACTGCAGATGCTGAAGAATCTGAGATAACAATCTGAGAAAACCAGCTCTATACCTTGTAATCCTAGGCTAAATATGTAAAGGATTAAATCCAAATTCACCAAAGTAATTAAAATGCAAACCCGTCATCCTGGGAGTAAACCTGGTGGATACCTATTGTCCCTCCTCAGTGGAACTGGCTTCTATTTCATTTCCATTTAACATTTCCTCTGCTTGTAACCTAACCCAATCATCCAGTTTAAAGTTCCTCTCTCTTCCTCTGATTTTACTTCATAATATTGACTATTAGGACTTAGTGGAATTGAAAATGTACATTGAGTGGAATGTGATGGTGTAAAATATAAAAATGAGTGCATTTATAACAGGGGTAGAATTGAACTTAATGTAAATGTAAATGACTATTAATTATTGTCACAAATCAGTCATTAACATTCAATTAGTTTTAGAAGCTTAATAAATTTGACTGTAGTAGTTAAAAGCCTCCAATGACACTTTCTTTCGTTGGGCAGCTTTAACATTTTGCAGGTGGAAATTCCCCTCCGACTCTACCTACGGACATTAATTAGACATGGCACTAGTAGCAGTTTGATTTATTACTGCAATGTGTTTTGCATTCCGAATGTGTAATAACTAAAATAAAAGACGTATGATGGGAAGACAGGTCTTTCAAATGGAAAGATTAATGCTTTAATGTTTCTCTGAGGATTTGAGGACTTTTACAAGCATGAGGACAGCTATATCAGACAGCTATACTGTACTCATAGTCAGAGGTGGAGGGGTGTCAAGAGTAATGACAAGCATGCCAAAAAAGGAAGGAAGGTTCACAGATAGCCAAGTTAGTTACTGGTTTGGATTATGCAAGCTTGGCAATGTGGAAACAGGCTGTTCTGTAGAATGTGCTCACAGGAAGCAGTGGATTATAGACAATAGAATATTAACTGGTGTCAGCCAGGTTAACTCACAAGTTCTACAGGCACAAGCTCCAAGTCACGAGATGCTCCATTTTCCATATTGGATGCTTTAAGTTCAGGCAGGGGATGGCACGTATGTGTGATAAAAGAGAATATCGAAATGAGCCTTAGTTTGGAAAAGTAGGGGTGATACTGAAGGTCAGAGCCAAATTCAATAATAGTCATTCGTACAAAGGTAAAAGTGAAATGAAAAAAATTAAGTAAGGGTGTTGAAAGACACATGGACGAGGATTGCTTCAAAATTCTAAAGAAATTGAGGAAAAGCAAATTTCTCAGGTATATTTGGGAAAGGAAAGGAATTCTTTAATGAAGTTATGGATGTAAATGAACAGCCGCAATCTGGTATCAAAGGAACAATGTTAGAGCAATGACTCCGAAAATTCTCATAGTAATTCCCTGTTCAGGAGGTAAGACAAAGGAGATTGCAAGGAATTTTGAACAAAAAGTAAAATATCATTTTAAACTAGGCAGGTAAAACAAGACAAGGTGAGTCACAGGAACCATTTTCAGAAAAAAATATACTTTATTTTTCTTTAAAAATGATTTTTCAAACTGCTATGATGGGACATGAACTTCTGATCTGATTTATTAACCCAATCTCTGAATTACTCATATAGTGCTGTAGCCAATTACACTACCATTTCAAGCTGCTAGAGAAGGAACACTGAAAAATACAATAGGCTTAAAGCTGAGGATGACAGAAAGCCAGTAAATATTTTGAATAATCATTTCCTTGATGAATTCACAAAGAAGTATCAAGGCAAAATGAAGAATTTTGCTATAAATCAAAAATTTAGGCCTGGGACAGGCTAAATGTGCTTTAAAGAAATACATCTCCCAAAATAGGTAGTCTTCATCAGGGAGCTGAGAGAAATTAGAGAGGAGATTTGTGAAATACTGAAAATCATTGAAAGTGTCATTACGCAGTGAGCATTTTCTCAAGATTTTTAGAAGTCAGTTTTTCCTCTTTGTTTGACTGGACAAATTTATTTGATACTCATCCAGAAGCAATAAATGGACAGTAGGGATGTATATGTAGAGTGGAAACAGTTTAATAAGTTAGTATATTCAAAAAGGGTGATAAAAATGATATGGGCACCAACAGACCCGTTACTTTAATACTTTACTTCCCCGTAAAACAATAATATTGATTATCAGAAGAAAAACTGAGCGTTACCTGTGCAATGTAAATCCTCTAAATAGCAGTTAAACTAACTTTTTTTTAACTCACTGATAGGATATGGATAGTGTTGGCTTGGCCATCATTTTTTTGCCTGAACCTAGTGGTCCTTGAGAAGGTGGTGATGAGCCATTTGTTCTAGTTAGACGTACTGCGCCATTAGGGAGGGAATTCCAGGATTTTGAGCCAGTATATTCAAATGGAAAAGGTCTTTCTTAATTTCTTTGAGAAAATGACATTTCAAATATATTATGTGCATTTATGTTTTCCTATCCACTCATGAAATATACCCATTCCAATGAGCAGCCTTCTTGAACCATTGCAGCCCATGTACTGAAGGACTGCCACCACATTCTTAGGAGGGGTATGCCAGGATTTTGATGTAGTGACAATGAAAGAATAGCAATTTATTTCCAATCCCTTCAAGGTGGTAGAGATCGCAGCATCCACTGTTCTATTCCAGATCTCACTGGATTGTACAGTCTCGCTTCAGGAGAGGGGTCTACATCATTAACTTGAACCTGGTAAATCCCCATCCTGCTACAAAGCTCCAACCTCCTAAGCATGGTGGAGAATTGTCGTCCTCAACGGGAATGGATGATATTGGAACCCTTGGCAAACGACTGCAGTGTAGCTCACGATGGTGTACATGGCTGCCATTGTGCATTGATGGCACAGGAAGTGAATATTTAAAGTGATTGGATGATTGCCTTGTCCTGGATGATACTGAGTTTTATGAATATTATCCTCATCATTATACTTATCCAACCAATTGACCTGGCTAACCAAAACAAATCAGGTAAGGCAGGGTAGAGAGAAAGATGAGAGAGACAGGGCCTAAGAGAAGACATTGAAGCTGATGTAAAACTTTGAAAGTCTGGGAAAGCTGTTGATGAAACGTCTTGAAGCCTTTGGAGATCTGAGGGTGTGAGGGCTTTTCCCATCACTGGAGAGGTCCACAGGGATTAAGGACATGAGGAAGGAGAAGGATCATAGGAGCAGCCAGGAAAAAGTAGGGTGTCATGAGAGAAAAGCATAGACTGATGGAGAAATTGGCGGGGTTGCCATTAGCTGTGGAAGAGGCTGTGGATGGCCAAAGAGAGTAGGAGAGGAGGGGACAATATTACATTAGATTAGATTAGATTCCCTACAGTGTAGAAACAGGCCCTTTGGCCCAACAAGTCCACACCGCCCCTTTGAAGCATCCCACCCAGACCCATCCCCCTATAACCCACACACCCCTGAACACGATGGGCAATTTAGCATGGCCGATCCACCTAACCTGTACATCTTTGGACTGTGGGAGGAAACTGGAGCACCCGGAGGAAACCCACGCAGACGCAGGGAGAATGTGCAAACTCCACACAGACAGTTGCCGGAGGCGGGAATCGAACCTGAGTCCCTGGCGCTGTGAGGCTGCAGTTCTAACCACTGAACCACAGTTCTAACTGCAGTTCTAACCACTGATGGAAGGACCAGAAGAGAGGAGGAAGGGAGAAGATTAATTCATCAGGCCAAGCATCAGGAGGGTCCTGGGGATGCACCTGATTACTCTGGGGATGAATAGGTTTGCTCTATGGACTGGCGGAATCACTCTCTCTCCTACTGGCCCCTAAGACAGCGCTCACCTTCTTTGATCTACCAAAATTCCCGAGGCCTTGGATAAATTTGTATTTCAGATTTGTACAGTTCAATCTTCAGCCAAGTCAAACCAACCTGTTCCGAATGTTAAATTACACACCTTGGATTCAGGTTATCTCCTTGGTGGCAAATTGTTGAAATGTACAGACTGGAGAAGATAGAAAATTGGCAAATGTAAAGCCTGGAGAAGATAGAAAATTGGCAGATGAAACTTTATCCAGGTAAGTTTCAGGTAATGTGTATCCTTTGGATGAGATGTTAGACTACAGCCCAAACTGTTCTCTCAAGTGGGTGTAACAGATTTCGGTCAGAGAATTAAAATTGCCAGTAAATTGTTCTCACTGCATCTCCAGTCTCTCAAACCCCTGACACTGGTGTACCTTGCCATTAGCTGTGGAAGAGGCTGTGGATGGCCAAAGAGATTAGGAGAGGAGGGGACAATATTAGATTAGATTAGATTAGATTCCCTACAGTGTAGAAACAGGCCCTTTGGCCCAACAAGTCTAATGGCTTGAATAAATACAAGAAGAAAACTATCAAGTTCTTGTTTCTTTGCAGCAACATTTAAGTTATGTACTACCAAGAAAAGATTTCACATTTTAAACTTTCACTGTAAGGACTGATGAAAAACGTTACTGATTCCACACCATTTTCTCTTTTAGGCAATTTATTCTACAAATTACAGAAAGGAATATGCCTCTTTTATATTTACTGCCCATCATTCGCTCAGAAGAACTGCAGTCTTTTTAGCAAATGGTCCACAATTGTTCCCAGCTTCCAAAGATTTCTGTATTCCATTTTTACTGAGAACTGACTTTAAATAACCAACACCAGATGTCTTTTGATATAACACGGTGTGAAGCTGGATGAATACAGCAGGCCAAGCAGCATCAGAGGAGCAAGAAAGTTGACATTTCGGGCCAAGACGCTTCTTCATTTTCTGAAGAAGGGTCTCGACCGGAAATGTCAACTTTCCTGCTCCTCTGATGTTGCTTGGCCTGCTGTGTTCATCCAGCTTCACACCGTGTTATGTCAGATTCTCCAGCATCAGCAGTTCCTACTGTCTCTGTAACCAGGTGTCTTGCCTCAGTTTTCAGAGTGTTTCTTAAATCTACCACTGGCAATAAAGGTTTTTTCTTCCTCTTAGCCACGAATCTCCCAGAATACTTAGGTGGCTAAAGGGTGTATATCTTCAACCAGGTTCCATCCCTTTTCCATATTGGGTTATGGCAGCTCATGAAGCCAAGTAGCTTTTGTTCTTTTTCTGACAGCATGGAATGTAATATTTATTTATTTGATTAGAAACGAGTACACTTATCTCAGTTATCTCTTCCCATGGCAGTATGAAACACTTCTCTTCCAGGTTAGCATTTTTTGACACTTCTCCTTCATCTTCTAAGCAAATAGGCAGTTTGTAGCACATCAGTTTAAAACTGATTCCAACAACGCCATTCTGGGACTGTTGGAAAGTCAGAGTTTACTCATTGTAAATTCAGGGACAGCAGCCATTGTCTACAAGTATATATGTTTTGCACTTTCTTCTCAGTAAAACGATCTGAGCTTTCATGTGATCTCTAACAATCTAATTGCACAAGCTTACTAAACAAAAGAAAAGCCCAAAGAACTGCAGATGTTGGAAATCAGAAACAAAAACAGAAATTGCGACATAAACTCAACAGGTCTGGCAGCATTTGTGGAGAGAGAAAGCAGAGTTAATATTTAGGGTCCCTTTGGGATGACAGGTTACTGGATCCCAAATATTAAGTCTGTTGAGTTCCTCCAGCAATTTGTGTTCCATCGCACAAGCTTAGCATCTGGTAGACTTCAAAACAAGTTATAACATGGCCTGCATTTACCCTAAATTTAAAGATAAAATAAACTTATAAATATCTTACTAGCGAAAATGTTCTCTAATTGGAAGTTGTTCTTCCTACGATACAATAGTCTGTACTGCATTGGCTATAAAATGCCTTAAAACATACCCTGGTCATGAAAGGTGCTAAATAGATTATTTTTACATGAGAATGATAGGCAAGTCAAAATATGTAATCCGTCAAAAAGGTTCTGAGAGACAAAGGAAAAGAAAGAACAGCTTGGATTTATATAGCGTTTCACAACCACTGGATGAAGTTGAAAGTGACTTCCGAGTTTTAACAGACTCGACACTCAATTTTTATCCCCCCACCCCCCCCTCCCCCCCAACAAATAGCCTGGCTCAGTGAAAATAGCAGCAAAACATTCAGATACTGAGGTCCTGTCAGAGAAGGAGCAGGCACTAATGCAGTGTCCTCCTTTTCCTCATACTTCAAATGCTCTTCCCCTGTATCTACTCTGTCTCTGACCAAAGTTTTCATCATCTTCTGCCTCGTCCCCAAATCAAGCCCCTAGTGCCGTGGTTAGGAAGTATGAAGGATTTGATTGAAAATTGACAAACAAATCCTAAAATCAGGTGAAATGTTCTATTAACACCTTCCAGATGTTGTTCTTACACATGCTAAGGTGTAATTTTGCTGAGAATACCTGTCAGAAAAGCAAGATTACAAAACCGTCTGGAAATTTCTTTGGCCCATGTTGAAAGTGAAAATGAAAGTCCACACAAAGAGGATTGTGAATGCAATATCTTCTCCTGTGGCCTCGGATTATTATTCTGGGTGAGTGTCAGCATCTGCCATGCTTCTAAAGGCTGCTCAACTGATAGAACACTTCAATTTATGACCACCTACATGTTATGGCTCATGTGCAAAGATTAGACAAAGAGGACAAAAGGGACAGAACAGAGTTTAGAGGTTTTCATTCTGCCCAAGAGCCTGTGTGTCCTCTGTTTTATTTCAAAGATTATTGCCCGTAAGTATTGATGTGAGACTTTATTCCAATGACATTGAAAATGAAGCACATTTACTTCACCTTCGCCATTCCAATGTACTTTCTGACTGAATAGTCACAGTCATCAGAAGCTATGAGGAGCGCTGTGGATGTGAGAGGAGGAATACACCTGTTCCTTCTCTTCAGCAATTGAAAAACAAAATAATTTTGCTCTACCTAACGACAACCACTAACTCGGGCACAGCCAATCAAGAAAGCCTGAGGCCTGCTTCACTAAGAGCAACTTAATCTCTGATAAAAGTACTTAAATGGGTTCTTAGCCTCATACTAGCATACGCAGGAGGCTCGACCCCTTTGTTGTCAGCTGCCACAAATGCCTGAGACAGAGTCCAACACAATGTCAGATAATTGTCAGGCATCTTTGGAGCACATGTCACTCTGCCCTGGACTTAGTCTTTTGTTACATGTCTGCCCATCAGGGGATGTCATCTAAACCTGTATGTCTTATGTGTGACTCCAGACTCACAGTAATGTGGCAGACTCTTAACAACCCTCTGAAATGACTTAGCAAGTATCTCTCTTCTACCTACACCAGACAAATTACCATGGTTCAAGAAAGGGCAATTTTCTCAAAGGCGATCAGTGGTGAATAACAAATGCTGGCCCTGCCACATCTACGAAAGAATGATTAAGAAAAACACCTGTCAAAGGCATACAATGACGAGCAATGAGTCATTAATTAAAGTAACAACACACAGTGATGTTATTTCTCCTTGTGATAGGTTTACATAGATTTTTCAAAACAAAGCGGCCGCACTTGGAGTATTGTGTACAGTTCTGGTCACCGCATTATAAGAAGGATGTGGAAGCTTTGGAAAGGGTGCAGAGGAGATTTACTAGGATGTTGCCTGGTATGGAGGGAAGGTCTTACGAGGAAAGGCTGAGGGACTTGAGGCTGTTTTCATTAGAGAGAAGAAGGTTGAGAGGCGACTTAATTGATACATATAAAATAATCAGAGGGTTAGATAGAGTGGATAGGGAGAGCCTTTTTCCTAGGATGGTGACGGTGAGCACGAGGGGGCATAGCTTTAAATTGAGGGGTGAAAGATATAGGACAGATGTCAGAGGTAGTTTCTTTACTCAGAGAGTAGTAAGGGAATGGAACGCTTTGCCTGCAATGGTAAGAGATTCGCCAACTTTAGGTACATTTAAATCGTCATTGGATTAGCATATGGACGTACATGGAATAGTGTAGGTTAGATGGGCTTGAGATCGGTATGACAGGTCGGCACAACATCGAAGGCCAAAAGGCCTGTACTGTGCTATAATGTTCTATGTTCTAAAGCGGATTTCCTGTGATATTCCCAAAAGAGTTTAGAGATTTTCATACTGTGCAAGAGCCCATGTGTCCTATGTTTTAATTTGGAGATTATTGCCCATAAGTATCAATATGAGATTTTATTCCAATAACATTGAGAATGAAGCTTTAAAGTAAAATGACTTTTACTTTACCATTCCACTGTATTTTCTCACTGAAGAGAACATCCATTAATGAAGCAGCATTTCACGAAGTGAGAGGTTTTTGATGATGTAAGCATTCTATTCAACACAGCAACACAATTTTCTTGGTTCCTGAGTGAAGGGCTGGGTAAAAGAAACAGTGAGGTTGGGAAATCAGCAGGGAGCTCCATCAGAATCCTGTCCCAACACAGTCCTGCTTCCAGGGAATTTTCCAAGTAATGGGGCCATGGATAGGCCTGTCCCCACCAAGCAGAGATAGGCAGCCAACTGTGACAATTAAAGGTCGATCCAAGATGAATTTTTCAGTTTGCCAGCGTCTGTCAACACCAGAGCAGAGTAGGCCACTAGAATCTTGGATAGATCAGCTTCATGACCATTTGAGATGGGAGTCTTTATGGCAGTCAGCGTGCGAGTTTTCATGTCCCAAAGACAGAGCCATGGACAGAGATAGCAGCTAATGGATGATCCATACATAATTACCTCTCCATGGCCACCTCCATGTTGAAGAGCCCTCTTGATTTCTGAACTGCTTCAGCATCCTCTCCAGATAGTTTACTCTTGTTCCTTGCTCATACATGCGTAAGTTCTAGAGCTGGCCCCATTTCACCTATATGCCACCCACAGTGTTTTTTTATTAGAACGTGATCTCTGGTAACTGAGTTAGTCTGGCAGCCAGTGTGTGTAAGCTCAGGACTATAATTTGGTAAAATCCTTCCCCTAGACTTACAGAATAAATCAATAAGAGATAGCTTTAAGATTGATTGGACAGATGTCTCCATTTATAAAGTTATGGGCAGAGTTTTACACTTCTGGCAGATTTACGTACAGTGGAGACATGTTTCCCGAAACGATATTGCTAAAGCAACATTGTTCACTGAGGAACACGTGCTTAGTACAATAGATGTATCAAATTAGAGAGGTATGTAAAGCAAAATTGCACTTCATTCAGTGTTTGTCACAACTGTAACATTCCAGCGTGACTTGCCCTTAGACGGGGAAGGTGTAATTTGACTCCCACTCTGGTATATTAAATACATTTTATAAGTATTGATAGCAACTTTGAGTTTGTTCAAGGGAAACTGGTGATGAATGCTGTACAGTGTAGCCAAGATTTAATTCTCCTTTGCAAAAACATTTTGAAGATGGAAATGGTTTTAACGAAAACATGAAATGTACAAAGGCACAAATGATGCTTTTTCCTGAGTACTGGAGTGAACAGCAATTCTTAACCAATTGACAGCCTGTGTGAAAGAGTGAGGTTGGAAATTCTCTCCTAAGTTAGCCTTAAAATAAACCCTGCCAATTATGACATCGGACCTTACAACTTGCTCCAGCCTGCAGCATTTGCAAGTAATTTGACTCACTCAATGGTACTCTTGACAACCTCACTACTCCCCTTTCTTGTTTAACTCTCTGCTTGAGCACTGTTTGCAATCCCATGCAATGTAATATAATTCTAGATCAACTAACTTCTCCATTTTTGCCAAATTACTTTTGAAAAGATGCCATGATCTTGGACATGTCATGAAATGATTTAGCTTCATAGAACTTGTTACAAAGGGCCCTTTGTATTTTTCATTGAAGTTTCATTTCTTTCTATTCACTTAACCCAAGAATTTACCATTCCCTGTGATTCTGTCCCCTTTTGCTCTGACATAAATGACAATTTAATGAGACTCCATAAATGTTCCTCATAAAGCTGGAGTCATACATATGAAACAATTTGTAGAACCAATACCAGGTGTGGCAAAATTCTGAAAGGGCAAATACAAAAATCCACATCGATGACAAAAACGTTCTTGGGGAAAAGTGCAGTGATTACTTTCATGATGATCAGTGGTTTAAATAGTGAACGATGAATATCTGGCAATCATTACATAACAATCATTTAGTTAAGGCATGCAGATGATGTAATACATCATGAGATTGAATCTAGGTATGTTTTTAACTGGTATCAGTTGAATGTTACATGGAATTTCTATTTGATTTTGGGACTTTTGTTGTCCTAGGTACATTCTACCATATCATTATGCAGTTAGATCAGAATGTAACAGTTGTGCTTGGATTATTTCAAGTTCAGCAGCAAGTAATCTGAAGGTAATTTCATAGGAAATATGTGAGGTGTTCACATTCACCCATCAGTTAATTGATATACTCATTAATAGATGAAACTTTCAATTCAATGATAGACCATGGATTTCACATAAACTAGAACTACCCAACTGATGAATATTATAACAATATTACAACAATGTTAAAGCAAAATACTGTGGAAGGAAAAATTCTGAAATAAAACAGAAAGTGCTGTAAGATAATGTGGGCAGCACGGTGGCTCAGTGATTAGCACTGCTGCCTCACAGCACCAGGGTCCTGTATTTGATTCCCGTCTCGGGTACCTGCCTGTGCAGAGTTTGCACATTCTCCCTGTGTCTGTGCAGGTTTCCTCCCTCAGTCCAAAGATTCGCAGGCTAGGTGGATTGGCCATGCTAAATTGTCCATAGCGTTCAGCGGTGTGTGAGTTATAGGGCAATCGGTCTGGATGGGATGCTCTAAGGGGTAGTGTGGACTTGTTGGGCCAAAGGGCCTGTTTTCACACTGTAGGAAATCAAATAATCAGAAGGGCTGGTAGCAAAATTGAATTTTTTTTATGTTCAAGGGTGGGAGCAGATCTAAAACTGGGAAATATTTCAGCTCAGAGATTGCCCAGGTTTTCTCATATGTTTATTCTTCTCAGCTTATCACATATAGAACGGCATGCAAACAGACTCTTCAGTCCAACTAGTCCACACCTAATGACTTCCCAAACTGCGATGGTCCACGTAAATTTTTGTAACCAGTAAATTCTGAAACATTTGGACTCCAACAACTGGGCAACGTATTTAAAAGGCATTCAAACAGCACCCATACATGAGGGTTTGAAATAAGAGCAAGTATAGGTTATTCTGCTCCTCAAGCCAGCTCCAGCATTTAATAAGATCATATCAGATCAGGTTATTCTACCCCTGACGAGATTTATCTAGAATCTACCTGTCTCTAACATTAAAAAATTCAAGGACACCACTTTCATTGCCTTTTGATGGAATGAGCTTTGAAGACTTCCAACCATCTGGAAAACACAGTTCTCATTATTCCTGACTTCACTGGGGGAATCTGCTTATTTTTATACAGAGGTGCCCAGCAGTAGGTTCGTCAACATGAGGAAACAGTCTTTGTACATTCACTCTCTCAAAATCTCTCAGGATGTGATATGTTTCAATAAATTTCCCCTTTTTCTCCTAAGCTTCAGTGGATACAAGCCTATTCAGTCCAACCTTTTCTCACAAGACAACTTACGGCCCTTTCCCCTGCAACTGCAGGAAGTGCTACAACTGCCCCTACACCCTCCCCTCACCCCCATCCCAGGCCCCAAGAAGACCTTCCACACCAAACAGATGTTCACCTGCACATCTGCTAATGTGGTACACTCTGTCTGCTGTTCCAGATGTGGCCAACTCTACATCGGGGAAACCACGCAGAGGCTTGGGGACCGCTTCATGGAACACCAACGCTCGGTTCGCAATAAACAACTGCACCTCCCGGTTGCGAACCATTTCAACTCCCCCTCCAACTCCTCAGACGACATGTCCATCCTGGCCTCCTGCAGTGCCACAATGATGCCACCCAAAGGTTGCAGGAACAGCACCCCATATTTCACTTGGGAACACTGCAGCCCAATGGCATCGATGTGGACTTCACAAGCTTCAAAATCACCCTTCCCCCAACCACATCCCAAAACCAGCTCAGCTTGTCCCTGCCTCCCTAACCTCTAAGCCCCACCCCCATCTCCTACCTACCAGACTCACCCCACCCCTTTCATCTATCCATCTTCCCTGGACTGACCTATCTCCTCCTTAATCCACACCTACACTCACCTTTACTGGCTCCAACCCTGCCTCTTTGACCTGTCTGTCTCCTGTCCAACTATCTTCTACCATATTAATCTTCTATCCCCCTCCCCCTCTCTCCCTATTTATTTCAGAATTCCCTTCCCCTACCCCATTTCTGAAGAAGGGTCTAGACCCATAATGTCAGCTTTCCTGCTCCTCTGATGCTACTTGGCCTGCTGTGTTCATCCAGCTTCACACCTTGTTATCTCAGGCTTTTTAGAGTTTAGGCTAGTAAAACAGTAAACTGCCTTCAACACATTTACATGTTTCCTTAAATAAGTAGACCAGTTTTGCACATATTACAGCCGAAGACATAGTCTCACCAATGTCCTGTATTACTTAAGCATAACCTTCCTATGTTGTATTCAATTCTGCTAACTAAACAAAACCACTCTAAAGCTTTCCTAATTAATTGCTGTACCTGCATACCAGTCTTCTGTGATACATGCACAAGGTTAACCAGAACCCTATGCATCTCTGGGTTCTGCAATTGCTCACAATTTAGGTAGTATGTTTCCTTTTCCCTCCACCTGCCAAAATGGACAATTTTATATTTTTTGCACATTGTGCTCCACTGTCTAAATTCATTCCCTCTCACTTAACCTAACTATATTCCTTTGTAGTTTCCTTATGTACTCTTCACAACTCACTTTCCCACCCATTTTTGTAACATCAACCACCATTATTCAAGTCATTTCTGTAAGGAAAGGACAAGGGCAGCAGTTACATGGGAACACTACCACTTGCAGGTTCTCCTCTCAGCCACTCACCATCTTGATGTGGAAATATATCATCATTCCTTCAATGTCACAGGGCCACATACTTGGAACTCTCTCCCTTACAGCATGGTGGATCTAGCTACCGCAAATGGTCTGCAGTGGTTCAACAAGGCAGCTCACCACATGTTATCAAAGGGAGCCAGGGATGGACAATAAATACAGACTGAGCCAGAGATGCTCATAATCCTAATAAAAGTTAAAAGAACTGCAGATGCTGTAAATCAGGAATGAAAAAAAAGACTAGTTGCCGCAAAAGCTCAGCAGGTCTGGCAGCATCTGTGAAGAAATTTCATAGTTACAATTTCGGGTCCAGCGACTCTTCCTCAGAACAATTCCAAGATTGAATAAAATAAAAAAAACTTTGATCTGGCACCTCATCGGTCACCCTCTGGAATTCAAGTATATCTCTTGTATCCATAGTACTTCACCCTCTACAATCCAAGAGATTCGTGTAACCTCTACTCATCACTCCCCCAGCTACCCCTAGTGATGTCAAAGACCAGATGAAAAGTAGTATTACTCATCTGCCATAGTTCCTTGAAGGCCAAGCAGCATCTTAGGAGCAGGAAAGCTGACGTTTTGGGCCTAGACCCTTCATCAGAAAAACGTCAGCTGTGGTCGGCGTTGCATTGGCAGTGGACAGAATTGCAACTACGTCTGCGGTGGGCAGGGTGGTGTCGGCAGTGGGCGGAGTGGGGCAGGCAGCAGCAGTGACGGTAATGTCTGTGGTGTTGGTCTCAGAAATGGAGGCGGTGGCTTCAGCAGCGATGGTGTTCGCTGTCCCAGAAGTGGTGTCCCCAGCGGTGGCGGATGTGACGTCATCTGTGTGTTCTCCAATAGTGGCCTCATGGCCAATGGCGACGAGTACATTGTGGGGAAGGTCCTGGGTACGGCTGAGGATTTGGGAGGTGGAAGAATCCCGTTTTGGGTGGCAGGCACCAGTAACTTTACTGTAAGCACGGTTTTTAGTGTCCAATAAAGCTGAGTAGAATTGTGAGTTCAGGTTGTGGATTCTACAAAGGATAAAAAAACAGGAGAGGTCCTCTGCAGGTCTGGGAGAGGGAGGCTCTGAGCTGGGGTAGGCTGCATTGCAGTGCCTGGAGATGCCCCACATTGCTGCGAGTGTGTGTTTCAGGAGTCGCAGGGAGAAACGCTTCGGAAGGGTCTCAATGTTCGAAATGTATATATTGTCACTGCTGGGTCCAAATTGGGAAGGCTTGAATGTGGACCATTGGGGATGATCTGGTTCTGTAGGCAGGTACTAAGAAAGGTGATGTGGCTGTAGTACCTGGTTTGCTTCAGGATATGGTCGTGAATTTAGGCCCGAAACATCAGCTTTCCTGTTCCTAAGATGCTGCTTGGCCTGCTGAGTTTTTAGGGAACGTTAAACAGCTCATGAAGCTTGTTGAGCTTGCTACAGAATTCAGAATGATCTTGGCCCATTGAACACTTCAGAAATCTATCAATTTGTACTTTAAACATACTCAAATACCAAGCTCTTTGGAGAATTCCAAAGATTCATAACCCCGATCATCTTCATCTTGGTCCTAAATGGAAACAGGCTTATTTTAAAAATTTGCCACCTGCTTCAAGACTCCCCAGTCAGGAAGTATCTTACTTGCATCTGCCCTGGCTGTTGTTATGAGCATTTTGTAGGTTTCCATGCAATAACCTCTCATTACATAGAAACACGCAAGATAGGAGCAGGAGAAGGCTGTTGGCTCTTTTGAGGTCCAGCTCCACATCTTGTTATCTCGGAATCCCCAGCATCTGCAGTTCATTTTATCTATGGTTCCCTGAAGGTTATTTTAAGGTTATCCAGGAGTGGAGGAAAGCTCTTTTTCCAATGGATGGCAACAAGAGGCCACCATGATTGATAAAGGCAGCTTGGATAGAGGAAGCTATGGAAATAAAGCTTGGCCAGGCTTTAGTCCTTACTCAGTTTATCAACAACAACCATGACAACAATTAATGGAGAAGGCTCCTGAACTGCCTGGCCCAGACAAGCTTCACCCTTTACCCTATAAGCATTTGTACAAAGAAACACCTTGACTATGAAAGAGCTAAGTCACCTGAAAAGTTTATAGTCACTGGAGCTTGGCAGAAGAGGTTCACCCCACCAATTTCAAGCCTTGTATATTTGTACACGGGGTTTGTGAACACATGGGTTTCCCATTCCTCTATCACAAGGATGTGCCCATGAATGTAATCTCCAGTGAGCTGGGAGTTAGTGGGTATTCATGGTGTACTAATTAATGCAAAAGAGGATCCTAACCAAACTGAATATAAAAGTTTAGTCCAACATTGCGAAACTGACCTCTTGTCTCCTATCCAAATAAGATTCCATTGCCCATCCTTTGAGAATCTCTGTGTGGGCATGGAAAATTCCGCCAAAAATTTTAATGAAATGGCCTTTCTAATGATGCACCAACTATGTCTATTTCTTATAACCTACAACGATTAGTTCCAAGTATTGAGTTTTCTGTATTGTCTCGGCAGTCTTGGCTATAACTGCTTCCTCGCAACATGTTATTCCCTTCAGTTCTCCTGTTTTAATATACACATTGGCCACCATTTTATGGTCCCCCAGGTCATGAGATCAGGTGAAAGTGGGAAAGGGTAATGTAGATAACGGAGTCGTGATCCCATGGCCATTGCCTTCCCATCCCTTCTGTAAGGCCGATTCATGACGAATCAAGAGCATCCTCCTGCCTTGTGATGTTTTCTGCAGCACTCCATCCACATTTGGGGCCCAAGTTATTCATAATAGCTGGTGCTTGGGGTGGGGAGCTCACTCCTGAAAGGCAGGATTTACTCTTGGTTGGAGGAGGTAGTACCTTGTGAAGACAATTTAAGGCCCAAAGCTGGCAGCGTGCCGACAAAGAGGCCTGATTTTATCTCTGCATCCCTACCCTCACTTAAAATTCATTACACCCTGTACATTGTGGTACAGACAATTTAGCTCTTTTTTATTGTTAGTTCCTCCCAATTTATTTTTAACATCTTTTTACGCTCCTGTTCCACAACCCTGTTTATTCTGTTGTGGTGAAAAGTGTGCGCCCTTGAATAATATTTTCAGACGGGTTGTCATGGTGACAGCATGGAAGAAGTTGAGCTGAACAACAACACTTGTTATAAGACTATAACACACTTTAATTTAAATCCTATAGTATTAACCCTATCAACCCTATCCTCGCCCTTCCATTTGACCCAGTGCAGACTCAGGTGAGACATTCCTGACATCACTGCAGAGATCCGGCTGGAGTTTGGTGGATTTCACAGTTTTGCCAAAACCCAGAAAACCCAGGTGAGGTGCAGAACTGCTGTCTCATTAGATAGCAAAATCCTCATGTATGTTTATGGTGAATCAGTGGTTAGCACTGCTGCCTTACTGTGTCATGGACCCGCATTCAATTCTACCCTTGGATGGCTGTGTGGACTTTCACATTTCCCTGTGTCTTGTGTGGATTTCCTCTGCATGCTCGGGTTTCCTCCCACAGTCCTAAGATGTGTAGCTTAGGTGGATAGGCTATGGGAAATACAGGGTTACAGGATAGGGTAGAGGGGTAGATCTGGGTGGGATGCTCCTTGGAGGGTTGATGTGGGGTCCATGGGCCAAATGGCCTGTTTCCACTCTGTAGGGATTCTATGATTTACCATTTTTACATTCTTTGAGAGAGTTGTGGGGGAAATGGCAGTCACAGTTGATGCTGGGGGTATCCTTTATTGACCAACATTACCATCTGCACCACCTGGGATATTATCAGACTTCAGTCGCTACTAACCAACAGTATTGCAAGAGGTACTGTGTGCTCCCCATGTCCTATTCTGTTATACTGCATTTTTGATGTCCTAACTGGATTACTGTTTTGGTTCTCCAGCACTATAACCTCCGTCTTGGTGAGGCTTACCTGCAACTTGTGATTGCACAACTGCTCTGTTTGATAAACCTCTTCATGTTGAGTAGAGCACATCCTCTTGATACCTTTCTTCTTAGGACATTATCAATACTTCATGTACCATGCCATTATGCCTGAGGGCTTTGCCTCCAAAATTGAAGTCACCACAGACATGATTGTTGTCATATTCCAATCCTCCATAAAGGAACCTTATCATATCAAAATGCACAACATATAGAGGGAGTTTGGACTGCCTTAAACGCTTTCCCAAGAGGACCAACTGATGTTATTTTGACGAACCATTGCTGGTGAGTTTTTGTGTATTACAGGAGAATATGGCACAATGTTACAATGTTGCTCAGATGAGGATCTACCTGTGCTTGGGCAAAAACAGTACCTCCCACTAGTTCAGAGTATTATTACACCTATCAGCTCATTTCCTCTGCTCTTTCCTGATGGGAGACCTGAATACTACAATGCTTCTGGTCGTGATCATATTGAGGAGCTGTACAGTTGGCTTCTTTATTCTCTCCCTTCAGTAGCTGACCTCACTGTACGCACAGCAGAATGTGGTTTCCACCTCCCATGATGCTGCTGCAATTGTCAGGAGAGTGATCGCTGCTGTCCCCCAGGCTGTCATTGCTCAGAAGCAAAGTAATGGAAACAAAGTAATAGTTGGTTAGTTCCGTGTTGGCAGAAACAACCTGCGAGCTGTAAGATTTCACCTGCGACTATTGTTTTACCTCACAAGGCTTGTGCTACCGTGGGCAAAACTGGGCATTTCAAGGGCTTCATCTCTCCTCCTTCGGTAGATCCTATGATTCCTTGCTTCACTCGCCCCTTTCCTGATCTGCCATCACTTGCTCAGAGATAGTAGGAACTGCAGATGCTGGAGAATCTGAGATAACAAGGTGCAGAGCTGGATGAACACAGCAGGCCAGGAAGCATCAGAGGAGCAGGAAAGCTGACATTTCAGGTCTGGATCCTTCTTCACTAACTCCTCCCTTACCTCAACTCTTTTAGCTATTCACACAATGCTAACATGCACCTTATATTTGGTTCATTTGTTACGCCATGCCTGAACTCTGAGGTTGGTGCAGGATGTGAAATTTCTGCTTTATTCTGAGTAATTGACATGTTTTGTCCATTATTTTCCCTGTGAAATAGGTATGAACAAATGAAGAATGGACAAGAGTTCATTAAATACCATTCAATAAGATTACGGCGGGGGTCTGGTTTTAAATTCAATCTACATTCCTGCATATCCCTGATATATTTTCATCCCCTTGGCCCCTCTCCCTTGAAGACATTTAAAGATTCTGCATCCACTGCCTTTTCTGGGAGGAAATTCGAAAGCCTCACAACCTTCTGAGAGAGAAAAAAAAATGCTTCCTCATCTCTCTCTTAAATGGGTGCCCCTTATTTTTAAACAACTAGTCCTAGATTCTTCCACAACACCCACCCAGCGAAGTCACTTCAGGATGTTTTATATTTCAATTAGGTTACTCCTGACTCTTCTAAATTCCACATGATACTGGCCTAACTTGTCTAGCCTTTCCTTATAAGGCAATCTGCTCAGGCCAGGTATTAGTCTCATAAACTATCTCTGACCTGCTTCCATTGCATTAACATCCTTCCATGAGAACGTTGACCAGTGCTGTACACAGTACTCACAGTCCGATCTCAACAATGCATTGTCTAACTGAAGCATAATATTTACCATTCGATTCCCATAACAATTAAGAATTGAATTTGCTTTATTGTCACATGTAATGGTTTTAAGTCACCACTTACAGCAGCATCTTTGATACAAAGATACCTAGGTACAGTTTCTTCAGTTACAGATTAGTTACAGTGTAACAATTTCACTGACACTGTGCCATTTTAGCTACAGATTGCCTAGTTACAATCCTTACTTACGAATAGAGAAAGGAATTTTAAAAATGTTGCATTACAGCTATACACAGTGGAACGATAGATCAGAAAAAGTAGAAACAATTTCAAAAGACAAGCATCACAGTCTGTCTCCAAGGGGTCTCCGCAGCAGACGAATGCAGGGGGCCTCCACACTCTGCACTGGGCCATTGCTGCCACAGTCCGTGATGGTCTGCTTCTGTCGTGCTCTGTACTGGGCCGTTCCCCACGCTTTGCACTCGGCCACTGGTTGCTGCCACAGTCCGTGATGGTCTGCTTCTGTCGTGCTCTGTACTGGGCCGTTGCCCACGCTTTGCACTCGGCCGCTGGTTGCTGCCACAGTCCATGATGGTCTGCTTCTGTCGTGCTCTGTACTGGGCCGTTGCCCACGCGTTGCCCTCGGCCACTGGTTGCTGCTATCCCTGCTCTGGGCCCGCTGGTTGCTGACATCTCCACTTTGGGCCACCGACCACTGACCCCACTTTGGAAGCTGGGAGTGGGGGGCCGGGGCAGAGTGTCTGAGGCCAAGAGCCCAAGAAGACAGAATAGGAGAAGAAAACCACAGAAAGGAGGAAAAGAGGAAAATACAAAAGCAAAAAGGCCGGAGTGGACGAGCTCTGGCTGGAGCATCCTACCAGGTTGTAAATAAAACATAACATTCTATCAGCTTTCTGGATTACATGCTGCATCTGAATACTAACCTTCTGTAGGTTGTCCCAAGAGCCCTTTAGTCTTAACTAGTTGGCTGACTTGACTTTAATGGCCCTCTTTTTGTACGGATCAAAATCCTTTGACAATATTTGGCTGCATCCCAGATCATATCAGGTCACCACCAATTTTGACAAGATCTCATATGGCGAATGGAAGCGAAAAATGAAAGCCCATGGAATTCATGGTAACATGATGAGTTGGATCCAAAAATGGTTCAGAGACAGAAAGCAAAAATTAATGATTGACCGATGTTTTTGCAAACAGAAGTGTTTTCCAGGGGTATTCCAAAGAGCTCAGAGTTGAATCTCTCGCTGTTTGTGGAAATTATTAATGATGTAGAGTTAAATTCGGGAAGCATGGTTGTGAAATTTACAGATTACACAAAACTTGGTTGTGTAGCTGACAATGAAGAGGATAGCCATTGACTGGAACATGATAATATTGATGGACGGTTTGAGTGGGAGGAAAAGTGGCAAATAGAATTCAATTTGAAGAAGTGTGAGATTACGCATTTGCAAGGGGCTGTGGGAAATTAGGAGAAAGCACAATAAATGGGAGGATATTGAGAGGGATAGAGGGGAAAATGGAGTATATTATGCCTGTTGTACAGGACAGGCATTTGTGTGACCCCCCTTCCTAGTCTTGTCTTAGTCTCCTCCACCTCAACCCTGGTTGCCCCACTCTCCCACTCCTGTACCTATGGTTTCCATGGCTCATGTCTGTTTTCAGGGTAAAACCCTCCATGCTGCTTCTCCACCATTTTCCATTCTTAAAAATGAAATGTTAAATTAGACTGGAAAAACGCATGCCAACTGATTTTCTAGCAGTTTGGGATAACAAATGATTCCCTGCAGAGAAGCAAAGATATATCTCAGTGAGAAACATTGTGACAGCAGGAGGTTTGGCACAGCAATGAGTGTTTCCCACATCCCCAGGAGAGTTACACATTCTGACCTTGTTAGCTCCATGCTGTAGGATTACAGTACAGCTCACAGGGTATGAAAAGTTAATGTTACTCTCTCCATTCTGGGAATGTTAATAAATGTTGCCTCCTGCATTTTTTCTTCATCCCCATTTGTAATACAAACGATGACAAATGATATCATTAACGTTTTAAATTCGCTTACTCGCATGAAGGTCTTAAGAGTCATTTGCTATTTAGACAGTGCCATTTAGTAAGGCTTCAAATGTCCTGAGAACAGAGAACTCTGAAGAGCCAATTCGTCTCAATAAGTAAAGCAGCCACCTCATTGGCCATGAAAAGACAGATATGTTTATCGAGAAAAAAAGCTTTTGGCCTACAAATATAAGCAAAACCTGGAGAGATTAAACAATTTATAAAACTACTCAGAGCTAAAAAAATACATCTGAAATAAACTGCATAAAATGATACTGAAGATGTCTGAATGGTGTGTTAAGGAAACATTTCGACACATGATTATATGCATAAGTCTTTCGGCGTTACTGAAACCTGGATGGGTGTAGCAAATTTGTAATTAACAATAAACCCATTTCCATCCCCTACCTGGCAATGAGACAGATTACTGAAGAGCAGCATCAGTACCTCTCATGCTCAGCATGGTTTCATACTCTTTTTCTTGCATACTGATTAAGCAGCAAAGTGACTAACTTGCAGTTCTTTGCAACTGGAGCTGGACACAACATAATCTGTTTCTTAATTGTTCTCTATAAGTGAACTGTGCAGTCCTGCACAAATGTCACCTATCTCAGGCTGTGTGCATTTGCATACGTATGCCACAAAAGAAAATAAGTTAAGACGTTCATTCATGCCGGTAATTAGATTTGGGTCATATGAGGACTCTCCTGATTTTTAGACGGTATATTCTTATATTGCTTGCTTGGCTGAATAATACTACTGTGAATGTTGAATCAGCAAAAAAGTTCAAGCAAAGTTGATGCACCTTAGTACCACTTTACTGGAATTGCTGGCAATGATACGGCAAAGGAAATCAAAGCTAGACCACAAAAACAGTCAGAGGAGTAGACTTTTAAAGCAAAACATTGGCAGAAATAAACAGGCCAATGAGTTGGCTCACAAGTCTTCAAAAGGATCAAGACTTGAGGCTCAGCAGTTCATAATGGTAAAGTGTTAGGGTCCCAATTCCTGAGCACTACATGGTTGATCTATGTTGGCTGAAGATGCTAGCATTTCAGAGGAGATAAAAGAAAAACGTAATTAAGATGTCCTTAACACAACTTGAGTCACTGCTTGCAACAGAGGAATGGTAAGGGAAGAAAAGCAACAGAATGATAAATGCAGAAGAATTTCAAAATCTGTCTAGGATTGCAAGTTACAATAGTGAGTCACTAAAGGGAAAGGGTGATTGATTTAAAAATGACTGTGGTGATTCTAATTAGTGGAAATTCTGAACAAGGACGCATAAACTTAATACTAGATTAAGTGACATTGGGAAACATTTCTTCACACAGAGAGTAGTAGAAACTTGGAGCCCTTTACTTGAATGAAACCACTGAGGCTGAGAGCCTCAAAAACTGAGATTGAAAGATTTTTATTTAGTAAGTATATTAAAGAATATAGAACCAAGGAAGGTGAGTAGAGTTAAGATACAGATAAACCGTGACCTTGTTTAAAACAGGAAGAGACTCAAGGGTTTGAAAGGCAGGAATTTTCTACTTGGTTGTGAGCTAAGCTTTCCTGAACTTCAGAGATAATGGGAACTGAAGATGCTGGAGAATCTGAGATAACAAAGTGTAGAGCTGGATGAACACAGCAGGCCAAGCAGCATTTAAGGGGCACAAAAGCTAACCTTTTGGGCCTCAACCCTTCATCAGAAAAGCTTCTGATGAAGGGTTTAAGCCCAAAACGTCAGCTTTTGTGTTGCTAAGATGCTGCTTGGCCTGCTGTGTTCATCCATCTCTACACTTTGTTATCTTGTTTTCCAGAACTTCAGTTGTTATTTCAGATTTCCAGCATCCACGGTATTTCGCATTTATGTGCTAGAGATGTTTTATTTCCAGCAAGATTCTATGAACTTTGCAGCTGGATATGTTTAGAAAGGAAGGGATTTTTACTTTAAATAACACCTTATAATATTGTTCTAATGTCCCAAAGCACTTCATAACCAATTAAGTACCTTTGAAATGCTGTCACTATTGTAAAGAAAAATGTGCTGTCATGGAATTTCTGCAGGGGTCCTTTGCTAAATGAATGAAGGAAGCCCCAGTGAACAGGCATAGGCAACCAAAAAATGGTTATGTTTTTCTGTTTTTTCCAGACTATCCATCAATTGTCTGCAGAAGGTTATGAGGGAGATCAGGAAGTCCCACTCAAGTTCTCAGCCAGCATTTGTAACAGTTCTATAAAACAAATTTTGTAACTTCACATTAACCATCATCCTATAATCTACCTCGTTTCAAAGACATGTTTATTACTAAGTCCCGGAGAAACAGACTGTGAATCTCATTCATCTTCTATGTTCAAAATATGAGAGTATTTATCATCATAGTTCCACAATATATGTATTAAAAATCCAACGTGAGTTTCATAAGCCTTACTTTTTGGATATCAAATCCTTCAGTCTTACTTTACAGCTTTCTCCCTGCTAACTTTCAGTGGTTGGTTTCTGATGTTATGTATTTCATTACTGCATATTTATCTATTATATTTGGATAGTTTTTGTTGCTATGGGAATGAATAAATATCATGGGATTACATCACAAAGTGCTGTGAAAGTACATGTTTATTGCCAATGGTGCAGACACTACAGCTACAATGATCATAATGATCAAAAAATATTTGCCTGAACATAATAATTTCCATTAGAAGTGTATGAAAGCTCATTCCATTCATAAGATACTTCTCTTTTCATCATAACAACAACACCACTAACCCAATTAGGTCAAGCACAACACCACTGTCCAGAAAGGTGCTCCTTAAAGATGTTCTTTAAGGCTATTTCTCTAGTCACAATTTTAGGTTACCTTATATGAAGCCATGTTAAGTTTTGTCTGTTAACAGTTCTAGGAAGTACATTGGGGTATTTAACTATGTTAAAGGCAAGTTGCTTTGCCTGCTGATTAGCAAGCACCACTTCTCATTTAAAAGCTCTATGGTTCACATAGACACACTAAAAAATAAGTGGTGTCATAGGTATGCTCACTTCTATAAGCGCATGCTGAGCACAGTTGCCCTCGTTGCTCGTGGCACAGCTCACTGCTGACCCAAAACTTATGGTTGTGATTCCTCATAGACATTGCAAGTTGGTCATGCCTATGTGGAGGTTGACCTTTTGATAAATGCAGTTCATATTAGTTAGCTATCAGCCTTTCATGACTTTTCTCATTGCCACTTAAAAACATGACAGAAAAGTGATTGAGGTGCCTCTAATGGTTCGTCTAATACTAACGTTAACAGGGTCTATCACTGATCATGTCTAAGTAGATTCCTATTGGCTAACCGATTGATGGCATTAATGGAGCTGAGCAATTGTCCCAAAGACTCCTAAGCATATGTAAGGGCTGCAGAAACAAAAATGAAATGGACTAATAGATGTTCACCAAAATTTCTTATCGGCCTAATTAAACAATCTACACATGCAACTTAAATCATGCAACAAACTAGGTTGTATCAGTCAACTAGTCATTCAGGAATCAATTTCCTCAAACAATAGAGAGATTGGTGAGGTAAGATGTCCCGACTGAAGGAAACTGGACTTTGTTTACAACTTTATTTTGTGCAAATAATCCTCAAATTTCTTCCTGGATAATTTTTATTGTGTATGGAATTGGAGTAAACTATCCATTTTATAGCTCCCACTGTTGACTTTACCATGATTTTTAAATACAGTTATCTCATTTCAAATCCACTGCAGTATCCCTAGTGCCCACCCATTCCCTCATAAGGATGCACAGAGCCTCACAGAACTCCTTTGACCCACAGCATACTGAAGAAAGGAGTTATACGCCTGTGCACATTTGTCTTCTACAAGATCTCAATTTGTCAAAATCATCATTTTTTTCCCTCTGTTTACGGAAAGCACCTTGTTCATGTCTTTACAAGAAAATAGATGAAGGAAATAACCATTCCAAATATTTATCTTCCTGTGGTCATTTTTATTTTAAGCCAATCTGCATCTTTTTGAGTTCCTTTTCTTGTAGCTCCTCCCCGGTTCGGAGTACATAGAGTATCAGAATGAGCACTGTGGAAGGTAAGGGGAGAGACCGAGGTAAAGAGACATGAAAGGAATGAGATTGACTGAGAAAAGAGGTCAGGAGAGGAAAGGTTAGGGAGGAAGTGATAAGGAAGGTGGGATACAGAAATTCAATAATATTAATTCAAAATGGATGAAAAGTTCATCCAATTCATCGGAGGCCTCACTGATGATGTTACCTAGCATGACAATGAAATGTCTGAATGAAAACAAACCAGCTCAGTGAGCAAGTCAACAAGCTCACCCACAACCCGAGCTACAAATCTTTGCTAAAACTTTAAAGATAAAAAGTTCAAAAAAGTAGGTGATATTTTATGTGAATTTTCTTTTATAATCAGGATGATTTCAAAATAGGGGCTCATATTTTATGACAGTGCACAATTCTTTTCGAATTATGGGTGTTGTCATATTATGGGCAATTTAAAGCAGTAGATGATTTATTTATTATGTGTCTTCTAGTGTTTCTGTCCTGCAAATGATCACGGATTCTTTTTAACAGAATGTTTTCCCATGGCTTCAAACTACATACCATCAGATAATACATGTTAGTGAATCAAAAAAAAATCCTGGGGGCTAACAGACAGATGCCTAATATCAAAAAGAATCACAATAAGAGAATATGGAGACAGGAGTGTGAAACAATGAAGAAAGTGTATTAATCTGCCCACCAAGAGACAGATGGGGGTCAAAGCAGCACTAAAGTACTTGAGTGGGGGTGGGGGGAGTGGTGTTGGTGGGGAAGGTGTCAAGGTGGAAAGGTTCAGTCAGGGGCATGAACTGAAGCAGGATGGTGGCCCTAAACAGCCCACCTGTACCATGAAGCACCAAGCTGCTCTGTTGCTCTTCATGAAGAGGAGAAAGAAAGTTGGCATGAGGCAAAAGGGACAGTGGAAGAGTTGAGATGTTGGGATTGGTGGGGTTTTCTTTGCAAACAACAAATATTCCTTCAATCAGATAAGAATTCCAAAAGAGCATCATTGAGTCAACATCTGGGAAGATCAGTCAGAAAAACTGCTTATTATGAGTGTCAAGTGATCAATATGAAATGCAGGCCGATATTTAGATACCTAACATTATATATAAAAGACCTAGCAGGTTAAGTGACCGGTATAAATTTTCAATGACTATCATCTGAGAGAAGATAAAAATAGGTATCCACAAATATAACATTAACAGTCGAAAAGGTCCTGTATTATGAAGGTATTTTGGCTCTTAAATGGATAAAGAGCTCATCATCATTACCCAATGTGGTAGCCAGTCAAACTTTAAAAGAACAAAATGCTCCAAGTGCCACCTGCTGGTTTTAGTATTGAACTTCAGGCAAACTAAGCCCAGGCTTCATTACGGGGATTGTACACTACATGCACTTCAGTAGCACCTTGCCTCAATCAAATGGCAGACCATTGAAACAGTTGAAGGGTTCAGTTGGTGATTGGGAAGGCTGAAGGTCAGTGAGCTGGAACACGGCAGGGCAGAGGCTAGACATTGAGGTAAGGGGTGAGGAAGATTTCTTTAAGGAATAACAACTATGATGCTCCTGGTCCATAATGAGTCCTATCAGTTATCTCTGTCTGGTGAAATGCAATTGTGCTTTTATACTGGTTGGCTTGAGGTAGTCATGTGGTGTCTACCTCGGCTATTAGTATCTTGAAGTGGCAGAGATAGTCGGAACTGCCGATGATGGAGAATCTGAGATAACAAGGTGTAGAGATGGATGAACACAGCAGGCCAAGCAGCATCAAAGGAGCAAGAAAGCTGACATTTTGGGTCTAGACCCTTCTTCAGAAATGGGGGAGGGTGAGGGGATTCTGAAATAAATAGGGAGAGAGGGGGAGGCAGAAAGAACATAGATAAAGGAGAAGGTAGGTGGAGAGGAGACAGACAGGCCAAAGAGGCGGGGATGGAGCCAGTAGAGGTGAGTGTGGGTGTGGAGTTAGGGAGGGGATAGGTTGGTCCAGGGAGGACGGACAGGTCAAGGAGGCGGGATGAGGCTGGTAGGTAGGACATGGGGGTGGACCTGAGGTGGGAGGAATGGTTTGGGAGGTGGGCCGAGCTGGGCTGGTTTTGGGATGCAGTCAGGGGAGGGGGAGTTTTGAAGCTTCAAACTTTAGCTTTCCTGCTCCTCTGATGCTACTTGGCCTGCTGTGTTCATCCAGCTCTACAGCTTGTTATCTCAGTATCGTTATGTGTGTTGTCTGCGGGATCTATTAAATACACCACTTGAAAAGCCTCCATTGGAAGCCATAAACTACCATATCAATTCAACTTGGGACACGTATTTCTTTTTCATTGATTTTAAGTTGTGCCACTACCATATTAAATTTATGTTATGTTAGATTGACCCTAACCTGCCTTTCGTGGGAATTTTGTCCATGGCTTGTACTCTAAGTTAAAGAGGCCTGAAATGGGCCTGTGGTGATTTTGAACTCCAGCCACTGCCATCCCAAAGCCCACCCATGAACATCCCACTGACCCTCCCACTCTTATGGGGAGGTTAGAATCAAAATCTTGATAAGGGATACTTTTCAGGAAGCTAAGCAAAATAACATTATGCTGCACAATGTTTGTGCTTTAAAGCAACTTGCGTTTCAGAAATCGTAGAATCCCTACAGCATGGAAACGGGCCATTTTGACCCATCAAGTTCATGCTAGCTCTCTGAAGAGTATCCTAACCAGATGCACCCACTCTCCCACACCCCCATCTCTGTTGCCCTACATTTCCCCTGGCTAATCCATCTAGCCTGCACATCTTTGGACTGTGGGATGAAACTGGAGCACCTGGAGGAAACCCACGCAGACATGGGGAGAATGTGCAAACTCCACACAGACAATCGCCTGAGGGTGGAACCCAACCCGAATCCTTGGCAGCAGTGCTAAGCGCTGATCCTCTGTGCTACCCCATCCAAAGCATTTGTCACTCAGATAATAGCATGGGTTTTCTAAGAATTGCTTCATTGTAAACTTCTAAACATTGATTGACTTAAAGTATTGAGGTTAATTGCAGTTGGGTTCTGGTGTATCAATAGGTTAACGCCACTAACAGCACATTTGTCATTTCTGTGAGTCCTATGTCAGCAACTTGGACTGCCCGTGAAATAAGGAAACAGAATTTATAAATTTTCTCCTCGAAAAATCATTAGTGTTGATATAATAATTGACATATGAGCCTATAGGTTCTGTTGATGCGGTTTGGAGGTTTTGTAAAACAAAGCAGTGTAAGCTGGCAAATAAGTCAGTATTTTGTTTCTCTGTTTGTATACATAACCCTCTGCTAAATGTATCATCGAATATTCCTAAACGTAAGCATTTTGTGTGGTGCTGTAGGGAGCAAATTTTAAACAGCTTACAGTTAAATCAGTGTAATCAATTTCATGAAGGAATTGCTGATATAATGCATGAATACAATGTTAACATTGTAACCCCACTCTAATTACTGTGACTGAAATTCTTGGTAGCTTTAACTAGTAAAACAGACAGCTCATTACCAGTTTTCTTTCAAAGCAACTTCCTATTTGTTAGATGCATTGGATAAGGCCATTATCTCTGGATTTAGTCTAAACCTCTTTTGCAGAAAACCAGAATATTTAAGGTAGATTATATTGAGAACCCTCTTCATCTTTACTTGTACCTTGTCACTCACGATATGTAAACTTCAATGAAAGGTTATAAAGTGCACTTAAAGCCAGGAGGGTAATGTTAAATTTAAGGATAATCTTCTTATGATTTTAGTAGATTTACAACACCTTCTACTGATTTTTCAAATAATTGATTGCTACATTTAAGCAGCCCCTGTTGGGGAGTGTTACACAGATCTTCTTAACGTGAAAAGAATTGTAAAATCTAGTATCTTCTTCACTTTGCAATATGCAGGTGGATTTTAATGTGGTGACACATTTTAAACAGCCGATGTGAAAATTCTGCAAACAAGTAGCCCGTCTGAAACCCAACTGCTCCACAGCTATGTTACCCTGAAGAGAAGTTCTAATTGAATAGATTACCCCATCTGGTAGGAAATGCTGCTGTAGAGAGCTGCTGGCCAGCCTGATAACGCCAGCTGTGCTCCAAAGGGTCAAGAGGTTTGTTGCTGCTGGGACTACAAGCGGGTTCTGAAAAAGGCTGATGGATGTGGGGCTATGGGTAAGAACATGCAGGAACTTTGGATGGCCCTGCCTGGCAGGCCCCAGTGAGGGTGCAAGATAGGTGCTGTGTTTTAGAGCTCGAAGTTTGAGGAATGGCACAGGGGACCACATCATGCCTGACAGTAGCCCATGCAATGAGAGCAACTGGCGTGACCACTTCGCTTCTGTTTTCCTCTCTTACACAGACTAAAGCAGCAGAAATAGAATGAGACCTGTAAGTGATCCTTGGCCACTGAAGGACCTCAATAGGCCCAAGAGCAAGCAGGCCTCAAAACATCTTTCCCTCCCTCCAAAATGTCAGAGAAAGGTCAGATTGGGCTGGAAGGCAGTAGACGTGCCTTCTGTTTTATTTTACCTGACTTCGACCGTCCTTCAAATACTCCAGCAGGGCGGCCATAGAATTCAGCCCATGACATTTTATTGAATTCGAAGCCTGACAATGTGCATACAATACATTGGAGCTAGTGACAATTCTCACTGGCTGACATTAATATTCATGAGAGCAGCTCTTACATCAGAAAAGCAAACACATCAGATTTGATATAAGGCAGATTTCATTTTGAACATGGACCATTGTATTTGAGCCAATTCTGTTCTAATGTTTGGAGAACAGAATGCAAGTGGAATTTATCTGCGCCTCCTCAGAGCTTCTAGGGTATTCATTGGCAGCCTTCCATCTAATAAGATGCTGATTTGCATCATGGTGATCAATTCTTTGTTAAACCTCACGTGGTATGGCTCAGGAGCACTATTCTGGCAAGACAGTCTATGCTGCATTGGCTGCAAAGAGAGAATTATGGCTTGAGACAGTGTAGGATTCCATGGCTTCTGTTTCTCTGACTCTTGTCTCAATCTTACTGAGCTTGTCGTTTCAGTCCACGGGTCACAGCCATCAGTGACTGTCCCTCAGTCTCCAGTGATAATTTGGCCATTGACATATCTCACTGACAAATGTTATGTTTTATGCCTTGGAGATATGTGGAGATGAAAGCAGATTCTATTTGTTTTACTCATAGTGCTTTCTTAATAAAAAAAAGTCTGCTCCTAGCTTGCTGCTTCAATTTAGTTTCTATTACTGTTCACATGCTTGTCTAATAATATTTCTCAGATAAGATAACAAAGTGTGGGGCTGGATGAACACAGCAGGCCAAGCAGCATCTTGGGGGCACAAAAGCTCCAGCATCTGCAGTTCCCATTATCTCTAATAATATTTCTCTTCTGCTTCTCTATTTCAAAGCTAAAAGCCAAATAAATTGTAAACATAAGAAGTGTTTCAGTAATCACCTGAGTATGACTTATATATTTTAAAAGGATTTCCATATATTCACTGAAGCATTAACTAATACTAAATTTTAATATAGGTTTGAAAATGAAGGCATGATCAAACTGATGTTAATTCCGCTAAGAAAATTACACTTATTTATTTTAAGAAGTTGAAAAATTACTCACCCTACATGTCAAGTGCAAATTGTTCATTTCTGGTTCTGATCCTCTTTCCAAACCTGACATTCAAGTTGTCTGCTAATGTGAAAACATCCCTATTGCAATAAGTAGTACATACCTACAGACATTGCTATTGTCTTTTCTTATCTGGCTACGATTGAAAAATCCTACACTCTTTTTTAAAAGCAAAGTGCCTATATTTCACTGTTGTTATCAGATCTTCTAAGTCTCCACTTTGTCTCCTAAGAGATGACAATGCACTGACTTAGCATTAGCCAAGCCTATCAGGGACAATTTGCAAACAAATGTCAATGGTGGGCTCATTATAATGGGCACAGAATCTCTCCTAGGATAGATCAAGTAAAAGAAATAGACTACTTGAAAACGCAAAGTCAGAATGTTAATGCCAAACTGAGCTTAGTGTCACTCTCCATTTCAATTTTAAGTTGAACTAGTATCCTGGAGCACAATATACCACTTTCATCATGTTGTACAGTAGAATTCACTTAAGCCCACGCCATGGAAGTGTGCATAATTTTAAAATGTGTGTAGAGTTTCAGCCTGAACCTGATTCCTATATGCATCCGTTGTATTTAGCACTTACAGCTATTCTTGGCTGCATATCGTAATTAAATGTTAAAATGCTTGACCCTGTTGTCTATTTTGAAGCTAAACTGGATGGGCAAAAAATAAATGGGCATAAGTGAGGTTAAAGGCAACCTATAATGAAAAGTTCAAATAACATGAAAATCAATTAAGCTTGAGCAGTAAGTTGAGCAGTAAGTTATATGAATTTTTGGTTTTTGACATTTGATTTTTGTGAATTCTTGTCTGATTGCCATGCAGAGAAGCCTTTTGGATCCTTTTAGTATATTTGGATGGTACTTAAATACACACTGTTGACAGTATAATAAATCCTTCATTTAAATCTTTATTTCTATTAAAAGAGAAATAATTGAACTTATAGCTCTTTCCCCTTCGATTTTGCTGCCTTTCTACCTCTGTACAATTCTCTTTTATCATGAGAATCTGATTCTATGTCTTCTCTATCCTTGATTACTCTCTTCCTCTGAACTGATCTACAAAATAGACATTCAATATGTCACCAAGGTTATTTGCTTTCAGTTCATAGTGTAGTCTATAGTTTCTCCAGCATGACTAAAACTGCCACTGCAGTTTTGCTTAACTTTAATTCCTTCAGCATTCACCTTGCTAACCTGTTTCACCCTAGACAAATTTCAAAATAATTGACAAATCTAGCATTTATAGTCTTCCCCTTTCTAAGCCATACAACAACTCCTGCTTCCACTAGTCTTCATTATTTCCAATTTCCATCTTGATACAGTACATATTCTGTATATCTCCAATTGTGGTCAACCATGTGATTCCTTCTGCTGATGCCAGTGGTGGAGATTTCAACTGCTCCATTCCTGCATGCTGAATCTCCCATCCCCATACCATACAGCTCATCTAATGCTTCAACCACCTAAAGACACAGCTTCTCAAGTGCAGATTTAGCCACAATTTCTTCTTCACCACCTGTCCAGTGTACTCCATTCGTTTCTATGGGCTCAGAAGAAGAGATTACACCTGAAAGGAGCACTTAAGGAAAAGGAAAAGGATGGCAACATTGTAGATGTGAGTTTTTGACTTGTGCTTCTTTCAAACAGATCTCCCCACATGGGATCAATGAGGTTATCATGTATTTTCTGAGCCATTGATATCTGCAGTATTTCAGAAATACAGCGTTCAGTCATGGCAAAATGGTATATCCATCCTCGTCCACATTCAAACCCATAAGGAATGCACTATTCCTGACTCAGCGACTGAGGGATCAAGGGTATAAGTTTGAGAGGACATCTTCATTTGTCACATGGTTTGGAATGGGGAGTAATTGCAAAATTTGAGTGTATGATTTTGTTCAGCTGTTTCCTTCTTCCCCTTATTTTACAGCTGGTTTCCTTTTGGATGTAGCAAAAAAGCTTGGTCACATTTCAAGGTAGATTTTACAGATCACCTGCTCACATTGGAACTTAAGGTGGAAGAGTCGGTGGATCTATCCTAAAATCTATGCTTTTGTTTCATGGATTTATTGAGAATACAGAGGCTAAAAAAAAAAGCCTACTCTAGAGGAAAATAACTAAATGCAATACATCTCCAACACGTTTCTGTTGCTGATCAGCATGTTGTGAGCTGGATCTCTTGCAATAACATTTTTCTCAGCTTTTATGCATCCTCTGCTGTTTCTTCTGATTTTGGTGCACTGGTTGCTTTGCTGGGCAGAATTGTGAGCCATACAACTGGCAATAATGAGCCTTTTTGCAGTTTCAGGGACATTTCGAGGTTCTGCTTCAGTTTTGGCGTTCTTTTTGGCAATGACTCAGGGTAGCATAGAAACGACAGCACTTCAGGGCAGCAGCAATTGTAACATCATTGTCTGGTTATTTTGTACCTGTGTGCCCAACGTGAGGGTGGGCAGGCTTTCCCATTGCCACCAAATTAAAGGGATGAAAAACTGACAGATCTATGTTCTGCCCATAATTTGTCTTCTTCTCCAGATGAGTGGCAATTCACCCTTGAGTGGCAGGAATTTTAGTGGACATATTCAATTTTCTTTACCTATTCCATTCTTTCTATATTCTCGTAGGCAATTCTGTCAGTTCAATAGATATGTATTAGGAGACTGATTGCTCAGCATCCAGGTTGATGTTATCTCATATGTCATTTAAAGGCTAAAAGCAAATGTGATTTGCAGCTCTGATTGAAAATATTACATTCAAAATCACTATTGGAGGGTTTGGTGAAAGCATTGGCTTTCTTGTGTGCTGATTTGTCCAATTTGAACCTGGGTCAGTTCTCCTCAAATGAGGAGACTGCTTGATCATGAATTTTTCTTATTTGGACCTGTGCAAGGTTGTTTTTTTTTCCTAAGTAGTATGGTGCAATTTATTAACTCTGAGACTGTGTTTTGGAATATCATTGTATGCAGGTTTGGGATATTCTGTTGTGTAGGCGCCCATGCTCAGTTGGCTGGTGAATACCAATTTTAACTGATAATGAAAAGGGGATACCTGGGGGCACTGTGCAGCATCAAAATGCTTTGGCCTCAATGGAGTTTGCCAATCAGTGGAGGAAAATAGAGGATCTTCTGGCATCAGCTCAATCATGGTAAGGTAGTTTCAAGATGAGTCTCCCAGGCCACAAGTGGGGTAGGTTCCAGAATCCAAAAATGGACAACTCTTGCGAAATTTGAAGGAGCATTCCTGCTGCTGGCTCTAGACCCACCAAAGATGCAACACCAAAGCTAAAACATTTATCTGTTCTGGGAGTGACATTATTTTCTACTAGATTCCTCCTTCAAACCCCTGGTTAAGAAAGGAATTGAACTCCAATATCATAATGAAAACTTGTTTTTCACTTTTAAAGGAAGTCTATGGGAGCCGTTCAAGATGCTTGCCCAGATCCTGTCAAGTCAATGCATACAGTTTTGTGATGAATAGGTAAGGGGGAAATTTCCCTTTAAATAGCACTGTTCCAAAATAATTAAATTAATCAATGTGCACAACATATAGACAAAATAACTCACAAAAGAAATTATTTTTCCTCACAGGGCCTGCATATTATTTAGCTCTCTTAGATCAAATATGCTTTTAAGAATAAACCACACAATTGTGCAAATGCTCCAGTCAAAATTTAAAACACTATGATTCTGTAATGAAACATCAACGTATACCAAATGTGAGAATAAAACTACAAAAAAAAATGGGGCAATAAAACTGCAAGAAGTACTGACACACTGGTTAAATAAACTAAATACCTGAGCAGCAAAGTGAACATGGGAATCGGATGTAGCAGTTCAACTCCCACTTTAACATTTGGGGTGCTCAAATTCAATCAGCTTTTTCATAAATATCTGGAATTTGGTACCTACACTGTTCCTGAAATCCCTTTAGTTGACTAATATTCCAGGAACTCTGCTGTCCTTACCCCTCTGGCCAATATTTTATTCAGAAAGTGCAGCAAGTTGTACCTTTGAGTTCAGGAAAGGCAGTTCATCACTACCTCTCGAAAGCACTCAGGAATGAGACACAAATGCTGGTCTTATGGACAATATCCATGTTCCCACGAATAAGCATCAAACACCCTGAATGATCTTTCTCCTTCAACTACTGCTGTTTCCGAGTTGTACTTTCCCAACAGTCAGAATAAACATAGGCTCACGAGAGTTAACATTGATACAGTGGTAGGCTTATTGAGCTCTATTATCAGTGCTTTAAAACCCATCAAAACCTTGTGTGAATCACTCCCAGAATTTGTCTCCTATCTTTTTTCCAGTTTTTGGCAAATCGCAGTTACAATGCCCTAAAGAAATAATTTGATGAGCTTTAAGCCCCATGGGTCAAGATATTTATTACTGTACTTTTTAAAGATATGAATGAAAGTAGAACTTATTTTTTAAGAATAAAAGTTAGGCCATTTTTTATTTTTCTTTCAGCTTTTCCCACGTTACATGGAGTCATTAAAATTTTGGTTGATCACCCTGGTGTCAGCCACAATTATTTCGATTTAGCAGCTGGTTTTATAGTTGGAAGTCCTTCCTGCCATTGACCTTCCCATTTATCTGGGGCAGGGAACTACAGCATAACCAACCAAGAAACTGTCCCACTCCCAACATCCATCATTGCTGTGTCAGAAGGAATTGCATTCCAGAAAATCAATCAGTTTGACTACATTATAAATGTACCTTCCATGACCACCATGTTTTGGTTTGGAATTTGAACTTGGACCTTTTAGGTCAGAGAGAGGAACACTGTCACTAAACCTCAAGATATCCTTTATTATCCCCTTTATTACTCATTATATAGTGTACAAACAAACTTTGCAGAGGGTGTATGGAATGATCTGCCAGAGGAAGTGGTGGAGGCTGGTGCAATGACAATTTTTAAAAGGCACCTGGATGGGTATATGAATGGGAAGGGGTTAGATGGATATAGGCCAAATATTGGCAAATGGGACTCGATTAATTTAGGATGTCTGGTCAGCATGGACGAGTTTAACCTCAGGGTCTGTTTCCCTACTGTACAGCTCTATGACTCTGAATGTATACTATTTATCTCAATCATCAATTTAAAAACGCTCTTGTACAAATTTTAAAAGTAAACAAATGCAAGTTAAAAACACTTTGCTCAGTATTTTCTATTGTTATATGGAGTTAGGCAAAATCAAGGTGGATTTTCATTGTGTTCTAAAAATATTTATAATATTGGCTTTTTAAGTGTCAACAACAAATAATATTTGGACGATTCCCATGTGAGCTGATGGGTGTTAAAATCCAAGAAATACAACGACAGTTCAGCGGTCAACTGTGCAAAGTCAGGACCAAGAAATCATTTCTTTCTCTCTCTGTACTTTTGTTTTTTGAGATGCACGTTGATAATGAAAATATCTGTTTTAGAAATTACATCTCCTCTGTATACTGTTTTCTGGGAGTCAATTAGTGAAATAATGGGAGACCCTATTTTATAATGAAAGATTATATTCACTAAACCATCCAGCTGGGATGTGGCAGTCGATGATTTAGAACTATTTACAAATGTTAATTCCTTTTAGAGCTTTTTTGGCAAGAAGACTTGCAATTTGTCTGTGCCCTGTTAACTTCATATTCTACACTATAAGTAACTTTACCATGCATCTAAGGTAGGAAAAACGTCAAAAGTGCGAAGCTAATTTCTGTTCAAAGGTATTATAATTCTCTCTCTTACTGTAAAGCTCAAGAGGATTGAGATACCTTCAGTATCAAATGGTTATTCACCCGAGCACAAATTTCAATTATCATTATTAAATGGATTTAAATTAGAAAACATACATAGGGTTTGTAACCTTGTCCAAACAGAACGTGGACAACACCCCTGGATAAGTGCAGCTCCGATAACACTTGAGAAGTTCGACTTCCTCGAGGACGAAACAGCCTGCTTGATTGGCAACAGATTGACAAACTGATTCTCCCTCTTCCACTGACACTCAGTAGTAGCAGTGTGTAACATCTGCAAGATGTGCTGCAGAAATAAGCCTCCTTACACAGAACATTCCAAACCCATAACCATTTCTGACAAGGAGGGCTAGGGTCGCAGAATGCCACCAGGATCAAGTTTCCTTCCAAGCCATGCACCACCTTAACTTAGAAATATTTCACGATTTTTTCAATCTCACTGAGTCAATAATCCTGAAACTGTCACCTTAAGACATTGTAGGCTTACCTATCAGACATGAACTGCAGCAGTTAAAGAAGACAGCTTATCAGCACCTTCTGAAATACAACCAGAGATGAGCAATAAATGTTGATCCAGCCAGAAAAGCTCAATGTCTTGAATGAAAACAAATAAACCCTGTAATGTAGCAATTGGCCTCAGTATCTCAGGCTATAAATAACACAATGCTTGTTCTGGTTTCTGAATGCATTGATTGATTGCATTGAGTCACATAGAGTCATAGAGATGCACAGCATGGAAACAGACCCTTCAGTCCAACTTGTCCATGCTGACCAGATGTTCTGAATTAAACTGGACATATTTGCCAGCATTTGGCCCATATCCCTCTAAATCCTTCCTAGTCATGAACCCATCTAGATGCCTTTTAAATGTTGTAATTGTACCAGCATCCACCACTTCCTCTGGCAGCTAATTGCACATATGCACTAGCCTCTGCATGAGAAAGTTGTCCGTTAGGTCCCTTTTAAATCTTTCCCCTGTTACCTTAAACCTATGCCCTCTACATTTGGACTTCCCTCCACTGGGAAAAAGACTTTGGGTAATCACCTTATCCATGCCTCCAATGATTTATAAACCTATATAACATCACCCCTCAGCCTTTGATGCTCCAGGGAATATAGCCCCAGTGTATTCAGCCTCTCCCTATAGTTCAAACACTCCAACGCTGACAACATCCTTGTAAATCTTTTCTAAACCTGGTCAAGTTTAACAACATCTTTCCTATAGCAGGGAGACCAGAATTGAACACAATATTCCAAAAGTGGCCTAACTAATGTCCTGTGCAGCCGGAACATGACATCCCAACTTTTAAATTCAATGCACAGTCCACTAAAGGCAAGCATACCAAACACCTTCTTCACTACCCTGTCCACCTGTGGCTCCACTTTCAATGAACTATGAATCTACACCTCTAGGTCCTTTTGTTCAACAAAATTAAGTGTATAAGTCATTCTCACACACCACCCTACCAACCTCCGGATACAACGCATCATCCTCCGACACTTCCGCCATTTACAATCCGACCCCACCACCCAAGACATTTTTCCATCCCCACCCCTGTCTGCTTTCCGGAGAGACCACTCTCTCCGTGACTCCCTTGTTCGCTCCACACTGCCCTCCAACCCCACCACACCCGGCACCTTCCCCTGCAACCACAGGAAATGCTACACTTGTCCCCACACCTCCTCCCTCACCCCTATCCCAGGCCCCAAGATGACATTCCACATTAAGCAGAGGTTCACCTGCACATCTGCCAATGTGGTATACTGCATCCACTGTACCCGGTGTGGCTTCCTCTGCATTGGGGAAACCAAGCGGAGGCTTGGGGACCGCTTTGCAGAACACCTCCGCTCAGTTCGCAACAAACAACTGCACCTCCCAGTCGCAAACCATTTCCACTCCCCCTCCCATTCTCTAGATGACATGTCCATCATGGGCCTCCTGCACTGCCACAATGATGCCACCCGAAGGTTGCAGGAACAGCAACTCATATTCCGCCTGGGAACCCTGCAGCCATATGGTATCAATGTGGACTTCACCAGTTTCAAAATCTCCCCTTCCCCAACTGTATCCCTAAACCAGCCCAGTTCATCCCCTCCCCCCACTGCACCACACAACCAGCCCAGCTCTTCCCCCCCCACCCACTGCATCCCAAAACCAGTCCAACCTGTCTCTGCCTCCCTAACCGGTTCTTCCTCTCACCCATCCCTTCCTCCCACCCCAAGCCGCACCCCCATCTACCCACTAACCTCATCCCACCTCCTTGACCTGTCCGTCTTCCCTGGACTGACCTATCCCCTCCCAACCTCCCCACCTATACTCTCTCCACCTATCTTCTTTACTCTCCATCTTCGGTCTGCCTCCCCCTCTCTCCCTATTTATTCCAGTTCCCTCTCCCCATCCCCCTCTCTGATGAAGGGTCTAGGCCCGAAACGTCAGCTTTTGTGCTCCTGAGATGCTGCTTGGCCTGCTGTGTTCATCCAGCCTCACATTTTATTATCTCGGAATTCTCCAGCATCTGCAGTTCCCATTATCTCTGTATAAGTCATGCCCTGGTTTGCCTTACCAAAATGCAACACCTCACATTTACCTAAATTAAACTCCATCCTCCCATTGGCCCAGCTGATCATGGTCCCGTTGTGCTTGCAATGAGCAATCTGGTGTCTTGAATGTCAAATATGCAGTACTCTTTTACAATGTAAGAACCAGAAACTACAGGAGTCTGTGTGATGAATAATGTACCTGTGCTCATTCCATGCCAGATGTGTAACGTACTCCTAGAGTTATCCAGGGCTCTTCCAGGGCATTGGTATATTTCTCAGACAAATAAGGTTCCTTTTCAGGTACCATTGCAAAGTTTATCTCAAAATATACCTTCTGACCAAATCTTTATGAGTGTTTTTTATGCTCACTACGGTGCTGCCATGTTTATTATACAACAGTTACCTCTAATCAGAGACGACTGTTTTTCTCCCCTGTTGAACAAACAGTAAATTATGCTTAAGTGACTTTGCTCACTTCCATATTTTATTGCATGATTGTATTTCTTGATCTTCATTGTACAGTCTGTGTTGCTGGTTTGCCCAGCTGTGAGGATCAAGTCTATCATTCTCCCTGTCCTTCAGATTGTGTTATGAAGACAAATCTGCTTCAGACATTGTTCCATAGGAATACCACCATCACACTGATATTCCACGTGCATAAAATTCAGGGACTGCATTTATAATTTTACCATGTAGCAATATGGTACTCCTTATCATACTGAGAGTATTACCAATGGCTCAGTGATAATGACGTTAGAAGGTTGTATGTTCAAGATGAATACAAAAAGGTTATAAAGTGGAGTTTGACCCCTCTCTGAGAACTAAAACTGAAACACCTGAAGAGGAGCCCATTGTCCTATAATCTGTAAAAGGAGTGTGAAAAGTGGTATAAACTGTCTCTCAGCAGCATCTGGTGGTTAGGTGAAATAAACTTCTGACGCTCACTTTACAGTCAACAGGTAGCAATTTATTTATCTAATTCTAACAATGAACAAATTAACTGAATTATTAACAAACCTAATAAACCCCTTCTAACTACTAACTATTCCTGAATAAAACAAGATTATAGTGGTAAACTGTTCTAATAAATACATGTTCCAAGGATGTAAAATAAAAAAAAAGTGGTCTCTTGAAATTACAGCCAGCTTACGTGTCTTCTGAAATATTCCGTGCCTTCTCCACCAAATCTTCTGTCAGTAATGCATTCTTTCTGAATTCTTCTATCAAGAATCTTAGCTAAGAGTGCCATTGTACCATTGTGAATAGATGGCACTTTCTTGAGGAGCTGAGAGCTGCTGTCTCTATCAGATGGCAGCGAGTTCTCCTGCCTTTACCCAACTGCCCCTTCTTTTATACCCTTGATGATATATCAATATTTCTCACAATAAATTCGGCCACATGTTGTCAAAACCACCATATTTAAATTTAATTGGTTTTTGGTATCTAAGTGCCTGGTTCAAATGTTCAAATTAATTGGCTAAATTCAAAACTTGTTGGCTCGATAACAAATCAAAACTGCTGCTTGGCCTGCTAACTATACAGCCTTTTGCTACAAATGTTTCAATTCAGGCGCTCTGTGGACCTGAAAGCCCACAAGATACTGCCCGCTGACATCCTTTTTGAATCTCTAAGCATGGAAAAAGCTTTTATCTTTTAAAAGGAACACGCGCTGCCTCCTCTGTAGAATTTCACAAACATCAAATTCTAACCTCCTGCCTCCTAATCCATAAGTACTCTATCCAACTTCACAACACCTCTCCCCTCAACAAAAACAGAACCATCATTATGAAAAGATGGCTTCATTTGTTTTCCTTTAAAACCTTAACTCGTTATATTACCAAATCTCCATGCCTCATTAATTTAGAGTTACACATTTCATACTAATTCTATGCACATATATCATCGAACACTACTGTTTCTATCTTATATAAACATTTTTTTAAACCACGATAACGCATCCCTGATAATATTTTCATGACCTGCAACATGTGCAGTCTGTAAATTAAATGTTTGTAACATAAGATTCCAATAAAATATCTGATGTTTTTGACCTTAAATCTTTCCACGAAATGCCAAAGGACTGTGATTGGTATGCACAACCATCTCTAATATATTGTTTGTAGTGAGTTTTGAGAAGATTTGTAGCTCAGGTTGAGTTTTGTTTGTAAAGTAAACATTAAAATGTTGTAAGGCCAGTACCAAACTCAATAACTCTTTTTCAGTGGTTAAATATCTTTTCTGGTGGATCCTGAATTTTTTTGAAAAATAACTGATTGGCCTTTCAATTGTGCAATCATCCTCCTGTAACAGCACAGCTCCAAGACCTATGCTTATGTCGATGGCAACTTTAAAGAGTTTCAAGAAATTTGGCATGGCTGAAGCTCGTGCAGTGGTTAAAACTGTTTTTAAATTCTCAAATGCCTCCTGGCATTGTTCTGTCCATTGAAATTTCATGTATTTTTTAACAAATCCATCAGTGATGCCATGACATTACTAAAGTATGGTTCAAATTTCCTGTAGAACTCACTCAATCCTAGGATTCATAGCACTTTTCCCTTTGAGGATGACCTTGGAAATTCTTCGATGGTCTTCGTCTTCACGTTTCTTGGTGTCACCCATCTGTGTCTGATGTTGTGCCCTAAAACTGTCACTTCTGCCTTCGCAAATTTTGTTTTTGCCAAGTTTATGACCAACCTTGCCTTCTTTAGTCTCAAAGACTCTGCCAAATGCTCCTTTTGATGTTCCCGTGAATTACTAAAAATCACTAAGTCATCTATGAAGACAGCACAATTAGTCAAACCCGCAACAACTCTTTTCATTAGCTTTTCAGAAGTGGCTGGTGCATTTTTCATTCCAAAAGGGCATGACTTTAGATTGATATCGCTCATTTGGGGTTACAAAAGCTGAAACATCTTTCGCTGTCTCTGACAAAGATACTTGCCAGTAACCCGCGAAGTCAGTACAATTTTGTGTTGCAAGTGGCTTATCCAACATCCTACAGTACTCCAGCTTTGGAATTGGGTATGAGTCAGCTTTAGTCACCTTCCAATAATCTACGCCGAACTCCACTCACTTTGACTCGACTCTATGATGTCTTCTTGAAGCATCACTTCTATGTCTTTCTGAACCTGTGCTGCCTTGAGAGGATTGAGCCTGAAGGGTCTTTTTTCAATCAGAACAGCATTCCCTATGCCAACTTTATGTATTATGGCATTAATTCACCTATTGGATGATGATGGGATACTGTAGGGGGAGGGGCTTAGATTAGTTCACAGGTCGGCGCAACATTGAGGGCCAAAGGGCCTGTTCTGCGCTGTATTGTTCTATGTTCTATGTTCTATTCCATTTCTACATATGTCCTCATAGCGCTGTTACACGTCATTCAATTCAGTTCTCTATTCCTGGGACAGATTGCTCACTATCCCATTTCATTCTTTAAGGACTGCCTCATTATCCTGAGGCAGATCAAAATCCAAATCATCTGGATTCGAATCCTCACTCTGAATGGCAGTAACTAATACCAGTTTCCCTGATTCCCTTTCTCTGTCACAGTAAGGTTTCAGCATATTTATATGACATACCCAACAATTTTTTTTCTCCTATCTGGCGTCTTTACCAGATGTACATGGAATAGTGTGGGTTAGATGGGCTTCATCGAAGGCCGAAGGGCCTGTACTGTGCTGTAATGTTCTATGTTCTATGTTCTATGTTCTAATGTTCTATAGTTCACCTGACATAACTTCTTCTCAACCTGATAGGGACCACCAAACCTTGCTTTGAGGGGATCGCCTACAGTTGGTAACAGCACCAATACTTTATACCCACAGGCAAATGTACGACTTTTAAAGGGACCACATACTGTTCCCCCTAGCATTTTAAAAACACCAAATTCTAACTTCCTGCCTCCAAATCCACAAGTACTCTAATCAACTTCACAACATAATTTAGGCTGACATTTTAGTGCAATGCTGAGGGACTGCTGTACTCTCAGAAGTGCCATGAAACAAAAGCTCCATCTCTTGTAGATGGACATGATGATACCTATGAGGCTATTTTGAGGAGGATCGGGGCATTGAGAACATAAAAATGGAAGATAAAAGGAGCATATGAACAGGAATAGGTCATTTAGCCCCTCAAGCCTGTTGCACCATTCAATGAGATTACGGCTGATCTGTGGCCTAACTCCACATACCTGACTTTGGTCCATTGGAGGGAGAAGACTATCCAGTTCATCAGGTTTGCCCCACTATTCAGTATAATCATGGCTGGGAATTAACTTTACGTCCAGCTTCTTCCCCATTTTCTTTGATTCCTCAATTTTGCTTGCAGTCTTAAATATCCTCAATGATGGAGCATCCACCATGTCGAAAGGTTCACAACCTTGATAGTGAAGTTTTGTTTCTTGAGACACTGGATTAGATGGATCATCACGCAAACAGAAGGACTATTTTCAGGTCAGGAGACCCAGTTCCTAATTGATGGGCTTGCTGTTGTGGATCTTTAACCTAATCACAACTTTAGGATCCTGCCTCCAGCTTCCCAAACCAATCAGGGATGGCTGGCACATACAATCTGTCCAAGGAAGTCTTTCTAATGAAAATTCCCACTGGATGAGTTGATTGACCTTGTATTTCTGTGGCTGCAGTGACCACAGGCGTGGAGAGACACCAAGGCTGGCTGGTCTCAGAATGCCTCACTCTTGCTTGGACAATTTGCTGCTCTCTCAAGACCGGGCAGTGGATGGGCAGCAGTGCAGGGTGCTGGGGAGGGGGGGGGGGAGGGGCTTGAGGAGATGGAGGCTTGGATTATCCTCGACCGTGGATGAGCATAGTTGAAGAATTCAGGAGCAGACGTGTTTCTTCTCAACTGAAAATTACATCAAGAGCATTCATAAGTACATAAAAACTAGGAACAGGTGTAGGCCGCTCAGCTTTTCAAGCTTACGCTCCCATTCCGCAAGATCATAGCTAATCTGTCCGGCCTTAACTTCTCATAGCCCTCAACCCCTCGACATTTCGAAAATCCATCTACCTCCTCTTTAAATACTTTCAGTAACCTAGCTTTCACAACTCTCCAAGGGATAGGATACTAGACATTGCCTATTCTTAATAAAAACCAAAAGAACTGCAGATGCTATAAATCAGGAACAAAAACAAAGTTGCTGGAAAAGCTCAGCAGGTTTGGCAGCATCTGTGAAGGAAAGAGTCAACATTTGGGCCCGATGGCCCTTCCTCAGAACTTTACAATTCTTGTTTGAGCGTGTTTTGCTCCCATGCTCAAACAAGCCCAAAAATGGGAAATCTATGCCCACCGGCTGATTGTTACTGTTGAGCAACTTCATTTTCTACATGAATGCCTCAGATTCACTACACTTTGAGATAGAAATCCAGGATCTGAGGTGGGCATATAACTCACTCAGAGATAATAATAACTGATGATGCTGGAGTCAGAGATAACACCAGTGTGGAGTTAGAGGACTACAGCAGGCCAGGCAGCATCAGAAGAACAGGAAAGTTGATGTTTCATGCCAGGACCCTTCTTCAGAAATAGGGGAAGGGGAAGGAGTCTCTGAGGAGGGCATGTCTGGTGAGCGGCATAAACCATTCAGGTAAAAATCTGCAGAATCCACACAATTCTCGCCCATTGTTCCCTTGCACTATTCTCCTCAGGTTAATAAACAAACTATTTTACTCATTCCTCTCTCTGTGAGCACTTCACCTGACAGCACAGCCCTTCAACCTCAGTAGACTGCCCCTTTACACCCATGCTGCAATGTTGCACTTCACAGGATTTGTACATATCCCATTCTCCCAACTCCTCTCCATATAAATCATGATGGATATTCACACCTTTCTGCTTTCTCTCCTTGTGGAACAGAGTACAAAGCTGGCAGAAGCTAAAGCTACTGATAAGGAGAAACCACCTGCTCAGTTGGGAAGGAATCTTGTTCTAGGAGCTTGCAGATGTCACCAATGACCCACCACGAGAGTCTGTGCCTATATGGATGCTGGTGCTCAGATTCGTCAAGTGAGGCACTTTTCTCTCATGGACCTCATCTCTTTCCAGCTAAATCAGCGTCCAGAGATGCCTACATTTGAGGAGAAGATGACAATAGTAGTGCTGTCTTTCAAGGTGTTGGTCTAGTTTCTGCTCTTGTCCCTTATTAGAGATACAAGGAAGAACTGCATAAGCTGCTCAGATGCTGCAATAAGTTTTATGGCAGTGAAGTGAAGCTGAGTGAATTGCTAGACCAGTAGACAAGCTTCTAAAAAAACTTGGTTATGATCGGTGGAGCAGGGAACTCTCAGAGAGAAGAACTTTGAACATCAATGTATTACCTGGCCATGGCTGCAGCTCTTCATACGAACAAGGATCAAGAGCAGGTGAGTCGGCCCTTCGAGCATTTTCCACCGTTCAATAAGATTATGGATGATTTGATTTTAACCTCAACTCTACATTCCTGCAATCCCTTGATAATCATTCATGTCCTCGGCAATCAAGAATCTATCTACTCCTGCCTTAAAAATAATTTAAAGATTCTGCATCCACTGCTTTTTGAAGAAGGATAGTCCAAAGACCCAACTTTCTGACAGAAAAGGGGTCCCTTCATCTCAGCATTAAATGGGGGTGACTACTCATTTTAAACTATTGCTCCTAGCTCTTGACGTTCCCACAAAGGAATCATTCTTTCCATATCCAACCGGTCAAGTCCCCTCAGGATCTTATATGTTTCAATTAACACCGCTGACTCTTGTAGACTCCAAAGGATACAGACCTAGCTTATCAAGCCTTCCCTCATCAGGCAATCCATGCATTTCAGGTATTAGTTGAGCAAACTTTGTTCAAACAGCTTCCAACACATTAACATCTTTTCAAAAGTATGGTGACCAGTTCTGGACACAGCACTCGGGGGCAGTCTCACCAATGCCCTGTATAACTTAAGCATACCCTCCCAACTCTGATGTTCAGTTCCCCTCACAATAAAGCACAGCTTTCTATTGGCTTTCCTTTCTGTGTAACCGATCAAAGCATTCTTGGTTTGAAGAAGCACTCCCTAATTACACTCACCTTTGTAATGATGGTGAGTCACTAACAGGCTGAAAAATCCTGAAGTGAGAGTTAAGACTTAAATTGGCTGCTTGATTAGCTGAATAACGTAGCTAATAAATCTAAGAAGTTCCCAACTCACCCTCAATCCTACCCGACAAAAACCCAGAAGAGACTCAGATTTGTTCAGAATCCTGACCCAACATCAGTTTCAGGGAGATTTAACTACCTGTGAGCAAGCCAAACTGAATCTGCTTGCCTGGGAAAATTCTTCCCTTTGTGTTAGTTTTCACATATCGACAATACCCAGTTTTACCACATCAGCATCCTTCTCACTTTATTTACCATTGCTAAATTACCAGATTGCTTATGTGACCACTAGATCTGCAGAAGTCTTTTATTAAGTATTCGAAACACTGAAGCTGCTTCTGTCTCATCACAAACACTGTTCCCTAGCCGTGTCTACACCGCTCTAGTAAATGTCCAAAGCTGAACAACGCCTGTCACGTATTTAGTTCTGAAATGAGCTCGCAACTATATTTGTGGTATCAGTAAATCTGCTTATTTTCACCTTCCTAATATCATCCAATGCTGTCCCTGTCTCATCTCATCTGTTGCTGAAACACTCACCCACCACTGTTCACCCTCAGATTTGGGCAAATCAATGCACTCTGGCTGGCCTCCCATATCCTACTCTGTAGAAATTCGAGGCAATTCTAAAATGTGATTGCTTCTGTCCTTAGCTGCATTCACCCATCACTGTCCTATAAAGGTTCCTGTGAAGCACAAGGTGAAACAATGCAGCAGTTTTTAAATTCTCATCCTTGTTTTCAAATCCCTTAACATTCCAGGTCCCTGGTAAAATCCTTCAACCCCACAACCTTCAGGGAGATCTTCACTCATCAAATTCTGATCTCTTGCTTGTCTGTGCCAACACCCAAAAACTCTTGAAGTCCTCCTCTCAATCTTTCTCCTTCACTTTCTTTTTCGTCCATAAGTTGTCCTTTAAAACCTGCTACTTTATCATTTACCTTAAGATTTACCCTTGTGCTGCTTAGTATCAAATTCTGCCCTATAAAGTTTTATTGAAATGCATGAGACATTTTATGAAGTTATAGGTACAAATACAAGTCATTGTTATTGAATAATTTCTTTTGATTTTGTGTTACATTGAAATTTATGCGGTATAGTTGTTTTCACTTGATCGAAAGCTTCATGCTTTTGCTTTATTCTCAGATTTTATATTGACTGTTAAAGCAAACCTGATTGTCACCAATGGCATGATGCTACGATATATGTCCTGTTTTGAATGTTGTCTTCGTGGTAATACATTGCTCTGCAAGAAACTTTAACCAGTCAATACAATAATAAGTGTGTGCTTTTATTAAGGATATTTCTACATGTTGGTCAACCCACTTTTCATTTATGCTAATGACACCTGGTGCAAACTGGATGAGGAGATGAGCCATCCTTTTGTCAAACATGTGGAACGATTTGTCTGCAGGTCATCCAAAATGACTGAGTACAGAAGCATGGAGATCAATAGTGGCTATCCATTTCAAGATCTGTGCCTTGTGGACTCTAAACTCTGCATTCTGAAATGGAGGATAGCAAAGCTTATTATTAATGCTACCTGACACTGAGTATTGCAGCGCAACCCAAACCACAGTATTTCCCTTAGAGCACTAACTATTGAGATATTTTGCTCACATCTGTATTATCATTGTGTAACAGGCGTCTTACCACTACTGAACAATTATAAAACAGATTTTTTATTCAGTTGGTAATGAATCTTTACAAGCATTAGTTGGAAAGCATAACTTAGAAGAATGAGCTATTGATAATGGATATTCATCCGATGCTGCTGACTCACCAGGGTATTGTTGTAGAACTTAACTCCTGATCCCTAATCAGCCAGATAATGAGTTCAAATGGAGATGCTCCTACAGCTAAGTTCTCATGGCCACATAACACCAACGACCTTGTCTACCAGGTCCAAAGAGGATCACTTTCCCATCGTGACCTCTTGAACTCCAGGATTTTGCCCAGATGCTTCAACCAGGTGTCTTGCAGCCTATTCTCTTAACACCTACTAGTTTTCTAGCCACCATTGGTAAATTTGGTCTGCTCTGTACCTGGTCATGAGTCTTCAATGCTGACTCAGTGCAGGAACTCTGGCTCAAGGGTGCTGCAACGTGATCTGGCGAGGTATTCAGCAACTGGTTGCCTGTTCCCATTCTGCTTTCTGGCTCACCAGTCAAAAAGTGTTGGCTGTCTCCTCCTTGCTTTTTTTCATGCTTTGCCCACTTTCTCTCTCTCTCTCTCTCTCTCTCTCTCTCTCTCTCTCGATAAACTTGCCAAGAAATCTGCTCCCTGCAAGCTCAGGCCCAAATGAATTGCTGTGCTCTTCTCTGACCTTGTCACATAAAGATGGGTACCCCATTACAATTAGCCAGATCAAGTCTGTTTCCATTTCCCCATAATTTCCATTCCCTCCAGAAAAAACCCCAAGAATAAATAAAAGCAGAGTTTTGAAATGTCCTGATTCTGTCTGTCTTAAAGGGCTGTGAAAAATTCAATGGGTAATAAATTTCAACTGATGCTTAAATCAAACTGTGCTTCAAACCATTTGCGAGGACATTAGGTCTTATTAAATAGTTCAAGTCAAGATTTAATTCCAAACCTTGTTTGTTTGGGGGTATGGTCATCTGTTTTTTGGTTACTCTATTCTTTAAATATCTATTGTGGTTTCCCCGTGCACTTTAGTTTGCAGTACGAGCCAGTGATACAACGACACAGTAAGACACCCGTCCCTCTGGACTCCATGTACCTTGCTCTGCAACTAGCACAACTAGATCCATATTGATAGGCTGGGATTGCCCTCACCCTGAACACAAACTCTGTTTGCTCATACCCTGTAAGTATATGCAATATTTATGCATTATTTTCCCCACATGTTTTTCCAATATGTGCAAACTGCTCATGCTCTGACATTAATGTGTAAATTAAGAGAACCAAGAAAACTTCTCATTGTCATTCTACCAATTCTTAGATTCTTGAACTTCTTCAAGGGCTATGATTAAACAACTGCCCATCGAGAGCTTTCATGCTATTTTGATTGTCTATTAAATCCTTCCTCACCTTTGATTGGATATTATCTGGACACCACACAGCTGATCTCAATAAATCAGAAACTTGACTGAAATGCAGCTACAATGGTATCAGACCTGAGCTCTTGTTAAGAATGAATGTTGAATATTAACTCAGTCTGCATATTGTACTGATGACCAATGCCATTCTTATGAAATCTGCTTTATTAATTTGAGACATGAATTGTGGTTTCTTTGAGCATTATTGTAATTTTCTTTGTTTCAATATATTGTAAGAAAATGCACTGTTTATGCCAAAATTAATTATTTATTTTCTTGCATACTCATATTTGTAAAAGAATGACCTTATTAGGGATTGTCAGCGTGGTTTTGCATGGGGGAGGCCTTATCTCTTAAATTGATTGAGGTTTTTGAGAAGGTGATGAAGATGATTGATGAGGGTAGGGCAGTGGATGTTGTTTACATGGATTTTACATTTGACAAGTCAGCTGGTACAAAATATTAATTAGCATGGCACCCATGGTGAGTTGATAAGTTGGAGACAAAATGGGCTTGATCATAGAAGACAGAAGGTAGTTATAGAAGGGTGCTTCTCTGACTGGGGGTCTGTGACAAGTGAAGTTCCACAAGGATCAGTGCCAGGACTTCTGTTGATTGTAATATATATATAAATGATTTGGAAGAAAATGTAGGGTGTTCAAGTAGGAAAGTTTTCAGATAACACGAAACTGGTGGAACCGTGGATAGTGAAGAAGGTTGTCAAAGTATACAGCATGATATGGATCAGTTGGACAGTTGGACAGAGAAATGATAGATGGAGTTTAATCCAGACAAATGTGAGGTGATGCATTTTGGGAGGTCAAATGTAAAAGGACAGTATGCAGCAAGTGGCAGGGCCATTAGGAGAATTGATATACAGAGGGATCTTGGAGTGCAAATCTATAGCTCCCTGAAAGTGGCAACACAAGTGATTAAGATGGTAACATCCATCCGAACACTAAGTATAAAAGTTGGCAAGTCATTTTGCAGCTGTATAAAACTTTAGTTAGGCCACATTTGAAGCATCGTGTGCATTTCTGGTCACCACACTATGGAAGGGATGTGAACACCCTGAAGAGGGTGTGAAAGAGGTTTACCAGGATGTTACCTTGATCGGAGTGTATTGGAGGTTGGACAAGCTTGATAGGGAAGGCAATGGCCTAGTAGTATTATTGATAGATTGTTAATCCAGAGACCCAGGCCCCAGAGGGACTGGTGATCCGGGATCGAATCCCACCACGGCAGATGATGGAATTTGAATTCAATAATAATCTGGAATTAAGAGTCTAATGTTGACCATGAAACCATTGTTGATTGTCAGGAAAAACCCATCTGGTTCACTAATGTCCTTTAGGGAAGGAAATCTGGTCTGAACTACATGTAGCTCCAGACCCATAGCAATGTGGTTGACTCTTAACTGCACACTGGGAAATTAGGGATGGGCAATAAATGCTGCCTAGCCAGCGACACCCTCATCCCGTGAATGAATAAATGGGGGAAAAATGTCTTTGCTAGAGTTTTGGAGGCTGAGGGGCAACCTGATAGAAGTATATAAAATCATAAGAGAGGCATGGCTATGGTGGGTAGTCAGAGTCTTTTTTCTAGGGTGGAAATGTCAAATACTAGAAGCATAGGTTTAAAGTGGGAGGTGGACGTTTAAAGGAGGTGTGCTAGACACATTGTTTTCACAAAGGGTGGTAGATGCCTGGAATGCACTGCCAGGGGAGGTGGTAAAAACACATACAATGGCAATGTTTAAGCGGTATTTAGACAGACGCATGAACAGGCAGGGAGTAGAGGGAGACTGACCCTGCAGGCAAAGGGAATTAGTTTAGAATAAAATCATGGTCAGCATAGTCATGTTGGGCCAAAAGAGCTGTTCCTGTGCTGTACTGTTCTATGTTCTATGTTCTTTGGCTATGTTTCCAAGCTGGTAATGCTAATGCCTTAGATAGTTTTCTCAAAAATACATTTATCATTTTCTCTTCACTGCAGTGTAGAACCATGCTGTGAGCTATTATTTTTCATGCAAGTAATGGTTATTCTGGCAATAAAGTACAACTTCTCTATTTGCATCGGAGAACAGCATTAATCTATTCTCCTGCCTAAAAGCAAATACACCATTTTAATGAATTATAAAGAATGCTGCCTGTGAGGATACATTGCATCTGAAGGTTGGTGGGGGAGGTGACCATGGGTTGTGAGAAATAGCAGGGACACTCATTCTCCTCTGGTTCCACAGGTTTATTTTTACAAAGAACACTTCAGAAGGTGCTAAAACTCTAACGAACATGTTGGTAAATCTATTAATGGGACCAATATCTGTGCAAAGTGTATATGAAGTTGGTATGCTTTCAGGCCCATGAAATGTGCCACTTTTGATCTTCAAAACAGGTGCAGTGCATAACAATCCCCATCACCATTCTGTCTCTGTGGCATGGTATATTTGAATTTAGTGGAATAACTAAAATGTAACTAAAATGACTAAAATAATAGCTTATCTACACTGATTCCGAGTTCATAAAGTATAAATACATCAGCAGGAAGAATATCTAGAAACAGCAAAGCATATGAGAAGATAATGAGGCCAATTTTAAGTTGAAGGTGGAGATACATTTCAAAGCCAACTTTTGCCATGGCAGGCTGTTTAAAGTATTCCCAGTTCAAATAAAGAATATTAACATCTTTGAAAAGATATGTCTCAGAGTCATAATGACAAAAGACATGCACATAAAAAATCTCAAATATAATCCATATAGCATTTTGCAAACTATACAGTGCAGTGCAGACCACAAAAAGTCTGGATGAAGTTTTCATTTCACGGAAGACTAAACATAGGCTCCCCCTCAAATCAACGATGATAATGGCATCAAACACAAGCCATGGATTTTAAAGAACAAATAAAATATATGTAAAGGGTACAAACAGTTGACAGTAAGTGCAAAAACATTTCCTGACTTGGCAACCTTTCTGACAAGCATTGAGTGAGAGCAAATTCTAACATTTACCAACGGAAGTAAACTTCCCAAAGTGTTGCAAATGGATGCTCCAAACTCTAGTACATTTGTCACTTTTGATATAGCCTTTTCTAAATGAAATTCTCTTCAAAATTGAGGTAAACAAAAAAATTCAGCAATACTAATTTACCTCCAAACGGCTACAAGAATCAAACTGGTAGGAAGGTTGGGAGGTAATTGGCAGGTGAGCATTGTTGCTGTGTTTCCTTGTTTGCAGAATTAGGAGTTAGTTTAAGCAGCTAAGAAATTTATTTTTTATAGTAAAAGTTAAGTGAAGAATTCCATTCCTCTTTTCAAGGGATGCCGAGAAAAAGGTAGTGAGTAGCTGGAAGGTCTTTCTTTATTTTATTTAGTGACAAGGGGAAGTGTCATCTGAAAATTATAGATTATGGCAGGGCAGTCATTTTTTGCTATGTTGTACATATAGAGCACATAGAACATTACAGCACAGTACAGGCCCTTCGGCCCTCAATGTTGTGCTGACCTGTCATACCAATCTCAAGCCCATCTAACCTACACTATTCCATGTACGTCCATATGCTTATCCAATGACGACTTAAATGTACCTAAAGTTGGTGAATCTACTACTGTTGCAGGCAAAGCGTTCCATTCCCTTACTACTCTCTGAATAAAGAAACTACCTCTGACATCTGTCCTATATCTTTCACCTCTCAATTTAAAGCTATGCCCCCTCGTGCTTGCCGTCACCATCCTAGGAAAAAGGCTCTCCCTATCCACCCTATCTAACCTTCTGATTATTTTAGATGTTTCAATTAAGTCACCTCTCAACCTTCTTCTCTCTAATGAAAACAGCCTCAAGTCCCTCAGCCTTTCCTCGTAAGATCTTCCCTCCATACCAGGCAACATCCTCGTAAATCTCCTCTGCACCCTTTCCAAAGCTTCCACATCCTTCTTATAATGCGGTGACCAGAACTGTACACAATACTCCAACTGCAGCTGCACCAGATTTTTGTACAGCTTCACCATAACTTCTTGGTTCCAGAACTCGATCCCTCTATTAATAAAAGCTAAAACACTGTATGCCTTCTTAATGGCCCTGTCAACCTGGGTGGCAACTTTCAAGGATCTGTGTACATGGACACCATATTAAGTTGAGGCAGGTGAATAGAATGATGATACAGAACAGATTCAGCTCAGAACAGTCTTGAGAGACTGAATGGAATAACCTACTCCTGTTCCAATGTGTGCAAATGAAGATAGCAGTCAGACTGAATGTTCAGAAATGAAAAAGGCTTATTAAAGCAAAATCATTTTTCTTAGTGATAAGACACATGCCATCAAGTACACATGCCTGGAGATGACTCATTGGTGGGACTAAATTTACATCAGTTCTACCTTCCAGCATTTGGTCCATAGCCTTGAATATTATGGCATTTCAAATGTTAATCCATGTACTTTATAAAGGTCATGAGGTATCCCCTCTCAGCTATGCTCCCAGGCAGTACATTCCAGATTCCCACTACTCTCTTGGGAAGAACTATCTTCCTCAATCTCCTCTAAATCTCCTGCAATTCACCTTCAAATTATGACCTCTTGTTATTGGCCCTTCAACCAAGACAAATAGTTATGTCCAGTCCAACCTGTCCATGCCTCTCATAAAATAGGAACAGGAGTAGCCATTTGGCCCCTCAAGCTCACTCCACCAATCAATAGGAATAAGACTGATCCAAAACTCCTCACGCCCACTTTTCATGTGTTTTCTCTGTAACCCTTGATTCCCCTACTGATCAAGAATCTATCCACCTGTCTCAGCCTTAAACATACACAAATATTCCTCAAATACACAAGAAATCTGTCCCAACAGCCTTCTGTGGTAAGATGTTGGAAAGATTCTCAACCCGCTGAGGGAAGAAATTCATTGTCATCACAGTCTTAAATTGGCACTCCTTAATTCTGAGACAAAGCTCTCTGGTCCTAAATTATCCCATGAGGGGAAACGTCCTCTGACCGCTAACCTGATCAAGCCCATTAAGAATACTTTAGGTTTCAATGAGATTATCTCTTATTCATCTAAATTCAAATGAGAAAAATCCCAACCTGTTTAACCATTGCTCATAAGACAATCCTTCCATACCAGGGATCATCCTAGTGAACTTGTTCTCAACACCTCCAATGAAATAATATTTTTTGTTAAATAAGGGTGCCAAAACTGCACACAGACCTCCAGATGTGATCTCAACTTGTACACTTACAGCAGACTATCCTACTCTTATACTCCAACTCCCTTGAAATAAGGGCCAACTCTTCATTAGCTTCCCTGGTCATCTGCTGCACCTGTGTGGTAGCTTTCTGTGTTTTGTGCACAAGTACCCTCAAGTTATTTTGTATTGCAGCTTTCTGCAGTATTTTTCCATCTAAATAAACTCTGTTAATTTGTCCTCCTTTCCAAAATAAACAACTTCGAACTTTCCCACATTATACTCCATTTGTCAACTGTTTTGCTCATTTACTTAACCTATCAATACCCCTCTGTTTGTATCCCTCTCACAACCTGCCTTTCCATCTGTTTTGGTGTCATTTACAAATTTGGCCACAGTATATTCACGTATTTCCTCCAAAACATTAATATGTATCATGAACAGCTTAGGTTCCGGCATTGATTCTTGTAGTACTCCACTGGCCACTGGTTGCCAGCCTGAAGAGGAACTCATTACTCCAAATCACTGTTTCCTGGCAATGAGCCCATTCCCTATCCAAGCCATTATGCCACATACAAAACCATAGGCTCTTATTTTATGACTAAGCCTTTTTTGAGATACCTGGTCGAATGCCTTCAGAAAGCCCAAATACAACAGGACTACTGGTTCCCCTTTATATACTTTGGTTGAGACTTTTTCAAAAAAAAATCCCATAAATTAGTCAGACATGTTTTCCCTTTCATTAAGACATGCTGACTTTGATTAGATTGTGATTTTTTTTGCTATTGCTTCCTTAATAATTGAATTCAATAATTTGCCAACAATAGATGTTAGGCTAATCAGCCAATAGTTACTGGCTTTTTGCCTCTTTTCCTTTTTGAATAAGAGTGTCACATTGGCCATTTTCCAATCCTTTGGCATTTCTCCAAAATCAAAGCATTTTTGGAAAATTACAAGCAAAGCATCCTCTCTTTATAGCCGAAGCATTCCATCCCAGGTAACATTCTGATGATTCTCCTCTGGACTCCCTCCAGTGTAATCACATCTTTTCTGCAGTATGATGACCAGAACTGCTCCAGCTGTAGCCCAACCAAAATCCTGTACAGCTCCAACATAACTTCCTTATTCTTAAAACCAACACCAGCACTCTTAAAGATGAATGTCCCATATGCCGTTTTAGAATAAGAGGGCGGCTGAGAGTCATTTCAGTGGAATTCTAGGAGACTTCACCACAATCATCACGACTGTACAGAAGAGCTCTGCAGGATGTCCTCTATGAGATGGCAAAGAAGGGCAGTGAATCAGAATGCAGCTGAGAGTCAGCATGTCTGAATTTTGGGAGACATCACCACAATCATCATGACTGTACCGGAGGTCAGAAAGTACCTGGTGTCAAGGACACACGCAGGATCATCCAGGGTGCAGAGAGCATAATTGATAAGAGCTACAGTGAAGAGATACAGAAGCTCCAGGTGTGTCAGAAGTCAAGTAAACAAGGAAGAGGAGTTGCCCTTTTAATAAGAGAGGACATAACAAAAGTTCTCAGAGAGGATATTCTTAAGGGCCCATCAAATGAAGCCAAATGTTGAGAACTTAGAAACAAGAAGGTGATAGTCAATCTGTTGGGACTGTATTATAGACCCCCAAGTAGCCAGAGGGTACTAAAGCAGCAGATGTGTAGAGAGATTACAGGTATCTTTAGAAATAATAGAGTAGTAGTGATTGGAGATTTTAATTTCCCCTGCATTGGCTGAGCCACCCAGAGTGTAAAAGGCCCGGATGGAGTGGAATTTGTCAAATGTGTCCAAGAAAGTTTCCTAAATCAACATGTAGCGGGCCCTACACAGGAGAGTGCAATGCTGGATCTCCTCTTAGGAAATAAGGTCAGGCAAGTGACTGAAGTGTCAGTCGGAGAGCACTTTGGGTCCAGTGACCATAACTCTCTTAGTTTTAACATAGTTATGGAAAAACATAGGACAGGCCCACAGGTGAAGGTGCTAAACTGGAGCAGGGTCAATTTTGGGGCCATTAGGCAGGATCTAGCAGAGAATAATTGGGTGAGTCTGTTTGAAGGAAAAGGAATGACTAGCAAATTGGAGGCTTTTAAGAATGTGATATCAAGAGTTTAGGGTCAGGATGTCCCTTTTAGGGTAAAGGGAATAGCTGGTAGGTTTAGGGATCCCTGGCTGACAAGGGATATTGAGGCTCTGGTCAGGAAAAAGTAGGAAAAACACATTGGGTTTAAGCTATCGGGTTCAAGTCAATCCCTTGATGACTGTAAAAAATGTAAGAGCACACTTAAGAGGGAAATCAGAAGAGCAAGAAGAAGGTATGAGATGGATCTGGCAGATAAAGTTAAAGATAATTCCAAGAGGTTCTATAGTTATATTCAGATTAAAAGTGTGGCGAGGGAGAAAATAGACCCCCTAAAATGATCAGCATGGCTCTCTATGTATGGAGCTATAAGAAATGGGGGAGATTTTTAATGCATGTTTCTCCTCAGTGTTTACTGAGGAGAAAATCATGGATGCTAAGGAAATAACGGAAACAGGTGGACTTGATGGTGGCTAATACTGTTCCATTGTTTAAGAAATGTAGCAAAGACAAGCCAAGGGAGATACAGGCCACTGAGCGTAACATCAGTGGTAGGCAGGTTATTGGAGAGGATACTGAGGGACAGGATCAACCAACATTTGGATAGTCAAGGTCTGATTAGGGGTAGTCAGCATGGATTTGTGCACAGGGAGTCATGCCTGACAAATCTTTTACAGTTTTTCAAAGAGGTAACCATGAGGATAGATGAGGATAGGGCGGTGGATGTTGTCCATATGGACTTTAGTAAGGCCTTTGACAAGACCCTGCATGACAGCCCAATCATGAAAGTTAAGTTGAATGGGATCCAGGGAGAGCTTGCTAACTGGATTCAAAATTTGATGGTAGGAAGTAGACGGTGATGTTTGAAGGCTCTTTCTCGGACTGGAGGCCTGTAACTGATTGTAAGCCACATGGGTTGGTGCTGGAACCTTTGTTATTTCTTATTTACACAAATGATCTGGATGTAAATGTACAGGCATGATTAGGAAGTTTGCAGATAATACAAAATTAGGAGACATCATTAATAGGGAGGAAGGCCATCAAAAATTACAGAGGGATCTTGATCAGATGGGGAAGTGGGCTGAGGTTTAGTAAATGCAATTCAACACAGATAAGTGTGAGCTGATGCAGTTTGGGAAGTCAAATGAAGGTGGGACTTACACAGTGGAGTGTTGTAGAACAGAAGGACGTAAGAGTACAAGCATATAGTTCATTGAAATCAGCATTACAGGTGGACAGTGTGATGAAGAAGGCATTTTGCATGCAGGCCTTCATTGGCTAAGGCATTGAGTATAGGAGTTGGGACATTATGTCACAGTTGCATATGTCATTGGTGAGGCTGCATTTAGAGAATTGTGTGCAGTTTTAGACACCCTGTTACAGGGAAGACATAGTCAAACTGGAAAGTGCGCAAAGAAGATTTACAAGGATGTTGCCAGGGCGAGTAGGCCTGAGTTATAGGGAGAGACTGGCCAGGTTAGGACTTTATTCCTTGAAACTTAAGAGACTGAGAGGTGACCTTGCTGAGGTGTATAAAATCATAAGAGGTATAGATAGGATGAATGCATGTAGCCCTTTTCCCAGGGGTGGGAAATCGAAAACTAGAGGGCATAGGTTTAAGGTGAGAGGGGAGAGATTTAAGAACGACCTGAGGGGCAACTTTTTACACACAGAGTAGTGTGTATAAAGAATGGGCTGTCAGAGAAAGTAGTTGATGGAGGTACAATAGCGACACTTAAAAAACATTTGGATAGAAAGGGTTTAGAGGATTATGGGCCAAATGCAGGGAATTGGAACTACTGGGTGAGCACTATGGAAAGCTTGGACCAGTTGGGCCGAAGGGCCTGTTTCCATGCTGTATTACTCTACGACTCTATAACTACCCTAATAATCTGTCCTGCTGCCTTCAGGGATCTGCGAACAAGCACCCAGTGTTCTCTGTTCCTCTGAGCTTTCCAGTGCCCTGCTATTCATTGACTACTTCATTGTATTGTTATATGCAGAAGGTGGTGTCAGTTGCAGCAATTAAGCTGCAGATTTTGGAGGTTAAGCATTGTGGACCTTAAATGAGGTTGACAGCTTCATGGATAGCATGCTGATTGATGTGTTGATCCCACTGCTTATGAGTTTCAAGAGAGAGGGAATGGGTGACAATCAGGCAGCCTGAAAGAAACAGGCAGGGAGTGCAGGATGCCCCTGAGTGCATTTCACTATCCAACCAGTATTCAGTTCTGAATGCTGAGGGAAGTGATGGTTCATAGGGGTGTCCAACCCGAGGCAAGTCTTTCAGAACATAAGAACTAGGAGCAGGAGTAGGCCATCTGGCCCCTCGAGCCTGCCCCACCATTCAACAAGATCATCGCTGATCTTTTTGAGACTCAGCTCCAGTTACCCACCCCTGCACCATATCCCTTAATTCCTTTACTGTTCAAAAATTTTTCCAGCCTTGCCTTAAAAACATTCAGTGAAGTAGCTTCAACCGCTTCTCTGGGCAGGGAATTCCACAGAATCACAACTCTTTGGATGGAGAAGTTCCTCCTGACCTCAGTCCTACAACTGCTTCCCTTTATTTTGAGGCGATGCCCTCCATTCCCAGTTTCACCTGCTAGCAGAAACAACCTCCCTGCCTTCACCTGATCTATTCCCTTCATAACCTATGTTTCTGTAAGATCTCCCCCCATTCTTCTGAATTCCAATGAGTATAATCCCAGCCTACTCAGTCTCTCCTCATAATCCAACCCTCTCAACTCTGGAATTAACTGAGTGAATCTCCTCTGCACCCCCTCCTGTGCTAGTATATCCATTCTCAAGTAAGGAGACCAAAACTGCACACAGTGCTCCAGGTGTGGCCTCACCAGGACGCTATACAGCTGCAGCATAGCGTCCTTGTTTTTAAACTCCATCCCTCTAGCAATGGCAGACAAAATTCCATTTGCCTTTTTAATCACCTGCTGCACCTACAATCCCACCTTCAGCGACTCATGCACAAGGACACCCAACCCCCTCTGCACAGCAGCATGCTGCAGTTTTTTACCATTTAAAACATTGTCCATTTTGCTGTTATTCCTACCGCAATGAATGACCTCACACTTGTCAACATTGTATTCCATCTGCCAGACCTTTGCCCACTCACTTAGACTATCTATATCCCTCTGCAGACTTTCAGTACCTTCTGCACGCTTTGCTCTACCACTCACCTCAGTGTCATCTGCAAATTTTGACACACCACACTTAATCATCTGTGTAAATTGTAAACAATTGCGGTCCCAACACTGATCCCTGAGGCACACCACTAGCCACTCACTGCCAACCAGAAAAACACCCATTTATCCCTACTTTTTGCTTTCTACTGGTCAACCAATCTTCTGTCCATGCCAATACATTACCTGTAATGCCGTGCACCTTTATCTTATGTTGCAGCCTTGGTGTGGCACCTTGTCAAATGCCTTCTGGAAATCCAGATACACCACATCCACAGGTTCCCCATTGTCCACCATGCAAATAATGTCCTCAAAGAATTCCAGCAAGTTCATTAAATATGACCTACCCTTCATGAGTCCATGCTGGGTGTTCCCAATGGGACAATTTATATCCAGATGTCTTGCTATTTCTTCCTTAATGATAGATTTAAACATTTTCCCCTCTCCCGAAGTTAAGCTAACTGGCCTATAGTTATCTGCTTTTTGCCTACTTCCCTTTTTAAACAGTGGCGTCACATTGGCCATTTTCCAATCTGCGGGAATGACCCCAGAGTCCGGTGAATTTTGGTAAATAATTACTAGTGCATTTACTATTTCCCCCATCACCTCTTATCATACCCTAGGATGCATTTCATCAGGGCCAGGAGACTTGTCTACCTTTAGCCCCATTAGCTTGCCCAGCACTGCCTCCTTAGTGATAATGATAGTTTCTAGGTCCTCACCTGCTATAACCTTCTTGCCATTAGTGTTTGGCATATTATTTGTGTCTTCCACTATGAAGACCGACACACAATAACTGTTTAATGTCACAGCTGTTTCCTCATTCCCAGTTATTAAATTGGCCTTCTCATCCTCTAAAGGACCATTGTTTACCTTCGCCACTCTTTTACGATTTACATGTATATAGAAACTTTTGCTGCTGTTTTTATATTCTGAGTTAGTTTACTCTCATAATCTATCTTACTTTTCTTTATAACTATTTTTGTGGCTTTCTGTTGGCGTTTGAAGATTTCCCAGTCTACTAGTTTCCCAATACTCTTTGCTTTTTTGTCTGTGTCTTTTTTTTCAATCTGATACTTTCCTTTATTTCCTTAGACATCCATGACTGGCTCTCTCTTTTCCTGTAGTTCTTCCTTATCACTGGAATCTACTTCTGCTGAGCACTGTGAAAAATCATTTTGAAAGTCCTCCACTGTTCCTCAATTGACCCATCATAAAGTTTTTGCTCCCATTCTACCTTGGCTAACTCCTCCCTCATTCCTTCATAGTCTCCTTTGTTTAAGCACAGGGCATAGGTGCTGTATTTTAAATTTGGCCATACTGTGATTGCTCCTTCCGAGAGGATCCCTAACTGTGAGATCATTTATTATTCCTGTCTCATTACACAGGACTAGATCTAGGATAGCTTGCTCCCTCGTAGGTTCCATTACATATTGTTCAAGGAAATTATCGCAGATGCATTCTATGAACCTCTCCTCAAGGCTGCCATGACCCACCTGGTTTGGCCAATTGATATGTAGATTAAAATCCCCCATGATAATTGCTGTACAATTTTTACTTGCATTAGCTATTTCTATGTTTATTGCTCGCCCCACCATGATGTCATTATTTGGTGGCCTATAGATCACACCTATCACTGACTTCTTCTCCCTTCTATTCCTAATTTCCACCCAAATGGATTCAACATTTTATTCAGTAGAACCTATATCATCGCTCACTACTGCCCTGATATCATCCTTAAAAATCAGAGCAGCACCACCTGTCTGTCTTCAGGACAGTTTGATACCCCTGGATATTTAACTCCCAGTCATGATAATCCTATAACCATGTCTCTGTAATGGCCACTAAATCATACCCATTTGCATTCAGGTAAAATGCCCTTTTTGCACCTTCTTTTTGGATCTCAATATCTCTATTACGAACAGCTCTTGAGCTCTCCTTCTCTTTAACTTTTTTCCTAATTTTCCGTGGAGTGGAAGCTTCCTCGTTACCTGCTAACCTGCTGCTTTGCCTTACATTAATTGTTATTCTCCCTCTACACTCACTTCTCCCTTCCCCCCTACTTTCTAGTTTAAAGTCCTATTAACCACCATATTTACCCGTTTCGCCAGAACACTGGACCCGGCCCTGTTCAGGTGGAGTCCATCCCAGCAGCATAGATCCTTCCTGTGCCAGAACTGATGCCAGTGCCCCATGAAAAGGAAACCCTCGTTCCCACACCACTCTTTTAGCCACACGTTCACTTCCCTGATCCTCACCTCTCTATGCCAATTTGCACGTGGCTCGAGCAACAATCCAGAGATTATGGCCCCGAAAGCCTGTTTTTTTTTATTTTGCTCCTAGCTTTTCATTATTCTGAAACAGGTCTTTTTTCCTAGTCTTGCCTATGTTGTTGGTACCTACATGGACCGTAACAACTGGATCCTCCCCCTCCCTCTCTAGTATCCTCTCAAGCCGGTCAGAGATGTCTCACATCCTGGCACTGGGGCAGGCAACACGCCATGCGGATTCTCTATCCTGCTGGCAAAGGATACTGTGCGTCCCCCTGATGATGGAAACCCCTACAACTATAATCTGTCTTTTTGGTCCCCCCTCTTGAATGGCCTCCTGGACCACAATCAGTTAACTCATCCTTCCTGCAGCCCTGATAACAAAGTGTGGAGCTGGATGAACACAGCAGGCCAAGCAACATCTCAGGAGCACAAAAGCTGACGTTTCGGACCCAGACCCTTCATTGGAGAGCTCTCTGATGAAGGGTCTAGGCCCGAAACGTCAGCTTTTGTGCTCCTGAGATGCTGCTTGGCCTGCTGTGTTCATCCAGCTCCACACTTTGTTATCTTGGATTCTACAGCATCTGCAGTTCCCATTATCACTTCCTGCAGCCCTGTTCCTCACCTACGCAGGGAGCAAATGCCTCATACCTGTGGAACATTGTCAAGGGCTCCGGCTCCTGTGTTCCTGTCTGCAGGGTCCCTCTATTTGCCTCACTCGCAGACACATTGCTGTCCCTGCCCGCTAATCAAATTAACATTAGTTATTCTACCAGGTGTGACTTTCTCCTGGAACACAGCATCCAGGTATTTCTCCCCCTCCCAGATGTGCCGCAGCGTTTGGAGGTTGGATTCCAGCTCATCACTTTTGAGCCGGAGCTCCTCAAGCAGCCACCACTTGCTACAGATGTCACTACCATTCTCAATGGGATCAGTGAGCTCCCACATCATACAGCTACAAAACATCACCTGGCCTGCCATCTCTACTTAGTTAATTATCTAAAGTTAATTAGTTTTTTTTAGTTTCGCAGTGTCTGCTGCACCAGTAAGTTTACTCAGATATACACCCAAACAGACTCTACGTGTACCTTCTGACTCGCTCCCAGAGGATTTGGCATCTAGGTGACCACCCCGAAAGATAACAAAGAGATGAGGAAAAAGTACCAATAGCTTACCTGCTCACCCTGCTTAGTCGTTAGCATTAGGTTAGACGAGGTGGAAGGGTGGGAGACACTACGCATGTAGTGTCTCAGGTATTAGTTAACTCCTAAATTTATTGAGTGGAAGCTTACCCTCCCAGGCCGCCCTCGTGCTTTCTCCCAGACTCCTGCGGCTGAACCAACTGAAAGTGAAAGTATTGTCCTATGACAATACATTTGGTTCAGCTGTACACAATCGTTCAAAGAAAACCAGAAGAATAATAGTTATGGCAGGTTTGATAGTGGGGGATTAGCAAGCATTTAATCCAAAAGGAAATGGAATGTGGCTATCACTGACAATGACAGTATTTCTTATCTGTCCCTAATTGCCCTTGAACTGAATAGCTTAGTAGGCCCATTTTAGAAGGCAGTTACGGGTCAATCACAGGGTTATCGGTGAATAACCGCAACAATGCCAGACTATGTAAGGACAGGGGGAAGATAGCTTTCCTGAAAAGATATGTGAACCACATTGGTTTACCACAATTAATGATAGCATCGTAATGATTAATACCGAGACTAGCTCTGAACTCCAGATTTTATAAATTGTATGTAAATTCTATTAACTATCTTTGGTGGGATTTGAACTTAAAAGAATTCATGTCCCTAGAGCACTTGCCTGGGTCTCTGGAATACTGAAACAATGTGATTACTGCGCCATCAATGAGATTTCCATCCTCATAACTTGGTAATGTCAAAGCTATGCTAACTACGGAAACATTAAATGCTTTGTACTCCCTATAAGAAACAACTCTGCTGAACAACCATTTATGATGATCTTTCATTTCTTTACATTTTTCTCTATGTGCTCTATGTTCAGCCTCAATGGTCCTTGCCTTTGTGTTCTCAGACATATATTAATGTATTTAAAAGCAAAAGATTCCATTCTCTCCAGTCAGTCAGAACACATCACAATTCAAGAATGTCAAATTTCTAAAGCAGTTCTGCTTGTCACATAAATGTGAATTTCATTCAAGATACACATTTAAACTCTGGTTTAAATATTTTCGTATTGCTTTGAATGAAATATGTGGCATCAAATGAAACAGGTTCATAGAATTAAGATTGGACAATGCTGGAAATACAGATCCATTTGCATCTGGGAAGGGATTACGAAAACTTTCCAGTGTGGACTCTGCATGAGAACTCCTGGTATAACATGCAATCTCAACATAGACAAAGCTAGAAATATTATTCCTGATGCTCTATTTATTTTCTAAATGCAAAGGCAAGAATGAGCTTAAAAACGCACTTGGCAATGGACACATTGTTTAGATTAAAGCAACAGCTGAAATAGTAATAATCCTATTACAGCCTTCCTCTGCATTCATCAAATATAATGCATGACAGCTGCACGATCCCAAGTGAACTTTTGTTTGATATTTTAATTAACTACTTTTGAACGCTTCAGATCAATTGCACAAATATGTATTTTAATTCTAATGTTGTTTAGATCAAACATCAGTTCCCTAATTGTGAGCAGGAAATGTAGATGACCAACATGACAGCAGGTCAAAGTAAAAATGTATATCCTGAGCCTACAGAGCTTTTAGAACATTTAATTAGAGACCCTTTTACACAATTTAGCTCATTTTTGTCTCATTGTTTCATGTCTCTAAAATGCAACCATTTGATATACATACATTTGCCAAATCAAACAAGTCTCATCATATTCTTCGACCTTTGTACTATAACAATGTCTAACTTGCTTAAATACATGCTCCCTGGCTAAAACACCTTATATTCTAGTGCATTATCTTACACTCACTTTCTTTCTACCTTGTTGATACTAGATAATTTTATATATTGTGGATTGAACCACCATAACGCTGTAAGATTATAAGAATTAGGAACAGGAACAGGCCATTTGATTCTTTAAGCCTACTTGACTATTTAATAGGATCATGACTGGGGATCTGACATTCCTCATGCCCGTTTTGCTGCCCTTTGATTCCCCTACTGATCAAAACTATACCTAGCTCAGCCTCAACTATACATAAGGATTCTGCCCCTATGCCTTTCTGAGAAAAGAAGTTCCAAAGATACTCAACCGTCTAAGAGAAGAAATTCCTCCTGATCTCAGTCTTAAACTGGTGACCCTTTAATCTGAGACTATGCTCTTTGGTCCTAGTTTCTTCCATCTGGGGGAAAGGAGTAGCCAACGTTTCGGGTATTACCCTAAAGAAGTCCTGAAGAAGGGTAATACCTGAAACATTGGCTGCTCCTTTCCTTCAGATGCTACCTGGCCTGCTGTTTTCTTCCAGTCATTTGTTTGTCTACCCTGGAATCCATCATCTGCAGTTTTGTTTTGTCTCTAAATATACTAGTGAACCTATTCTGAACTGCCTCTGATGAAATGATGTCTTTCCTTAAATAAAAGGGCCAAACAGCTTATAGTACTCCAAATGTGGCCTTAACAGCACCTTGTATATTTTTTGTAAGACTTCCCTACTCTTGTACTTCAACCCATTTGAAATAAGGGCAAACATTCCATTAACCTTCCTGTTTATTTGCTGCACCTGTCTGCTAACTTTCTGTATTTCGTGTTCAAGTAACTCCGAGTCCCTTTGTGTTGCAGCTTGCTGCAGTTTTTTTCTCCATTCAAAAAACTTTTGTTCTTTCATTCTTCTTTCCAGAAGAACAAATTCATATTTTCCCACATAACACTCCACTTGTCAATGTATTTTTTCCCATTTACTTACCCAATTGATATCTAATTGTAAACTTCTGGTGTTCCTCTCGCAATCTGCCTTTTCACCTACTTTTGTATCATCTGCAAATTTGGCACATTCATTTCCTTCCTCTAAGTCATCACATGTTATAAATGGTTGTCAAAGCTGGTGTTTTGGGCCTAGGCCCTTCTTCAGAAAAGTCGGATGCCGACCCGAGACGTCAGCTTTCCTGTTCCTTTGATGCCGTCTGGCTTGCTGTGTTCCTCCAGCTCCGCACTGCATCATCTGTGACTCCAGCATTGGCAGCTCTTACTATCTCTCATAGAAGATGATTCATAGAGGTTTATAAAGAACCAAAACTAAACTTGTTCTCAGCCACAGCTGCGTGTCCTTTTTATGTTCCCCAAGCATTTTCATATGCAATGGCAGTGTTTAATTGGCAGGTTTGAGATTGAGGACGACATACACAACCTGGCATGGAAGTCTGAAATAGGACAGTTAAAATGGTGAGAGTAGGGGTCATGAATAGACCAGGAAATATTTATGAGCCCCACTCTTTGTTCCTTTTAATAGGATTGGGTTAAAATCAGTCCTGCAAAGTTAAGACAATGCACTTTCAGTCCTTTTATCTAAGCAATTATTTTTTCAAACACTTGTGGGACATGGGCATTGCGGTCTGGGCCAGCATTTATTGTCTGTTCCTACTTGGCTTTGATAAGTTGGTGGTGAGCTGCATTCTTGAACTGTTGCATTCCACGTGCTGTACGTTGACCCACGATGCCCTTGGGGAGGGAATTCCAGGATTTTAACCCAGCGATAGTGAAAGAATGGTAATATATTTCCAAGTCAGGGTGGTGAGTGGATCAACTGTGACCTTATGAAACAGTGGAACAGCCTTAAAGAGCCAAATGGGAAATGAAGGTCAGGGCATGTCAGGAAGGGTCAGAGAGAAAATAAACCTAGAATTATATAATAAAGACTAGGTGTTACAAAGTCAATAAAAATACATGTCTAAAGGCTCGGTATTTAAATATACATAGCATTCATAACAAGATAATTGATCTAATTGTGCACGTTGAAGCTAATAAATATGATCTAGAAGCCATAAAGGAGTATTAGCTGCAGAATTTAAGGTTCTTGAGTAGATTTGTAGCTCGGCTTGTGGATGCTGTGGTTAGTTTGCTCGGTAAGCTGGATTGTTTGTTTGCAGACATTTCATTACTCTGCTGGGTAACACCATCAGTGCAGCCTCTGATGAAGTGCTGTTGCATTTTCCTTCCTGGTATTTAAACTCTGGGGTCCATTGGAATTGGTTGCCTTATTCCCAGTTTTTCTTCACAGCGGTGTACTAGACCCTATGTATACACCAATGTGATGAAAAACCGGAAATGAGGCAACCAATTTCAACAGACTCCAGAGTTTAAATACCAGGGGTTAAAACACCACATCACTTCATCGGAGGCTGCACTGATGGTGTTACCCAGCAGAGTAATAGAACATAGAGAACATAGAACATAGAACAGTACAGCACAGAACAGGCCCTTCAGCCCACAATGTTGTGCCGACCATTGATCCTCATGTATGCACCCTCAAATTTCTGTGACCATATACATGTCCAGCAGTCTCTTAAATGACCCCAATGACCTTGCTTCCACAACTGCTGCTGGCAACGCATTCCATGCTCTCACAACTCTCTGCGTAAAGAACCTGCCTCTGACATCCCCTCTATACTTTCCACCAACCAGCTTAAAACTATGACCCCTCGTGCTAGCCATTTCTGCCCTGGGAAATAGTCTCTGGCTATCAACTCTATCTATGCCTCTCATTATCTTGTATACCTCAATTAGGTCCCCTCTCCTCCTCCTTTTCTCCAATGAAAAGAGACCGAGCTCAGTCAACCTCTCTTCATAAGATAAGCCCTCCAGTCCAGGCAGCATCCTGGTAAACCTCCTCTGAACCCTCTCCAAAGCATCCACATCTTTCCTATAATAGGGCGCCCAGAACTGGACGCAGTATTCCAAGTGCGGTCTAACCAAAGTTTTATAGAGCTGCAACAAGATCTCACGACTCTTAAACTCAATCCCCCTGTTAATGAAAGCTAAAACACCATATGCTTTCTTAACAACCCTGTCCACTTGGGTGGCCATTTTAAGGGATCTATGTATCTGCACACCAAGACCCCTCTGTTCCTCCACGCTGCCAAGAATCCTATCCTTAATCCTGTACTCAGCTTTCAAATTCGACCTCCCAAAATGCATCACCTCACATTTATCCAGGTTGAACTCCATCTGCCACCTCTCAGCCCATCTCTGCATCCTGTCAATGTCCCGCTGCAGCCTACAACAGCCCTCTACACTGTCAACGACACCTCCGACCTTTGTGTCGTCTGCAAACTTACTGACCCATCCTTCAATTCCCTCGTCCAAGTCATTAATAAAAATTACAAACAGTAGAGGCCCAAGGACAGAGCCCTGTGGAACTCCACTCACCACTGACTTCCAGGCAGAATATTTTCCTTCTACTACCACTCGCTGTCTTCTGTTGGCCAGCCAATTCTGTATCCAGACAGCTAAGTTCCCCTGTATCCCATTCCTCCTGACCTTCTGAATGAGCCTACCATGGGGAACCTTATCAAATGCCTTACTGAAGTCCATATACACCACATCCACAGCTCGACCCTCATCAACTTTTCTAGTCACATCCTCAAAAAACTCGATAAGGTTTGTAAGGCATGACCTACCCCTCACAAAGCCGTGTTGACTGTATTTGATCAAGCCATGCTCTTCCAGATGGTCATAAATCTTATCCCTCAGAATCCTTTCTAACACCTTGCAGACGACAGACGTGAGACTTACCGGTCTATAATTGCCGGGGATTTCCCTATTTCCTTTCTTGAAGAGAGGAATTACATTTGCCTCTCTCCAGTCCTCAGGTACGACTCCAGTGGAGAGCGAGGATGCAAAGATCTTCGCAAGTGGCGAAGCAATTGCATTTCTCGCTTCCCAAAGCAGCCGAGGACAAATCTGATCCGGGCCTGGCGACTTGTCAATCTTAATGTTTGACAAAATTTTCAGCACATCAGCTTCGTCTATCTCTATCCATTCCAGCATGCACACCTGCTCTTCAAAGGTTTCATTCACTACAAAGTTCGTTTCTTTCGTAAAGACAGAAGCAAAAAACTCATTTAGGTCTTCCCCTACCTCCTCAGGCTCCACACACAAGTTCCCTATGCTATCCCTGATCGGCCCTACTCTTTCTTTGACCATTCTCTTATTCCTCACGTAAGTGTAAAATGCCTTTGTGTTCTCCCTAATCCGTTCTGCCAAGCCTTTCTCGTGCCCCCTCCTGGCTCTCCTCAGACCATTTTTGAGCTCCTTCCTTGCCTGCATGTAATCCTCTCTAGCTGAACTTGACCCTAGCTTCCTCCACCTTATGTAAGCTATGTAATGAAATGTCTGCAAACAAACAAACCAGCTCGGCAAGCAAACCAACCACCGCATAGCTGCAAAATATCAAGGAATGGCTCCTGAATATTAAGGGTGTATGACATTAAATAACGATAGGAAGGCAGATAAAAGTGGAGGGGAAGCATGGCACTTATTCAATAGTCTGAGATTACCTTGATTCAGGAGATCAGGGAATAAGATTATTTAGGGTGAGACTGCAAGACTTAAGATATAGGAGCATAAGTGTGTCATTGAAGCTGCTCCATCATTCAATCATTGGCTGATAGGTTTCTCAACCCCATTCTCCTGCCTTCTCCCCATAACCTTTGATCCTCTTACTAATCAAGAACCTATCTATCTCTGTATTAAATATACTCAATGACTTGGCCTCCACAGCATTCTGTGGCAGTGAGCTCCACAGATTCACCACTGCCTGAAGAAATTCCTCCTCCTCTCAGTTCTAAAGGTGGATAGTCAACATCTTCTCCAATGTCAAATCCACAATACGTTTCAAGTTTGCCATTAGTTGCCTCTCGCAGTCATAGAATATGCGAATGTCTGTGCTCAATTTCCTTATCCCTGTACACACATACAAAGTAAATTAGAGTTATTAAATAGGTGACTTTCAGAAGAGAATGAAAGCAAGTCTACAAAGGAATCAACTCTGCACTTAAAAGGTAAGAAGAACATCACATTTTTAAACAGCATCAAGTAATATTGAGCTAGTGGAGGAGCTAAAGGGTGCTTATGTTTTCTAGTTCTTTACCTCTCTCAGCGCTGTAGCTCCCTGACATTTTGCTGAAGGAAAACTATCTGGTCTTTACACCTTGAGCACAAGTATATTACTCATGTGATACTGAATTCAGCTCCTGTGCGAAAATTAATGTGCGAGGCGATAATGAGAATTCAACAAGTCTCAAGGTGACCAGATGCCACATCCTGGACTGAGAGCTTAGTGGTCTAACTTTGAGGAGGAATGCAAAGTTTCTTGCACTGATCTTCCTGCCTTCATAGACCACTGGGCAGAATATCAAATAATATCAATAAATACTGAAAGAGTCCCAATTAAAACGTAATAAAGGTGACTCCTTTTCTGCATTTTATACTCAATAATGTTGCTTAATTGTGCAAAATTGAAAAGCAAAATAAATATTAGCGCAGATGCCTGGCACAGTATTATGTTTGTAGAATCTCAGAATGGTTGGAAATTTGCTAAAAGCATTATGGCAGAACAGATAGTGCTCTGTCACTGTAATCCAATTTGTTTCCTCAGCTGTTTCTACTGTGGATGCCATATTTGACCAATTAAGCTGACCTTCGTGTTTTGCCGCCTAATGGATCATTGGGCATCACAGTGCAACTGGCCATCTACATCTGGAAAATGGGTTTAGATCCAACCAGGGCAGTTGAAAGAAACATGCTTTCTCTCCAATGATTTTTAAGAGGACACAGCACAAAGCTAACATCCAAGCTCATGATGATAGCTTTGTGTTCACAAGCTTGCTCATAGGAGGTTGTCAAGAGTAAACTGGCAAGTAGAAATATATCAGTACAGTTCTAGTTGTTCCCTACTAATGTTAAACTGAAAATCCATTGCAGTTCCTATTCACCTGAAGCTTTATAATATATCTATACCATTCAATGCCTGACCTTAGCGGAAAGGATAAGTTGCTGTGGCTGGTCTTTAATAGCAGTGACTAACAGCAGTGTCATTCCTTATTATTTTTATGCACACAAGTAAAAGAAAAAACTAAACTGGCTCAAGATGGTTTCAAGTATCAAAATTGTAAAATTGCTTGTGCTTGTCAAAGTGGAACACCTGCTTAAGATTCAGGATAAACTTTCCTGTGCAAACTTGCAGAAAAAGATCTTAATGTACTTTGGAAGCATTCTTAATAATGGGTGTTCATACTGCACTATTCAAAACTGCTGTATGACTTTTACCATTGCTCTCATGGCACTGATATTAACTATCCATACTGTTCAGTTTCACAGATTTACGGGATTTCTCATGAGCTGATAGAGCATTTTTTCGCTGAGTCTTGAATTATTCAAAACAATGTCATGAATAGATCAACCAGTAAGGATGAATTTCAATGTTCCTCCTATTCAAAGTGAGCTTATGACCCAGGAAATTACTTTCAGGACGATATAAATGCTCCCTTTCTGTTCTCATTTCAGTCCAATTTCCATGCTTTTCCAACCTGAACTTACCAGTATAATTTAGATTCCATGTGGCACAGTGTTGTGCAGCATTCCTGCTGCATCATCAAAATGATTCCATCCAGATAAAATTACATGTAATGAGTTCATCTTTAATTGTGATTGAATTTTACATCTCAGTAATATAAACCAGGCAGGTTGAATCATGAACATATGAAAATATGTAGACTTTTGTAAATGCCTCCACGTGAGGGAGATTTTATTAAAAACTCAACACCAATTACAAAAGATTTGTTAATTTTTAACAGTTCATGGTAAAATTTTACAATTCATGCTTTTTCCTTTCTAGAAACTCAAAGAATGTGACATCCACCCTCCATGCTTGTCCAACAAGTCATCAGTTAGTCAAGAACATTTACATGATTATTAATCAGAATAAAGTAACACATCTTTTTCGAGACAGACTTAAATTATCCTGTGATGCACTGCAATGATGCTACGATGTGGATGAGCCTTTATAAAGCTCTGTAAAGAATAAATACTATTCAAAACACATTGAACGCACCATTTTGTTTTCCAGTTTAAAGTTAATCCAATCCTGCTGTCACAGAATTGGTTTAAATTCACCCACCATTTGCGAAATAGGAAAGCCCTGCCCACAGTTATCTTACTGAGTCATACTTGTACATCACCAATTAAGGAGTTTGGGTGCTACAATGTGTTTAAGGCCCCAGCAGGAGCTGATGTATTCTGAGAGTCTTTGATAATTTAATCTCACAAGGTAATGTAAATTGTACTTGTAATATTCAAAGAAACAAAGAAACAAGAAACAAAGAAACTTACAACACAGGAATAGGCCCTTCGGCCCTCCAAGCCTGCGCCGATCAAGATCCTCTGTCTAACCTGTCATCTATTTTCTAACGGTCTGTGTCCATTTGCTCCCCGCCCATCCATGTACCTGTCCAAATATATCTTAAAAGACGCTAACATGTCTGCGTCAACCACCTCCGCTGGCAATGTGTTCCAGGCGCCCACCACCCTCTGTGTAAAGAACTTTCCACGCATATATCCCTTAAACTTTCCTCCTCTCACTTTGAACTCATGGCCCCTAGTAATTGAGTCCCCCACTCTGGGAAAAAGCTTTTTGCTATCTACCCTGTCTATACCCCTCATGATTTTGTAGACCTCAATCAGGTCCCCCCTCAATCTCCGTCTTTCTAATGAAAATAATCCTAATCTACTCAACCTCTCATCATAGCTAGTACCCTCCATACCAGGCAACATCCTGGTGAAGCTCTTCTGCACCCTCTCCAAAGCATCCACATCCTCTTGGTAATGTGGCGACCAGAACTGCACACAGTATTCCAAATGTGGCCAAACCAAAGTCCTATACAACTGCAACATGACCTGCCAACTCTTGTACTCAATACCCCACCCAATGAAGGAAAGCATGCCATATGCCTTCTTGACCACCCTATTGACCTGCATTGTCACCTTCAAGGAACAATGGACCTGAACACCCAGATCTCTGTTCATCAATTTTCCCTAGGACTTTTCCATTTACTGTATAGTTTGCCTTTGAATTTGATCTTCCAAAATGCATCACCTCGCATTTGCCCGGATTGAACTCCATCTGCCATTTATCTGCCCAACTGTCCAGTCTATCTATATTCTGTTGTAATTTCTGACAGTCCCCTTCACTATCAGCTACTCCACCAATCTTAGTGTCATCAGAAAACTTGCTGATCAGACCACCCACACTTTCCGCCAGATCATTTACATATATCACAAACAACAGTGGTCCCAGCACAGATCTCTGTGGAACACCACTGGTCACAGGTCTCCAATTTGAGAAACTCCCTTCTACTGCTACCCTCTGTCTCCTGTTGCCCAGCCAGTTTTTTATCCATCTAGCTAGCACACCCTGGACCCCATGCAATAAAATCTCTTTTGTTATGAGACAAGTGTCCCTTTTGGTTATACTCAATAGTGGTCTGCCCTGACCATTGCTAATTAGAAAGTTCCTAGACTCAAAATAGAAAACGGAGGATTGGTGTCAGCAAATACCAGGTTTCCACATTCGGATAGTAGGTGGTTGCTGAAAATATGACATGGTGAGCAATGGAAAGCAAAAATGACTTATTGGACCCTGGAATGTTGGCTTCTCTGGCTGGGTCTGCGTTTATTACCCATTCTGAGCTGGCATTGAGAAGATGATGGTATATTTGCCTTTGGCCCATATTCCTTAATACATTTGCTTAACAGAAATTTATCCCCAACTTAAACTCAACAACTGATCCCAAATCTTCTGCTGTTTAAGAGCCATTGAAGGTGTTAATCTCACATTTTGGCTTTGGATTGCAGAGTACTTGGAACAGCATGGTAAAATAGAAGGCATGGACAGAGGATTTGCTGACTGACAGAAGCAGGGGTTGGGAGATAAAGCTGTCCTTTTTGAAATGGCAGCTGGTGACTAGTGAAGTTCAGTGAGAGTCAATGGTGGAAGCACTGTATCATATTATACATTAACGATCTGGGTGAAGGAACTGAGGATATTGTTGCTAAGTTAACAGATAACCCAAAGATAGGTGAGGGGAGCAAGTAGAGTTGAGGAGATGGAGAGACTGCAAAAGGACTCAGACAGGCTAAGAGAGTGGATAAAGAAGTAGCGGATGAAACACAAAGTGGGAAACTGTGATGTTATGCACTTTGTAGGAAGAATAGAGACTTGGGTTATTTTCTAAATGGGGAAAGGCTTCAGAAATCTGAAGCACAAAGAAACTGAGGAGTTCTAGCTCACGTGTGTCTTAAGGTTAACATGCGGGTTCAGTTTGGCAGTTAGAAAGGCAAACTAAATGTTGGCGTCCATTTCAAGAGAGCTGGAATACCAGAGTAGTGATGTACTGCTGAGGCTGTATATGGCACTGGTCAGACACATTTGCAATAGTTTTGGGCCCATACCTATGGAAAGACATAGTGGCATTGGAGGGTGTCCAGAGGAAGTTTACAAGAATGATCCCGGGCATGAAGGGCTTGACATATGAGGAGTGGTTGATGACTGTAGGTCTGTATTTGATGGAGTTTATAAGGATGGTGCGGAGTGGGAGGGGAGGTGGTGGTGAATACTGAGAGGACTGGATGAAGTGGTAACGGAGAAGATATTTCCACCATTTGGGGCAACTAGGACCCAAGGACACCCCTCAGGGTGAAGGAGTGAGCCTTTAGAACTGAAATGAGGAGGAATTTCTTCAGCCTGAGGTGGCAAATCTGTGGAACTAATTGCTGTAGAAGGCTGAGGAAACCAAGCCATTGAGTGTATTGAAGACAGATAGATAGGTTCTTAATTAGTAAGGGTGTCAAACGTTACAGGGAGAAGGCAGGAGAATGAGTTTGTCAAGTACATGCGCCATGATGAATCGCAGGTCAGACTCGATTGGTCAAACAGTCTAATAATGCTCAAGATTTTATGTGTCTTATGATAACAGGGACAGTCAGTCATTCAGTCAGCAACTAAACTGTGGAAGCATATAAACAGCTAGCAACAGCCATGGAAGCAGCAACAAGGCCAGTATTCCAAAGTGAAGCCTTCATCAAGAAGCTAGTAAGAGGTGCTGGGACAACAATGTGGGCTAGGGGAAGAGAAAAAGCTAGCCTCATGGGAAAAAGTTCTTAACAATGTAGCATCTGTAAGAAAGGCTCCATGAGTAAAGTTCAATATCCCAGACAGAAAGACCATAAGATATAAAGCAGAAGTAGATCGTTCAGCCCATCAAACCATCTTGCCATCGTTCAATAAGCTCATACCTGATCTGATTGTCCTCCACTCCAATTTTCTGCGCTTCCACATAATCCTTGTTTCCCATTCTAATTAAAAATCTATCTAGCTCATCCCTGAATATACGTAATGTCCCGGCCTCAATATCCCTGTGTGGTAAAGAATTCCATAGCTTCACTAAATTCTGAGAGAAGAGGTTCCTCTTCACTTCTGTCTCAAATTTGAAACCTTTATTCTGAGATTATGTCCTCTGGTCCTAAACTCTCTCAGAAGTGGAAACAACATATCCGTATCACTTTCTCAAGAACCTTAAGCATCTTATACATTTCAATAATGTTGCCTCTGACTCTTCAAAATTCCAATGAATACAGGCCTAACTGACTCAATCTTTGCCCATAAGACCATCCCTCCATACCTAGTACCAGCCTAATGAACCTTCACTGGACTGCCTCCAATACCTGTATATCTCTTATCAGATAAGAGGCTCAAAACTGTTCACCATATTCCAGCTGAGGTCTGACTAATGGCTTACATAGCTGTGGCATAGCCTCCCTACTTTCATATCTCATTCCCTTTGAAACAAAGGCCAACATTTCATTTGCTTTCACTATTACCCATTGAACTTGAATGCCTTATTTGTCCTGTCCAAGAGCATTACCTCACCTTTATCTTGATTATGCATTGTGCCTAATGACTTGTACAGTTTTAGAAAAGCCTCCATACTTTTCCGCTCCATTCCATTTGAAGAAAAGGCCGAAATTCTATTCAGCTTTCCTATTACTCACTGAACTTGAATGCAAGGTTTTTTTTTGCGATTCATGCATGAGGACTCACAAATCCTTCTGTTTTGTAGCTTTTTGCTGTCTTTCTCCATTTAAATCATATTCAACTTCTCTACCCTTCCTGCCAAAATGCATAACCTCACATTTCCCCACATCATATTTCATCTGCCAAGTTTTTGCCCACTTTTTTAACCTATTTATACCCTCTGCAGACTCTTTGTATCATCCGGAACATTTGCCTTCTCACCTACGTTTATGTCTTCTGCAAACGTGACCATAGCATAGTCAATTATATAAAGATACAGTCGTACCACACAAGACCAGAACCTTCAGTCCAACCTGTCCATGCTTACTATGATGCCAAACTAGACAGTCCCATCTGCCTGTACTTGGTCCATTTCCTTCAAAACATTTCTTATTCATGTACTTATCTATGTGTCTTTTAAATGCTGTAACTATACACACATCCACCACTTCCTTTGCAAATTCATTCCGCACATGAGCCACTCTCTGTGTAAAAGAAAGCCCTTCATGTCTTTTTTAAATCTTTCTCCTCTCACCTTAAAAATATGCTCCTGAAAATAAAGACTTAAAAGGACCAAACTTTGTAAGTGTACCTCAAATTTTACAGGAAAATTCGTAAAGATTTAAACTGAAGAACCTAATTGACAAATTTTACCAGAATAAAATAGAGGGGTATAGATAGAGTTAATGGTAGTTGCTTTTTCCCTAGGATGGGGGATTCCAATACATGAGAGGGTGGTTCGCATTTGGAATGAACTTCCCGATAAACTGGTAGATGTGGCTACAATTACAACATTTAAAAAGACATTAGGATAGGCACGTGAATAGGAAAGGTTTGGACGAACATGGGCCAGGAACAGGCAGACAGGACTAGTTTAGTTGGGGATTATGTTCAGCATGGACTGGTTTGACCAAAAGGTCTCTTTCTGTGCTGTTTGTCTCAAGAGTCTACAGGATATATTGTCCTCTTTGCCCATGTAAAATCACTAACTTCCCTCATGACTAAAGAAGATGTAAAAGACACCAATTGACCTTTGAAGAATTTGGTAAAGTCGCAATAAGCCATACAGGGAGACAATATTGAAAGAAATCAGCATCTAAACCTCAAAAGTAGTGAATCACTACTGGACAGCCAATTACAAGATTTTAAAACTTTATTCAGTAATTTAGTTCAATATTGCAGCAATTCAGTTCAAAAAGACTGGCAGGCAGGCAAATTACTGTAACATTACTGTTGTAGAGCCTAACAAACCTTATAGTAGCAGATATTAAAACAATATTAATGAATGTAAGAATACAAGCTTAAAGAACAGCAGGTAACAAGTTTTGAAATGTTTCTGAAAACATATTTAAGATAATAAGAATTATTAAAAATATCAAAAGAAGTTTTGCTATGGGGAGAGGCTGAATAGACTGAAGGTATTTTCCCTGGAGCGTCAGAGGCTGAGAGTTGACCATATTGAAGTTTATAAAATCATGAGGGGTATATATAGGTTAAATAGGTAAGGTGTTTTCTGTGGGGTTGGGGTGTCCAAAACTAGAGGCCATAAGGGTAAGGTGAGAGAGAAAAGATTTAAAAGGGATCTAAGGGGCAACTTTTTCATGCAGAGGATGGTGTGTGTATGGAATGAGCTTCCAGAGGAAGTGGTGGAGGCTGGTACAATTGCAACATTTAAAAGGCATCTGGATGGGTATATGAATAGGAAGGGTTTAGAGGGAGATGGGCCAAAAGCTGGCAAATGGGACGAGATTTATTTAGGATATCTAGTTGGCATGGAAGAGCTGGTCTGAAGGGTCAATTTCTGTTCTGTATATCTCTGTGACCCTATATCTCTAAGTAATATCACAAAAATTCAAGGCCCACACGAAACATGATATTGGACATCTCAGAGGAAACATTTCTTAAAATGCTGAATTGCCTCAAAATAAATGCTAAATCTGAAACTAGACAAGTTAGTACATTATTGTATTCAGTAGATCCTCCAGCCAATGATGTTTCTGTAGAATCAGACTCCTGCCTTCAAATTTATGTTGCTAACCACTGAATTTTGAAAAACACCTTTTTAATGCATCAGAAAACGTTCAGAAAGATTAAAATATACTTTAAGTGTTAATGGACTCTCAAGAATGTCTTTGTTAATTTTATCCAAGAACAAAATGACCATTACATATGAGATAGTAGGAACTGCCAATGCTGGAGAATCTGAGATAACACAGTGTAGAGCTGGATGAACACAGGTGGTAGGGTGGTATGTGAGGACAGCCCACCAACCTCCAACTCCAATGCATCATCCTCTGACATTACCGCCATCTGCAATCTGACCCCATTACCAAAGACATTTTTCCCTCCCCACCCTTATCTGATTTCCGGAGGGGCCACTCTCTCCATGAATCCCTTGTCCGCTCCACACACCCCTCCAGCCCCACCACACATGGCACTTTTCCCTGATACCGTAGGAAGTGCTACACATGCCTCTACACCACGCCCCTCACCCCATCCCAGGCCCTAAAAAGACCTTCCACATCAAACAGATGTTCACCTGCCCACCTGCTAATGTGGTGTACTGTTAGGCATCCTGGAAGAGGCTTCGCATTGAGGTTAAAATTGTATCAGCGATAATGGAAACTGCAGATGCTGGAGAATCCTAGACAACAAAGTGTGGAGCTGGATGAACACAGCAGGCCAAGCAGCATCTCAGGAGCACAAAAGCTGACGTTTTGGGCCTAGACCTTTCATCAGAAAAGGGGGAGGGGGAGAGGGTTCTGAAATAAATAGGGAGAGAGGGGGAGGCGGATCGAAGATGGATAGAGGAGAAGATAGGTGGAGAGGAGATAAGAGAGTTCCCTCCGACAAACCTCAAGGGATCTCTCTCTGACTGCAACTCTCTTGTCTCCTCTCCACCTATCTTCTCCTCTATCCATCTTCAATCCGCCTCACCCTCTCTCCCTATTTATTTCAGAACCCTCTCCCCCTCCCCCTTTTCTGATGAAGGGTCTAGGCCCAAAACGTCAGCTTTTGTGCTCCTGAGATGCTGCTTGCCCTGCTGTGTTCATCCAGCTTCACACTTTGTTGTCTCGGATTCTCCAGCGTCTGCAGTTCCCATTATCTCTGATACAATTTTAACCTCACTGCGAAGCCTCTTCCAGGGATGCCTAACCTGAAGAAGTTACCCTCCTCCCTCTGAACAAAACTCAGGTGATCTCTCTCCCACTACAATTCTCTTGTCTCCTCTCCACCTACCTTCTCCTCTATCCACCTTCGATTCACCTGCCCCTCGCACCCTATTTATTTCAGAATCCTCTCCCCCTCCCCCTTTTCTGATGAAGGGTCTAGGCCTGAAACGTCAGTTTTTGTGCTCCTAAGATGCTGCTTGGCCTGCTGTGTTCATCCAGCTCCACAATTTTGTGTCTATGGTATACTGTATCCGCTGTTCCTGTTGTGGCCTCCTCTACATCGGAAACCAAGTGGAGGCATAGGGACCGCATTGTGGAACACCTACGCTCAGTTCACAACAAACTACTACACCTCACATTTGCGAACCATTTCAAATCCCCCTCCCAACTCCTTGGATGACATGTCCATCCTGAGCCTCCTACATTGCCACAATGAGGCCACCCAAAAGCTGCAGGAACAGTATCTCATATTTCCCTTGGGAACCCTGCAGCCCAAGGGTATCAATATGGACTTCACAAGCTTCAAAATCTCCCTTCTCCCGACCGCGTTCCGTACCAGCCCAGCTCGTCCCCACCTCACTAACCATTCCTCCCACCTCAAGCCCCACCCCCATCTCCTACCCACTAACCTCATCCCGCCCCCTTGACCTGTCTGTCCTCCCTGGACCAACTTATTTTATTGGCTCCATCCCCGCCTCTATGACCTGTCTGTCTCCTCCCCACCTATCTTCTCCTTTATTCATCTTCTATCCGCCTCCACCTCTGTCCATATTTTTATCAGAATCCCCTGCTCATCCCCCATTTCTGAAGAAGAGTCTCGACCCAAAACGTCAGCTTTTCTCCTCCTATGATGCTGCTTGGCCAGCTGTGTTCATCCAGTTCTACACTGTGTTATCTCTAACCATTACATATGCTAGGCTGACTTTTATTTTAACTGATTAAAACAAACAAGTCATAATTAATAAACACTGCCCACCAGAAGCAATGCAATTAAGAACAAAATGACCGAGGAAATTTCTGGCCTTTCCATGGCCATGTATTTTTTGGGGAAGCTTCTAAACCCAAATTGAACTGATGAAAACTGCTGGTGACGATCACAGTCTAAAGTGTTGAGATCCAGGCTTAAGTGAAGACCCTTCCACGATCTTTGTCTCTTCAAGCACAATCAAGATAAACAGTTTGGTCCCTCTTTTTTTCAACCCTTTTCTAAAACATGTTTAATTTAGAACCACTTGGGACATTTGCATTTCTCTCTTATTGCGTTTATTGCTTAACATTACTTCAGTATAATGCTTATATTTGTGATTTTAAACTCTAAGTGGATAGGCGGAGTTAGGGTCAACAAGGTTTCAGTCATGTATTAAATACTGTTGAAATGCTCACTCAATCTTAAAAATTGTACAGTTCTTATATCAAAAATATTAATTCAAAAATATTATCCTCTTAGCTACCAAACTGTGTATGAATTATTTACTTAATAGGATCCCATTCAATATTAATTTCACTTATATTGTTAGTTACAAAAAGTGCATTTATTATGATGTGCTGAATATTCATTCCACATTCGAACTGAACAAAATGAATAGATAATGTGTATGTAGTTTAAAAGATCAGACCAAATAAAGCTAACCAAAACAATTTGCCCATATTTTACTTTGACACCATGTTGTTAGTTCCAATTATGAGGAAAATAATTCTCCTAAAGCATCATTATAGCAACATTTGTTTAGAATGGATGATGCTACCGATTGCTGCTTAACTTTAATCAATTTAATCCTTTAACACTTTCTTTATCTTTGTATCCAGTGTCAAAATCTTCCACTCCTGAGTCAGGTTAGATGCAAGGTAAAGCAATTCAGTAGTGACATTATCATCATTCTCCCCTAATGTCTCTTAACCTTAAACTCAAACACCCCCTGCTATGACAGCAGAACATTTCAATTTCCTTTGCCATCCATACTACTGACCTCTCTGACTGAAAGTGCCTAATTAGTGTCACATTACAAGCAATTTTACACTGTAGGTTGACACCCTTGATGCAACGAGTTGTGACTGCCAATGTCATTTGACTTATGATAGTCGTCATTATCAAAACGAAAGAACATTAATCTTATTTGGCTGCATGGATGTGAACTAAGGTTACAAATATACTGCTCACTCCATTGAGCTTTATTTATTCACTGTAAATTGATGTTACACACCTTCCAGTCCTCAAGTTCCTCTAACTACAACCAAGTCATATCCCCCTCTCTGGATAACAAGGTGTAGAGCTGGATGAACACAACAGGCCAAGCAGCATCATAGGAGCAGGAAAGCTGACGTTTTGGGCCTAGAACCCCGCTCTACCTTTTTTAATTTTAAAAGTACAACATTTGAACTTATGCTGTATGGTGAGCTGATTTCTTATCAGCTCTTTTTCAGATTTCCAAGTGAGCCAGGAGGAGTAGGAGAGCTCACACACTTAACGTAGATATTTTAGACTCACTTAAATGAAGACCTTGTGCTGAAAACACAGCTGCGTGGTACACCCATAAAAGTGAAAGTGAGGGTGAGCATTCAGAGACAGGAGAAAATAAAAAAAAGTTAGCATTCTTTTAAGAGAAAATGGCTGTAGCATTTCCCTACTAGCTCCTATTCAAGTGGTATGAAGAGGATATGGAAAAAAACTGGAATTTTTTCCACGCACAATAGCAGAATTATGAAGTAGTAACAGATTTGTTGAGCAATACAGAATAGTTACAATTTGCTGCACTTTTATCACTGTTGGGAAAAAGCGTGTTCCATCCTCAGAGCAGGAAATGCACACGGCAAAAATTTCAAAAGCTTCGAAGGTGCAATTTGGACCTCAAGTGAATGTTACATATGAACAGTATGTGTAAAGTATTTTGGACCAAAATGAAAAAGAGTCCATCAATGAACTCATCATGACATTAACTCAACCTGTGAATTTGCACAATTAAAGGCTGAGCTTAAAGATTGTGTCATGTATAAGCAAGTTTGAAGTGAGAGTTTATCTACTAAGAGATGAAAAATTTAAACTCAGAAGAATAGTTAATCTGTACAGAAATGCAGCTCAAGCATATTCATGATAGAACAGATCAAGTCTTACCCTGTGCTGAGAGAGTGTCGAGGCACAAAAGGTAGAACAATTACAGACAAAAAGCAGGGTGTAAATACTGCAGATAACGTCATGCAAAAGAGAAGAAGGCCTGTTTAGTATGGGGAAAGCAGTGTTCTCACTGCAGGAAGCTGAATAATTTCACAAGCAGATCTGTGGTTGAATGGAAGCACAACAAGCAGGCACAGGTGATCACTGGACTGATATCAGCTGAATATTATGATGAATCACTCAACATCATACAACAGATTGGTTTAGTCAGGACTAGAGATGACACATGGTTGATGACTGTTGAAATATGAACAGCAAGAGAATATTAGGTAAACATAAAGTGTTAGATAGCCATTGTATCATGCAACATCCTGACCTTCACAAACCTATGTGAAGCAGCTTAAAATGGCAAGTCAAAAATGAAGGTTGCAAATGTAAGGTTGAGGTAGTATGATGGTGCCATAACCATACTGAGAGAACAGATTACTATGCAAACTCATTGCTTTGACATGGGCAAAGATCTGGATTTGCAGATCATGGATAGCAAGTGTCTACTCACCTCAGGCAGAGCAAGTCTAAGGCTTGGATTGGTAGCACTCAATATACCAACTGAGATCTGCACTGTGTTACTACACACTACACAATTGATTCTGGATTTGCCAACAATTTGGCATCATTCTTGCTCAATGTATTGGCACAATGTGAACCATTATGTCAATTCCAGAAAGAGTGCAAAATATGTTCACAGGGCTAGGAAGATGAGAATGTAATGAGAAGCTAGAATAAGATGAGAATGTAAGAACCAATCTGTTGAGTAAAATTTCAGCTACCCTCAAGGCCAGTCCAGAACAAAGAAAGAAGAACAGGAAAAGAAGGCTGTGATCAAGTAAGTGAAAAACCCTAGAATGGATTAGCAGCAAAACAAACTCAAAAGCTGAGAGCATGTACTGGCCCAAAAAAATAAAGAACTGAAAGAGATCCTATTTCCTTATGTCATCTATTAAAGGAATCTTTCCACATTTGACAAGAGCGAAAACCTTCAACACTCTTGTTGCAAAAGATGGTTACCAGCACGTGAAGCTGTAAGAAAGTATATTTTTGATGTTCTTTGGGAGATACAGATGGTTATGCATGTCGTTTAGCATTTTCATTGCTCCTGAAGAATATAATATGGAAAAACACAACATAGATGGTGATTAAACAAAAACAGAATTTGTTGGAATAACTCAACAAGTCTGGCAGCATCTGTGGAAATAGAAACAGAGTTAACATTTTGAATCGCGTGACCTTTCTTTCAAAGAAGGGAAATGTATTAGATGATCTCCAAGTATACGGATGCAGAGATAGAAAACAAAAAGCCTTTGCTGATCATGGTCAAAATCTAATGCGACTGCTTAACAGAACTCACCAACTAAATCTGAAGCTGAACAAGGAAAAAAATCATTGTTAAAGATGATTAAAGTCAAGTACATTGGCCAGGTGCAGACAGTATGTGTAATTCTGCCAGGTCCAGGAAAATAAAAACTGTAGCAATGATAAACAGATGTAAAAGTGGTAGAATGATTTGTTCAATTCATCAACTATTTCGCAAAGTTCTTGCTCAATTTATTGGCGGAGTGCAAACTATTATGCTAAATCCCAGCAAAGGATAAGCAGTGGCACTGGACACAGGCCAAGAAGAAGCATTCACCCTCATCAAGCAAATAATGACAGCAAAATAAGTACTGAAAAACCACAACATCAATGATGAAGTTGTCCTGCAGTGTGACACCAGCAGGACAGGACTTGGAGTAACCCGAATGCAGTAAAGACAACCAACTGGATTTGTATCAAGGCTGTTAACACAAACAGAACAGCAGAATACCCAGAATAATAAATAGTGTCTGTCCATTGTCTTTCTTCTCATAGAATCTCTACTTTGTGGAAGAGGTCATTTAGCCCATTGAGTCCACATCAACCCTCCAAAGAACATCTCACACAGATCCACTCCTTGTAACCCTGCATTTACGTTGGCTAATCCAACTAATCTGCACACCCGTGGACATTATGAGCAATCTAGCGTGGACAATCCATCTAATCTTCACATTTTCGTCAATACGTATTCAGAAGAAATAAAGTGACAGTCTAACCACAAGCTACTTTAAAACATATCCTCAAGCCACTAATGCCTACTCTAACGCATCTGAAAAGAATGTTACTCTGGTTACAGAAATGCCACCTGGACCTGACACACAAGCAAGGAGAATAAATGTACATTGCAGGCATGGAGCTGCACTTCCAATGAAGAAAGTGGTCAGTGATGCAATCGTGTTAAAATGTCCAGTTCCAATGTGAAGCAGCAATTTGTCATGCACTAGAAATCATCAACACAGTGGAGACAGGGAAAATAATAGCCAAGCATTTTGTTCAAATTACAGTTAGAATGTAATAAGGTGAAATTTCCAAGGGTTCTGAGGATGACACAAGAGCATCAAGGACAATTCTGTTACTATAAGAGTATTTTTGGCACGCAGAATTAAATTGACATCCCAAGATGGCATATTGTACAGGAGTTGTCATCTTGATAATATACACATTGGAAGTAAACGATCAGCTATACCATTGCAGCAGAAGTACATATGCCCAACTGGAGAAGCTGTTCCTCAACTATAAACAGAGATCAGGAAGAGATGAACTCACTACCTTCACAGAACACATGTGAACCATCAGACCCAGAAGTACATCGCAATTCAAAAACAGAAATGGAACAAAAATGAGTACGACCAACCAATGATGCAGGAATGTTATTCCCTGGACTGACAATAGAACATAGAACAATAGAATATAGAACATAGAACAATACAGCGCAGAACAGGCCCTTCGGCCCTCAATGTTGTGCTAACCTGTGAACTAATCTAAGCCCATCCCCCTACACTATCCCATCATCATCCATATGCTTATCAATGTCACCCAGATGAACAGCCACCAGAAACTACACACATATGTAACATTAAGAGACCATCATAATTTAAGGACTATGTGCACAATGCACATGCAGGAGCTTGACAGGAATAAAAAAACTGCTAATGCATGAGAACAGTGTAAATTGGGTAACTTGACTAACTTATAAAGCATATGGCAAGGTATATGGTATTATTTCTCAAAATTTTTGTTTGAAAGTGGGAGGATATTTGGAATGCAATGCAATCATATTCAAGTATCCTTCCTCGTCTGCCAAAGTCAGGTAACTTTTACTATGTGCCACACACACTGCACAAGCATATAGACTCAATCTGTTGATGCTTTCAAACAGGACTACTTGCATATCAAACAGCATAAGCAGCAAGTGATACGCAGAGTTAAGAGATCCCATAAACATTGGATCAGATCTAAGCTCTGCTGTCCTGCCACATCCAGTTGTGAATAGTGGTGAACATTTAAACAACTCACTAGTGGAGGAGGCTTATAAATATCCCATCCTTAATGATGGAATTACCCAGCACATTCATGCAATAGTTAAAGCAACAACCTCCAGCTAGAAGAGCTAAGTGGATGGTCCATTCAGGCCTACTCCCCCTGTCCCTGCATCATAAATTCCAGTCTTCAGACAATTTGATACACTCCACGTGATATCAAAAAGAAATATTTGGGAGCACAGGATATTGCAAAAGCAATGAATTCTGACAACATTCCAGCAATAGTACTGAAGATTTGTCCTTCGGAACTTACCACATCTCTAGCTCAGGTGTTCCAGTTCAGTTACAAAACTGGTAACTACCTGATAATTTAGAAACTTGCCCAGGCATGTCCTATACTCAAAAAGCAGGACAAATCCAGCCCAGCTAGTTGCTGCTCTATTAGTCCACTCTCCTGTATCAATAAAGTGATGGAAGCGTTATCAAACTGCACTTGCTCAGCAATAACCTGCTCAGTGACACCCAATTTGGGCTCTGCCAGGGCCACTCAGCTCCTGACCTCATTAAGTTTTGGTTCAAACGAGTGATAGAGATAGACAACACAGAAATCAACCCATGTCCATATCGACCACCCTCTGTGAGAAAAAGGTGCCCCTTATGTCCCTTTTAAATCATTTCCCTCTTTCCTGAAAACTATGCCCTCTAGTTTTGGACCCTAGGGAAAAGACCTTGCCTATTCACCCTATCTATACCCCGCATGATTTTATAAACGTCCACAAGGACACCCTTCAGCCTCCGATGCTCCTGAGAATATGGCCCAAGTATATTCACCTCTCACTGTATATGAAATCTTCCAACCCTGGCAACGTCCTTGTAAATCTTTTCTGAACCCTTTCAAGTTTCACAACATCCTTCCTATAGTAGGGAGTCCAGAATTGCACATAGTATTCCAATAGTGGTTTAACCAATGATCTATACTGTCGCAATATGACCTCCCAACTCCTATACTCAATACTGATCAATATACTGATCAATAAAGGCGAGCATACTGAGGATGTTTTTCACTGTCCTATCTACCTGAGATTCTGCTTTCATGGAACTATGAAACTGTACCCCAAGGTTCAGCAACACTCCCCAGGACCTTGTCATAAGTGTGTAAGTCCTTCCCTGAATTGCCTTTCCAAAATATAACATCTCACATTTATCTAAATTAAACTGTATCTTCCACTCCTTGGCCCATTGGCCCAACCGATCAAGATCCCATTTTACTCTAACGTAATATTCTTAGCTTCCACAATACCTCCAACTTTGGTGTCATCTGCAAACTTACTACCCATACCTCCTTTGTTCACATCCAAATCACTTATATAAATGACAAAAAGCAGTGGACCCAGTGGATCCCGGTGGCCCACCATTGGTCACAGACCTCCAGTCTGAAAAGCAACCCCTCACCACCACCCTCTGCCTTCTCTCTTCAAGTCAGTCCTGAACTGAAGTCCACAAACATCATGTCCACCACTCTGCCCTCATCAATCCTATTTGTTACTTCTTCAAAGAACTCAATCAAGTTCATGAGACATGTTTTTCCACGCACAAAGCCATGTTGACTATCCCTAATCAGTCCTTGCCTTTCCAAATACATGTAAATTCTGTCCCTTGGGATTCCCTCCCACCACCAATGTCAGACATGGACAAAACAGCTCAATTCAAAGGTGAGGTGAGAGGGATTGACTTTGACATCAAGGTCTCATTGATTGACTAAAGCAGCAAGGACCCCTAGCAAAACTGGAATCCAGTGGAATCAATGGGAAAACTCTCTCATCTGGTTAGAGTCATGTGAGGCACATAGCATGATGGTTGTGCTTGTTGGATCAGTCATCTGAGCTCCAGAAAATCTCTGCAGGAGTTATTCAGGGTAGTGAACTAGGCTCAAACATTTTTGGCTGTCATCAAACCATCAGGTGCTCCAGTTTCCTCCCACAGTCCAAAGATTTCCAGCGTCCTCGCACTTGGCTTTTGATCTCTAACCAATATTTGGTCAATCAGCATGACCATGTTTAAAGAGATTGTATGGTTACAATCATATTGCTCCAGATGAGCATCCTCAGCTTATTAAAGGATTAATTGATGGCATTATTGGCTCTTGTGAGAAATTTGTAGTATTGGAACATCCTGTCTCATACACATAGTTATAATTCTGACATGTAATCAGTCCTGTGAATAATTGATGGAAAGCACATTTTCTCAAAAGACTTATGGGTGCAGGGGTCGGAATATGTAAGGAAAGGAATGGGTACCCCGGATAAAATAAAATTTATAGCTACAATTACTCAAATGAGTTCTGTGGGTTAGGTTTCTTCACAAAGTTATTTGTCAGCACTTATAGAAAAAAGATGGTCAACATTTGGATAGTAATGAGTCCCTGGGGAATGGGCACATCAGAGATTTTTCCTCCTGAAAATAATGTAAGCCATCAGGTAATGAAATAAATATTTTTCTGCAGGCAGATGTGAAGAAAAAAATCCCTGTTTTGTACAAGCCCAGTTCCTATTGTTGACGATTCGCAATTTTAGATAAGAAGAAAAGGACTTCTTTTCTTATCTAAAATTGCAAATAGGCAACTGTAGAAACTGTATTTGTGTTGAAAAGAAAGTAGAAAAATAGACCTAGAACTATCACAAAAAGGCATTGTTCAACTGAGAGGGAAGTTTTTCACAAAGGAGATGATATAGACATTGAATACTTTACCACAACTTGCATTTATGTAGCACCTCTGGTGTAGTAAACATAATGAAATATTAGGACTGGTGACCAATAATGCAGCCATAGGTAAAAGTAGAAAGGGCTAGAGAAACTCAGCAGATCTGGCAGTGTCTGTGGAGAGAGAAATGGAATTGATGTTTCAGATCCAGTATGACTCCTCTTCTGAACTTGGTCAGCAAAGTTGTTTCTGGGAGTGGCCTTAAGTAGGAGACAGAGTTCAAGAAATGGAAAGGTTTAGGGATGGAGCTCTGAAAGTTGAGAGCCAGCACAAAAGTAAACAATGGCCAAAGGAAATCAATGATGTGTAAGAATCTGGAATCGAATGAAACTGCAGAGATCTCAGAAGGTTATGTGTATCCATGAAGATTGCAGAGATAGGGAGAGGCAAGGCCATGAAGGGATTTGTACACTATGATGAGTATTTTAAATTTGAGAAAGAAGTCACATTTTGTCAAAGATTTTGTTTAGCACACGTTAGGAGTACAAATTGAGAATGTTCAACAAAATTGTCTTCTTTCAGCAATACTCAGATTTTATACTACCAAATTATAGTAACAAAACAAAATACTCTTTTCCCTGGAGTGTAGGAGACTGAGGGGTAAGCTTATAGAGGTCTATAAGACCATGAGAGGCGTAGATAAGGTAGATAGCAGATAGCTTTTCCTCATGGAAGGGAAGTCTATAACTAGAGGCCATAGGTTTAAGGTGAGAGGGGAGTAGTATAAGTGGTCTAGAGGGCCAATCTTTTTCACACAGAGAGTCAACAGTATCTGGAATGGGCTGACAGAGATAGTGGAGGAGGTGAGTGCAATTTCACCAATTGAGAATCGTTCGGACAGGCACATGAATTGAGATAGGTATGAAGGAATACGGACCAAAAGCAAGCAAATGCGACTTCTTAAATTGTGAAAAGTGGGTGGCATGGACAAGTTGGGCCGAAGGGCTTGGTTCTATGCTGTAAATCATAATGACTCAGTGAATAATAATTTGAAATTTAAAGAAAATAACAACTGCAGCAGCAATCATTATGTTATTTTAAAGGAAAATGGATGAAGTAGTTGAACATTGAGAATCCAAAACTATCAGGTCAAAGAAAAGAACTGAATTGGAATAGGTACCTTCAGTTTAAGAGCTGGAACAACACATAGGGACCAAATATTGTTTGTGTGCTACAGTTCTTTACTTCTTCAATTACTATGGTTAAACATGAACCTTTTCTGGTCTTTTATTTGAGGGATTACTTCCCGTTCCAATTATTGATCAAGTGTTTGCTACTTTACTTCCAGCATAGTAGATATTTTCAAATGAACCTGTTTGGGGATGTTTTCACATGCCCCTGGAATAGGTGGGGCTTAAACCTGGGTCTCCTGGCTCAGAAGTAGAGACACTACTGCTGTGCCACAAGAGCCCCCTTTTCTGGTTTTGTTTTAACTACTTTTCTAATCAACCTGTTCAGAGATGTTATTACACCTCTCTGGAGGAGGTGGCTTTTGAACACAGACTTTCTGGTTCACAAGTACAGACATTACCATTGTACCACAAGAAGTCCCCTTCCACCATTTTATGTTGCTAGCGACAATATGGAACACTTGTTAGCTTTCTGATTTCAGGTTATTTCACTCTGAATCTTTGGCCTGGTCAGTCTTGCTGTTAAACCAAGGTATGCATGTCTTTGTGGTGTCTGGCACACAGGAGATGATGGCCTAATGGTATTATGGCTAGACTATTAATCTAGAGACCTTCCTAATGTTCTGGGGATCCAGGTTTGAAGCTTACTATTACAAATTGTAGAATTTGAATTCAATAAATGCTTGGAATTAGGAGTTGAACGGTAACCATGCAATCATTCATGATTCTCAGGAGAAAAGAACAATCTAGTTTGCAAGTATCTTTTAGAAAAGGAAACTGTCATCGTTACCTTGTCTAGCCTACATGTAACCCCAGACCCACAATGATGCAACTAACTCTTAACTGCCTTCTAGTTAATTAGGGATGTGTTATAAATGCTGGCCTGGCCAGTGATACCCATTTCCTCTGAATGAATAAACTTGCTTTTTGTTTGGTCATGTTCAATTGTAGATTTTGGTTGTATTATTAGAATGAGATTTTTTGTGTAGATGAGCCCAGTGTCCCGTTGCACTGCATGGCTTGCAAAGACTTTGGAATTCAGGACAACTTCAAGTAAAACGTGCAGGCAATAGATTACACGTCTCACAGAGCTTGCATGCTTTCAGTGTCTGAACGGTTGTGCAAATATTGATATCGCTTGCAGATGTTGCCTGGTTGCAATGGTTTCATATTTTCTACCACCTTTAAGCGATTGACGTCATGACCTTTTCTTTCTCCAAGAGGTCTCTCTGGAAGGCTTTGAGGAGCGTTGAAGCTATAACTAGCTCTGTTATCCATTCCAAAAATCTCAGTCCTCACATTTGTCACACCACATTCTGTCAAAATGATTAGTTGACTCTTGTAGCTTTGCCTGTAAGGCCTGTATGGTAAATTCTAGTATTCACTTCTACATGAAGCTGATCCTTTGACATTTTCTGTAGCTTAGCACGATATCCCTGGTCCTCTTGAAACAGACATTAAGTATTGATTATGTGCGAATCTACTTTCTAAATGCCAACTTTATTTTCACTGCCCGCATATCTGGTTCTCCAGTGGTTAAGTCTAAAAAACATAGCTCTGTCCTCTGTTTAAATAGTCTAAACATCAATAGGATAACTGAGGCTTTCCAATACAGTCTAGGGAGTTTGGTTATCATCTTTCTAATGCACCCTGCCTTTTGCAAAACTTATCCATGTCCATGGGATTTAGAACAGTATTTCTTCTGTATAGATGTTTTCTGAGTTGATTCAACAATGCATCTGCTGTGCTTCTTCTGTTTGCAGCTTAAGCTTTCTTTTGTCTTTAACACATTTTTCTTCTTGTGCATGAATTGCGCCTCAATTGGTTTCAACGGTTCTGCAGCTTCTGCAGCCCACTTTGGAACCAATTCTCTGACTGAGCAGACTCACAAAGCAAGTATTCACTGTTTATGTGGTGATTTTTGTTTCTGGATTCCATTGTAAGTGTAACTTCTGTGCACTTTCAATTCTTCATAGAATCCTCACAGTGCGTAAACAGGCCATTCAGCCCATTGATTCCGCACAAACCCTTCAAAGAGCATCCCACCCAGGCCAACACCCCTGGTCTATCCCTGTAACCCTGCATTTCTCATGGCTAATCCACTTATTTTACGCATCCCTGGACACTATGGGCAATTTAGCATGGCCAATCCACTTAACCTGCACATCATTGGACTGTGTATGGAAACCGGAGCACCCAGAGGAAATCCATGCAGATGTAGGGAGATGGTGCAAACTCCACACAGACAGTCACCTGAAGGTGGAATTGACCCGGGTCCTTGGTGCCATGATGCAGCAGCATTAACCACTTGTTGGAGGTATTTTTCTGTGCTTCTCAAACATGTTTCACTGTTTTTGCTTCTTAAGAAAAATCATCAGTGCTCATCACCAATTTGTATTTCTTGTGCTTTTGATCAGTAATAAAGATTAAGTAATGTGGATTTGGTTTACTATCTTATTCAGGTTTACTTAACAACTCAGACAATAATGTGCAGTTACAAATAACTGCATCCTCATAAAATATTACTTTAGCTGGACAGCACGAGGCAGTTGGTCTTTGTTTCATCCCATCCCTGTCTTTAGTTTACCATATCCATCTCTTAAAGCAATAACACAATAGTTGGGAGGCCTCCTGGATTTACCTACCAGGTTCTTCCCATGTGCTTTATTGGGTCTCTTAATGTAGACAAAATCCTTTTGAGGAAGGAAGTGGCCCATAATTGGCCGTTTATGTTGTACAATCAACCAGGATACAGAGAGCTACCTCACTCAGGTCCCACTGCAGACAATGTTTCATAGGGTCAGGAAAGCATTGGGCTCTCCTCCCTTAAATATTAGCCCTTCTCCCTCATAGCCCACTGTCAACAGGTAACAGCATTTGGCCCAATGCAGTTTTTAGAGACTTAACACCGATTTACATGTTAATAATGCCTTTCAGGATCGCAAAACATCCCAGTTTGTAACCAAATCAGCACATCTGAAGTGTGGTCACTGTTGTAACGTAAGAAACATGCAGATTGTTCATATAAGTTCTTAAGAACAGCAGTGAGGTTAATATTCTGTTTTGTTTAGGAATATTGAGTGAGTGATATATACAGGTCTAGAAACTGGAAGAATTTCCCTGTCCTTATTTGAATGGTTCCACTGAACTTTCTGCATTCACCTGAGATGCAGGGGAGGCCTCAGTTTAATGTGTCCCCGAAGGACATACTTATAGCCAGTTCAGATCTCCCTTACGACAGCACTGAAGTTCCAACATAATTCTTGGGCTTAAGGCCCTGAGGTAAGATATGGAAATACAAACGCCAACTCAAAGACTCAAGTTCTATCTACTGATTCAAGGCTGACTCTATTTAATTTGTAGATTTAGAAAGATTCATCAGATAATATTGAAGTTTTGCATTTGTTTAAACAGCCACTAAACCAGTATGCTATGATCACCAAAATGATAACTCTATCACATTCCCTTCCGACAAGTTTTCTCTTGCTTGAGCACTGAGTGTGAAACAGCCAGTGGACAAAGTCAGCTGTAATGTCTTACACCATTGTAAAACACTTTATGGTACCTGTATTGAAAGGGCAAGAATACTTTGGGTATTGTTTATGATTGTTATGAACAATCAGAAAATGACTTGGGCATAATTGGGTTCATCAACAATCTCAACCCAAAAAATATAACATTTTAAAAATGATGCAATGAGCTGAAAAGCACAATAAAAGTGTGTTTTATTTCAAACGGTTTTCAAAAAACTGCATTTGTAACTTGGGTATGTGGGCTGTAACAAGTGATGCATCAATGCTAACGATTATCAAATTAGTTAAACCCTCAAAAATAACTGTGAAGCAACTTCATCCAGAAACCAGAAGGTATCCACAGTGCTGTGGTAAGGGTCATCATTTACTTTGTTATTTGGCTTAGTGTGCTGTACGGCTGATATCAGAACATGTCTTTGATTTTGATAACAGTCACATGTGACTAGAGGTTGAAGGTGAATAATGATCATGTCAGTATTGAAAAGAACACTTTTGGGAAAGGAAGTGTGGGCTGTTCTTCTGAAGTAATTAAATACTCCATCAATAACCGGCAAATGTTTGTGGAATTCATGTTTCATATTGTTTCAGCAATGAACCCTGGAAAGCTGATATTATAGCAATAGAATATATAAAACTCTATAAAGTTGTGGAGTTTGGCAAAACATTAAAGCAAATGCATTTAACATGTTCCTCCTGCCTGCCTTCCTTCTGTCACCTTCTCATGATTAGAGAAATATTTCTAATTTAATGTGTCAAAATGTTCTCAGACAAAAAAAAACTGCTTAATCTGAAAATTTATTCCTTTTCAACACCAAAAATCAAGCAGGCTGCTTTGTCCTGGAGGGTGTCAAGCTTCTTGAGTGTTGTTGGAGTTGCACCCATTCAGTCAAATGGGGAGTATTCCATCACACTTCTGACTTCACAGATCACAGAATCCCAACAGTGTGGAAACAGGCCCTTCGGCCCAACAGACCACACTGACCCTCAGAGCATCCCACCCAGACACATCCCCTATAACCCACCTAATCTACACATTCTGAACACTATGGGCAATTTAGCATGGCCAGTCCACCTAGCCTGCATATCTTTGGACTATGGGAGGAAACCACAGCACCCAGAGAAAATTCATGCAGATTCATGGAGAATGTGCAAAGTCCTCACACACAGTCATCCGAGGCTGGAATTGAACTCGGATCTCCCATGCTATGAGGCAGCAGTGCTAACCACTGAGCCACTGTGCTACCCCAATGCCTTATTGCCCTGTAGATAGTGCACAGATCTTGGGGAATCAGAGGTGAGTTACTCACTGCAGGATTCCTTGCCTTTGACGTGCTGTTGTAGCAATTGTGTTTATATGGCCTGTCCCATTCAGTTTTTGGTCAATGTTAACTCTCAGGATGTTGATAAAGGGGAATTCAGTGATGGTTATGCTACTGAAATCAGGGATAATAGTTCAGTTCTCTTTTGCTGGAGATGTTCATTATCTGCCAGTTATGTGGCTCAAATATTACTTTCCACTTGTTAACCCAAACCTACATATTTATCTAACTTTTGCTGCATTTAGACATAGATTACGTCAATATCTGAGGAGTTGCAAAAGGTGTTGAGCATTATGCAATCTGTGAGTATCCCCACTCCGGCCTTAATAATGGAGGTAAGAACATTCATAAAGTAACAGACAATGGTCGGGCTTGAGATATTAACCTGATAAATTCATGTAATGATCTCCTGAGATATCTGGGAGCTGAGATGACTGACCTCCAACAACTTTAATCATTTTCCTTTGTGTTAAGCATGACTCCAACCAGTTTCTCACCTGATTTCCATTGACTCCAGTTTTACTTGGGTTCCTTGATGCCACGGTCAAATGTGACCTGGAGCCATATTGAACAAATGCATTAACTGAGCTGTTACAGTTATAATATTAGATATATCTGTCACGGTGCCATTATTGATGCTTATTCACAAAGAGAAAAATAAGCTTCCAAAGTCTTCAACTTGGGCAAAATAGAATGCATTACAATATAAAATGCTAATACCAACATGAGTAAGTAAAATTGAAAATTAGCTAGAGTACATTTCCAGGAAATATAGAAACAAAAAGAATATAGATTGCACTGCTGCAATCCCCATTAGCAGCTTTTCCATTGAAATGGATGCATTGATGTGGACTGGGGTATTTGCTGATTACTCCCCCCGTATAAATTGCAGAAAAAAATATTGTCAATACATTTAGGAGTTAGTTTTTAATAGCAGAATGTGTATTATTTATAGCTGGATATCCTCTCTGGCCCTGAAAATTTCCTTGTACAAAAGTAGGATATTATTAACTTGGCAGAAGATTAATGTTGAAAACCTGTTATAAGTTTTTAAACTTTATTAGTCTGTCTGTTTTAGACTGAATCTCTTTTTTATTCTTTATTTCACATTTTGCAGATTTAAATAAAATTTGCATTTGCTGGTATTTGCATCTTGCATGTCTTATTAAGGGCTCTTCAAGATCATTGACTGTAAAACCTGGTTGTTTCTTGCCTTTGCTGTAGATGCTGCAGCTACAATGCAAAAGGGCAATGCAGTGGAAAAGCTATCAGATTAGGAGCCTATACAAACTTTACAGGGTTTGATTTCAACTCTGTGAACAAATGAATTTTAGTTCAATTAAAATTGGGCTGTCTTGGCAACTATCAATGGAGTCACCCCGAGTGCTGTTCCTTCACCAATGGTTCCAATATCCAATGTCTGCAGGGGGAAGAGGTGTTGCTGGACCAAGTTACAGGTTATGTTAAAGCTGATAGCTAAGTGTAACTTATTAATGATTCTCCAACCACAAGGAATTGTGAAATTTGATTGATTTACTTTATTTCTTCACTTACATTTGCCTAATTGGTCATTCGAGATTGGTCACTTTATTAAGTTTTTACCAGTTTCTCACTGGTGATTTTGAATTGTGTAACACGTGTCTTATTTGTTGCTGCTTTACTTTGGAGTAAAAAAGCGTAGTTTAATGTAAAAATGAAAGACTGAATGAAAACATAATGTTAACCATTGAGGAAACCCAAAGACCAACTGGGTTTGCAAAATATATGCTTGCTCTGAATGTTGTTTTGTGTGAGCCAGGAATATCTAGAAAATCAAATGAATTGTGTAAATGGTGCGACAATTAATACTTGCAGATTTACACCATGTGGTTGAGTCTTCAACATTCTTGGAAAAGAATCATGTATGATTCTGTATTTATATCTCCCTTTCTGATAGCAGGTTTAGATTTTAGATTTTAGATTTTATTGTCATGTACAGTGAAGTACAGAAGTACATAAGGACTGTGTAAGTATGTTATGTCGCTACATGGCACCATCTTAAGTAGGAAGGTACCTAGGCACAAAAAAACATAGATATAAAATAGTAAGAGAAATGAGAATTAAAAAGGTAAGCATTATTTCATAGAATAGTAGAGAAATAAAGAAATTGTTAATAGTCTTCATTAAAATCTTTTGAAGTTTAAACTCAGAAAATAAAGAAATACACTAAGAGTTCAACAGTCTTCGATGAGTCCTCTGTTATGTTGCTCTCCAGGGAAACATCGGCTGTCTGTTCTCGATTCCGCTGCCACAGATTCTGTCACTGCTGCTGGAGCAGCCACTTTTTCAGTCTCCCACAGTGCCTTGGGAACATGCCTTGGCAGGATCCACTAGTGCACTGAGCTGAGACACCACAATGAGCCACGGACAGACTAGCCAACATACCCGCTGAGAAACAAGTGGAGACTCGTCATGAGCTGCTGAGAGACCAGGCCATGACCCACTGTGAACCACCAAGAATCAGGCTTGGACCCACCACGAGCTGCTAAGAGACTAGGCCATCACCCACCATGAAGCGCTGAGAGGCCAGGCTGAGACCCGTTGAGACACCAGGCCAGGACCCACAATAAACTGCCAAGAGGCCAGGCTGAGATCTGCCACAGGGATGTGAACTCCAAGGGGGGGAAAACACCAAAAGCAGGAGTAAAGATAAAAAAAAGAGAGGAAGAAATGAGATTTCACAAAAGGGGTGGAGGAGCTCTGGTTGGAGCGTCTCACTCTCCCGCCATCTTTCCATCCCATTACCAATAGTCAACAACCAGCCAACTTCGTGATCATGACTTTAAAAAAAATATACCAAGTTATTACTATATAAATAGATCAAAATTCATTTGCCATAATATACTGTACATGAAACAAGTGTTAGTATAATGGAATAAAAACAGTCATTTCAAACAGAATGTTATTGAGCTCACTTACTTGAATAATGTAGACAATAAATACACGAGTATGTGCAAGTCAAAAATGCACCTTAGAATTGAATTTCAATTTGTAAAACCCATCTTAATATTATTTTTTAGAAGAAATGAATATTGATAGTGAGGAAAATGGTTGACAAAATTTTACTGAGGAATAGATTAGTGCCTCACAAACCTACTCATATTTCTGGAACACAAATATTAAGACCCCATTTAGAGAATGATAGAGAAAATGTAAGTTTTAATGAAGCTGAACTCTACTGAAATTATCCTGCAGCAGGTATTTCTGCAAACTCTTAAATCTAAGTACTACAAACCAGAATACTGCCTTGAGAGGGTATAATATGATGCAGTTGCACCTTCTCATATGCCAGAAATGTGACTGAGCACTTTATGTACAGCAGATTACTTTGCCTCTATAACAGCTGATGAACACAGACAGCAACTCTGGCAGCAATTTTGCTCAATGCAGGGTTTTCTCAAACAACAGTGCATTAAATGGTCACCCTCTATTGTATTGTTAAGAAATATCTGTTCACAGTCAGTTTCCTGCACAAAACTAAACTGTGCCCCATCATATTTGCTCTATTTTTCCTGCATTGTATAGTTTCAAGCAGCTCACTCCCTGAGATCAGTGGTTGTGACTGTCAGAATAGCTGATTCATGTCATTTTTCCAATTAACCCCTGTCTTCTCTGCGAGCCTTTGACTCTAGCTCAGGTACTGTTCCAAAGTTATTGTGTAAAGATGGATAGAGTGTCAAAACTAGCTATTCTATTGCCTAAGCAATAGCCATAGAGATTGACCCATTGTCACCTCCAGTATCTACAAGAATCAGGATATCAAGTGCATCCAAATTCCTCTCCAATCACAGTATACCATTATGATGTATAAACATTTAATGCCCATCCTTCTACATCACTGGTTCAAAATTCTGGAACTTTGACCTAACTCCTACCTAACTGCACTTCTGGAGCACTTTGGGTCTATGCCCTGCAGTGGCCCAAGAAGAATTATGACTAACATTTTCTGAGAGGAGTTAAGGGGAGGCAATAACTCTCACCTTGGTAGTGACACCAAAATCACAAAGACTGATTTTACAATGCAAACACCCATTCTTTCCAAAGGTTGCCGGGCATGGCTTAAGATAAACATCCACACTGATTTTGCCATCTTTCTACTTTGAAGCTTTTAATCCCAATTGCACATTCCCAACTACTGAGACCAAGTAACAAAGATGATCGTACTGGTTCTGAAAGTATTATTATTATCTGCTGGTTCAATTTGTCATTTTATTAATGGGGAGGTTGATACAGGAGATTTTAAAGTCCTGAGCAGCAATTTGCTTCACTCAACCTATGAATGGAGAAACAGAGAAGGCCAGTATAAAGTTAACAGGTGTCCGGCTTTCAGCTTCAGGAATAATTCCAGGGAAAATGATACTGATTTTTTATTAATGTTCTAGGAGTGGCCTGGCATTCTGATGGTCACCTCAATAGGTCAGTCATTACAAGCTGACCGACAGAAAATATTATACCAAAACATATGGGGTTGCTTTCAACTGGACTTGTGGAAGACAATTGATTCTCACTTAAAATTCACTGGGCAACTTGACTGGTACATTCTGCTACCTACCATTATTTATTTTAATCAGGAACCAGAAGGCAAATTCAGATTTGTGCAGGGACACATCTCCAGAAGAGAATTATAAGCAGGGAGTGTGATTCAAGGATATTTTTTTCAAATCACAGAAAAGCTGGAGTGTTTTTCTGGAAATTAGAATAAAAATCTAGAACTCTCCAATAATGAGTTGGGCTCTCTCCCGTCTTCCCTTACCACATGAACCACCCCCCACTTCCATTTCCAGAGCCCTTCTGCCTACACCCAGCTGAGTTTTGGTTGGTAGTTGACTTAACCTTCTCACAGTGGCAGCTACTATTTGGCCAATCAATAGGCCAGTGATTTCATTTTTCTTCAAGTCATGCAAGAACGTATCTATAACTAGTGGCATTTCATTGGGTACATGCAACAGTTAAATGCAGGAATTACATGCAGGAATCACAAAGTTTTTGCTCCTGTCTACCCATAACATATTGAAAACCAGGATGGTTTTAAATATTGGGCCTGATTAAAATGCCAACCAACCATCCGAAACAGGTAGGAATGAGCTATTGTGGGTGCCAGTCTCCAGGAATCGCTAAATATTTCTCACAACATTTGGGCAAACGGATAACTATGATGCTAAAAACTGTGAGGGCCGCTAAGGTATGCAAGAGAATGGTAATCCAGGGAACTGGACACTTAAATTTCCTCAGTGAACTGCAGATGCTGGAGAATCCAAGATAACAAAGTGTGAAGCTGGATGAACACAGCAGGCCAACCAGCATCTCAGGAGCACAAAAGCTGACGTTTCGGGCCTAGACCCTTCATCAGAGAGGGAGATGGGGTGAGGGTTCTGGAATAAATAGGGAGAAAGGGGGAGGCGGACCGAAGATGGAAAGAAAAGAAGATAGGTGGAGAGAGTATAGGTGGGGAGGTAGGGAGGGGATAGGTCAGTCCAGGGAAGACAGACAGGTCAAGGAGGCGGGATGAGGTTAGTAGGTAGGAGATGGAGGTGCGGCTTGAGGTGGGAGGAAGGGATGGGTGAGAGGAAGAACAGGTTAGGGAAGCGGAGACAGGCTGGGCTGGTTTTGGGATGCAGTGGGGGGAGGGGTCGAGCTGGGCTGGTTTTGTGGTGCAGTGGGGGTGGGAAAGAACTGGGCTGGTTTTGAGATGCAGTTAGGGAAGGGGAGATTTTGAAGCTTGTGAAGTCCACATTGATACCATTGGGCGGCAGAGTTCCCAAGCGGAATATGCGTTGCTGTTCCCGCAACCTTCGGGTGGCATCACTGAAGCACTGCAGGAGACCCATGATGGACATGTCATCTGAGGAATGGGAGGGGGCGTTAAAGTGGTTCGCGACTGGGAGGTGCAGTTGTTTATTGCGAACCAAGCGTAGGTGTTCCACAAAGCGGTCCCCAAGGCTCCACTTGGTTTCCCCAATGTAGAGGAAGCCACACCAGGATTGCGTCCATTGTACCTGGTTTGGCTTCCTCTACATTGGGGAAACCAAGCAGAGGCTTGGGGACCGCTTTGCAGAACACCTCCACTCCGTTCGCAATAAACAACTGCACCTCCCAGTCACAAACCATTTTAACTCCCCCTCCCATTTCTCAGATGACATGTCCATCATGGGTCTCCTGCAGTGCCACAATGATGCCACCCAAAGGTTGCAAGAACAGCAACTCATATTCCGCCCGGGAACCCTGCAGCCCAATGGTATCAATGTGGACTTCACAAGCTTCAAAATCTCCCCTTCCCCCACTTCATCCTAAAACCAGCCCAGTTCTTCCCCTCCTCTCCACTGCATCCCAAAACCAGCCCCGTCTGTCTCTGCTTCCCTAACCTGTTCTTCCTCTCACCCATCCCTTCCTCCCACCTCAAGCCACATCTCCATTTCCTACCTACTACCTCATCCTGCCTCCTTGACCTGTCCGTCTTCCCTGGACTGACCTATCCCATCCCTACCTCCCCACCTATACTCTCCTCTCCACCTATCTTCTTTTCTCTCCATCTTCAGTCCCCCTCCCCCTCTCTCCCTATTTATTCCAGAACCCTCACCCCATCCCCCTCTCTGATGAAGGGTCAAGGCCCGAAATGTCAGCTTTTGTGCTCCTGAGATGCTGGTTGGCCTGCTGTGTTCATCCAGCTTCACACTTTGTTAACTTAAATTTCCTGATGGAATTGCAGCTGAAACACACAAAGAAAGAGCTGAAACAATGAAGGCATAAAGGACAGCAGTCAACAAATAAACACTCAAGAATCTGATGCAGCAACAATTTGTTGACACAAAGTGTGAAGTCTAAATCTCCATAAGATTATACCATTACAATATCTTGACAGATTTGTAAAATCACCTAAATCTTATACAGACTCTCAATGCTGAACTTTACATTTCTTTTGGCAAAATGTGATTTGTGTCAGGTATTTTTGAAGGAATCTAGCCATAAGGCCCAGCAATATTTCTTACTATGACTTACCAAATGCACCTCATTAACTATCTACCCCATTCCTGTAGCATCCCTCATATTTGGCTCGAGCCACATCTTATCATGCTGTGAGAAAATCTTACCATTCAGCAGATACCCAATGAAAGACTAGCATGTTCATGTGTATACCATCTTTAAGAGACAATGGACAAGCGTTGGCCATCCAGTGTCACTCCTCAGCACCCATGTAATGGCACAAAGCCTCACTGCCAGCATGGCTGACACTCCCTTGCACTTACTAATCCACAGGCAGAACAGTGAGGGTGTGCTTAGCTACATCCCGTCTAACATCACATCATCACAAACAGGGAAACAATCAGACAATTCAAAACATAAGCTTTTATTTACAGCCAGCAAAAGTAACCACAAACAAAATGAGTGCAGGTTTGAGTTCATCCTCATGATGTAGACCAAATGCTGACATCATGAGCTATGACAATGTGACAGTCCACAATGGTTTACTGCACACAGCTTTCATCTACTGGAGCTGGATATCAATCAAGTCCTATCTGGCTAATCTCTGTCATCCACAAAGAAGAGCATCCTCCTCCTCAATGACTTCATCCTCTTTCTCAGAAGCTCTCATTCTCCTGGCCTCTCAGCTTCTATCACATCGTCTCATTGCTTGCTCCAATTTACAGAGCCGGGATGGTGTGGTTCACACTGTCTCGACTATACTAGAAGGCTCTGCCAGACTCCTCCAAGCTGTGGATTCTACTCCACCATGGCTCTGGTCACAACATGTGCACCAACTCCCTGTTGTCATTGTTCCCACCTTCACAAGTGCTTCTGCTTTCCTCTCAAACTTTAGCTTCCTCAACCCTTTTCTCAGTGATCTTCTTGTGCCCTCCATAACCATCAATGAACAGACCCCCAGAAGTATGTACTTCCAGACCTCAGACTGACTTAATATGTAGACTCCAGGCATGGATGAGTAAACCCTTGACCACTGTCTTTGTGGCTCCCTGCCTGACAAAATACAACCTCCCTGAGAGCTGGATTTGAGCCTACAGGATCGACCATTGCCCACTCCCCAGACTGTAGTTAGATAGATCCCCTGACAGCGCGTATGCCAAGCCTTGACTAACCATGGCCAAGTGCCTGGATTGAGTGCAGTCTGTGCACCCGATTGAAGACACCAGCACCGCCTGACAGAAAGTATCCCCCATTCGACTAAACTGAAACCCATGTAGTTTCCAATGTGGCCATTGGCTGGAATACCCATATAGTGTGTTTGCCGTAAATCAGCAGGCACATGCAGTTGGCTTTGCTGTGCTGTGAAGCACCACACCCTCCCAATTTCAGACCCTGAATAAGCCCCTATTGACAAGCAACCTGTCTGTCTACATGTGCACCATAGCACATCAACATGACAGTACTGATAGCCTTTGGATCTGGCCAGAGTGCCAATGCACTAACAAGCAAGGCAAGGCAATGCTGTGTGAATGCAGCTTGGCCCCACGTGAGTGAATGCTAAGAGAACAGTCCTAGATATGTAGAGGAAAGGATAGCAAAGATGATTCTCGATACAAGTGAGAGAGACAGGGCAGTTGCCATGGGAGACTTCAACTTTCCAAATATTGACTGGGAACACTATAGTTTGAGTACTATAGATGGGTCAGTTTTTGTCCAGTGTGTGCAGGAGGGCTTCCTGACACAGTATGTAGACAGGCCAACAAGGGACGAAGCCACATTAGATTTGGTACTGGGTAATGACCCTGGACAGGTGTTAGATTTGGAAGTAGGTGAGCACTTTGGTGATAGCAATCACAACTCTGTTATGTTTACTTTAGTGATGGAAAGGGATAGGTGGATACCACTGGGCAAGAGTTATAGCTGAGGCAAAGGCAATTATGATGAGATTAGGTACGATTTAGGGAGCATAGGATGGGGAAGGAAACTGCAGGGAGTGGGCACACTAGAAATGTGGAGCTTATTCAAGGAAAAGCTCCTGTGTGTCCTAGATAAGTATGTACCTGTCAGGCAGGGAGGAAGCTGGAGAGCGCGGGAGCCGTGGTTTACGAAGGAAGTGGAATTTCTGGTCAAGAGGAAGAAGAAGGCTTATGTTAGGATGAGATGTGAAGGCTCAGTTAGGGTGCTTGAGGGTTACAAGGTAGCCAGGAAAGACCTAAAGAGAGAGCTCAGAAGAGCCAGGAGGAGACATGAGAAGTTGCTGGTGGATAGGATCAGGGTAAACCCCAAGGCTTTCTATAGGTATTTAAGGAGTAAAAGAATGACAAAAGTAAGATTAGGCCCAATCAAGGATAGTAGTGGGAAGTTGAGTGTGGAGTCAGAGGAGATAGGGGAAGCACTAAATGAATATTTCTCGACAGTATTCACTCTAGAAAACGGCAATGTTGTCAAGAAGAATACTGAGATACAGGCTACTAGACTAGGTGGGACTAAGGTTCACAAGGAAGAGGTATTAGAAATCCTACAGAGTGTGAAGATAGATAAGTCCCCTGGGCCAGATGGGATTTATCCTAGGATCCTCTGGGAAGCCAGGGAGGAGATTGCCGAGCCGTTGGCATTGATCTTTAACTCATCATATTTCACAGGAATAGTGCCAGATGACTGGAGGATAGCAAATGTGGTTCCCCTGTTCAAGAAGGGGAGTAGAGACAACCCTGGTAATTTTCGACCAGTGAGCCTTACTTCAGTTGTTGGTAAACTGTTGGAAAAGTTTATAAGGGGTAGGATATATAATCATCCAGAAAAGAATAAATTGATTAGGGATAGTCAGCACGCTTTTGTGAAGGGAAGGTCGTGCCACACAAACCTTATTGAGTTCTTTGAGAAGGTGACCAAACAAGTAGTTGAGAGTAAACCGGTTGATGTGGTGTATATGGATTTCAGCAAGGCGTTCGATAAGGTTCCCCACAGTCGGCTATTGTACAAAATGCGGAGGAAAGGGATTGTGGGAGATATAGCAGTTTGGATCGGAAATTGGCTTGCTGAAAGAAGACAGAGGGTGGTAGTTGATGGGAAATGTTCATCCTGGAGACCAGTTACTAGTGGTGTACCGCAAGGGTCGGTGTTGGGTCCACTGCTGTTTGTCATTTTTATAAATGACCTGGATGAGGGCATAGAAGGATGGGTTAGTAAATTTGCAGACGACACTAAGGTCGGTGGAGTTGTGGATAGTGACGAAGGATGCTGTAGGTTGCAGAGAGACATAGATAAGCTGCAGAGCTGGGCTGAGAGGTGGCAAATGGAGTTTAATGCAGACAAGTGTGAGGTGATGCACTTTGGTAGGAGTAACCGGAATGCAAAGTACAGGGCTGATGGTAAGATTCTTAGTAGTGTAGATGAGCAGAGAGATCTCGGTGTCCATGTACACAGATCCTTGAAAGTTGCCACCCAGGTTGACAGGGTTGTTAAGAAGGCATATGGTGTTTTATCTTTTATTAATAGAGGGATCGAGTTCCAGAACCATGAGGTTATGCTGCAGCTAGACAAAACTCTGGTGCGGCCGCACTTGGAGTATTGCGTACAGTCCTGGTCACCGCATTATAAGAAGGATGTGGAAGCTTTGGAAAGGGTGCAGAGGAGATTACTAGGATGTTGCCTGGTACGGAGGGAAGGTCTTACGAGGAAAGGCTGAGGGACTGGAGGCTGTTTTCGTTAGAGAGGAGAAGGTTGAGAGGTGACTTAATTGAGACATATAAAATAATCAGAGGGTTAGATAGGGTGGATAGGGAGACCCTTTTTTCCTAGGATGGTGACAGGGAGCATGAGGGGGCATAGCTTTAAATTGAGGGGTGAAAGATATAGGACAGATGTCAGAGGTAGTTTCGTTACTCAGGGAGTAGTAAGGGAATGGAACGCTTTGCCTGCAACGGTAGTAGATTCGCCAACTTTAAGTACATTTAAGTCGTCATTGGATGAGCATATGGACGTACATGGAATAGTGTAGGTTAGATGGGCTTCAGATTGGTATGACAGGTTGGCACAACATTGAAGGCCGAAGGGCCTGTACTGTGCTGTAATATTTTATGTTCTATGTTCTATCTTCTAGGTGTAACCTGGTCCATTCCATGAGCTGTGTGTCTGTCGGTGTGTGCAAAATGTCCCTGCTGCAGGCTCTAAATGCTAGTTGCCGGTGTATCCCGTAATGTAGGTCTGTGCTTCCTGAAGATCCTGCAAGTGGATGGAACAGATGCTAGGAAGGTCTTGAAGGGTTTGTAAATGTCAGACGGAAGAGGACTGTGTACAGCTGGTGGCCATGGATTGCAGCCTGAGACATGAGCTGGTGCTGAACAACATCAAGGCTGTTCATAGCCGGCAGCGAGCTGAAGTGGCTGGGTACCCACTCTGATTTCATGTGAACAAATTCTCAACATTTGGCCAATTTGGTAAAATAGGAAGCTGAATGTTAATGAGATGAATTGCAGCATTAATGAGGTGTTTTAAAAGACAGAATCACCCTTAATTGGCAACTTGCTGAAGAACTTGCCTTGCCGCTCAGCAGATGCACGAAAGACGGTGCAGGTTACTTCCACAACTTCGAGGTACACCATAGCTCAACCCCACCATAGTCTCCATTGCTCACGCCCTTATAAGATTACACCCTTAATCTGTCAATTGTTCCAAATGTTGTTACTGTGTAAATTGTTTCACAAATACCTAATGTATATGTAACGCATGTAATTATATTTCAGAAAAAGAGAAGAAATTATTTAATTGCTTTGACCAGGACGTAATCCTCTAACAAACCAGCAAAACCATTGTCAGAGGAGGATATTGGCTTGGTATTCTGTAATTGCAAGTTGTAGTCAGAGCCATTACATAATCTGAATGAAATTTTCAAGTGAACTGAATTCATGCGACCTATTCTGTGTTACCTAGCAACAACATAACAGAAGATAGGGAGGTGGGTGGGGTAGGGAGTAAACGATAGGATAGAGCCCAAAGGGAGAGAAAGACAGTTGGACCGACAAGGAAGTTGCTAACGATCAGGCTGTAAGGGTGAGTAGTTGTTAATGGGGAATGTTAGTGACTAACAAAAGGGGGTCTTTAGTGGCAGGCTATGTGGTAACAAGGCCTGGTGTGTGGGGTGGGGGGCTGGGACATGGGGGGAGTTTAGGCCCTAAAGTTATTGAACTCAATATTGAGTCCGGAGGGCTGTAGGGTCCCTACGCGGAAAATGAGGTATTGTTCCTCCAGCTTTTGTTGGGCTTCACTGGAACACTGTAGCAAGCCAGAGACAGAGATATTGGCCAGGGAGCAAGGTCGTGCATTGAAGTGGCCATTGAAATAGCCCCTGTCTCTCTAGTTTATAGCTCAAATCATCCAACCCTGACAACAGGAGCCATGGAGCTTGTCCCGAGACATTGACACCTTGTTGAGCCCACCATGGTCCCTCTGAGCACATGGAGAGCTGAATTCACCAGACACATTCATTTTGAGAATTCAGGGCCTCTAATTTGCTTGCTCTGGATGGTAGGATGAGAAGCTGCACATTAATAAGGCAATAATGCAGTTCATATTGTTGTTAATGAGCAATTATCCATTTTAGTAGGCAGCTGACTGCTCCCTTAGGACACTCTTGCCTCACAACCTAGAATATTCTCAAATGATTCAGCAAATTTCTCTCAACTTCAGGCTGATGGTATTTCTCACTCGATTCTGACTCATTTCCCGGCATAGTCCACGTTGTTCAGGTCACTATCAGATTCCACTAAAGGGATCTACAGTTACCTTCGCAATGAGTTTGAATTATTGGTGCAGTTTCCCAGAACAAAGAAAAGGCTTGGGAATGGGACATAATCAGATTAAATTTCTATCTGGGACATCTCAGGGTGTGCAGCATTACTGTCAGGGAGCACTTTAGTGTGCAGGGAGATTGGGTTTTGAATTTATTAGTGCGTTATTCACAAATTTAAAAAACCAAGAAGACGTAAAAGCTGAAAGCAGACCTGATTGGACCTGTGGACACACTGTATTTGGGCCTATTGGGAAAAAATCACTTGGCCTGAATGGCCCTGAATGGATCAGAAAGTGAACTCTTTTCCCAAGGGCCCAAGTGGACTTATCGAGGGCCTAAGTGTACCCTGCCAAATGCAAGTCACTTGGTGATCACTTTGTGCCTGATTCTTCTCTACAAATAGTTATTTGTGAACATCTCTGCACACAACACAATCAATAACTTTTAGGTGCAGCCATCACAGGAAGTAATAACCATTCTGAATTATTTAATTGATTCATTAAGCAAAGATTTGCCAGTACAGCTGGCAGAACTCGATGGATCTCAGGAAATCAAACAGACAATACAAGCTTGATTTTAACCCTTTTTGCCAAGTTAGAGCGAGTGATTAAAACTGTGCCAATTTATTTACTACTGTGTATATGAAAATCGGAAATATCCTTCTTCCAAAAAGCAGTGGGTCCTGATGTTTTTAGGTAAAGGATACCCAATCTGTAGTTAAAGCCTGGGAGTAGTTTCCAGTCAAAGAAACGCTGGAAACTTGTGAGTGGCACACAGTCTAGTTCAATGTGCCAACTCTCCAGAAGCTGAGATGAAATGGCCTGTTATTTTCTCATTGCAAGCAAATGGCATGGCAGCTCTGCCCTTATAGTCTTGCCAGGGGGAAGAAATCATGGAAGCAGATGTCTCTAATGGCTATGCATATTGAACATTGCACCTGCTCCATTGACGTTAATTCCTTCCCTGCCTCTCCATAAACCTGATGCTCAGCAGCACTCCCATTGTCTCATAATAGGCACTGCCAGCCTCCATTGGGTGTTCCAGACATCCTGTGCCCCAAGTGAGGAACCCACCACAGTTCTTAATTGAACAGTGAATGCAGTTGGTGCATCTTTTATCTCAAGAGGGTTGGAATATAAAAGCAGCGATGTGCTTCTGAGGCTTTATAAGGCTCTAGTTAGGCCCCATTTAGAATACTGTGTCCAATTTTGGACCCCACACCTCAGGAAGGACATACTAGCCCTGGAGTGTGTTAGCGGAGATTCACACAGATGATCCCTGAAATGGCAGGTTTAACGTATGATGAACGGCTAAGGATCCTGGGATTGTACTCATTAGAGTTTAGAAGGTTGAGGGGAGATCTAATAGAAACTTACAAGATAATGTATGGTTTAGAAGGGGTGGATGCTAGGAAGTTGTTTCCATTAGGCGGGGAGACTAGGACCCGTGGGCACAGCCTTAAAATTGGAGGGGATAAATTTAAAACTGAAATGAGACGACATTTCTTCAGCCAGAGAGTGGTGGGCTTGTGGAATTCATTGCCGCAGAGTGCAGTGGAGGCTGGGATGTTGGATGCCTTCAAGGCAGAGATCGACAAATTCTTGATCTCAAAAGGAATCAAGGGCTACGGGGCGAGTGCAGCGAAGTGGTGTTGAAATGCCCATCAGCCATGATTTAAATGGCGGAGTGGACTTGATGGGCCGAATAACCTTACTTCCACTCCTATGTCTTATGGTCTTATGGTCTTATCTTTGATACCTCCAGTTTCAACACCCAGATTCTTTTTAATTCACTTGTGAGATAATAGGTTATTGTTGGCCAGCATTTATTGACTGTCCCTAGCTGCCCTTAGACTAAGTGGCTTCCTAGGCCGTTTCAGAGGGAAATTGAGAACCAACCACATTGCTGTGTGACTGGAGTCACATGTAGGCCAGTCCAGGTAAGGATGGCAAATTTCCTTCCCTGAAGGGCATGAGTGAGCCAGACGAGTTTGTCCAACAATCAGCAATGATGTCATAGTCATCAGTAGATTCTTAATTCAAGTTTGTTTTAATTATTGAATTCAACTTCTACCATCTGCCATGACAGGATTCAAACCCAGGTCCCCAGAGCATTAGCAGAGTTTCTGGATTAGGAGTCTAGCAACATTATCACCAAGCCATCTAAGGTGTTGTTCCAGACCCTCAAAGGTTTTTAAGAAAAGATTTGTCAATTGATACCTTTAGCCTGGTCTATTCTGCTGTTTCCCTGACTGGAATCAATATTTTTGTTCATTTTATTAACAGCAGATTTTTCTTCCTGTAAAATAGCCCCCACAAAAGCACAATAGAATGCCATGTTCAATTTGATCACAGAGATGCATCCACATTCTTGTCAGCAAGGCTTAAAAATGTGTTGAGGAAAGGAAAAGACAAAAACACAGAATCTGATCACGTGGCTCACTGACAGGCAGATGATCAACCCTTCACAAAAATTAAATTGGACGCTTGGCCAGGTGAATGCCAGTTCAACCATGGAATTGAGAATTACAGTCATTATTGGCAAAGTAGACAGTTTGCAATGACATTTTTTGGAACTTCATTTGGAGGTTGTAGACAATTCAATGAGATGATGGAGCAAATTAGGATTTGAAAAAGCAGAGTTACTGGGATTAATTAATCTATCTGGCCATGGACATGGAATGCAGATAATGAAATATGGAATTGTCTTTCATATCCAATAAATCAACCAGACGGCATGCAGTAAGCGAATATGTACATTTCTGCCTGCTCAATGACCATATTTATGATAAAATCTCTAAAAGAGCATTTTTCAGATTTTATTCAAGCATCTATCTCCTTCAGCCATCTGCTACTAATGATCAGCTGTTGTGTTTTGGCACAGCACATTCAGGCAAACAATCCTTTCTGTGCCCAAATGTCCACGTGCTTATAAATACATTATTACCTGGAAGCGTGCTGTGAATTCTTCATTTAGAAAATACACCACTGTGTTTTTTATGTGGTATGCATTTCTGATCTTGAAAATCACTGATGCCATAATACCCACAAACTTATTGAAATATATCTTCATCTATTGCATCCAGTGAGAACAATGTTCATAATTTTCCTATACCAAATTATGTATGCAAATATTATTTCAAAGATTGAACGGTTCACTAAACACAACTAGAAAATCATTGAGACATTCTCTTTTGCATACTGTTAACTATGATAGCTCTTTTTATCTCTTCTCAAACCATAATGAGACCTGATGATTGCAAATGGATCCTGCTAACGCAATTAGACCATACAACCCTCTGAAAATGTTTGCCTTTAGTAATATCTTCAACTTCTTTTGCACCAGAATTACAGCTGTGGGGTCAACTATCCTAGTTCAACTCTCTCATGCCTCAAATCGCTTACCTTTCTGTCTCTCTCCTCTGTTAAGATCCTACTGAGCCCAAATCAAGAACCAAGCTTTGTTATTGGGCAGAAGGGAATCATTCAGCTCATCATGTCTGTACCAGCTCTCCAAATAAGCATCATGTGTAGTGGCATTCTGCCAACCTTTCCCCATAACCCTACTCATTATTTCTATTTCAATAGTCATCCAGTGCCCTCTTAAATGCCTCGATTGAATTAGTCTCCAACAAACTTTCAGGCAGCACATTTCAAACACAAACCACTTGCTGAGTGAGAAAACTTCCCACTTCACATTTACTTCTTTTGCAAATCACTTTAAACCCATGCTTCTCATTCCTAATCTTTTTACAAGCTGGAACAATTTCTCCCTGTCTATTCTGTATAGATCAGTCATGATTTTGAAAACTGTCCTAATCTCTTGTTCTTTAGCCCTGAGCAATTGCTGACTGATTGCAAGGCAATATGCAAAGTGGATAATGCAACTTGCGGCATTGCAAGCCCATGGATTGAATTAAGTGTTTGCCAGGAAAGGGGCCTCTATAGATTTTAAAGGGAACATGACTTTAGATATGTTACGTCTGAAAGTATGAAAGAAATGCAAGATAATGGGTTTGATTTTAACTTTTGTGTGAGAATGTGCAAACATGCCTGACCAAGAGTGGCAGTATGTAAGCTGGGGCAATTTCAACTGATGAGGCTCAACAAGTGCCTTCCCAACTATATCAACTGCTCCTGGCAAGGGCGGAAGGAGCTGACCAATCATTCAGACTTGGTTTGCTGGAGGTGAGTTCCAGGATTATCATCCCCAACTCAAGATACAGTTTAAGACCCTCTGATGAAGGGTCTAGGCCCGAAACATCAGCTTTTGTGCTCCTGAGATGATGCTTGGTCTGCTGTGTTCATCCAGCTTCACACTTTATTATCTTGGATTCTCCAGCATCTGCAGTTCCCATTATCACATCAAGACACAAGTAGGATGGGATTCAAAGGAGATGACAAGGGTAGTTGAAGTTAGTGCAAGGAAACGATTAGTTCTGCCCACGCACATGAACATTTAACCAAAATTTACAAACACTCACATTGCTGGCCTCTCATCTGGTGTTGTATTCAAACCTCACATTGAAAGATAGGGTTTCAAGTATGCTATTTGGATCTGATCACTGTAAAAAAGATCCTATTGAGTTGTGCATGGTCATGTTGCCTGAAATTTAAAAGTACTGTAAGCCATATTGATGCTGAAAAGTGAAGTTGAGGCTGGGTCCATCCCAGGTCTATTTTAACTGCTGCCCCACCCACCTTTTACATTAAGAAGCACACCAAGTCAGTGATTAAGATAAATAGCACAGATTTGGTTCAGAGAAGCCAGCTCAGTGCAGAATAATATGTTGATAGAAGAAGATGATGGGAGGTGGAGGGAGACTCTTCTGGAATATTCAAATTGGTTTTGTGCTGGATGACATTTCTGTACTGGAACTTCTGATGGAATTCAACAAAAAAACCCTTAGTTTCAGTTAACTAGAGACCATGAGGCATCACAGGTTAGTGAAAGGTGAGCATTTAGTTGATTTCCTCAATTAATTGTTTTCTTGATGTCCAAGAAGTTAAATATCTTGTCCATGTCTTCAAGAGAAAGGTTTGTCATAATAACAGGAAATCCCTCATCATTATCTGAAGGATCCTAGCAAGAATAAAGCTCAATTCTTTTCAACATTTTGTTTAATAATTCTTTTAGCTCATGCAGGGAGCTGCTGGAATTCAGTAATCTGAGGAAGTGCAACTGATATGATCATCAATGTCGACATAACAATAGGGATTTGAAACTGTCAGCAAAAAAGCTATCTTTAAATCATCTAGACACAATTATTGAAGTAGTCAAATAATTCTATGATGTTTCAAATGATGTAAGTTGGAGGCAATATAGTTTAATCCAGGTGTTAAACAACGCTGGGTCCTTGAACCATCTCTCCTCAGCTTTTTCTTGTTGCTATGGATAAAAGAATCTCAAAACCAGAGTCAAGATCAGATTCAAGGCTATCCAGAAGAGCTTCCACCTCAGAAGGCTACAAATTAAAACTAAAACAGTGGATTAACTTGTTTGTAAACTCTCATTTATGAATACTATCTTCTTACGGCTCACTTCCAGAATGACAAGCAAAAGATCACCTCGCAACACTTTGCTTATCATTTTGCATGATGATCAAACTTAAAAAAGATAATAATACTCTTCCAACAATTTGCAGGCAAGGATCACCTTCCACCAATCGTCACCAGAACAGGTTGTGGATAGATTCACATACGTAGCCAGCATCTTGTCCACAGAAGTTCAAATCAATGCAGAACCACTTTGTCTGAACACCAAAGCCAGATTGGTTTTTGACAAACACCATGAGTCTTTCTGGGACAAAACAGGCATCAGCTGGCAGACCAAGCTTAAATATACAAGGCTGTCATTCTGTCTGGTCTGTTTGATGCCTGTGAATGTTGAACAACATATGCACAGCACATTAAATTTCTGAATCAATTTCATCCAAGCTGAGATGGCTGATGAAGATCAGATGGTAAGGCAAGATTACTCACACCAGTGTTGTTCTCTTACAAAGCTGATGTGCCAGGCATGGATAATGAAGATACGACTGTAATGGTCAGATCATGTGGTGCAAAATGTTGTAAATGAATTCCAGGGGCAATCTTTTATGATGCACTGACAGCTTCGAAGCAATTTCATGATGGAGAACAAAAAAGATAAAAGACTCCATGAAAGCAACTCTGAAACTATGCCAAATATGTTATTAAGTTGCTCCAGATAAGAAAGTAAGCAGATAAAACCCATCTATAAAGACAGCTCCTACGTTGAGGCCTGTTGCATTGCTGGTGCTGAACGTTACTGCCAAGAGAGGAAATCTCGCCTGGGAATCCAAGATTTCCTAATTTTCACACTGAGGCACTCATTGTTACATTTTCCTTATTTACTGATAGGATTTAAAAATACATTCAAAATTTCAATTAATAACTGAAAGAATGGCATGAGGATATTTTTAAGATATTTGCACTATTGATTAAAGAATGTTTTCTCATTGTAGTCAACATATACTTTAAACAAGATAAAGGAACAAAGCCCTTCCATATTTATCACCCATTACAATGTCAATGGAATTACAGACCTTCTCACAGACAGCTTCTCAGATACTCCCCACCTGGGTTCCCTATTTCCCTGTTTTGCTAAGTCATAACTTTCAAAGACCATTTTCCTCCATTTTCAGGCAACTTCTTAAATCTAATAGTAGCTCCTGTTCTATTGATCTTCTCCCAGAAAACAGCAGTTCATAGAAGGTCACGTGATGCATATTTTTGACTAGAGACTATATCCCTCCCAGATCTGGACGGTTTACAACTGTCAATTGAGTCAGAATGTCAAAGTACTGTGGATATTTTTAATGCTTAATTCTAAATGTGTCCTGTAAAAGAGGGTAGATATGACAAAAATGGTTGCAGATGTATATTAAGTAGTTGCTTGTAGAGAGGGAGAGAAACCCACAGGCCATACATCTATGACTATGAAGGGAACTTCAAACGACGGCCCTTTCAAGGGGGAAATAGGCAAGTCAAACTACCTGGACTGTAATCTCTTGTAACTATAATGGTAATGAGGATCTGATGGCCCCCTGTTCAATAGCAAGCTACTCCAGATGTGCCAGACATAAGGCCCACCTCAGTGTTCTGGAATTATGGTGAGGTTTAAAGAAACAAAATAAACCACAAAACAGCTATACAGTCTTCAGCCTTCACACTGCCTCACCTCTCACACATTCCCCATGCCTCAGTCATGCCATCTCAGGCCACCATCTCCCATCACACCTCTATTCCTATCTATGACCCTCTGCCCAATCCCCCCCGTTATGCCTCATACCAACCGTTAACTCCCACAATGGCTCCACTGCCCAAACCCCCGTAACGTCTCATACTCTCCTTGTCAATGTTCCCATTCTTTCTATCTCATGCCCATTTATTGTTCTCAGAACAACCTGGTGCCAATCCTTGCCCCACAATCCCGGTTCTTTGCTTAAATACCTACATGCCAACTCATCCCGTGTCGACCTTGGCAAATATCAGGAACCATCTCGAGATTACATAATAACGTCCAATCTCCAGATTTCAGCTATTTCTTAAAAACAATTATTCATAAAAACCCATTCACTATATTTATATTTTTCAACTATGTAATCTATTATATCAACAAATATTTCATTCAACTGCGTAATCTAAGTGCGTTTAGAGCAGTGAAGACTGAGGGAGGGCATGATGGGGGGGGTGCAAGATTATATATGGACAGGGTGCTTGAGAACAGCTATTCCCCATTTTAAGGGGTCAATCACGAGGGGGGCACAGTTTTAGGGTAAGAGGCAGGAGATTCAGAGGGGATTTGAGAAAAAACATTTTCACTCAGAGGCTAGTGTTAATCTGGAATACACTGCATGGGAAGGCAGTGGAGGCCGGAAACATTAAACTTTCAAAAAATATTTGGATGAGCACTTAAAATGTGTTAACATTCATGGTTATGAGAATTTTGCTGGAAATTAAAATTGGCATGCCTTTAGTAGTTGTTATGTCGATGCTCAGTCAATGGGCTGGAGGGCTGTTTCTGTGCTCTATGCATCTATTACTCTATAATCCTTCATGAGAACCAGGATTAGAATTTATAGTCCAAAATCAAGGAGTCTATAATCACTTAAAGCTGTCTTCATAGTCCTAAATCAAGGAGTCTATAATTGCTTAAAGCCATCAGAATATGTGAAATGGCAGTCACCCTACTGTGAATTCAAAAATTTAAAAGCATCTGGAAACAAAATTCTGACAACAACCCTGTAGCCATTGCCAATTGTATAAAAAATTCAACTGGCTCACAAATGTCCACTTGGAAATCTGCCATCCTGATGTGGTCTGGCCTATATGTGACACTAGACCAAGTAGAAGGTAGTTGACTCTTAACTGCCCTCTAAAATATTTTAGCAAAGTCACATACATCCAGGAGGGAGTTTCCTTGAGAGGTTTAAAAATTGATTCCAGAGCCGGTGAAGTTTCATGATATCAGATTAAACATGGCCACGTAAAATACTCCCTCCCTCACGAGTTACGAACTCCATCGTGAAGGAAGCGTTTCAAGAAGGCCTTGTGAAAATGTTATCACATTGATAGGCCAATTGTACTGCACACTTCATGTCAAAGCAAAACAGCTCAGGCTTGTATTTTTGCTGTAGAAAAGCATTCATTTATGAAAGGCTTGGTGAAAGCAGGGATCTGGAAATCTGAGAACTTTGGAAGCACAGAATCCAGGGTTCATCACCACTGCCTAAATGGTGAGGCCCCAGGTTATACTAACATTTCTGTATCACTTTTAAGACAATGTAAGGGAGCCCTGCATACAGCAGTGAATTGCTGGACCAATGCTAATTCCAGTTGTGAGGACAGTTTGCTCTTTTGTTAAAGATTTCCAAAGAAGGATTCCAACCTTCATATTGGTGTAAGCCATAAAATTTGATTAGTCTGCATAATGCTGATATGGTACAATTTTCACTCCATTATTGAGCAGTGTATGATATTATTACCAAGTGACATCAATCTGCTATTCAAGAAAAGAAATGCATTTCTGTTAATGCTCCTCCTTTTAAAAAAAACACATTTTAAGTTAGATTATTTATGATCGTGATCACAAATGGTTAAATTCAATCGATTTGCTTTTAGAGGACCAAAGTTTCTCCTCAATAAAGAAATAGAATCAGTTACACAAAGAGAGCACCAGGTCTCTCAATACAGAATGTCTGGTTTAAAATCTCTTTTATGTGAGTTCAAGGTCTGTTAGAGTGTTTTTTTAAATGTAAAAATGAAACTGAACTGACCAGATGATCTGTACTACTTGCTGGAGAAAGCCATTCACTAACCCCCTACAGAGCACAGCTTGTCAAAAAATAGAATGGCAATCCATCATATGCTAGGTAACTCAACTTCAATTTAATTCAATGTTATATTTCAGAAAACAATCTCCTTCTTGTACAATTGTGTTGTATTATTGTATTGTATGGAATTCTGTTTCTGTGTGGGATTTTAACTAAGCAAATAACCATAATTACAATCAAGAAACTTTTAAAACAGCAGCATAATCAAGAAATGTTTATGAATGATTAAATGCATTTTAAAAAGTAACCAGTTGGTATGAAGATATCATTCTTCTTGTTTGTACTGGGCAAAGTCACACTGAGGTCAACTGAACATTGTTCTGTTTCTTGCATCTCATTCTGTGAGAAACATCATATGCAACACAGTCTCTTGGGAGGCAAAAGAGTGAAGTTAACATCACATTCTGTTGAAATATGGGATTCATCAGGTATTCAGAAATATCCTAATTTTGTATTGAATGCATTTTCAACATCTGATGAGGGAAATTGAATCTTTGAAAATTAATTCATTTTAAAAATATGCAAAAATGACACAAAGTTTCACATAGGATATGGAGAAAGTAGAATTTTTCTCCAGTTGAAGAAAAGGAATGGTCCAGTAATATTTGGACAGTTTTATGAGAGTGCATTAAGTTTCCTATTCACCCTTCTGCCCTGTACTTACATTCTTTCCTTCTAAAGAAGTGGAGAAAATCAATTTCCTAAGTGAGAGTTTTACTTTAAGTGATCATATTTTTGTGATATTCAATCTTCAGGAGGTGACACAGGAGCAATTAATTTGCCTCAAAGAAAGTGCTAATGTTAATTGAAACATCTGCTTATGGTGTACTGAAAAACTTACTGCACCTTATACTGGAATAGACAATGGAAATCTAATTGCATATAAGGCAAAACACAAATCTTTTCCTCAGACACTATGGTTTCATTTCTCTTCAATGCATAGTAAAGATGAAAAACATATTCCAGCTCAGAAATAATGCAAAACATTTCATACAACTTTGTAATACTTTCCTTGTTATGTCAGCAAAAAACAACAGCCATTTTGCAAACAGCAGAAACAGACAGTTTTATCTGTTGGCTGAGGGAAGGATTAGCATTGACACTTGGCGAACTCTCAGTTTTCTTTCAAATTGTACCTTGGCATCTACAACATCTGTTAGAACAAACAAATGTTGAATCAAAAGTTGACTGCTCCAATCAATGTTCCCTCTAACTGATTTTGAGGGCAAGGACAATTTCTTCATGTCCATGGTGTCTTTAAATTTCTTATGTGGTAATGTAAAGCGTCCGATTTGCGTGCAGACTGCGTGGAGAACTCTTAGATTGCTATGGCACAGCAATAGAGAAACATTGCCTCCAGATACGTAATACAAATGTTTGAACCATGTATTTTTCGTTAAATCAGCATCTTATATTGATTTAACTATGTAATCAATAAATCATTGAAATCCTATTGACTGAGAATGCATCAATGAAAGGTCAAAAAGTAGCTTTTTGAAGACAGATTTAATTACTAAGATTCATGTGCTTCACCATAATTTGTTAACTAACGCCATCAGAAGAGTGGAAGTAAAGAAGTTCCTTATTTTGAAAAGATAATTTCCCTTTCTCTCTGAAAATTGTAATGGAACTATGTTATGAGGTAAAAGAACCCAAATAAAAATATACAGATAGACTAATAGTTTTGTAAAAAGAGACTGGTTTTTATTTTCCCGATGCAGGTTAATCATAGAACTTTAGAGCATCTATGGTGCAGAAAGAGGCCATTCATCCCATCATTTCTGCACTATCCAGAAAAATTAGCATCCATTTGACTCTCACCTTCTAACACTGGTTCACCTGCAGATCCAGGTATCTTTAAAGGGTGTTGAAGGTTAGTACCTTCAAAACTGACAGCAAAAGCCAAGATACCCAGCACCCACTGAGTTAAAAAGATCCTCCTCATACCAATAATTTTAAATCTGTGCCTCCAATAATTGATCTCTCCATCAGGTGAAACAGGACTTTCTTATTTATTGTATCTAGGTCCTATCATAATTTTGTAAGCCTCGATAAAGTCACTGTCATCAACCCACAGTCTCCGCTGCTCTAAGGATGACAACACCAGCCTGTCCAATCATTCCTCATTGATACAATTTCCAAGCCCTCATGACATTCATATAAGCCTCCTTTGTATTCTCACTAGACCAATTCTGTCCTTCCTGTCATGTGATGATCAGAACTCTACACAATGTTCCAGCTGTGGCCTAATCAGTGTCTCACATTGTGCTAGAATTACGGTTTTTTCGTTCACTTATGGTATGTGAGTTTTGTGGCTGGCCAGCATTTATTGCCCATCTCTAGTTGTGTTGAGAAGGTGGTGATGAGCTGCCTTCTTGAACCGTAGAAGTCCACTTACTGTAGGAGGACTCAAAATGCCCTAAGGGATGGAATACCAGTATTGGACCCAGCAACACTGGTACAGTGATATATTACCAAGTCAGGATGGCGCATGGCTTAGAAGGGAGTTTGCAGATGGTGGTGTTCCCATGTATCTGCTTCCCTTGCCCTTCTAGATGCAAGTGGTTGTGTGTTTGAAAGGGCTGTCTAAGGATCTTTGCTGAATTCCTGCAGTGCACCTTGTAGATAGTATGCACCGCTGCCATTGAGAATCAGAGAGAATGGATGCTTGTGGATGTCGTGCCATTCACGTGGGTTGCTTTATCCTTGATGACATAAAGCTTCTTGGCTGCTGTTGGAACTGTGCTGATCCAGGCAGGTGGGGAGTATCCCATGACATTCCTGACTTGTGCCTTGTGGATGGTGAACAGGCCATGGGGAGTCAGGAGGCAAGATACTCACTGCAGTAGACCTAACCTCTCACCTGCTCGTGTAGCCATTCTATTCAGGCGACTAGTCCAGTCATATTTCTGGTCAATGGTAACCCCAAGGATGTTGATAGTGAAGGGTCAGTGATGGTTATACCATTGAAGGGGTGGTGGTTAGATTGCCTCTTGTTGGAGATGATCATTGTCTGGCATTTGTATGGTATGAATGTTAATTACCATTAGTCAGCCCAAGCTGGGATATTATCCAGATATTGTTGCATTTGAACATGGACTGGTTCAGTATCTGAGGAGTGGCAAATGGTGCTGAACATTGCACAATCATCAGTGAGCATCCCCACTTCTAATTTTGAGATGAAGGGAAAGACATTCATGAAGCTTCTGAAGATAGTCGGGTCTGGGACGCTACTGTCAGGAATCCCTGCAAAGATATCCTGGAGCTGAGATGACTGACCTCCAACAACCACAACTATCTTTCTTTGTGCCCGGTATGAATCCAACCAGTGGAGAGTTTGCCACCAATACCCATTAATTCCAGTTTTGCTTGAGCTCCCTGATGCCACATGCAGGCAAATACTTTTCTCTGTATGCCATGCACTTGTTTGTTTCTGACCAGTCTGCCATATGGTGCTTTATTAATTCCATGTAGACAATATCTGCTGCATTACCCTCATCAATCCTCCTTGCTATTCCTCAAAGAATTAAGTTATAAAATCTTGATCTTCTCTTAACAAAGCCACACTGACTATCACTGATTCGTCTGTGAATTTTTATGTGAATGTTTATTCTGTCACTCAGAATAGATTTCAATAATTTATCAATCATCAATTTCAGGCATACCAGTCCAACGTTATTTTATCTATCCCTTGCATCCTTTTTAAACAATGATATGACATTTGCAAAAGTCTAATCCTCTGGCACATCTACTGCATTTAGTGAGGATTAGAAAATGATCCTCAGCGCATTCATAAATTCCTCTGAGCATCCTTTCACATCCTGGGTCACAAACTATCCAGCCCTGGTGAATTATCCACTTTCAAAAATGTTAGTCCCTCCAGTAATTCTTCTCACATTATGCTTATTGAAGCTTTCACACTCATCCTCTTTATAACTAGAATGTCTATATCATCCCTCATTTTTGTGAAGACAAAGACCAAACACTCATTAATTACTTTGTCTACATTTTGTGCACCCATGTTAGTTACCCAGCAGATTTCTGATAGGCCCAATACTTTCCTTAGCTTGCCTTTTGATCCTAATATGCTGAGAAATATCTTTGGGATTTCCTTGATTTTACCTGCCAATGTGTTGCCATAAACTCTCTTTGATTTCCTCACTTCTTTTCTCATTTCATCCTTTTATTTTCAATACTCCTGAAGTCTTTCTGTAGTATTGAAACTTCTGTGACTGCCATTAACTTTCTTTTTCAGCTTTATCCTTCATTGTGTGCTAACTCTTTGTGAGGCATGAGTATACTGTGCATACAGAATCCTTAATTTTGAATTTTTATTTGTCAGAAATTTTCATTCAAGTAGCTGTGTCCTGTTTGACTAGATGACCTCTCGGCTTCATAAAATTTGTCTTCTACCAATTTAGAGCTTTTACTTACTGCTCTGTCAGTGTTCTTTTCCATCATAATGCTAAATCTAACTGTATTATGGTCCGTGTGTCTGAAATGGTCACTCACTGCTACTTTATCCACCTGCCCAGCTTCATTTCCAAAGCGTAAACCTGTAATTGTTCCCATCTCATTGTGCTTGTTGTGGCTGGCTAAAATAAAGTTTAAAAACCAAAAGAAATGCAGATGCTGTAAATGAGAAACAAGAATAGAAATTGCTGGAAATGCTCAGCACATCCGGCATCAACTATGCAGGGAAGTCAGAGGTAGTGTTTTGGATCAAGTAACCCTTCCTCAGAACTCAATCAACCTGAAATGTTAACTCTGACATCTCTCCACATATGGTGCGAGACCTGCTGAGTTTTTGCAGCAATTTCTGTTTTTTTGTAAAAAAAATGTTTTCTCGAAAGCAGTTCAAGAATGTTGTGCCCTCTGTGCCATTCTCACTGCATTGATATTAACGTAGTTGAAATTACCAGTTATGTTTTCCCTTTTTTCTGATTTTGCACTCAGAAATCTGAAGATAAATTTGTCTCCCACAATTTGAGAATCTGCTGTTAATTCATAGTTTTGAGGTTGTCATTAAAACTCATGTGGTGTATTAATTGCCCTTTGAGAAGAAAATCTGCCCTCTTTATCTGGTCTGGCCTACATATGATTGCAGGCCCACAGCAATGTGATTGACTCTTAACTGCCTTCCAGGCAATTAGGGATAGACAATAAATGCACTTAGCCAGAGATGTTCACATCCCATGTGTGAATTTTTCTAAAAGTCCTCATAGTCAACATTGGGGAGCACAGCGCATCAGTGCAAGTGAAAATGCTGAAGCATTTGCAATAACCTTCAGCCAGAAGGTTTATGTGAAAGAACCCTTTTGGCCTTTCCTGAGATCTCCAGCATCATCAGTGCCAGAAGTAACACCATTTACTCCAGGTGATATCAAGAAGTGGATGAAGGTACTAGATACTGCAAAGAATATGGGCTGTAACAGTTTTTCAGCAATTGTACTGAAGACATGCTCAGAACTTGCTGTGTCCTTAGATAAGCTGTTCCAGTCAAACTACAACAACATGAAAAACTGCGCAGGAATGTCCTGGCACAATAAGTAGGACAAATCCAACCCGGCCAATTACTGCCTTATCCATCTACTTTCAGTCTTCAGCAAAGTGTTGAAATTGATTAGAAACAGTGCTATCTAGAGCACCTACTCAGCAATAACCTGCTCAGAGATGCTCAGTTCAGTTTTTGCCAGGACCACTGATGTCATTACAGCCTTGGTCAAACATGGACAAAATAGCTGAACACTAGATGTGGGTTAGAGTGACTATGCTTGACATCAAGGCAGCAATTCAATGTGTTCAGCATCAAGGAGCCCTAGCAAATAGGTATCAAGGGGAAAATAAAACCAGACTGGTTGGATCTTATCTATTGTTAAGGAAGATGTTTGTCTGAGGTCAATTATCTCATTCCCAGAACATCACTGCAGAAGTTCTTTAAGGTAGAGACTGAGGTCCAACCATCTGCAGCTGCTCCATCAATGACCTTCATAAGGTCAGAAGTGTGTACGTTCCCCAATGATAGCATAATGTTTAGCAGTATTAATGATTCCACAGACTCTGAAGCAGTCCATGTTTGCATACAACAATTCTTGGGCAACATTCAGACTCAGAGTGATAAGTGGCAAGGACCATTCACCATTCACAAGTGTCACATAATGACCATCTTAAACAAGGTTATGCCTAACCATCATCCCTTGACAATCAGTGGCATTACCATCACTGACACCCCCATTATCAACTTCTTGGGGCTTAACATTGACCAGAAACTGAACTGTCCCAGTTATATGAATACTGGGGCTACAAGTACCAGTCAGAGGCTGGAGATTCTAGGAATTTCTAACTCCCCATTGCACTTGCACGATTCAGGAATGTGATGGAATACTCTAGCTTGCTGAATGAGTACAGCTCAAACAAAAAGCTTGACATTATCCAAGGCAAAACAACCTTTTGACTGACACCCTATTCATTATCTTCCATATTCATCCCCTTCACCAACAATGCATTGCAATAACTCACAAAGGCTCCACCAACAGCACCTTCCAAATGCGTGACCTGTCCCACCTAGAAAGCCAAGGCCAACTGTTGGATGTTACCCCCTGGAAGTTCACTTCCAAGCCGCATGCCATTCTAACCAGATGGTGCATTACCATCAATGTCCACCTCTGATTGGCCAGAGCCTCCTATGCTTGGGATGTCTGTGGTCAGGGCAGTAAATCTCAGCAAAGGTCCAACTGTGGCCTCTTAGGTATCTGATAGACGCTTAATTTGTTTGGGCCTTCCTCAATGAAGTGACATTCTCTGAACAGTGATTGCCAACAATTGTTAAAATGTGTACAACAGTGGAATCTGGAATACACCTCTCCTTGTAAAGTTGTAGCAAGGACACTGTGCACTCAGGGACGCACACAAAACTCATGGGCTGGGCCAGGCTGTATTTTCACTTGCTGTCATAGTTCTCACTACTCTAACTCTACCTATGCCGATTGGATCCCTGCCTTATGTTGCTGTTTTGCAATTTTCCCCCTTCATAAGAGATACCAGGCTCATGTTCCTGCTGTCTTGCCCTGCCTTTTAGTGTAGAGGCAAAGCCAGGATGCTTGTATTGGTTGTCAGCACTCCTTAGTCATGTCAGTCAACAGTCACACTGGAAGAGTACAGTACAGGAACAGGTCCTTTGACTTACCAACACCTGTGTGACTATTGGGCTGGCCGTTTATTGCAAATCTTTGTAGAATTTAACCTTCACCATCTGCCATAGTCAGGTTTGGACCCAAATTCCTGGAACTTATTTGAAAAGATGGGAGTCTGAAAGTTAACAACATGGATTGTGGTGTTAATAAGGCATTTAACAATAAGTAATGAGTGTTAATTGACATCTGGCCACTGCTTAATGAGAATCTGCTTATTAGACAATGGAGCGCGATGATCTTGATGTCGAGATGACCCTCACTACTCTTGTCTCCCATTTCTCTACATATCTTGCCATAGGCGATGTTATGTAGACCCTGTCTTGTAATTTTCCTCACACTTGATGATTTGGGATCCAATGTTAATTTTCCAAAATAATATTACGTTAATGTTAGTCAATTGATTTTATCAAATGACACTGTCTCTTGCAAAAAAATTCACATATGTATATGCGTAATGAATCTCCTGTGAAGCCAAATAAAGCAAGATCTCTACTGCCATTGTGTCGTCTTAAATAGGATTTGAGTTCATATCGGCTGCAAAGTTGGTTGAGAGCAGCTGTGAAAGTATTGCTTATTAATGGACATGGATTCCAGTCAAATGGATCCAGGTGGGAGCTATTATTGAAAGTATATGGTTACAAAATGCTTCCACCCACTAACAGATAACAGGGCAGTATTTTAGAGCCAAATATTTTGGATAATACGTGCCACCTGGGGATTCCTTTCTTTACTGTTTTCAGCACTAGCTTGAGGTCACATAACAAGAAAATAACTCCGATAAAAAAATAATATATTTTCTACTGGTAGGCATGTCAGCCTGCACTGCTGTAACACACCTCCCTGTGGCCAGTCATGTAGAATGCTGTCAACTACTCACTTATCTACCATTTCAATTTAGGAACAGTGTATTACACAGTCCTGTCAAAATTAAAGGGAGAAATTTGGAATTTGAATGGAAGAAATTTGGAAGAAGGCCATCTAATAAGAACTGAGGTGAGGAGCCTAGAGGTGTTCAATATCATGGGAGTCTGGATAGAGTGGATAGGGAGAAAGTATTTCTCCTGGTGGATGATTGAGGACACCAGATAGAGGTGAGTGACCAAAAAAATGCAAAATCAACCAGAAGAGAATGTTTTATTGTGCAACAAGTGGTTAGGATTTAGAACACACTGCCTGAGCAGAGGCAGGTTCAATCACAGCTTGCAAGAGACAATTTGGGAATTTGAAGAAAACAGTCTGCAGGGAAAAGGGGAAACCAGCTGAAGTTGAATGGACACAGTAAACTAACCATTGTCTTCTATACTGTAATCACACTATAATTACAGGAATCTATGAGATAGATTATGAGATGAATTGGGAAAAGTTGGCATAATTGGGGAACAGTGACAAATGTTTGAAAATATCTAATGTTTGCAAAGGGTTTAGATAAGGCAACATAAAATTTGGTGATAAAATGATAACTTTAATTACATTTTTAGTGCAATGAATTCATGACAGCTAAGGAATGGAGTGACAGTTGATTGTAATGTCAAACCTGAGAGCCTTCTAAATATACAGTCACCAGATTTATAATATTCCCTTTTCACTGCATTTTTTCAAACAAAGCTCTAGGACCTTTTCGGTGCTACGTATTTTTGATTCATACTTTAAGAATACATTTTGATTGATTTCACGCCTACACTAACAAGCCGTCATTAAAATTTTATACTGAGGCATTTAGATAATTTTCAAACAAGATTGAGGAGAGAAATGATACAGGTTCATAAAGTAACCAAATGGATGGAAGCTAAATTTAATAAGAGCAATGGCTGAAAGTTTAGAAGTCACATAAGAATTTGCAACATATCACAAGAAACATTTTCTTGCACCATTTTATAATAGACATGTAGAGCTGATAAGTTAGTGATATGTCTATCTCTAAAGAGAAAGTTATAGGGGTTTAAATATTAGAGATGCTCCAAATATTCAAGTATTTAAGACATTAATTTTTACATTATAAATGAAGCGCTTTTCTCATGATGGCTTAGTGATTAGCACTGCAGCCTCGGGGACCAAGGTTCAGTTTGAGCCTTGGACAACTGCATGCACAAAGTTTGTACATTCTACCTCTATCTGTGTGGGTTTACTATGGGTGTTCCTTTCTCCTCCCACAGTCCAAAGTTGTGTTGATTAGGTAGATTGCAAATTCAGAGTTATGGGGAGAGGGTGGGGTCTGTGTCTGGATGGGATGCTTATTGGAGGATCAGTTGGACTGAATGGCCTCTTTCCACACTGTAGGGATTCTAGTCAATGTGTATCTGTTTAGTATCACCAAAAATATCACCAAATCCAGTATTGTGATGTTGCAGTACTGAAAACATAACCCTTTGAAATAAAAAGGTAGTGATAATCAGTTGGTTGCAACATCTTAGGTTTTTACCCTTGGCAGTGAAGCAATTGCATTTACTGCTGATCTCAAAGAAAGGTATTCGTAAAGATCTAATGTTGTCTGTACTATGGATTTCCCCTTTCCTAGCATTAGTTTCTATCTGGGTGTTTAGTCAAGGGGTTCACTAGGTGCGTAACAGTGCTGCCATCAAGCATGGAAAGTGTACAGTCACAAAACAATATTCTCCCAGATGGAAGTCTGAAATATTCAGGTCTCATTACACTGATACAGTACATTTACAGAGCCTGATAAAATAAAGAAATCATAACTTCATCTGTTTGTGGTTTTACGTTGCCATGAGTTTCAACATGTGCTGTGTGAGATTACTTTAAGAGTTGAATATGCTAATAAGCTAAGGCCAAATTATACCATGTGATGACAGCCATTAGGTCTCCAAGGAGTAGCAGGCTAGAATCAGGAAGTAACCAAAAAGTTGCCATATAATTGCAAGTTACCAGTTTGCCTGTTAAATAAACCCGTTTGAGATTTCCAAGGTAATTAATGTTGTGCTCCTTATTAATCTAACTGAGGGTGGTCATCCTGCGTTAAAGAAAACAATGTAAAAATACAACACGGTGATCAAAAGGTGTTTTATTTTCTAATGAACGAGTGTAATGATGCAAACTACAGGAAAATGTCATGGACAAGTTTTGAAGCGGCACAGAAGATACACGTACACTGGAGCATCAGTAACACAAATCTCTCCACAAACGACACTATACAAACAGTGAATATATAATTTGTATCAAGCTGGCCATGTTCAATGGTCCATGCAGGGGGTGAATCAGTTCCAAACTGGGCTAAAGAAACTGCAGGGTCACCAAGACAACCTTGGGTGTCAATCCCATCCAAACACAAATAATGAGAAAAGCAGTAAAACTTGAGCCAAGGCCAAAAGTGGCACTGGGAAGAATTTTTTCAAAAAGTGAAAGAAGTATAGCAGCTGCATTGCTGGATCTCTGCATGATGAGACCATATATCCTTCCTATTATATTTGCAAAATACTGGGATCATCAGGAAACCAGGATTGGGGTTGTTCTTCAATCCATCACATTTCACAAGCACCAAGCAACAGATTTTTTTTTAAACTTTGTGAAACGAATTTGGGAGTGATCATCTCTGCAAATGTTTGTGAGAGTCTTCACTTTAGCATGCACCATTGAATTAATTCCCCTGTATTATTCATTCATAAAATACTGTGTTTACAAGTATGAAGTGATCTGTTACTCATACTTAACCTTGCCTGTTGTCAAGTTGAAGTCAGAGATAAAGTTTTACCACTGCACGCTCAAATGTCTGAACAATACCTGTCATTAACAATCTTGTGCATCGGGAACAAAACCCTTCAAAAATACCCCACTAGTGGTCAACTTGTCTGTTTCTAACCACTTCTAATATAATTATTATTTTAGTTCAACAAGTGAAACTTTAAAGTATGTCTTAATATTTGTATAGTCTTCATCATGCAAAGGAGCATTTCATTTCAGAACTTATTATCAAGGGGAAAGCAAGAAAAATCTAAACCAGCTAACCACCACCCATTATCAGTAAGGTGATGCAAGAGGTCATTTACAATCCTACCAAGTGGCACTTACTCAGCAATACCTGCTCACTGACACTCAAGTTGGGTTCCATCGAGGCCACTCAACTCTTGAACTCATTGTGGCCTTGGTTCAAATATGGACAAAAGAGCTGAATTCAACAGAGGAAATGAGTAACCGTGCCTGCTTTTGACATGGAGGATGCATTTGACAGAGTGTGACATCAAGGAGCCCTAGCAAAATTGGAATCAATGGGAATCGGGGGAGAACTGCCCATTGATTGGAATCAAACCAAGTACAAAGGAAGATGAGATAGTAAGAAATGCCAATACTGGAGTCAGAGAAAGCACAGTGTGGAGTTAGAGGAACACAGCGGGCTAGGCAGCATCAGAGAAACAGGAAGCACAGTGTGGAACTGAAGGAACACAGCAGGCCAGGCAGCATCAGAGGAGCAGGAAAGCTGACGTTTCGGGTCAGGACCCTTAGATTTTCTGAAGACGGGTCCTGACCTGAAACGTCAGCTTTCCTGCTCCTCTGATGCTGCCTGGCCTGCTGTGTTCCTTCAGCTCCACACTGTGTTGTAAGCCGAGAAATGGTTGTTTGATACTGCACCTGAAAATCTGATCATAGAAAGCTTCTAACACCAGAGGATCTACAATCCAGGGACATTGCTTGTTGGTTGGACACAGACTTATTTACATGGAGCAAATAATAGATTTCCATAACATATTGAGGAGATTTGGGCGCATTGTAGCTGCAGCCAAACCTCTCTAAAGCCTAAACTTCCACAAACTTTTACATCATGTATTTGGTTTTCTCCCTGGTTATTTCTACTTGTTCGCAAATAACATTAAAAATCAAGCACTTTATTTTAAATAATGAAGACAGGAATATCGTGTGAATCTCCTATGAAATTCTCTCTTGACAATTGAAACTTGAATGCTTTTTAAAAATAGCTTATGTTGCTAAGCGCATTATTAATTATATGGTATTGTCTCTATAGCTCAATTCAGCATAGTGGATAAACTTCAAAAACATTTTGTTTTCAGTCCACGAATGGAATATATTGAATAATAAAAATGTTGAGAGCTGTTTCTCGTGAGCATTCTGTTGAATAATTCATATCGACTTCTTCAAAAAATGTATGATTCAACCGACTAAATTAGAAAACAATGTGACAACAGATGCTGTGGGGAAAGCATTTACTTTCCGGCAGCTTCATGTATGTAAGATCAATGATAGTCTCATAATTAGAACCAAATGTGCCACATTTGTGGTTTAAACCAGTATGCAAAGGAGAATGTTACACATGAATGTTAAGGAACATTTTTTGAAAAATATCCCACTCTCCTCAATCGCCCCTCTCACCTCTCAAGCCCCCTTTTCCCCATGGGCTTCTACAAAATCCATAAACAAACAGCTTTGTTAACTCCGTTAGATAAATATTATTGTGTAATTGAAGGTAATAGGGATGTGTATATACAAAGATTATTAAATAATCTTAAGTGGTTAGTAATGTTCTGCCATTCATTTCAATGTAGACTGGGTAATTTTCACTACATATTTAAAATATATAAACAGATTAACAGTGGCCGGTTAAAATATAAATTCCATTGATACTGGCTGCAACTCTTGAACAGCAAGAATTTGCATTTATATACAGTATTCTTCATGTGAATGAATGGCTCAACATGCACTGAAGGGAAGATGTAGAAACAGAGCAATGACTACAGGAATTTAGAGAGACAACTGAAGGAAAACTTACATTGATCTCTGTAGATTAGACAAAAGGTAACATAGGAAGTTAGTTTTGGAATTTGGCTCTCGGTCTTAAGTACTGCTTGTGATTCACTTCAGAGAAGTAATGAAATTTAGAATGATGGAAGTTATATTTGTCTGAGAATTTTAATCCAGTATGGTTCCATTGATGTTACTGGAAATGTTTTATCTTCCTCAGGTTGCAATCTTTATTAATTATGTTGTGATTTCCATTTAATATGAATGATATGCCTGTAAGTGGCATTTTGAAAAGTATGAGCACTTCTGAAAGGTATTTTACAAAAATTCTTGCAAGGCACCTGATGTTGGATATCTCCGAGAAACACAAATTAATTAATAGTGGATAGAAATTCAGACTCTTATGGCAAAAGAAAGGACAACAATCCAGCAGCGATCAGTGTAAAAACAATCAGAAAAGATTTTCCTGTCATTTTGTTGCTAGACCAAGCAAGGGGAACTTGCAAAAGAAAATGATAGTCTTGAAATAAATTTGCTGGTGAAGTCAGTGCAATATAAAAGAGCGGGAACTATTGTTGTTCGGGACTTTGTGCAATGGAGCAGGACTGTTGAATTCTGGATTGATGAAGTCTTCTATGGACAGAGGTGGGACAAACAGTATAGACATCATTTACAAATGATTCCTTGAGGGCCTGGATGAAGGTAGATTTACTAGCAGAATGGCAATACACCACAGTTGGCAGGCTATAACTAATGGAATGCCACAAGGATCAGTGCTAGGCAAAAATTATTTAAACTTTATACTAATGAATTAGACAATTAAACAAATAGTAATACACAGCAAGTTTGCAGATGATGCCAAGCTAGGTAAGAATGTAAGCTGTGATGAGGATACAAAGTAGTGTTGAGGAGGTGGGGAAACTACAGAAGGAGTTAGACCAGCTAGAAGTGGCAGACGGAATACCATGTGGGAAAGCGTGAGATAATGTACTTTTGTAGGAAGAATAGAGAAGTAGACTTTTTTGAAATGGGAAAGTGCTAAAAAATCTGAAGCAGAAAGGGTCTGAGGAGTCCTCTTGCATGATTGTTTTAAGGTTAACATGAAGGTTCACTTGGCAGTTAGGAAAACAACATTAGCATTCATTTCATGTGGGTTAGTGTACAAGAGCTAGGGTATACTGTTCAGGCTGTATAAAACTCTGGTCAGACTGCAGTGGGAGTATTATGAGCAGTTTTAGGCCCCATATCTAAGACAGATGATGCTGGCCTTGGAGGGGATCCACAGGAGCTTTACAAGAATGATCCTGGGTATGAATGGCTTGTTATATAAGCATTAGTTGAGGACTCTGGGTCTGTATTTGGAGTTTATAACGATGCACCACCCACAAATGAGAGAGTTTTTACAGGGAATGGGCATTCAGCACAGACTCATGAACTGTACAGGGCATATCTGCAGAGTCCCCATTCCGTGGCTACCCTAATGCATTACCCTGATGCCTCTGTGTGCGGCAGCTCCCTGTCACAGACATTGCTGATCAATTCATTGACGGCTAGACCTTTGGACACAGAGGCTGCAAAAGGATTGAAATATTGAATACTAAGGATGATGGACTTTGCTGTACATGGCAGCTGTCACCTCTGGAGGCATACAGACGGTCACATGATTTACCACACCAAGGTGGCTTCTGAGCAATTTTCTTCAATTCAGTCATGTAATGGCAACATCCGTGGCTGGGATAGCATTTATTGCTCACCTCTAATTGCCCTAGAGAAGGTGCCTTCTTGAATTGCTGCAATCCATCTGCTGTAGGACATCAGGGATGACTTTCAAGGATTTTGACCCAGCGATTGTAAAGGAACAGCAAAATATGTCTAAGTCAGGATGGTGAATGGCTTGCAGAGGAAGTTGCAAGAGATGCTGCTCTCCTTTATCTGCTGCCCTTGTACTTTTAGATGGAAATGGTGATGGGATTGAAAGATGTTGACTAAGGTTCCTTGGAGAATTTCTGTAGAGCATCTTGTAGATAGTACACACTGTTGCTACAATGGATGTTTGTAGATGTGGTGCCAATTAGTTGGGCTGTTTTGTCTGCGATGGTGTCAAGCTTCTTGAGTGTTGTTGGAGCTGCACTCATCCAGGCAGTTGGGGAGTATTCCATCACACTCCCGACCGTTGCCTTGTACATGGTAGACAGGTTTCAGGGAGTCAGGAGGTAAATTACTTACTGCAGGATTCCTAGCATCTAACTCGCTCTTGTAGCCACATTATTTCTATGACAAGACCCGTTCAATTTCTTGTCAATGGTAACTCCTAGGAGGTTAATTGTTGGGGATTCAGTAATGGTGACATTATTGAATATTGAGGGATGATGATTCTCCTTTTTTGCAGATGCTTATTACCCATCATTTGTGTGGCACCCATGTGGTTTCTGTATCCCAGATACCCATGTGCCCTTCTAGTCCCCCCAAGCATTTGGATGCTTTACTTGTTTGCTGACCCAACAGGGTCTGTTCCTGCCTCGGGCTGAGGAGGTTCCTGGTCTCCAACAGGCCTCCAAGTGCTCCCAACCTGGCGTGTCTCTCCCCTGATCCACTGTAGAGCAGCCATAGTGAAGTCGTCACCAGATTGTATTCCCACGCTTTCTGCATTTACCATTCCAGGAAGGTGTCAATTTGTAGGCTGGTACAGGAGGCATTCTTGCTGGTGCTTCCTTTGAGGCCTCGGAATTTTTGTTCTCAGAGGCAGATTGAGTGGCTTCTGGAGTAGATATGGAGTCACAGAGTCCTACAGCATAGAGACAGACCCTTTGGTCCAAACTGGTCCATGCCATTCAAAATGTCCATCCACACTAAGACCATTTCCCAACTCATTGCATACGCATGCCACCGTCAGTGTGAAAAAGTTGCCCCTCAGATTTCCATGTATATTTTTCCTTCTTACCTTAAACTGATGCCCCTTAGTCCTCGATTCCCCAACCCTGAGAAAAAGACTGAGGACTTTCACCCTATCGATGCATCTGATGATCTTATACATTTCTATAAGATCCTCCCTCAGTCACTATGCTCTAAAGAAAAATGTCCTAGAAATGTCCTAAACTTTTCCTATAATTCAGTCCCTTGAGTCCTGGCAACATCCTTGTAAATTTCTTAGGCACTCTTTCCAGTTTAATAACATCCTTCCTATAGCAAGGCAACCAAAACTGAACACAATACTCCAAGTGTGGCCTCACCTATATCATGTACAACTACATTATAACTTCCCAACTTTGGTACTTAATACCCTGACTGATGAAGGCCAGTATGCCTAAAGCCTTCTTCATGGCTTTGCCTACCTGCGACTCAACTTTCAGAGAGCTGTGCACCTAAACTCCAAGGATCCCTCTTCCACTACACTCCTTAAGGCCCTATCATTCACCACGAAACTACTACGTGGATTTGACTTTCTAAAATGCAACACCTCACACTTATCTATAGTGAACTCCATTTGCCATTTCTTGGCCCACTTCCCCAGCTGACCAAGATCCTGCTGCAATTTCTGATAACCTTCCTCACTGTCCACGATAATGCCTAGTTTAGTGTTATATGTAAACTTACTGATCATGCCTTGTACATTCTCATCCAAATCATTAATTTAGATAACAAACAGCAATGGGCCCAGCACAACCCCTGAGTCATAGGTGTCCAGTCAGACAAGCATTCTTCCAATTTGAACCTGTTCTACCTACCATCAAGCCAATTATGTATCCAATTTGCAGCTCTCCCTGGATTCCATGTGATCTAACCCCCCAGAACAGCCTACCATGTGGAACCTTATCAAAGGCCTTACTGAAAAACCATATAGACTATATCTACTGCCCTGCCCACATCAACCTTCCTGGTCACTTTATCAAAGAACTCTAACAATTTTGTGAGGCACAATCTCCCACACACAAAACTATGCTGACTATTCCTAATCAAACCCTATCTTTCCAAATGCTTGTACATCCTATCCCTCAGAACCATCTCAGGTAACTTACTTACCACAGATGTTAAGTTTATTAGTTGATAATTCCCAGATTTTTCTTTGTAGCCCCTCTTGAATAACAGCACAACATTTGCTACCCTCCAGTCTTCCAGGACTTCACCCATGGCTAACGATAATGCAAATATATCAGCCAGGGCCCCCTGCAATTTCTTCCCTAGCCTTTTGCAGGGTTCTTGGATATATCTGGTCAGGGCCAGGTGATTTATCCACCTTTGTGCATTCTAATACTTCCAACACCACCTCTATTGTGATATGGACTGTCTCCAAGATATTGCCACTAACTTCCCCAAGTTCCCAAGTCTTCATGTCTTTTCTCACGACAAACATAGAACAGAAGTATTCATTGAGGACCTCATCCATCTCTTGCAGTTCCACACATATATGTCCACTTTGGTTCTTGAGGGATCCTATTCTCTCTCTAGTTATTGTTTTATTTTAAAATACTTAAAGAATCCTTTTGGATTCACCCTAACCTTCTCAGTGAAAGCTATCTCATGCCTCCTTTTCACCCCCCTGATTTCCTTCTTCAGTAAATTCCTGTATCCCCTGTATATCTCCAGGGATTCTCTTGATCCAGCTACCTGTATCTGAGCCATGCCTCTTTCATTCTTTTTCCAGTCAAAGCCTCAATATCTCTTGTGATCCAGGGTTCCCTACCCCTGCCAACCTTGCCCTTCATCCTCACAGGAACATGTAGACTTTGAACTCTAGCTATCACACTTTTAAAGGCCTCCCACGTGCAAGGGGTTCCTTTGCCTACAAACGAAATACTCCAATCAACTCCTGCAAGCTCTTGTCTAATTCCTTCAAAATTTGCCTTGCTGCAATTTGAAACTTGAACCCTTGGGCCAGTTTTGTCTTTTTCCATTACTATTTTAAAATTTATAGAACTATGGTCACAGGTCCCAAAGTGCTCGCCCAATGTTGCCTCAGTCACCTGTCCTTCCCTATTTCCCAACAGTAGAAGAACCTTTCCCCTTCCAGAGAAGGACCCTCTACATAATTTCCTCAACACATTTAACAAATTCCACCCCATCTAAGCCCTTAACACCATGGCATCCCAGTCTATGTTAGGAAAGTTAAAATCCCACACTATGGCAACCCTATTACTCCTGCAAGTCTCCCCACTCTCCTTGTACATTTGTTCCTCTAATTTTTGTTGACTATCTGTGGGTCCCTGATATAACTACAATAATGTCACCATCCCCTTTTTATTTCTTATCCCCACCCACAAAGCCTCACGGAATGATCCTTTAGTTATTTAATCTCTGACTACTGCTGTGATTCTCCCCTTAATCAAAAGTACAACTCCCCTCCCCTCTTTCCTCCACATCTGTCCTGCCTAAAGCACCTGTACCTGGCACATTAAGCTGCCAGTTCTATATCTCCCTTAGCTACGATTCTGTAATGGCTATAATATCCCAGTCCCATGTACCTATCCACACACTGAGTTCATTGGCCTTACCTGTCAAGCCGCTTGCAATGAAACAGATGCAAGTTAATCCAACAGGCATTCCTCACTCCCTGTCTTGCTCCATCCTAACCTGCCCCTTGAACATGACATTTCTGATTACTGTATCTCCTTCCAGCTTTGTACTTGTCTCCTGCTGTTTAAGATTCCCGACCACCACCACCCCCCCACCCCCCACTACCCCCACCAATCTAGTGTAAATGGCCCCATGCAGCAATAGCAAATTTGTCTGCCAGGATATTCGTCCCCTTCCAGTTCAGGTGCAACCCATCTCTCTTGGACAGGCTACCTCTGCCCCAGAAAAGATCCCATTGATCCAAGAATCTGAATCCCTGGCCCATGCATCAATTCTCTAGCCACACATTCATCTGCCATATCCTCCTGTTCTTAACCCCATGAGCAAGTGGCACTGGAAGAAATCCAAAGATTACCACCTTTGAAGTAACAAGGTGTAGAGCTGGATGAATGCAGCAGGCCAAGCAGCATCAGAGGAGCAGGAAAGCTGACGTTTTGGGCCTAGACCCTTCTTCATTTCTGAATGTCAGCTTTCCTGCTCCTCTGATGCTGCTAGGCCTGCTGCATTCATCCAGCACTACACCTTGTTATCTCAGATTCTCCAGCATCTGCAGTTCCTACTATCTCCGAAACCTCCTTTGAGGTCCTGGTGTTTAACATTATTCACAGAAGTAGCCTGGCCATTTTTCCAGGGATGTTAGAAGTTTCTGCAACACCAGAGTGGGTATTGTGGTATGTAGTTAAAAATAGCACACAATGAATAACACTAACAGTGAGATTAATATGATAGCTCAGTGGAATGACGAGTGGTACTTGGTGGTTGGATGAGGGACATCTTCACATTGCCATAGGAGAGGTCCTGGTGTTCTGCCAAAGCCAGCATTCTCTCTTTCTTATGGTGTGGGGAGCCTAATGCTAGGCCACCTTTGGAATACTGTGTACAATTCTCAGCACCCTGCTACAAAAAGGATATTATAAAATTGGAGAGGGTGCAGAGAAGATTTACAGGGGCGTTACTGGGGCTGGAGGGTTTGTTATAACGGGAGGCTGCACAGGCTGAGACTTTTTTCACGGGACTGTAGGAGGTTGCAGGATGACTTATAGAGACTCATAAAATCTTGGGCGGCATACAAATGGTGAATAGCAAAGGTCTTTTCCCTAAGGTGGGTGTGTTCAAAACTAGAGGGCATAGTATTAAGATGAGAGAAGAAAGATTTAAAGGGACCTCAGGGGCAACCTTTTCACGCAGAGGGTGGTTTAGATGTGGAAGGAACTGCCAGAGGAAGTTGTAGATGCAGGTACAGTTACAACATATAAAAGATATTTGGACAAGTACACAAATAGGAAAGGCTAAGAGGGCTCAGGCCCAATTTCAGGAAAATGGGACTGGTTAGGCTTGGAAAACTTGTCTGGCATGGACGAGTTGGACCAACAGGTCTACTTCTGTGTTGTAAGGCTCTATAACCCTTCTACCCATTGGCTCTCTCTGCCCTGTAATGGAGCAAAGGAGGTATTGATTGAGATGAAAGTGAGTGTCTCAACTGCTAGATGTGCAGATGAGTGAAACTTGGTGAGCTATACCAAGGTGGTGAAGAAGCAGTTTAGATACCAGGGGGAGTTAGTGATGTGGGAGCTTTGTATGAAATAGGGCTGCCAACAACAGTTCGAATGGCAGAGCATGAGGCTTGGTGGGAGGTGAGTGCAAAAGCAGAGAGACAGAGTGAGTGTGAGATGGTAGAGAGAAGTGTGTGGCTTCTTACAGTGCTGCTGACTGTTCCTCAGCATTGTGAAAATGGCATTGACTCAGATGGTGACCTCAGACCTCACTGCCAGGGTCTGGGGGCATTGCATCATCTCTGTACAATCTCTGGTAACAGGACAGCCCTTCTTCACACCATTCCCTCAAACACAACCTCCAGATAGTTAATGCTATTGACTTCTAATGCCTTACAGGTTTGGTAAGGTGTGTGGAGAGAACCCACAAGTCCCATTGGTGAAAAACCCTCAGAAAAACTCAGGGAAAACCTGGATTTAACCAAAAGAAAGTAAGATTCGGTCCAAAGTATTTAGTTCTTGTGGAAATCAAAATCCTATTAAAACAGGTAAAGAAGTCATTGTCTTTCATGATGATAGATTGTTGTCTTTTTGAAACAGTTATGATTAACTGGAAGATATTAGTTTAAAAAAAAGACAATTACATGATTTGGGCGACCGTTCCAACCAGTGGCTTGGCTTGACAGTCCAGTTGAATAATAAAAGAGCACAGAAAAATGAAGTCTCGCGAGGTCTCACTGTGCAGACACTATTACAGATCCCAAGGCCACAAACCAGGACACCTCAAGGATAGAGACTCAAATGAACAATCTCTTCATGAATGGCTTTAAAACTGAGCCCAGAAGGTTTTGAGGCAGGAAATGTCTCATTTACAATCTGTACTCCACCAGAATGGACAACTGATGAGAGCTGTGTGTTCTCTACTAAATATAATTTTGCTTATTTTTCTACTTTTTATACAGTTTCCTGAATTAGTGTCAATGAATCCTGATTGCCAATTGTTTAAAGTCTCAGAGGAACATCAGTTAAAAAGGTGTTAAAGTAAGAGTTATTTGATTTATTCCATGGAATTGATTTATTATCTATAGACCTTTTTCCATGCCTGTGACTTCAGTCTGCCCTCTGCGGTTAATTCAAACTAAAGTAAGCAACTGATTCAGATGGTCACACGATGCCTGAAACCATTGAATGACTGCTATTATCATTGAAGGATATTCAAACAATGAGGAATGTTCGTTTGAAGTAATCCATCAATTCGGAAATAATTAGGAAATAGGAAATAACAGGAAACACTGCAAACATTGAGGAGGCCACGCAGCAAGTGTGGGGACTTTTATGAGAAACTGGAACATTAAGTCTGTTCCTCTTGTCACATATGCTATTTAATCTGCTGATTATTTCCAGTGATTTTCCGTTTGCTTTTATTTTGAGCATCTGTAGTATTTTGCTTTGTGTCCAGTCGGTTATTCATAACTGACATGACATTAATAAGAATTACACTTCGGTTAAATGTGAGTGAACTACTGAAGGAAGTGACCAATACAGCAATGGGCATTTGAGTGGACATCAAGTGAGATTACATGTAGGGTCTATTGTGCTTGTCCCCACAGCTAAATAGAATGTTGGCACTCACAGTTTATGCTCAAGCAAAACAAATGGTGACATGGGCTGTATCTCTGCAGCCCTGCAATGCCAAAGCATTTAATGGGGGTTGGGGATGGGGACATAGAATGGAGCAGGTGTAGAAATTTATTAAAGGTCATCAGTCTTATTTTGATTGCCACAGATTTTTTTATTTAGGTGGCTTACTAGCCTCTATTTTAACTTCCATTTGCTGGCAGAATTTTATAGTCATGTATGGTAAGAGATGCGCATCACCTTTTGACGCTAATTTCTGTATGTATATGTGCCATGGGAAAAGCAGGGTTACAGGGATAGGGACGAGAGGAGGGTCTGGTTGAGATGCTGCTCAGAGGTTCGGTGTGGACTCAATGGACCGAATGGCCAGCTTTCACATTGTAGAGATTCTATGGTTCCATGTTAGAGTCAATTCTCCGTTATAGTTACAAATCCAATCTCACATATGTCAGTATTTGAGATCCAGGTGAATGTTCTTAGTCCCATGCTCTTCTGGGTATGAGTTCCTGCAGTAAAAAACTTTAATTGCAAAAAAAATGAAGACAATTCAAAATTTATACTTCACTCAAAACACATAGGAAATGCATTATAAACACTTATGCTTTCTTGGACCGCTTTGCCATGTGTTGGGTTTACATAGAACATTACAGCACAGTACAGGCCCTTCGGCCCTCGATGTTGTGCCGACCTGTCAAACCAATCTCAAGCCCATCTAACCTACACTATTCCATGTACATCCATATGCTTGTCCAATGACAACTTAAATGTACCTAAAGTTGGCAAATCTACTACCGTTGCAGGCAAAGCGTTCCATTCCCTTACTACTCTCTGAGTAAAGAAACTACCTCTGACATCTGTCCTATATCTTTCACCCCTCAATTTAAAGCTATGCCCCCTCGTGCTTGCCGTCACCATCCTTGGAAAAAGGCTCTCCCTATCCACCCTATCTAACCCTCTGACTATTTTATATGTTTCAATTAAGTCACCTCTCAACCTTCTTCTCTCTTATGAAAACAGCCTCAAGTCCCTCAGCCTTTCCTCGTAAGACCTTCCCTCCATACCAGGTAACATCCTAGTAAATCTCCTCTGCACTCTTTCCAAAGCTTCCACATCCTTCTTATAATGCGGTGACCAGAACTGTATACAATACTCCAAGTGTGGCCGCACCAGAGTTCTGTACAGCTTCACCATAACCTCTTGGTTTCGGAACTCGATCCCTCTATTAATAAAAGCTAAAACACTGTATGCCTTCTTAACAGCCCTTTCAACCTGGGTGGCAACTTTCAAGGATCTGTGTACATGGACATCGAGATCTCTCTGCTCATCTACACTACTAAGAATCTTACCATTAGCCCTGTACTTTGCCTTCTGGTTACTCCTACCAAAGTACCTCACACTTGTCTGCATTAAACTTCATTTGCCACCTCTCAGCTCAGCTCTGCAGCTTATCTATGTCTCTCTGCAACCTACAGCATCTTCCGTCACTATCCACAACTCCACCAACCTTAGTGTCGTCTGCAAATTTACTAACCCATCCTTCTACGCCCTCATCCAGGTCATTTATAAAAATGACAAACAGCAGTGGACCCAACACCGACCCTTGCAGTACACCACTAGTAACTGGTCTCCAGGACGACCATTTCCCATCAACTACCACCCTCTGTCTTCTTTCAGCAAGCTAATTTCCGATCCAAACTGCTATATCTCCCACAATCCCATTCCGCCACATTTTGTACAATAGCCTACTGTGGGGAACCTTATCAAACGCCTTGCTGAAATCCATATACACCACATCAACTGGTTTACTCTCATCTACCTGTTTGGTCACCTTCTCAAAGAACTCAATAAGGTTTGTGAGGCACGACCTACCATTCACAAAACCGTGCTGACTATCCCTAATCAATTTATTCTTTTCTGGATGATTATATATCCTACCCCTTATAAACTTTTCCAACAGTTTACCAACAACTGAGGTAAGGCTCACTGGTCTATAATTACCAGGGTTGTCTCTACTCCCCTTCTTGAACAGGGGAACCACATTTGCTATCCTCCAGTCATCTGGCACTATTCCTGTAGACAATGACGAGTTTAAGATCAATGCCAAAGGCTCGGCAATCTTCTCCCTGGCTTCCCAAAGGATCCGAGGATAAATCCCATCCGGCCCAGTGGACTTATCTATCTTCACCCTCTGAAGGATTTCTAATACCTCTTCCATGTGAACCTCAGTCCCACCTAGTCTAGTAGCCTGTATCTCAGTATTCTCCTCGAAAACATTGTCTTTTTCTAGAGTGAATACTGTTGAAAAATATTCATTTAGGGCTTCCCCTATCTCATCTGACTCTACACACAACTTACCACTACTATCCTTGATTGGGCCTAATCTTACTTTTGTCATTCTTTTATTCCTTAAATACCTATAGAAAGCCTTAGGGTTTGCCCTGATCCTATCTGCCAACAACTTCTCATGTCTCCTCCTGGCTCTTCTGAGCTCTCTCTTTAGGTCTTTCCTGGCTACCTCGTAGCCGTCAAGTGCCCTAACTGAGCCTTCACATCCCATCCTAACATAAGCCTTCTTCTTCCTCTTGATTTGTTTGTTGAAATTTAGTAACGTTTATCTCAAAGAAATGACACAGATATCTGTCCAAAGCCCAGTAAGAAAAAGTCTGAATTAGTTTTGCAGAAGCAAATACCACACTCTTCCCATGACATAAGACATTCTTCTGCAATGCTGGTTTAGCAGGTGCTTTTAACATTAAACTGTAAGACTACAAGATGTAGAAACAAAGACAGGCCATTCAGCCCATCAAGTCTGTTACACATTCAATCCACTTCCACTCCACTTTCCCATATTTTCCCCATAACCCTTGATTCCCTTACTGATTAAAAACCTGGCTATCTCAGCCTTGAATATACTTAATGACCCAGCCTCAACAGATCATTTCAGTAAAGAATTCCATGGATTCCCTACTCTTTGAGAAGAAATTCTTCCTGCTCTTTGTTTGAAATGGGGAACCTCCTTCCCTCTGGGATTCTGACAAGGAAAGCCCCTACTCTGTATCTACCCTGTAAAGTCTCTTAAAATCCTTATATGTCAATCTATTTACCCTTTCTTAAATACAGGGACCAAAACGATATGCAGTGATTAAAATCAGGGATATTCAAGATGCCAAAATGAGAGGATGAAGTGATGTCTGACGGTTAAAAAGTTGGGAGAGATTTCAGAGAGAGGAAAGGAATGAGGTGAGGGAGGAATCTCAAAACAAAGGTGAGAACTTTCAAATGTGAGGTGCTAAAAAATCTTCAAATCATTGGAAACAATTTCTCAATAATTACCTCAAATATTTCCACCAATTTTAAATACCTTGATCATATCCCTGCTCCAAGGGCAACGCCAGAGATCATTTCACTGAATCAATGCTGTGCAGCCTCTTTAGTTTCCATTATTTTCCTATAGTGGGTCATAATCCTGATAGTCCATCTCTAACAGTGCTGGGGCAGTACCTACAGCCCATGGGCTGCAGCAGTTCAAGAAAGCAGCTCAACATCACCTTCTCAAGGGCACTGAGAGTGAACAATAATTACTTGGCTGCCTAGTGACATCCAAATCCTGCGATTGAATCAATTAGTTAAAAAAATTATAATCTGAGATGCGCACTTAGTGCTAAACAACAGAGTTTATAAATTCATCATTAATTCTTAAATTTGGATTTACTGATAATAAAAATAGTTTCCATCATTTTTATCTGACTAGATTCTCACTTTGGTAGAATTTATATATTTGGACACCGCAGTCAAACACTCACAAAGTCAGGTAATGCCGTTGGTTAGATGCAAAGTTATGTCAGCTCTGCACTGCATTGAAAATCCTCCTCAGCTCCATTTTGAGAGTTTCCTAATTGCAGCAATGAGAAATGTTGCACCCTTTTCTCCCCAAAGTGGGTGAGGTTAAGAATTCAGTGCAAATCCGTGGCGCACTAGCGGTGCAGTCTTGTATTCATTAAGAATTGGACAGGGACCACCCCAAATTAATTTCATTCACTCCCTTTTACAGATGGCAATTCCAAGGGCCCCTGCACTCTGCTGCTGTGAGCTTGAATACAGTTCTACTACTAATACAGGAATAGGAATTCAGCCCCTCGAATCTGTTCAGTAATTAAATTCTCCAAAGCTTTATTTGAAACTAGAATACTGTGTACAGTTTTGGTCTCCTTTCCTTATTGGTAAACGATGGTGATGTAATGATAATGTCACTGGACTTGTAATCCAGAGGTGCAGGTCAATGCTCTGCGGAGATGAGTTCAAGTCCCACTCACCTCAATCCACAGTAGCTGGTGAAACTTAAACTCAGCCAATAATTCTCAAATTGAAAACTGGACTCAGTAATGGTAATAATCATTACTTATAAAAATCCATCTGGTTCACTGATATCCCCTGGGGAAGGAAATCTACCATCCCTATCTGGTCTGACCTTTAGATGACTTCAGGCCCAGAGCAATGCTGATGGCTTGCAACTGTCCACAGAAATGGCCTAACATGCTACTCAGTCCAAGGGCAATAAGGGATAGGCAACAATGCTTTCAACCCTGCTGGAAACATCAACACCCTGTGAAAGATTAAGGGAAAAAGAAATCTAGGGAAGGATCTGATTGCCCTAACATGGGCAAATATAGGTCACAAGGCTAATTCCTGGGTCCAGGGGATTGTTCTGTAAGAAGAGATCAAGTCGATATTGTTCCTATAGATCAGGAGAGTGAGAGGTTACCTTATTGACACAGACCGATTTCTGAACAGGGCTTGAGCGATTAGTGCTGGGAGAGCATTCCCCCTGGCAGGGGAACCCAGTACCAAGGGGAACAGTCTCAAGATAAGGGGAGACTATTCAGGGCTGAGATGAGGAGAAACATCTTCACTCAGACGATGTTGAATATTTGAAAGTCTTGACCCCAGAGAATTCTGAATATTCAGTCATTCTGTATATCCAAGATTGGGATCAACTAATTTTTTGGGTCCTAGGAAATTATGGAATTTGGGAAGGCAGGGAAGGAAGGTGACATTGAGGGTAAAGAATGGTTTACTCTTCTCCTCTTTCTTGAGCACAAGCTGACCCCTTCCCTCCACCTTGAATTCTGTGCCCACACTGAATGTGGAAACCCCAGCCCATTTCACTAAACAAAACAACGAAAGAGCAAATGCTGGAAATCAAAAATAAGATCAGAAATATTTCTCATCTGTTTTCACTCAGGAAAAGGAGAATATTGTAGAGGAGAAGACTGAGTTACGAGCTGTTAGAATTGAAAGAATTGAGCTAAGTAAGGAGGAGGTGTTATCAATTCTAGAAGGTGTGAAGGTGGATAAATCCCCGGGGCCTGATGGGACTTTTCCAAGGTTTCTCTGGGAATCTAGGGAGAAGATGGTGGAGCCTTTGGCCTTGATCTTTGAGTCATCATTGTCTATAGGTTTAATACCAGAGGACTGAAGGATTGCAAATGTTGTGCCCTTGTTCAAGAAGGGCAGTAGGGGTGACCCAGGTAACTATAGACCTGTGAGTCTTACGTCTGTTGTAGGAAAAGTTTTGGAAAGGATTATAAGAGATAGGATTTATAATCATCTAGCAAGCAACAATTTGATTGGAGATAGTCAGCATGGATTCATCAAGGGCAAGTCGTGTCTCACAAACCTCATTGAGTTTTTTGAGAAGGTGATCAAGCATATGGATGAGGGCAGGGCAGTTGACGTGGTGTACATGGACTTCAGTAAAGCCTTTGATAAGGTTCCACATGGTAGGCTATTGGAGAAAATGCGGAGGCATGGGATTGAGGGAGATTTAGCAGCTGGGATTAGAAACTGGCTTTCTGTAAGAAGGCAACGAGTGGTGATTGATTGAAAATATTCAGCCTGGAGTACGGTTACTACTGGTGTGCCTCAAGGATCTGTTTTGGGGCCACTGCTGTTTGTCATTTTTATAAATGACTTGGACGCAGGCATAGGTGGATGGGTTAGTAAGTTTGCAGATGACACTAAAGTCGGTGGAGTGGTGGACAGTGTGGAAGAATGTTGCAGGTTGCAGGGAAACTTGGATAAAGTGCAGAATTGGGCTGAAAGGTGGCAAATGGAGTTCAATGCAGATAAATGTGAAGTGATTCATTTTGGAAAGAATAATAGAAAGGCAAAATACCGGGTCAATGGAAAGATTCTCGGTAGTGTGGATGTGCAGAGGGATCTTGGTGTCCATGTACATAGATCCCTGAAAGTTGCCACCCAGGTTGATAGTGCTGTTAAGAAGGCTTACGGTGTGTTAGGTTTTATTGGTAGAGGGATTGAGTTCCAGAGCCGTGATGTCATGCTACAACTGTACAAAACACTAGTGCGGCCTCATTTGGAATATTGTGTATAGTCCAGGTCGCCCCATTACAGGAAGGATGTGGAAACATTGGAAAAGGTGCAGAGGAGATTTACCAGGATGTTGCCTGGTCTGGAGCTCATGAGGAAAGGCGGAGGGACTTAGATCTGTTCTCATTGGAGAGAAGAAGGCTAAGAGGGGATTTAATAGAGACATACAAGATGATCAGAGGATTAGATAGGGTGGACAGTGAGAGTCTTTTTCCTAGGATGATGATGTCAGATTGTACAAGGGGGCATAGCTGCAAACTGAGAGGTGATAGATTTAAGACAGATGTCAGAGGCAGGTTCTTTACTCAGAGAGTGGTAAGGGCATGGAATGCTCTGCCTGCCAATGTAGTTAATTCTGCCACATTAGGGCATTTAAACAATCCTTGGATAAGCATATGGATGATGATGGGATAGTGTAGTGAGATGGGCTTAGATTAGTTCACAGGTCGGCGCAACATCAAGGGCCAAAGGGCCTGTTCTGCGCTGTATTGTTCTATGTTCTAAATCGCTGCAAAAACTCAGCAGGTCTTGCAGTCTCTGTGGAGGGGACGTTGAGTTAATGTTTCAGGTCCCGTGACTCTTCTTCTGAACATCAGCCCATTTCATGGCCTGGCAGCACACACTCCACCAACTCCTTAGAAAACAAATCTAGGAAAGAAAAAAATGCATTTTCTGATACAACTTCCACCCCCTTCCTCAAGTGGATGCCACCTTGATGTTCCCAGTTCACCCTTCTATGGTATAGCAGAGCCCTTACTCGTTGTCCCTCATGACAGACAATGACCCCTGTACAGCTAGTGAGAGTATCTAGAAAGACTAGAATAGATAGTTAAAGTTCTGTGGATGATGTTCTCTTTGGAATCCCTGAATTTAAACAGATTTTGCAATACAACTGCACCATTTCATATATTATCAGCCTAAGCACTTTGGGAGAAGCTGTCTTCAAAATGTTTTCTAGGAATATTTTCCTATTTTGTTTGCATAAATTGCTCAAAGCACATTACATCATCATGATCCTGAACAATATTAGCTATGAGAGAAACATACAAAAAACAAAGAACTGCAGTTGCTGGAAATCAGAAATAAAAACAGTATCTGTGCTCCCAGATCTGTTTACTTTTTCCAGCAACTCCTGTTTCTGCTGACTCTAAGGTGATATGATACAACGCATTTGATATAGTTTAAATCATTGCATTGTACATTTTGACACAAATAAAAAACTTGAGAAATATGTGAAAATATTGTCCATGACAGCCACAGAACAACAATTTATGTCTATGTTGTGCTTTTAATGTAATAGAATGTGCCAAGGTGCTTCACAGAAACATTAGAAGGCAAAATCATGCACTCAGTCTTGAAAGGAAATTAGAGGATAGGTCAAAAGCTGGAGTTTATGACCATAAGAGAGAAGAAGACTACACAGCTGAATGAGTTACTCTCAATCAATTCTTAGCTCCCTTTCAAGCTTTTTCCTCATAACATTTTCCTCATAACTATTCAACCTCTCCTCATGAGACAGGTCCTCCTTTTCTGGTATCAACCTAATGATCCTTCTCTGGGTTGTCTCCAATGCTGGAACATTTTTCCTTAAAATAAGGGCACTAAAGCAGGGACAGCTAATATTTCAGCTAGTGCCTTGTATAGTTTTGGCAAATCCTCCCTGCTTTGATGCTGTATTCCCTTTGAAATAAAGGCCAACATTTCATTTTCCTTCCCTGTTGCCCACTGAAATTGGATGCCAACAGTTTATGACATAGATAAGGATTTCAAATCTCTCCTTTGTAACTTTCTGCAGTCTTTCTCCATTCAAGATAAAGAATAATTAAGACATGGATAAGACAACCAATTGTTAATACTACACTCTGTTACTGTGATACAGCCATTGATAAAATTAACCAGCTAATCAAGGAAAGAGCCTGTAGGTCCATTCTACAAATAGACAATCACAACATTTGTGTTGATACAGTATTCATCTACAGGTAGATGCAGAAGATTTTATGGATGTCAAATACGTAAAACTCTTGACAGGGTAGATGAAAAAAAGGGAAATTTCCTTTTGTGACAGAGACTGCAACTAGGGGACATGGTTTGAAAATAAGTGGTCTTCCATTTATGACAGAGTTGAAGAGAAGTATTTTTCTCTCAGAGGGTGTGAGTGTTTGGAAATCTCTTCCTCAGAGACAGGAGGAGGCAAGCTCACTGACTATTTTTAGGCAAAGATCGATAGATTCTTCTATAACAAAGGAAGTCAGATATTAGCGTTTATTAGGGCTGGACAGGAATGTGGAGTTGAAGCCACAATCAAGTCAGCCATAAACACATTGAATGGTGGAGCAGGCTCAAGAAGCTTGCTCCTGCTATTATGTTGAATGTTTGTAAAAACACAGAAATAAAAATGTTCTGGAAATAGAGGAGATTCATGAACATCTAGTCATTTGAACTGTTCCAAAGTTTAATCATATCATCTGTTTCCCAAGTTCTATAATCTCCATGGATTTTTTACATTCATGTGGTAATTCACCTTTTCATTCTTATGAACACACACACACACACACATATTCATAAAAGAACAATCAATTGAAAATCCATTCTTTATTAATTAATTAAAGGTAAGCAATAAAGAAAGTAGGAAGAGTATATTATGTGCCAAAGCTGTGCCAAAGCTATTCTCAAATTCAGATCATTTCAGTTGGTAATTACTTGACAAACAGGTCAAATATGATCATTTGGGAGCATGTCCTCATTATCAAGACATATTGAAATGACATTAGGTCACTACGTCTTTGGTAAACACGACAGGCTAAAGCTGCCACAACATATTGAAAGCCTTCCAAGTTCTGCTTTGAAAGCAACTGCACTCTTCAAATAGGATTATATACAACCACACTGAAAATAACAATGTAGCGTTAGACAGAAGACAGAAGGTTGAGCAGATTTGTGCAAAGACTTTCACAATAATGCAAATCTGCAAACATTAAAATTATCATCCATGGCTACAAGTTATTGAAAACCCTGGGCAATACTCTTTCCAAAACAATCTCTCTGAATGGCTTATTAAATCTCTTCACTATAATTTCAGCTTCAAATATTGGAACAAAGGCATAATATGATGAAAATAAACAAGCATTTGATCAGCAACTGAGAGACAAATAGGTTAAGAATTCAGGTGAAACCTGCATTCTGTTTTCAATATATGTTGACCTGTTGTGAATTTCTAATGCTTTCTGTTTTCTTTTTAAATCAGATCTCCTAGATTTGGATTTTATCATTGTTTTTCTTCTGAGGAGAAAACAGAAGCAAAAGAAGAGTTTAAATTCCTATTTCACCAGAGAACAAAGGTGCAGAAATCCCCAGGACCCAATAAGATATTTCCTCAGCTGCTATGGGACGCGAGGGAAGAGATTGTTGGGATTCTAGCGGAGCTATTCCACCGGCCACAGTTAAAGTGTCAGATGACTGACAGATAGCCAATGTAGATCCTTCGTTCAAAAAGGACAGCAGAAATGGGCCAGGTAATTGCAGACCATTTAGTCTGACTTCAGTGGTAGGGAAATTATGGTAAAAATCTGAAAGACAGGATTATTCAATACTTGGAAAAGCAGGGATTTATCAGCAATAGTCAGCATGTATTTGTTAGATGGAGATCCTAACTGACTAATGTATTTGAGTCTTTTTTAAAAAGGTGACTGAATATATTGATGAGGGGAGAGCAATTGATCTAGCTTACACGGGCTTCAAGAGTGCCTTTGAAAGGTCCCACATGGAAGGCTGATCAAAAAGGCAAAAACCCATGGGAGATAGTAAGAGCTGCAGATGCTGGAGTCAGAGATAACACAGTGTGGAGCTGGGGGAACACAGCAGGCCGGGCAGCATCAGGGGAGCAGGAAAATTGATGTTTCATTTTGGGACCCCTCTTTGGAAATGGTGAGGGGGAAAGGAGCTCAGAAATAAATAGAGAGAGGAGGGGTGGGACTGAGGAAGATAGGTGGGATGGTGATAGGTAAGTGCAGTTAGGGAGTGGTGGGATTGGTCAGTGAAGTGGGAGGTGTGGATAGGTGGGAGAAAAGATAGGTTGATTCAGGTCAAGGAGGCAGGGATGAGAGGGAGGGTTGGTCATGGGATGAAGTCAAGGGTGGGGAGATTTTGAAACTGGTAAAATCCACTTTTAGGTGTTGGGGTATAGGCTCCTGAGGTGGAATGTGAGGTGCTGTTCTTCCAGTTTGCGAGTGGCATCATTGTGACACTATCGAGAACCCATGGGATCCAAGGCAAGTTGCCAAACATAATCCAAAATTGGTTTATAAATAGGAGGGAAAGAGGGATGGTGGAGGGTTGTTTTTTAGAAGCCTGTGACAAGCAGACGTGGATTGGTGCTGGGACACTTGCTGTTTGTTATATATATTAACAACTCAGATTCGAATGTAAATGTATAATCAGCAAGTTTGCAGATGACGTGAAAATTGCTGGTGTTGTTTATAGTGAAGAGGATGGTGTCATGCTAAGGTCTAATCTTGATCAGCTGGTAAATTAGGCAGAGTAATGATAGATGGAATTTAATCCCACTCAGTGTGAGGTGAGTCATTTTGGGAGGTCTAATAAGGGAAAGATATACACAATGAATGGTAAGTCCCTGGAGAGTATTGTGGAACAAAGGCGTATTGGTGTAAAAGTCCAAAGATGCCTGAAGATCTCAGCCCAATAGAAAGGGTGGTGCAGAAAGCATATGAGATATTTGAATATAGGAAAAGGAAATCTTGTACAACTTTATAAAGCATTGGTTTGGCCACAAATGGAATACTGTGTGCAGTCTGGCTCATCATACATTCAGATTGACATGATTGCATTGGAGAGGACGCAGAGGAGATCTAACAAGATGTTCCCTGAGATGAAAAATCTCAATTATCTGCGGCTGGATAGGGTAAGTTTGTTTTCCTTGGAGCAGAGGAGGCTGAGGAAGAGGGGGTCTGTTTGAAGTATACAAAATTATGAGAGAGATATATTGAAATGATTGTGAGAACTTTTTCCCTATGACAGACTTGTCTAGAGCAGAGGGCATAAATTTAAAGGTGAGGAGTCAATGGTTTAGAGGATATCTGAGTGAGAAGAAAAATCACTCAGATGGTAGTAGAAATATGGGCTATTCTGCCTGAGAGAATGATGGAGGCTTGTACTTACAATATTTCAGAAGTATCCGAATGAGCACTTAAAATGCCATGGCATAGGCTATGGATCAAGTACAGATTAGTGCAGTTTGGTGTTTGTTGGTTGTCATAGACATGGTGAGCTGAGGGACCTGTTTCTATGCTGTATAACTCTATGATGCTATGCCATAGTATGGAACTGGCAGATTACTCTGAATAGCTTCCAGTAGTGTTCCACAATCTAACACCATGCATGAGATTAAACTATGACTCTGAAAGGATCTTGACTGATCATATAAAATATAACAATGACCACAACTGAATGTGGATATTATTATAATCTATGTACAGTGAGAAAATCATGGAACATTATTTTATCATTAATTCAAAGATTTATGATAATCTTTCCACACACATAATTGTTTCTGGTTTTCTACATAATTGTAGATTGCAAGCAATGGCCAATATTGATATTGTACTGCTTTGTTAATGAGATAGAAATTGAATACTACTTAAATGTATGAAAGAAAAGGGACAAGGCTCTTTTAGTTAGGTACTTTGCCATTATTGGAAAAAAGCTGCTCACCTCACAAGGGGTTTATAGGATAGAAACAGTGGAAGGCAAGTTATTTGAAAATAATATAATTTTAGGGTTGGTCAGATGTAACAAGACTCCTGTGCCCCCTGTAATTAACTAGTAATAACTATTCAGTAGGAAGTAAAACAAAAGGCTTTTTGTTTTCTTTTCTATATATCTACTTGCGTCACACATGATTTCTATAAGTTGTAGGTCTCTTAAATGCTAGCTAATAAACTGGCCCACAAAGTTGAGAAAGCTACAACTTCCCAAGTGACTTGTCCTCTGATTTCCCTGTTTTCCTTCCTTCCAACAGCTAGTTAAGAATAGAAGAAACCATGCACTGGAGGTACAAATGCAGGTCATGAAGAAATGGATGCTGTAATCACCTCAATGCATAGATGACCTCATACTAAGATCTCCAGTGCATTACCTAGATTTGTGGAAAAGGCAGATTCAATCATTGTTTTCTAAAGGGAGATGAATACTTAAATGAAGGTGAGAAAAAAGCATTCAGAGCTATGAGGAAAACTTGAAGGAGTGGGACAAGCTAAGTCATTCTCATAGAGAGACAATATAATGAGCCAAATGTCCTTCTTCTGTGATGTAACCTCATGTGTTTGGTGGTTTTCTTTATGTTAACTCATTTGTCATGTACTACAGAAAATCATGTTCTTGTTGAATTAATTACCTTGAAGTTTATTTACCACACTAACAATTAGATGTATATATTTGTATAGTTCCATCTTTCTTCAAAACACAAATAATGGAACTGCACTAATCAGTATGTTGACTGACTTTCTGAATATTGTTATTTTGTACTGTTAAATGCAGTTCCAGATGTGGAAAGACTATGGAGCTTATATCTGATCTATTGGTAGTAGAATTGCTTAGTCCTATTTACAGCTTGCTATTTATGCTATTTGGCATGCAACCAATACTATGTTGTAGCTTCATCAGGCTGATACCTCATGTTTGGTTTTGCCTGATGCTGCTCTTGGCTTGATGGTAATGAATGACTGGGGGGTGATGCCAAGCCATGGATTTGAGTCTGAGTACATTTCGACTCTTTCTGATGGCCCACAGCACCCCATGGATTCCCAGCCTTGAATTGCTAGATCGATTTGAAATCTATCTCTTTTAGCATGGTAATAGTGCCACACACATGATGTAAGGTATCCTTAATGTGAAGGTATTTCAGAGATAGTAGGAACTGCAGATGCTGGAGAATCTGAGATAACAAGGTGTAGAGCTGGATGAACACAGCGGGCCAAGCAGCATCAGAGGAGCAGGAAGGCTGACGTTTCAGGCATTTCCAAAGAAGGGTCTAGACCCAAAACGTCAGCCTTCCTTCTCCTCTGATGCTGCTTGGCCTGCTGTGCTCATCCAGCTCTACACCTTGTTATCTCTTAATGTGAAGGTGGTATTTTGTCTCCACAAGGGCTATGCAATGGCCATTCTCACTGATGCTGCCTGGGACAGAAGCACCTGCAGCAGACAGTTCGATGAGAATGAAGTCAAGTCTGCTTTTCCTTCTTATTTGTTCCTTCACCTCATGTTGCACACCCAGCGTAGCATCAATGTCCATTAGAACTTGACCAGCTTTGACAGTAGTGGCTACCAAGCCATTCCTGGTGGTAGACATTGAAGGTCCCCAACCAGAGTACATTCTAAACCCTCAAAGCCTCCTCTAAGCGGTGTTTCATATAAACGAGTGTTGATTTGCCAGCTGATAGTGAGGAGATAGGTCAATGACAGGTGATCTGTCTGGTTTAATTCCTTTTTTGAGACATTTTACTTGAGTGCTTTGATACAACTGAATGGGTTGCTAGGCTATTTCGGAGGGCAGTCAGGTGAACTAATGTGGGCTTGGACATACATGCAGACCAGCCAAGGCTGACATGGGTGGCATGGTGACTCAGTGGTCAGCACTGCTGCCTCACTGTGCCAGGGACCTAGGTTCAATCTGACCCTTGGGCGACTGTCTGTGTGGAGTTTGCACAATCTCCCTGTGTCTGTTTGTGTTTCCTTTGGACTTCCCACAGTCCAACGATGTGCAGAGTAGCTGGATTGGCCATGCTGAATTGCCCATAGTGTCCAGGGATGTGCAGGCTAGATGGAATGGGGAATGAAGGGTTACAAGGGTGGGGACATGGGTCTGGGTGAGGTGCTCTTCAGAAGGAATGTGTGGATTCAATAGACCAAATGCCTGCTTCCACATTCTAGGAATTCAACTATTTCCTTTCCTAAAGGATATTCAACAACCAGATGGGGTTATATTATTTACTCATGGTCATCAATAGACATTTTATTGAAATTGAATTTTAATTTTACCATCTGTTCAAACCTGGGTCGCGGGAGCAGTTTCTTTGTCCCTGCCTGACTAGTCTTGTAACAATACCACTAGAATATCGCCGCCCCATCACATTTAATACTCTTTCTTTTCATTTCCTTAGTGAACATCACAGCTTCAGATACACCACTTTTTATTGCAGTCATTGCACGAATTGTGAAGAATTTCTATTCGTGCACAAACTAATAGGCCTCCAATTTCCCTTTTATTTTCTGGTGATTATCCTCATTCAGGAAAATAAACATCGTTCATCGATGAGGAACCATAAGCCAAAATTAGTACATCCCTAAGGCGAATTATTCACTTGATCCTCAAGACCAGCAGCAAAAACAAACATCATCACAATCAGCATTAAACTCCAATCATTCACACTCATTGGCAATAAATATAATGATTTGGACTTTTAATTATAACTAAATTCATGTTATAGTGCCATGTCCAAGCACATATGCTCAGCTTTTGCCCCAGAATTACAACTGACTGGAAAGGCAAAAAGATTTCTTCAAGTCGAATTGTGAATGCCACCCACAGATATTAGGCCCTGTTTACACAACACACTAGTAACCTCACTGGACAGATGTACGGCATTTGAGACTAATAAATCCACTACTGATTCATCATGTCTATTGTTACCACAAGATGAAATCCATGCTGCAGCTGGAGATTCCACTTCTCTTTTTAAGAGACTACAGTAATTAGGTGCGAAGACTCTCGTATGCTTTGTTTTGTCTAATAAAAATCTGTTTAACTACCTAAGTTATGACTTTCTGGTATAGTCACTTGCAACCTATGCTTTTTCCTTATGAAATGCAATGGTTTATGCAGCCATCCAGTTAATCTGCTTCCTTTGCAGCACCACAAGATGTTTTCAATCAATGTGGCATCAAGAACAATGCTTTTAAAATTACTGTCCTAAGACCAATGGAATCTTGTTATATTGAATAGTTTAGATTGCACAGAGATAGGTCTACATTGAATCTGAATGGCTATAATGATAATGAGCGGGTCAGAAAATCCCTAAATAATCTTCACAGAGTTATAAGTCTAATAGCTACATAACTTTCTATGTTCTTTCCCTTGCACACAAGAATTGCAGAAGAAAATGTTTGAATTATTTACAAGTTAATATTCATAGCTATAAAACAAGTTCTCATGACAGAGGGAATTTCCCTGCAAACTAACTCAGGCGAGTGGACATTTCTCTACACTCCTGGAAACATGAGCATATTCCTCAATCATTTGATAACAGCTATTGGAAGCCTGATTACAAAATTGGTTGAAATTTTAACAGAAGAGCTGAACGCATGCAGGGAAATGGATGTGGTTATCTTTGACATCAAGACAACATTTGGCTGACTATGGGATAAAGGAGTCCTGGTGACATGGAGTCAATGGAAATCAGGGGGTAAATACTCTGCTGAATGGAATCATACCTGGCACAGAGGAAGAGGGTTGTAGGTGGGCAATCATCTCAGTCCAAGAACATCAATGCTGGTCTTCCTCAGGGTGATGTCCAGGTGCAACCATATTCATCTACTTCATCAGTGACCTTCCCTCCAATTATAAAGTTAGAAGTGGGAATATTTGAGTGGGAAAATTGATTGTACAATTTTCAGCACCATTCACAACACCTCAGATAAGTAAGCAGGCCATTTCCAAATGCAACAAAATCTGAACAATTCTCAGGCTTGAACTAATAAATGTCAAATAACATTTGGATGACAAAAGTACCAGGATAATACACATGTCAAACAACAGAAAATCCAACAATCACTTCTTGGTATTCTAATGCTCAATTTATCACTCAATCCCTCACTACCAACATCTTGTGCCTACCATTGACCAAATACTGAGCTGGACTAGCCATGTAAATACTGTGGTTGCAAAAACAGACTAAAGATTACAGTGAGTAAATCAATTCCTGTCTCCTCAAAACCTGTCCGCCTTCAAAAAGGCATAAATCAGGAGTGCAATATAATATTCTTCATTTGTCTGTATGAGCATAGCTCCAACAACAGTGAAGAAGTTCAACGCCATTCAGAACAAAGGAGCCCACTTGACTGGCACCCTTTCAAACACTATCAATATTACTCCCTCTACCACTGACGCATAATTAATGTAGTGTGTGTCATCCACAAGATACACTGTAACAAAGCTCCAAATCACCGAGGGTCCTGCAAAGCAATCTCCACCCTCTACAACCTGGAAGGATAGCAAAGCAAATGTATGAGAAAGTCATAACCTGCAAGTTCTTCTCAAGCCACACACAGATCCTGATTTGAAATCCTACCCAGTGTTGCTGAGTCAAAATGCTGCTACTCCTTTCCTAACAACACTGCGGGAATACTCATACCACATGGACGCAGCAGTTTTGGAAGATAGCTCAACATCACTTTTTAAAGAGCAATTAAAGGCAGGAAATAAATGCTGGCCAAGCCAGCAATGCCGACATCCTGTGAATAAATTTTAACAAAGGAACAGATTTACAAAGTAACCTGAGACTACCTGAATCACCAAGACAGAGCTAACTAACTACAGTGACCATCAGAAATTGAAAAGTCTCCTGCATCCTCAATACACTGGTTGACACTTGACAACCAGGAATAGACAATATGCATTATAAAAAATAAAAATAATTAATTCGACATTATTGCTTCAACATCAAACAGAGTGTGTTACCTACTCAAGTTCCTCAAGGATTTGACAAGCAGAAATTCTTATACAGAGTAAGTTGGGAAACAATAGGAAGTTCCTTCCAGATAATATTCAGCATTTAAACCAAATGAGATGTTCCCATCACCAAATTGAAGCCAAACGGGTCTTGTGACATATCCCAAGTAACAGACTATAAGACCTGAAGACCATAAGACAGAGGAGCAGAAATTAGGCCATTTGGCCCATCGAGTCTGCTCCGCCATTCAATTATGGCTGATAAGTTCCTCAATCCCATTTTCCTACTTTCTCCCTGGAGCCCTTATTCCCCTTGATAGTGAAGAACCTATCTATCTCAATCTTAAATGTACTCAATATCCTGGCCTCCACAGCCTTCTGTGGCAGAGAATTCCATAGATTCACCACTCTCTGGCTGAAGAAGTTTCTCCTTATCTCCATTCTAAAAGATCTTCCCTTTACTTCTGTGTCCTTGGGTCCTAGTCTTTCCTGCTAATCGAAGCATCTTCCCAACATCCACTCTGTCCAGGCCATTCAGTATTCTGAAAGTTTCAATTAGATCCCCCCCTCAGTCTTCTAAACTCCAATGACTATAGTCCCAGAGTCCTCAAATGTTCCTCATATGTTAAGCTTTCCATTCCTAGGACCAGGCAGAAGCATAAATGCCAATTTCTCCAAAAATGTAGCATTACTAATGTGATATTGCAATGATCATGTTGACAAAAATGTATTCAATAATACTTCACCATAGTATTGCAGGTTTGTCTACATATTATTGATTTTTTAAAAAATGGCTATAACTTTAAATGAAAATCTTGGACTGCTGTTTTAGCTCAGGTAGAATGTGTCAGAGTATAGAAATTAAAAATCTGTATAATCACAGGCAACCATAAGACTATTTCTTTGTTTCTTTTCCTGCCTTGTAAATTTGCAGTGATGCATAACTTTTCACTACACTCATCTAAGTCTCAGAAAATAACGTCAATAAGGCCTGGTCATGCAAGGAAGCATAAAAGCATTCATTAAGCAGCCACTGCAGAACACAGTATTCAAATGCTTCCTGTCTCCCATCATCACTAATTGTTCACTGTATGCAATAACTCAATAGATTCCTTTCAGTGTACACAGTAACTTGAAACAATCAAATTATCAGAAATGTTTGACTTCAATTTTGGATCATTAAAATCTGTGGTAATAAATTGAAATAAAAGGTAACTTTTATGAAACTTTCATGTTAAGAAAATGTAATAAACATAATTCTTTTGATCTCTGTTTATCCTCTAGATTACAGTCTACCATATTAGAAAATAACAAGATTCACTGATAACAGGGGCAGGATTTTGGATTTTTGGTCCTGTCTGAGAACAGGGGGCAAATAGAGGTGATGGACTTGTGCTCTGTCAGAAAGCACATTGAAAATCAAACTTTGCTATTCCCTGAATCATCACAAGCATTAAACAGTTTATAAAAATATGGGAATGTTAAAGTAAAGGATGGCCAAAAGCAAAGACCAGGTTTCTATACTGAACAAGAATGACTATTACAAATAAATGGTTTCCGAGCCTTCAGCAAATAACTCTACTAGTTAACATGCTAGCGCCCTTATAAATTTCATCCCATACACACATACAGACACAGACAAATTCAATAAACTGAGGTGGCATGGTCAGAGGAGGGTGGGAATTTATCATTCAATCCCTCACTACCAATGTCTTGTGCCTACCATTGACCAAATACTGATCTATTGAGTTATTGCATACAGTGATGGGAAGTGATCTTTTTGGCTTGCCTGGGCTTGTTACTTTTTGATGTGCCTTCTCACTTGCTTTTAGGAGCTGTGAAACAACTGGATTACACTTATAAAGTTTCTGACTTATTGGTTAAGAACCATAGCTTACTGCAACTGATGAAGGAGAATAAACTTGCTTTCTTCAAGCTTGAAATGTTTTTTACTATAGAGAAAGGACAGCTCCGTCTTTATTAGAGGTCTGATCAAACATCTATATGCAAAAGGCATTCAGCTACCTCAGAGCCAATCACACAGTTGTTGGCAAGCAGAAGGCCTTTGTCATTGATGACTGTCATCACTCCACAGACCAATTAGCGACCTGCTGCCAGCTGAAATTCCCTTCACGCACACTTTGTAGGTCCAGATTGTCTGTCATTATCTCCCTCGCTACTTGAAAAACCAGCAGTGTAAACAGCACTTACTGGTAATATCCTTTTAAAAAGTGCCACAAGCCTTTCCACAATCTTTGGTTTTTAAGTTCTTTTCCCACTTTAGTCCATAATTTTAAAATGTAGAAACATAAAAAAATACGGTCTTTACACCGTCTATTTAAGAACAAGTGGAGAGGCCTCAAAGCGATAAGGGTCATTAGGAAACTCTCCAGGATGCAAAACACTGCAGCCTGCAGGTCAAAGAAGACTGAAGTAGGCCACATTGGCTTTTGCAGTGCAGTCTCTTCAACCTTTCAAGTGAGTCATTCGTACATTTTATTGGTTTTCCCTTCTGAGTTTAATGTAAGAATAGTTTCAGCAGGCTGGCAGCGATTGTGGAGCTGCACATCTTCCAAAGGATATAATCGTGTGAGAGCTGCAATCTTTTGAGAAAATAATAATAGGTTTCATTAGAATGCATTTGTACAAAGGATGGTAAACAAAGGGTAACTTATGGGAGCCTCACCAACCCAGGCTCCAATTCCATGTGACCTGATGTCTTTATAATACAACTCCTTTTACTCAGGCTGCACATTATAGAGCATGCGCAAAGGTACAATTCCCTCGATTTTATGTCTCATCCCAAGTTCTTTGACAATATCCTTTTTTACTATTAACATTTAATAATAAATATTTAACATATTAACTGCACATCCGCACATCCCCCTCAGCCCTCCGTCCCCACCCCTCCCCAAAGTAACACCCACTATGTCTCTGAATGACTAGGCTCCAACAGCTTTCTTAACTCTCCTAGAAAATGTGTAGGGTGTAAGTGTTCTGTTGTCTTTCACCTGAGGGGCGTACACATTGGTGGTTTGGAAGGCAGCTGGGTGATCGGCTGAAAAGGCAGTCTGGTCTCATGACAAATTGATAGGTTTCCCTTGCAGCCTCCCCCTGTCACTGATACAAATCAATAATTCTGGAATGTTGAATATTAAAGCAATCTACTTTGGACTAAAGTATCTCTTGCTGTCTCTGGAAAGCTTCATGCCATCTCAAGTTGTAATTCTCCCTGGTAGATGTTTTCTGAACAATAAGCAGGTTTGCCTGCAGTTTTGAAAACCTGAAAGAGTTTGATAAGATACTCGTGTTTTTGCACTAACACAGACTAGAACCCAAAATATGATGCCAAGTGGAACTGCAGTGATTAATTAGTTGCTGTGCCGATCTCTCACTCCAGGTCTTAATACAGATTCAACTAATAATCACTATACAGTGATATCAGGAATTACATTGTACAATTTCTTGATTACCTGTCTTCTTCTTTTGCTTCATGGCTAACATGTTTTTGTTCATGCTTGCCTATAATCCTGGGCACGTTTCCTTTAGGTTCCAGGATATTGCGTTAATCGTCGGAATGCCTTTTGCATTAAAAACCTTGCCTTCGACAATATGTCTTTTGGGATGCTGTTCAGTCTTGAGCAGATTCAATTCTGGAGTGGACAGCCTCAAGTTGATGAAAATAGCTCAGCTCTCAGTTCACTGGTGCCTTAATTCAGCATTCGTATCCAGTTCCAATAGAAACTGTTGAAGACCGTTTGTTAGTCACAGCAATTCTAGTTAAATGCAGATCTGGTGGTTTAAATGTCCCATTCCGAACTGATTCCCCAAAGATAATGCAATAGAAGCTGAAATGGCACATATGAGAGACAGGAGTTTGTCTGAGTTTTCCATAAGTTTTATTCATAATTATGACAAATCTGCTAAAGAAATTTTTTAAAAAGATAACAAAGACTCTGTCAATGGTCTCTGCCCAGCCTGGCACTGGAGGTAACCCCTCTTCAACAGGTGGTAGGATCTGGAAATGGGTCAGTAACAATAGTTATCATGGTAATAGCATGGTCACAGGAGCAACACTCCCTGGAGGACGAACAACCTAATTGTAGTCAGATACCAGAGGAAGAGATAATGTAACATGTATATGTTGCAACGTCTTAGCAAAAGCATGAAAGATGCAATGAAGGTGCATGTGGTGCAGTTGTAGTGTCCCTACTTTAGACCAGGAAGTCTAGCTAAAAGTCCCACCTGCTCCGCAGGTATGTAATAATGTCCCTGGACAGCTTGATTAGAAATTATCTTAAACGACACAGCAAGATGCTTATGTTAAGATAAACCTCATCGCATTCCTCATCTGATTCTGTCAAAAACCTCACTGTAGCCCACAGGAGACCTGTATAGGATTCTGACTCCCATTTCTCATTCCATATCCTGTTCCCACCCTTGCAGTAACACTGCACATTTAAAGACATTTCTCAGGACCAATGGCCAAACATAGGTTGACCCTGAGCCACATAAAGAGCTAATAGGACAGGTGAAGAAGGAAAGGTTTCTGGTGTGTCTTAAGGGAAGATAAATAGAATTTTAGACATTCTGAGATTTAGGGATTGCAGAGTTTAGGGCCATGGCAGCTGAAAGCACAGCAACAATGGTGGAGCCATTATAATTGTGGATATACAAAAGTTTGGAATGGATGCAAATTATGTAACCCAACCCTAACTCTGAATGATCTGAAAATGTGAAAACCACTGAAACCCATGCATCAACACTTGGACTGGTGAGGTTATTAGTTCTCTTGCTGCAGATTAGAGAAAATCTGCTTTTCTGGAAACATAGAAAGGGGTCTTTTAGCAGTATAATTCATTTAACATTAGTGAGCAATGAAACCACGAATTAGCATACGCCAAATAGTTATTTCTCATCCCTTCTGTTGAGCAACTTGATTTACTACTCTTGCAGCTAATGTAAGAGGATGCAGAAAACAGCATTCCAGCAATAACTCTAGTGAAAAATTGCGATACTGGCAAGATACAAAATTAACAGATTAATATCTAAATTACAATGACTGACAGAGGAATGTCATGAGGAATTAATTGAATTTTCAGCTCATGATTTGTGCAAACATTCATAATCTTCAGAGTAGTTTCTCAACCAATATAACTAAAAAGACTCAAATACAGGTCAACTCACTACTTCCACTGCTTCTGTCTGTAGTCTCAGGACATTTGATGCTAAACACTGAGATTTGACATCAGACAAGAAATTCCTGTTAACGTTTACTTTTAATAGACACATTAAAACAAAGAGATTAGCACTTCAGTTTAAACAGTTGACAATGGAATTTAATACAAACATGTCAACATTTCCAACAATGGTATCACAAAGGTAATTTCCATGATATGTCACAGATGTCACCTCATGATAGATTTATTTCAATCTTGCACTTCCCAATGTAAATTTTCCTTTCAGCGAAATCAAAAATTAAATTGATATAAAATGACACATGCAAAAGGTTTACTCAAGTTTATTGCACACCTTTACCCTAAACATATTTTTGGGCCATTTTGAGAATTAACTATGAAATAATAGAGAACATATGAATATTTTCTTCGTGCAGATTCTCTCCACACAGACCCTTGAGTGCAACGGCTTACTGTTAAATACGTAAACAATTATTTATATAATCAGCAATGTAGGTTTACATGATAACAGCATCTACTGTGAGAAGGTTTTATGTGAACATTTGTGCAAAACTCTCTCTTGTATATCATTAAAATTCAATGTTCGATAAAAGCCTTGCTACCCACAGTCTCTATCAATCCAAGCCAAAGGCACAATCTAAGCTAAGATCCACTTAAAGAAAACAGAAGCTTTATTTTCTAAAGGTAAAGGAGCATTGACATAGATCAGCAAGACTGAAGATTGGTAACAACTGAGGCTTATAGGCCACTAAATTCATCATTGAATTTCAACTAGGCAAAACTACATAGCTAAACAGCCGAAACATCAAGTCGCAGCTGAAACTGAATGGGAAGAAATGACATTCCAAGCAGTGGAGCTAGTCCTGTAAGTTTCATGATCAATCTTTGAATAGCAGTTTAGAACATCAAGGACTTGCATGTCAAAACACAAAATCCATCTCATAGGAGTGAACAATGACGACAGTGGGCAAAAATTGACAACTATATTTATTATCAGAAGTGGTATTGAGGATATATTACTGACAATGGGAACTGCAGATGCTGGAGAATCCAAGATAATAAAGTGTGAAGCTGGATGAACACAGCAGGCTCTCTGATGAAGGGTCTAGGCCCAAAACGTCAGCTTTTGTGCTCCTGAGATGCTGCTTGGCCTGCTGTGTTCATCCAGCCTCACAATTTATTATCTTGAGGATATATTAATCTGTTTGTTCAAAGGACATAGTTAATCAACAAAGAAGTTTCCTTTTCATGGGATGTGGATATTTGTCGGCAACAATGGCAATTGTTGACCAGCTTAAATTGTTCTTAAACCAACCCGCATGCAAGGCCTTTTCAGAATGTAGTTACCAATAGCCTGAAGTCATATGTAAACAGAAGGGGTAAGGATGGCAGATCTCTTGCCCGAAAATTTGATTGACTGAATCTGGCTTTCAATTCCTGATTTTATTTGAATTTAAATTCTACCAGTGAGATTTGAACGCATAACCTCAGAGTGGTGATCTGGGCCTCTGGGTCACTACTCCCCTGAAAAGACCACTATATCATTCTCTGCCTTTTAAATATTTGGTGTACATTAACTCTGTTTAGGTCAATGGAACTTTACTTTGAACTGGAAAGAAATGAACTAAACACTGGATGGATTAGGAACTATGCTTTCTTTGTGTGAGAAAAACATTCATTCATCTATCTGTGGGCAGAGCCTTAACTCATTGCTTACCATCTACTAATGCTTTGTCCTGAGGCATTTTCTTTTTGTTTGTAATGGTCTGTCATTAGCTTTGAATCACAGAGCATGGTGAGGCAGCAGGTCCCAAGTCTAAGTCGGAGATAATGGGAACTGCAGATGCTGGAGAATCCAAGATAATAAAGTGTGAAGCTGGATGAACACAGCAGGCCAAGCAGCATCTCAGGAGCACAGGTGCTCCTGAGATGCTGCTTGGCCTGCTGTGTTCATCCAGCTTCACACTTTATTACCCAAGTCTATGTCAGCTGGAATGGGAATTGAACTTGTGTTATTGAAGTTCTTTTGAGCCACGTGCCAGCTATCTAGCTTGTTTAGTGCTACATTTATTCCCTATATGTCAATCTAAGCTTGAATTTTTTTTAGATTAGATCAGATTAGATTCCCTACAGTGTGGAAACAGGACATTTGGCCCTACAAGTCCACACTGCCCCATGAAGCATCCCACCCAGACGCATCCACCTATAACCCACACACCCCTGAACACTACGGGCAATTTAGCATGGCCAATCCACCTAACCTGCACATCTTTGGACTGTGGGTGGAAACCGGAGCACCTGGAAGAAATCCACGCATACATAGGGAGAACATGCAAACTCCACACAGACAGTTGCCGGAGGTTGGAATCGAACCCGGGTCCCGGACGCTGTGAGGCTGTAGTGCTAACCACTGAGCCGCCGTGCCACCCCCTATAGCTATTATTGTATTATTATTATTTGTTACATAGTTATTATCAAGATTAATCTTACCTTTTTTAAGGGATTTGGCAGAAGGCTTTGTGCTGGATGAACACAGCAGGCCAAGCAGCATCAGAGGAGCAGGAAGGCTGACATTTCGGGCCTAGACCCTTCTTCAGAAAATCGTTTCCTGAAGAAGGGCCTAGGCCCGAAACATCACCCTTCCTGCTCCTCTGATGCTGCTTGGCCTGTTGTGTTCATCCAGCTCTAGAACATAGAACATAGAACATAGAAAAGTACAGCGCAGTACAGGCCCTTCAGCCCACAATGTTGTGCCGTGGAATATTCCTAATCCAAAAATAAAATAACCTAACCTACATTCCCCTCAATTCACTGCTGTCCATGTGCATGTTCAGCAGTCGCTTAAATGTCATTAATGACTCTGCTTCCACGACTACCACTGGTAAACTATTCCATGCGCTCACAACTCTCTGGGTGAAGAAAACCTTGTTATCTCAGATTCTCCAGTGTCTGCAGTTCCTACTATCTCTAGCAGAAATCTTCTCCTGGCCCAGTGACAAGGTGGCTTCCAGCGCCCTGGTATTATAGTCTCATCCTGAAGGTGTAGTCTCGGCCCAGTGTGGTGGTCTTCATCAGCGGCCTGCAGCCCAGTATTCTGTCAGCCTCACATGGAGGCTTTGTCCGGAAAGCTGTTTTCCTTCCAGCTGCGTCTTCTGGGTAATCCATTGTTCCTTAATCAGCTTTCCCGGAGCCCAGGAGCAATTAAGTGAACTGTGATGAATTTTATAGTTTTTTTACTATTAAGTATGACTTCTGTCATTAATATAGGCACGGTGGTAGGGTGACTTACAAAACTTTTCACTGTATTTTTTCATGTAAAAGTACACATGACAACAAATTTCTATTTAATGCTATGCTGTCCTGGTTTTGCTGTGTGTGGATATAGACAGCTTGGGTATCTAAGAAGTTGAGAATAGTACCACATTGTGCAATTGTCAATAAACCTCCTCACTTCTGACCTTATAATGGAGGGAAGCCGTTTGATGAAAGAGCTGAAGAGATTGGGCCTAGGACACTGCCCTGAGAAACTCCAGAGTGATACCCTGGGACTGAAATGATTTTCCACAGCAGAATAACAATCAGCTTTTTCTGTGCTCAGTATGACTCCACGTGTGGAGCGTTTTCTCTTGATTCTATAGGGATGAGAGTAAATGTGAGGTCATCCATTTTGTGAGGAATATCAGAAAAATTGACTATTATTTAAATAGTGTAAAATTGCAGCATGCTGTTGTGCGGAGGCATTTGGGTATCACAAGAAGTTGGTTCTCAGGTACAGTAGGTAATTAAGAAAGTAAATGAAATATTGTCCATCATTGCTAGAGGGGTAAAGTTTAAAAACAGGGAGGTTATGCTGCAGCTGTATAGGGTTTTGGTCAAGCCGCACCTTGAGTACTGTGTACAGTTTTGATCTCCTTATTTGAGAAAGGATGCACTGGCGCTGCAGAGGGTACAAAGGAAATTCACCACGTTTGTTCCTGAATTGTGAGGGTTGGCTTATGATGAAAGATTGAATAGACTGGCACTAGACTCATTAGAATTTAGAAGAGTGAGTGGGGATCTCATAAAAACATTTAAAATAATGAAGGGTATAGATAAGATAGAGGTAGGGAGGTTGTTTCCACTGGCAGATGAAACCAGAACGAGGGGGCATAGCCCCAAAATAAGAGAGAGCAGATTTAGGACAGCATTTAGGAGGAATCTCTTCACCCAAAGTGTTGTGAATCTGTGGAATTTCCTGCCCAGTGAAGCAGTTGAGGATACTTTGTTGAGTGCTTTTAAGACAAAGATGGATCGATTTTTGAATAGTGACGGAATTAAGGGTTCTGCCGAGCAGGTGGGTGAGTGCAGCTGAGTCCACTAAAAGATCGGATCTGATCAAATTGAATAGCGGAGCAAGCTGGATGGACTACATGGGCCTTCTCCTTCTCCTATTTCTTATATTCTGATGTTTTTGTTCTCATTGACTTCATTTTTGCCAGAAATGTGCTCAGACAAGGTGACATAGCATTATAAATAAACACTTCCTTGTATGACTGCATCTAGAATACACCTCCAGAACTTCCATTGCACTTTTCAATGAATATCCATTAGATGTCTTTGAGGATACATTAAAAATGACTGGTCAGGGCATTATTGATGAATTTTTAGCTGAAACTATGATAAGAATTTCAGAAAATTTCTATTGTACTGTGTCCAAGTTTGACAGTTTCACAAGCTAGGAGATTCTGAAACCAAGGGGAAAGTCCAGAACAGGCCCTAACTAGATTGAATGTGAGGCTGGATGAACACAGCAGGCCAAGCAGCATCTCAGGAGCACAAAAGCTGACGTTTCGGGCCTGGACCCTTCATCAGAGAGGGGGATGGGGGGAGGGAACTGGAATAAATAGGGAGAGAGGGGGAGGCGGACCGAAGATGGAGAGTAAAGAAGATAGGTGGAGAGGGTGTAGGTGGGGAGGTAGGGAGGGGATAGGTCAGTCCAGGGAAGACGGACAGGTCAAGGAGGTGGGATGAGGTTAGTAGGTAGCTGGGGGTGCGGCTTGGGGTGGGAGGAAGGGATGGGTGAGAGGAAGAACCGGTTAGGGAGGCAGAGACACACCACCCTACCAACCTCCGGATACAACGCATTATCCTCCGACACTTCCGCCACTTACAATCCGACCCCACCACCCAAGACATTTTTCCATCCCCACCCCTGTCTGCTTTCCGGAGAGACCACTCTCTCCGTGACTCCCTTGTTCGCTCCACACTGCCCTCCAACCCCACCACACCCGGCACCTTCCCCTGCAACCGCAGGAAATGCTACACTTGTCCCCACACCTCCTCCCTCACCCCCATCCCAGGCCCCAAGATGACATTCCACATTAAGCAGAGGTTCACCTGCACATCTGCCAATGTGATATACTGCATCCACTGTACCCGGTGCGGCTTTCTCTACATTGGGGAAACCAAGCGGAGGCTTGGGGACCGCTTTGCAGAACACCTCCGCTCAGTTCGCAACAAACAACTGCACCTCCCAGTCGCAAACCATTTCCACTCCCCCTCCCATTCTCTTGATGACATGTCCATCATGGGCCTCCTGCACTGCCACAATGATGCCACCCGAAGGTTGCAGGAACAGCAACTCATATTCCGCCTGGGAACCCTGCAGCCATATGGTATCAATGTGGACTTCACCAGTTTCAAAATCTCCCCTTCCCCCACTGCATCCCTAAACCAGCCCAGTTCATCCCCTCCCCCCACTGCACCACACAACCAGCCCAGCCCTTCCCCCCCACCCACTGCATCCCAAAACCAGTCCAACCTGTCTCTGCCTCCCTAACCGGTTCTTCCTCTCACCCATCCCTTCCTCCCACCCCAAGCCGCACCCCCAGCTACCTACTAACCTCATCCCACCTCCTTGACCTGTCCGTCTTCCCTGGACTGACCTATCCCCTCCCTACCTCCCCACCTACACCCTCTCCACCTATCTTCTTTACTCTCCATCTTCGGTCCGCCTCCCCCTCTCTCCCTATTTATTCCAGTTCCCTCCCCCCATCCCCCTCTCTGATGAAGGGTCCAGGCCCGAAACGTCAGCTTTTGTGCTCCTGAGATGCTGCTTGGCCTGCTGTGTTCATCCAGCCTCACATTTTATTATCTTGGAATCTCCAGCATCTGCAGTTCCCATTATCTCTGATCCCTAACTAGATTGAGTTAGGTTAAGAAACTTGTGTTACTCATGTTAACTAAAAGAACCATGGTAATTAACTGTGGGAATGTCCAGACTTCAAGAAAATTTATAGTTTTTAAAATAATGAAGTGTTTAAGATTTATTCAATGTGACAAATTATTTAAGTTAGTTACACTTGGGAGGACCAGAAGACATATATTGTAAACACAGTGAGGTATATGAGACTCTCAGCCACATTCCTTGGATTCACTTTAAATATTAAAGATGAAGCTGGATGATATTTTGCCAGGAATACACATACTAGATTAAAGGTTTAGAGTCACTGGGGTTGGTGGTACCCATTTGTCAAAGCTTTTTTGCTCCTGAGATGCTACTAGGCCTGCTGTGTTCATCCAGCTCCACACTTTGTTATCTTGCATTCTCCAGCATCTGCGGTTCCCATTATCACTGTCATTGCTACTTCCTTGATTTTATACTAACTTCCAGATGCTTTTTTTCACGAAAGAGGCAAATGTCATTTCTTTCTTTTTTCACTTGTGCCAGAAAATTACCGGATTCTTTGGGGGATGACCAGGAGCAGGACGGGAGCAAACTGAATGGAACAGTTTGCTACTTTATCCCCATCAGCTTTAGCAAGCTTATACAGTATGTACATGCAGACTTTAAACTGATTGATTTATCCTTTGGATTCCATTGACTAGGTGGAATTTCTGGCTTGCTGCACAATAGATAATCATGGCTTTTACGTAGATAATCATGGCTTTTACGTCACTGCTTGAAACATCAGCCATTTCAACTTGATATGCTGCTATGATTGTTAAGGCAAGGTCCCTAGTAAACTACACTTTGCACTTTGCATGTTCAAAAGATGCACTGAGTTAGATGATGGACAATTCTTCTGATTCTGCAGCACTTTACGGATTTAGAAGTGAATATTTCAATTATCCCCATACCACAAAAGGCTATTTCTACAGCAAAAGGTTGGGGAGGGGGATGCAGAGGAGAGAGTATTATTCTTTCAGTCAATTTCCATCTGACATTCATTAACATTTTGTAGCTTCTCACTATGACCTTCCCTCTTTGGGAGCCAAGGGCAAGAATTTGGAAAGATCAATGCCGACAGCAGTGAGATAACAAGGTGTAGAGCTGAATGAACACAACAGGCCAAGCAGCATCAGAGGAGCAGGAAAGCTGACGTTTCAGGTCTGGACCCTCTTCAGAAATCTTATTTCTGATTTCTGACTTCAGATTTCTGAAGAAGGGTCCAGACTCAAAACGTCAGCTTTCCTGCTCCTCTGATGCTGCTTGGCCTGCTGTGTTCATCCAGGTCTACACCTTGTTATCTCAGATTCTCCAGCATTGGCAGTTCCTGCTGTCACTGACAGAGATGAATGGTACACAGGATTTTTCGGATCCCAACAAATGTCTTGCAAGGGTCACCACTCGTGGAACATGGTATATTTGCAGCAAACTGAAGATCTCCAATTTGCTTCAATTTGGTTGAACTGAAACTTCATTTTCTTCACAATGAAAGAACAAGAGACAGCAATATGTAATAAAACCAACAGTTTTGATTGTGTTTTGGAACATGTGAGGTTTCAGAGCACATGTTTTACATGTCAATTGCATTTTATTCCATTACATTTATGACAATCCTAGACTTTGGGCAGGCTCTGTACCAGCAGTGGTCACAACTCTTGACAGGTGGGTCATACACCCAGAAAGTCTTTGATCCCATGGAAGGCCCACTGCTATCCATTTTTGTGTCTCAGTACCACTTAATTCAATGGCCCATCCATAGTGTCTTTGCCAGTTCTCTTGGCAGGAACCCAATGCCTCTATTAAATGATGGCTTGACACACAAGTAAGGTGTTGCCTATCCCACAGTTAGGGGGATAAATCTGTTTTTTGTGTCTGTGACAAGTAAGTGGCTCATTAACTTCAGAAATCTGAAAGATTTTTGAATGGATTTCAGACTTTTGGACAGACCTCTCATATACCAATTTTGATCTTTCTCTGCACCTTCTCTGTGGTTGTAACACTATATTCTGCATTCTGTTCTATAACCCTGATGTACTTATGTAGGGAGTGATTTGTCTGGATAGGACGCAAAATAATACTTTTCACTGTATCTCAGTATGCATGACAACAATAAATCAAAACAATTCTGCTGCATTATGATTACCTAGCTGCCTATTTTGTGAAGTGGAAACACACATTGAATATAGAAAATATGCGTCACAAGTGATTATTTAAATCTACAAAATTAAATAAATGCATCAGCCTATATTAAAAATATACACTTGCCACATCAAGTTTTCAAAATGTAAAGCTGCAATGAAATAGTATTGGACCATGCAAAGCTTTCTTTTAAAACCACAATCCTGACTCTGACAAGGTGACGTCATCACAAGAAGATTAAAATCTATTGTCTTGTTCTTTGAAATGCATTGCTAGCATAATTCATACACAACAGACCAAGAAGATGATGCCTCACAAGCGTGAGTGAAGATCGAGTTGAATAAACTTATCAGCAGATATTTTACCAAAAGAAATATCCACCAGATGAAACAATGATGTCAAGTTTCTTGATAATTAACTAATTAATCTTATTAATTAGGTTAATAGCATCTCTGTGCACTTGCAATGTCACTGAAAAACACAAAAAACAATTTGGCATGAATTTAATTCATTTGATCCAAATTCAACTGAGCATATTTCAATCATCCCAAGATTTGCAATCTGATCGTCTCGGTATCAACTGGAAATTAATCCAATTTGACTTAAGTCTTTACTGGGTTTAATGAACATAACTAGATGGTTTGTGATCATAATCACTACTGTTCACATAATATCTGACTTAGTGGTATTATGTCAGAATGAAAATGCTTAAATGTTCCATATGGTGACCAAATAATAGAACTGCAAAAGTAATTATTCACATAGCATCTGAACTTGATTTCTGTAGTCCCAATGGCCATAAACACAACACAAGAAAAAAAATTCCAAATTGAATCAATATTAAAAACATACAGACAAAAAGATATCTTACAGAAATTCCTTACATATGAAAATCTCAACCAGTCATTCTTTTTTACAACCTACATACAAGACTGGGCCAATGTCAAAGAATAGTCTGTGGGAATGACTGTCTGTGTTTAATATTTCTTTTTTATATTTGCAATCTGCATTATTATTCTTGTGCTGACAGTGGGTCAGATATTTAGGTCATACAGTAAAGAAGGTCCACTTCAGAGAACCTGCTCAGAGCAAGAGGCCCATTGTCATGAATTTATTTTGTGTAGCTTCCCACGTTAAGTGGCTTTGGTTTCCAAAATGCAAAAGTAATTAATTATATTGCCAAGACCCTGGGACGATTTGCTCAAGCAGTTTTAATACTGTCTGTTGTTCTACTTATCAGAATCATATGAATGAGAATTAGCCTTAAGTGAAACACTACGTGAAATACTACATGTATCTCAAATAGTTGCAAAATACAATGCTATTGGTCAAAATTATATTTTGAAGCCTCGCTGGTGGTCTTGAAGAAAAAGATCTACTGTGAGGAGAGCTCGGCTCACATTTTCCATATGGGGTTTGTGCAGACATTATTTTTTCTCTACCTTCCTATTATCTCAGTAGTCCCCTTTCTTTTAACCTTTTCGTACAAAATAACCACACAATGGGGCCCCACTGCAGACTGCCCTTGGGCTAAACTTCGTTTTATCCATTGAGACTTAGTAAACTTTTACTGTTTGTCTCAAGTGAATATATATCATGCATAAATAATAAACAAATGCAGAAATTTAAGAGGTTTTATAAAAAAAAATTCCATTTTGATGATAAGATCCCAAATCATCTGTTATTACGACAAGCAAGTAACATGATAGTCTTAAGCAATTTGACTACGGTCACATTGAGAAACTTATAATTGCTTAAGCATTTTTATTCAAAACCTGAAATGCTTCTCACATTATGATAAACATATGATTCATAAACCCCATTGTGAAATAATGCGCAAGAGAATAGATTATGGAGTGTTAGTGATATACTGCACAGACTAAAGACAAATGTTGCATGGTGCTCAGTGGACTCCACTTAGAATAATTTGGTTGAATTCCTCTCTGCCACATTGAAAGTCAAAGAAAAAGCAATACAATATTGGAATGCAAGTAAGTTTAGAGACAGGAAGAGGCCACTTTACTGAACAAGCCCAATCTTGTATTGACTGTTCTCATCCATGGCTCCCATCCATATCCAGAAACATTTATAATAATCTCTTTAACCCACTTAATTTCTTTAATTTTCTTCCCTGGTAACATATTCAATGTCTATTCACCTTTCCACAATTTAGGTATTTTTCAGTTCCTTTTGAATGCCACAATCCTAATGTTTGAAGAATATTCTTTGGGTTTTGAGACGTTTCAGAGAATAAATAATTTAATTTGCCCAATTCTGTCAGTCTACTTTATAATTTTGATAAACCATTTCTTTACGTTTTAAGAAATGTGAAGGGATTAAGTAAAATCTAACTTGCCCAAGCTTCCCTTGCAATTTCAGTTCATTATTTAAGGATTACTGTTGTTGGTCTCTATTATAACCATTTAAGATCTACTGGTTGTTTGGCAACTAGTATTTCAGGTTAAAAAGGCAAGTACAGGTAAAGAAGTCCATTTGGCCTATTTATCTCACACTTCAATCAAAATGTGCAGACCCTTAGCACAAAATTAAATGAGCTCTTGTATAACTCCAGAGTTTTTTCCAGACCCAGGAGAATAATCCAGGTATTGATCACTTCTTCCTTGAGGAAATAAAGAAGCCATTGGTTCTGAACTTACTTTTAAGAGTTTGAAGTTGTCCTTATGGTAGAGTTATATTGTTTTTAGTGCTCCTGATTTATACTTTTTAAGTATAGCATATGTGTTATCCATAGCGGATGTGCACAAGTTTGTCTTTTGAAGAAAAGTTGGAATTTTTCTAATAGTTCCGAACAGCGCAGTTATTTGCCAGTACAGTCACAATGCTCAGAGGCCCTGCCTGATTTTCCACCAGACTGATCTCAGCCTCAGACTTGGTATTCAATCTTCCCTCCCATTCCATCAAATCTTTACCCATCATTTGTATTGCCTAGGATACTGATGTTTTTAAATGTGCATCTAGATAAGAACACACTTGCTGAAAGTCAAAATACTTTGAGCTCCATTCATTATTAAACTTTCCAAAATCAATCTTCTTTAAAAAAACTTAAGTACTGAAATGACACCAAAAACAATCAGAAACATATTCCCCATCTGTCACTTCCTTGGCTACATTTAGAACATTTTCATATCAAATATTCTAAGATTTGTAATGGTGCAACAGGAAGTCATTCAGTCCATCATATCGGCACTGCCTCTCCAAATGAGAAACCCTTCAGTGTGACTCTTCTGGTTTCTTCCTGTGTACATGAACATTTTTCCTTCTCAGATAACAGTCTGATTCCATTCAGAATACCTCAACTGAAAGTACCTCTCATGCAGAGTATTCTAGATCTTAACCATTGACAGTGAGAGAAAAATCTTCACATGTTGTTTTTGCTTTCCCTTTCAATTGTTTTAAATCTGTGCCCACTTGTTCTCAATGATTTCATGAGTGAGAAAGGTTTTGCTCTATCTCCTCTCTCTAGATGCTGGGCTTGATAGGGAGGACAACCAAGAAGAGAATAAGTTGGAGAGGGGAGCACCTAGATGGAGAGGCTGAGTCTGTGATTCACTTCATGAAGTGATGCTTCGTTCCATCCTCTAATGCATCCAATATGCAATGGAAACACAAATGACTCATCACACTTTGAGTAGACAGAGTAGGTGTTTCATACTGGAGGAAATGGAACTATACTTTTGTGCAATCTGAGGTCCTTCAAAATCCTGGAATTCCTTCCTTCAGGGCATTGTGAGTCAGCATATAGAATGCTGACTTCTGCCGTTCAAGAAAGCAGCTCACCACCATCTTCTCAAGGGCAACTAGAGACAAGTAATAGAAATGCTGGCCAGCCAGTGATGTCCACATCCCACATGTGAATAAAAAAAAGTTAAACAGACACCCACACATCACAGAGTGAAAGCGATTTGTTATCATAAAATGATGAAGGTTCTATGCCTGAAACGTCAGCTTTTGTGCTCCTAAGATGCTGCTTGGCCTGCTGTGCTCATCCAGCTCCACACTTTGTTATCACAAAATGCTGTATGTGAACTTCATACCTTGTACCATAATACATTCACAACATCGTTTCATTCGCAACACTGTCTTTCATAGGTTCTGTGAAGTTTGGGGTGGAGCAGGATATATGGAGGGGGTGAAAGAGGTCCTTACTTCTGCTGCCACAAGCACAATCTCCTGTTACCTATGTATCAAAAGACTTGAGCAACTGTGCTCTGATACAGGGCAATGATGGCTTTTTTTATTAGGATCTTCCATGTACCAATTTTAGTTTTAGTTTTTTATGCTGCAGCTGCTGAATGATCACATTACTAAAAGAGCTGCTTTGTTTCTGATATTCCTCAGTAAAATCGCACACAAAATCTGCGGTTGTCTATGCGACACCTTCACTAAATGTTGCCACAAGTTTGGATAAAGAACTCAGACCAGCACCAACCTCCAGCTGCCGTGCAAGTGACCCCTTCTGTGGAGCTTGTAGCCACAGGAGGCCTCATGGTGTGGTGAAGATGTAATTGCTTGTCTTCTCTGGAAAGCCGTCCAGGTGAGATGGGGCTGTACTCTGTCCAGAGGTAGAGACCACAACATCATGTGGTGCTGTCCAGCATTTCTACACTGAAACACCAATGATGGCTGTAGAATGGGTCTTCAACATAAGGTTTCCATGCAGATCATTTCTTCATACCAGTTACTGGTCTAGCAGTCCATACCCACCCCAGCCCTTCATGGCATTCATGAAGCCGATGTTGATTATGATGACAACACACTTGGTACACTAACATCCTTTAAGACAGGAAGCCTGTCATGCTTGCCTAATCTAGTTTACATGAGACTCCAGACACACAGCAACATGCTTGACTCTTAACTGTCTCTAAGCATTTATATCTATTTCACATCTCCATCTCTCCTTTACCACCATTATCATCACCTTTGTCTTTTGCTTCGTGCACCTTCAGATTCTGTCCCATTTACATGCCCTCCATTGCACATATCATGAAACACAACTACTTTGCAGTTGTTTTCAGTTCTGAAGAAGAGTGGTACTGGATTAAAAACATTACCTCTATTTATCTCTCCACAGATGCAGCCTCACCTGCTGAGTTTTTCCAGCACTGTCTCTTTTTATGTGCAGTAAGAGACAGGGCAAGGGGAGGAGGAATTGAAGACAAAAAATTATAGTTCTTAGATGATAAAGTTATATGCTCTCATTCTGATCTTGTTGTACCAGTGAGTTTATCACAGAGCAGATTCAATTGTTCACCTGGAAATAGTTGTATGAAGAAGATTCTTTATTTCAAAAAGCTTCAGTTCTCACTTGGTCTTCTCTCAGTGCTCAAGACTTTTACAGAATCATGCATACTGTTTCCAAAGTGACAAAGAGAGAGATGAGATTACATTCTGCAAAGAGTTATTTTTCTTGATGTTACTTAATGTTGCTCTTTTTTTGTAGCCCAAAACCACAAGCTGATAATCATGAATTCTCACATGATGGGGCTTTCAGTGTGTGAATAGTGGCTGTTAGCCCACAGTGAAGAAAATCAATTTCTTAGTCAAGAGTTTCTATGGTCCATTGTTAGAATTCCCCAGTATTCCTTTGATATAGATAAGGAGGATTCAACCTTGCTTTTTGCAATAACAACTTTCAGAGAAGAATCCAGCAATACCTGATGTGAAATCTTATTCCAAGAGATATTTAAAGGTGTTATTGTGAGCTATGCATTCCTGGCAATTACCCTTGGATGGCCTTTTCAGAATGTGGTAAACAGTTTCAGCAATGTTACTTAGATGTTCCTTTGTAAATTCCTGTTGAGCTTTGTTGTTTCAGGTTAGGCTACTTTGGCCATTTTAAAGTATCCCAGCTTATTTAAACCATTTTCATTCAAAGCAAAATCGAAGGCATTTAAGTTACTTCTGAGATTTAAAGGGAGAAGTGTAACCTGATTAAGACTTATAATATCATGAAGGGAATGGACAGAGTGAATAGCCAAACTCTTTTTTCCCTGGTTAGGGGAGCCCAAAAGTAGAGGCATAGGTTTATGTTAAGAGGGGAAAGACCTAAAAGGGACCTAGGGGGTAGCTTTTTTCCGTAAGGAGTGGTGCATGTCTAGAATGAGCTTCCAGAGGAAATGGTGGAGACTGGTACAATTACAACATGTGAGAGGCATCTGGATAAGTGGTTGAATTGAAAGGGTTTAGACAGATATGGGTCCAATGCTGGCAAATGGGACTAGATTAATATAGGATATCTGGTCAGCATGGGTGAGTTGGACCAAAGGGTTTGTTTCAATGCTGTATAATTCTTTAGCAGTCTGTATTTTATACCACTGTGACAAGGGTTTCACTAAACAAAGAATAACACAGCACAGGAATAGGCCGTTCCATCCTCCAAGCCTGCACCAACACAGTTTGCCCTTCCATATTAAAACTGTCTTCACTTATATCCCCTGTACTCCCTTCTTACTCACATATTCATCCAGGTGCTTCTTTAATGCTGCTATTGTGTCTACTCCCACCATCTCCTCTGGCAGTGCACTCCAGGCATTCACTGCCCTTTTTGTGAAAAACCTTCCTTGTGCATCTCTTTTATACATCCCTCCTCGCACCTTAAGCCCTTGTACCCTGGTAATTTTTCCCTCCACCCTGGGAAAAATCCTCATACTTTCCATTTTATCCACGCCATTCACAGACTTAGAAGAATAAAATAATTCTTATTATATATATATATATATATATATATATATATATGAAATATAAGAATAAAAACCAAAAGAACTGCAGATGCTGTAAATCAGAAACAAAAACAAAGTTGCTGGAAAAGCTCAGCAGGTCTGGCAGCATCTGTGAAGGATCAAAACAGAGTTAACATTTTGGGTCTGGTGACCCTTCATCAGAACTAAAAGGTAGCCCCTCGAACCCCGATGAAAACAAACACAGTCTATCCAACCTTTCTTCATAGCTAAAATCTCCCATACACATCCTGGTAAACCTTTTTCTGTACCCGCTCCAAAGCATCCACATCCTTCTGGTAGTGTGGTTACCAGAACTGTACACAATATTCCAAGCTTAACTAAAGTTCTATAGAGCTGCAGCACAATTTGTCTATCCTTACACATGTTGCCCCTTCCAATGAAGTCATGCATGCCATTAGCCTTTTTTTACTACCTTATCTACGTACACAGCCACTTTCAGTGATCTGCAGACCCGCACACCCAGATTCCTCTGCATATCAATACTTCTAAGAGTTCTGTCATTCACTGTGTAATTTCCGCCTGTATTTTACCTTCCAAAATGCATCACTTCACATTTGTCTGGATTAAACTCCATCAGCCATTTTTCTGCTCATGCCTCTAACTGATCTGTATCTTGCTGTATCCTCTGACAATTCTCACTATCTGAAACTCCATCAATCTTTGTATCCTCTGAAAACTTACTAATTAGACAGCTACGTTTACCTCCAAATCATTTGTGTAGGTCATGAACAGCTGATGTCCCTGCACTGATCCCGATGGAACACCATTAGTCACAAACCGCCATTCCTAAAAGCATCCTTCCACCGCTACCATCTGTGCCCTATGGTTAAGCCAGCTCACCCTGATACCATGTGACTTCACCTTTTGTACCAGTATGCCATGAGGACCACTGCTCCTCTAGAATACTCTCACATCGGCAATTCTCAGGAATACTTTGAATTTTTCTAGTTATCAATGTGAGATGATTAGATTTGTAATTGCCAAGTTTAAGGCTGTTGCCTTGTTGAAAATACTCTCAGATTCACATGTTTCTAAAATTGCAACTTATATTTGCAATTGTGTCTTTAACATAATGAAACATCCCAAATTTCTTCACAGCATTGTCATAAAACAAAGTATATCCCAAATTTCTTAGCAATATTAGGTTAGGTGATCAAAAGCCTAATCAAAGAGGTATGTTTAAATAAGAGTGTGAATTAAGAGAGGTGTAGGCAAGTTATTGCAGAGCTTAGGTCTGGACAGTTGAAGGGAATGGAACAAAATATTTGTCCCTCTTCTCATTAATTTCCTCAGGATAACCAGCAAAACTTTGTGGAATTCATTTTAATCTTGTTCCTTGGATTTGTTTTTGCTTTACTCATTAAGACTCCCCTGCCGACCTCCCCCCTCTTCCCTTACCGTCTAGGGCAGCCAGGCCATCATCTCAGCCATTACATTGTGCTTGTGGAATCTTAGATTGTGAATGTTGTATTACAATTGCTCCAAATGTGGTGTTTAAATCCAATAACTGAATTCTGGAAAAAAAAACTGAAAGAATTAAGACTAGAATTTTGGAAGATTGACTCTCAACTCAGAGAGAGAAGATGAACAATTTTATCTCACTCAATATTCTCTCTCGGGGGGAGTCCAGAATCCCCATCTTGACTCTTTCTTATTCTTGTCTACTCTTCACTAGTACCAATTACTGATTCATAATCTTGATTCAAATTTGCCAGAAACAGTCATTGTGATTTTCACATCTTCCTAAAGTACAGCATCTAAAATTGATACTCCTCCAATAGCCCCCAATAACAATTTGCACCTCGTGACCAGATTTTCTGTGGTTCCTTTTTGAGATTACCTGGCTCTCCATTTAGGGTGTATTTGTCATCTCAACAGAAGAGAAGCTGTGTTTCCTATCTGCAGTCTCCATACCCTCTAATCAGAGATTGTGTTCAGACATTAGTATTTAAAAGGGAAATATTTCCATGAGGCTCAACCATGAAGGTAGCTGATGTCCCTTGGGAATTACATCAGTCTCTATGTCAACATTCCTAGTTAAAAATATACAAATTAGGAGTAGGTCCTTCTTGGTTGATCCACCGTTCAATACAGTAAAGGCTGAGCTGATTGTGGCCAGAAGTCTATATTCCCACCTTGCCTTGATAACCATCGACTCCCTTGGGAATCAAGGGTTAAACAGAGCCACATAAGTGTCAACTCCTTTGCTTCCGGCCCTAGGGCTGGTTTACCCTGTTGGCCAATGGTAAGAGTGTAGTTCAGAGTGATATCAACAATATGGGTTCAACTCCTGCTCCAGCTGAGGCACCCTCAAAGCCTTCCCCCTGCCCCTGAGAGGGGTAGGCAAAGGCAAACTACCACTGGGAAGCATCAATTGAGACCGGCCAGGAGCTTTATTTTGGGTGAGCACACAGACCATCCCCCAAACAACCTCATCTCCCAACTACATGGCTGACCCAATCCAACAGCCCTGAGCTGGCAGGGCTTCCCCCAATCCCCGCCACTAGATCTAATACAACAACCCCAAGCCACAACAGGAACTATCATCACACTCATCTGCCAACTTATTCCATCAGTCACCCATCTACTTCTTCACCCACCTACCACCCTACTTCCTCATTCAACTAATTGGCCCCTATACCCTCATAGATCACCCCTGACAGCCTCTCACCTGCCTTCCTCTTCCATCTTACCAACTTACTGTCTTCTTGGATTCTCAAAGAGAATCTCAGACATTTAATTTGTTTCTTACTGGAATACTGCAGCTAGTGCAACAAAAATGCCACTTGTAGAATGGTTCTCCGTGCTGCTCCCTGTGAGCTTGCTGCACTCAGTCAGTTCTGAAGCACCCAAAAATCACAGAAAGTTTTATCTGGTATAGGCAGGAAGTGGGGATTCTGAGCCAAGTTGGAAGAATTGGGTCAATGTTTCAATTCTGCAGCTCTGTCTCGCTCTCCTCACTATTGCCAGAATGGCCAAGGTTTTCCTGCATTTTCTATTTTCATTTCACATTTGCAGTGCACAGATGGCTTTTTGCTTTGGAGTTTAAAGTGTGTGACTTACAGAAATATTCGTTTAACAAGCCTACACAGGCACAATGGGCTGAATGAATCCCTCATGTACCGTAACACTTCTATGGTTCAGTGATTGCTCTCAGCCTCAAACATGACATTTCCCTGTGTCACTAGGAGCTCTCAACTAAATGATCCTATCAACATTTCTCTGACAGTTAGATCTCCAACACCAAAAAAAGAAAAAGCCAGAGTTATATTCTAAATAGTAATTTCCTTCCTCAGCCATGTAATGAAAACTTCAAAGAGAAACATTACAGTTGGCTGGCTACTAAAATAATTGGAAGATGAAGAAGAGATAACAATGTGTGGAGTTGGAATAACACAGCAGGCCAAGCAGCATAAGAGGAGCAGGAAGGCTGATGTTTTGGGCCTAGACCCTTCATCCTATTATCTCTGGAAGATGAAGAAGTGTAGTTTGTGGGGATACCTACATAATCAACTCCATCTGTCATGGAATGTGAGAAAGATTGTTAAAATTATTATGTGAAGTATGCTTTGTCTCTGGATACTTTCCCAAGTACAACCCTACCATCTATAAGATCTGAAGAAGTGTCCTGACCTGAAACGAATTGTTTGAGGAGGTAATGAGCAGGTTAGACCAAGGATAACCAATGGATGTTTGCTACTTGGACTTCCAGAAGGCCTTTGACAATGTGCAGCACCATGCTTCTGCGTAAGATAAGGGTCCATGGTGTTAAAGGCAAGGTGCCAGCTTGGACAGAAGATTGGCTGTCCAGCAGAAAGTAGAGAGTGGGAGTAAAAGGGTCCTTCTCAGGATGACAGCCAGTGACTAGTGATGCTCTGCAAGGGGCAGTGTTGGGACCACAACTTTGTACTTTATACATTAATGATCTAGATGAAGGAACTGAGGGCATTCTGCCTAAATTTGCAGATGATACAAAGATAGGTGGAGGAACAGGTAGTGTTGAGGAGGTGGAAAGGCTGCAGGAGGACTTGGACAGGTTAAGACAGTGTGCAAAGAAGTGGCAGTTGGAATACTACAGTGGAAAGTGTGAAGGCATGCATTTTGGTCGGAAGAATAGAGGCACAGGCTATTTTCTAAGTGGGAAGAAACTAAAGAAATCTGAAGTGTAAAAGGGCTTGAGAGTCTTAATCCAGGATTTGCTTCAGGTAAACTTGCAGGTTGTGTCGGTAGTTAGGAAGGCAAATACAATGTTGGCATTTATTTCAAGAGGAGTGGAATATAAAAGCAACGATGTACTTCTGAGGCTTTATAAGTCTCTGGTCCAACTACATTTTGAGTTTTGAGCAATTTTGGGCGCCATACCTCAGGAAGGATGTACTGGCCCTGGAGTATGTTCAGAGAAGGTTCACAAGAATTGTCCCAGGGATGAAAGTCTTAACATACAAGGAACATTTGAGGATTCTGGGTCTATATTTGCTGGAGTTTAGAAGGATAAGGTGGGGAGGGTGGAATCTAATTGAAACTTACCAAATACTGAAAAGCTTGGACAGGGTGGATGTTGGGAAGGTTTCCATCAGTAGGAGAGACTAGGACTCAAGGGCACAGCCTTAGAGTAAAGGGAAATCACTTTAGAATGGAGACAAAAAGAAACTTCTTCAGCCAGAGTGGTAAATCTATAGAATTCATTGCTGCAGAAGACTGTGGAGGCCCGGCGATTGAGTACGTTTAAGACACAAATAGACAGGTTCTTGATTGTCAACGGGATCAAAGGTTACAGGGAGGAAGTGAGAGAATGGTGTTGGGAAATTTATCAACCATGATTAAGTGGCAGAGCAGACTTGATGGGTCAAATGGTCTAATTTCTGCTCCTTTGTCTTATGATCTTATCCTACAAATGACAATAAGAAAAAAACTCATTAATCTCTTGGTTTTGTTTCTGATTTCTCACATCCGCAGTTTTTTTTTAGTTAATCTCTTTATTTATGATGTTGTTTAAGGTATAAACAGTGGCCAGAATATTGGGAGAGCTGCCCTTTCTTCTTCAAATAATGCATTGGAGTCTTTTCCATGTGGAATAAGGGAAGGTGAATTGTTTTGAAGTATAGATCAGACATCGGGTAATTTGAAAGCACCAAAATGGACGTCCCTGCTAAGGCTGAAATCACAGGATGAAGTCTTGTAATCTTACTTTCTGACTGTCATCAGAAGTAGTTTGCCAGAATTTTGCCTGGAATAGAATTATGGGGTGAGGCTGGATATGCTAAGACTTTTTTCACTGAAGCATTGGAGGTTGAGGAGTGACGCTTAAGAAAGTTTATAAAATCACGAAGGCTATAGCTAAGAAGAATGGCAAGTGCCCTTTCCCTACGGTAGAGGGGTTCAAGACCAGGGGACATATTTTTAAGGTGAGAGGAGAAAGATTTAGAAAAGACATGAGGGACATTGTTTTTTACACAAAGAGTGGTTCGTGTGTGAAATGAACTTCCAGAGGCAGTGGTAGATGTGAGTACATATACAATGTTTAAAGGACATTTAGATAAGCACATGAATAAGAAATGTTTGGAGGTTTAAGGATCAAGCGCAACCAGAAGGGACCAGTTTAGTTTAGGATTATGGTCAACAAGGACCAGTTAGAACGAAGGGTATATTTCTGAGCTGTATGACTCAATGAATCTAAATGGATTTCTATATGTAAACCCACAAATAATTGATGTTTGCTGTGGTGTTTTTGGGCTTGTTCACAGTTGGTCTTGGAAATTTTCATGAAGCAATTTTGAATGTACTGTCCAAAAATTGACCATCAGCTTGCACACAACAAACTCCCAAAATCAGCATCATAATAGTCACTATATAACCTGTTTTTATTGACAATACTGTTTGAGGGGTAAATATTGACTAGGACACCAGGGATAACTGCTCTGTTCTTCTTTGAAATATTGCCACAGAGTTTTTTTATGTGCACTTGATTCAAGCTGCTAGGGATTTAGGTTATTTCCACATCTTGAAGATATACCTGCAATAGTGAGGCATTGCCTCAGTGCTGCAGCAAAGCGTTAGCCTCCGTTTTTGTGCTTGAGCCTTGCAGTTTGACCCGAACACAGACTTTTGCATAAGAAATTTTTAAAAATTGAACCTTTATTCGATAATACCTTGCACCTTTCTTGGAATGCATATAGAAATATGTGTTAAGCACTGATAGGGATAGCATTAGGCCACATCAAAAGAGAAATTGTTTTCTTCCTCTCTTTGGAAACACATATCAACATAAAATGCCAAGATCTCTTGGGTTAGGCTCCCACACTGATATTCAATTATCAAGATTCAACATGGTATATCCTGTAAGTACATGTTTAGAAAGGAGCTTGATAAAACCTTCAGCATGATGTGAACCAGAAAAACTGACTTCAAGCTGCAGGAACGAGTTGAACATTCTGACATCTTGAGATTTTTCATGAATTCAATACTTAGAAAGGGGGTCAAACAAGATTTTTCTGAAGAAGCGTCTAGGCCCGAAACGTCAGCTTTCCTGCTCCTCTGAAACCGCTTGGCCTGCTGAGTTCATCCAGCTCTACGCCTCGTGAGCTCAAACAAGGATCTGTGATATGGCCTCAATTATTCACATTATTTATTAATGCCTTAGACAATGGTATTGAAAATCATATGCTAAAATTTACTGATTCCACAAAGTTAGGTGGCATCGTCGACAGTGGAAAGTTGCCATAGTTCTATTGGACCATAGAGCTGCCATTTTATTGTGCGAGAATTGAACTCACAAAGTTAGCATCACTCTGCATTGCAAACCAGCTGTACAGCCAACTGAACTAACCAACCTTTAGTAGATAAAAGCATAAAATTACAAAAGGATATTGACAGATTAAGTGAATCTACCGATGGAGCTCAACGTAAGAAGTGGGAGGTTTTGCATTTTGGGTCAAAGAAAAGATAGACCAAGATATATTCTAGACTGCAAAAGTTAAATACAGTGAACCTCTGAAGGGACTTGGGAATTCAGATTCAATTTATCTTTATCTAAACTATCACTTAATATATTGAAGGCTTTGATCAGATTACCCTTTAACCTTTCAAATTCTACAGTGTAATCTCTACACATAATGTAATACCTGTAAGTCCAGGTAATCCTCTAAGGCCATTATTTCCTTCCTAAGATGTAGTGCCTAGATCTAATCACAGTGCTTTAAATGGGTCTAAACAAGGCTTTGTGTAACTGAAGCATAGCATCTGCATCCTTAGATTACAGTCCTCTATATATAGCAGTCAACATTTTATTAGCTTTTTTAATTATTTTCTTTTCCTGTCTGTGACATTTTAGAGATCCATTCACCTGAATCCCCAGGTCTTTTTGGATATCCACTGTATTTAGCTTCATACCATTTAGAACGCATCCTGATCTATCCTTTCTTCAGCCCAAAATGGATGCTGGATCTGTTGTTAACTTTTCATAGATAACTTTGTAAAGCAAAGGTATTAGGGACATGAGCCAAAGTTGATATTTGGAGTTAGATCACAGACCAGCCGAGATCTCAACGAATGGTGGAGGGGCTGAATGGCCTACTCCTGCTCCTATGTTCCTTTCAGAAGTATTGTACATTCACAGGCCCTTTTTTGAAACCACCCTTCTCTTGAGGTGGATGTGTTTATCAGGCAGCTGCCTTCTTCAAATGGAAAAATAGACTAGGAATAATGGTGGAACACCCAGGGAAGAATTGTCTAACATTGTGGATAAAGAACCAGGTGCAGCAATTTCAACTTTGCTGTGATCAATACATTCCACGCCAACTATCCATTCTCTATCTGGTATCAATGAACTGGCCTTAACTGCTGCAGATTGTATGCTTTTCTTATCTCTTTAGCTTACGTATGACATCCACCTGGTGCTTAAGAAACTTTAAAAAAATCTGAAACAACATAGTTAAAATGATCAACTGCTTATCCTAGATAATTAAGACTCTAAGCCCTAAACCTTAGACTTGTGTTCAGAGCTAAAAGGGCTTCCAATTGAACTAGTCTGGAAAAGTGGGTAATCTCCCAAACTCAATTAGAATAAGAAAAATCTCAAAAGCTCCACTTTAATCCAGAACTTTACCTGATAAATCATTTGCACACAGAAGAAACGTCAGCTGTATCCATGGCAGGAACTGGCTCACCTTCTTTTCAGGCACTGACTCCATGATCCAGCAATTAGTTTCAAAGGTCTATCATTGTTCAGAAAAGGAAGAACTGTCTCATGATTGAACTAATCTTACCTTTCCATAACTTCTAGCCATTATGCTTAATCTTGTGCCATCTATTAAATCAGATATATTAGAACATAGAACATAGAAAAGTACAGCACAGAACAGGCCCTTCGGCCCATGATGTTGTGCTGTGGAATAATCCTAATCCAAAAATAAAATAACCTAACCTACATTCCCCTCAAATCACTGCTGTCCATGTGCATGTATTGTCAAAGATATGGCACACATCTCCACTGGCTACATCTGCGGGAAGTGCACCCAACTCCAGGTCCTTGAAAACCGTGTTAGGGAAATGGAGCTAGAGCTGGATGAACTACGGATCATTCGGGAGGCAGAGGGGGTAATTGAGAGGAGTTACCGGGAGTTGGTCACTCCTAAGGCTCAGGACAAGGATAGATGAGTTACAGTTAGGAGGAGGAAAGGGGACAGACAGACAGTGCAGAGATCCCTATGGACATTCCCCTCAGCAATAAGTATACCGTTTTGGATACTGCTGGGGGGGATGACCTACCAGAGGAAAGCCATAGTAGTCAGTTCTCTGGCACTGAGCCTGACACTGTGGCAAAGAAGGGAAAGGGGCAGAATAGAAAAGCACTCGTGGTAGGGGACTCGATAGTTAGGGGAATCGACAGGAGATTTTGTGGTCAGCATGGGGATTCCCGGAAGGTATGTTGCCTCCGTGGTGCCAGGGTCCGAGACGTCTCCGATCGGGTGTATAAGGTTCTAAAAGGGGAGGGCGAACAGCCAGAAATCGCGTTACATATTGGCACTAATGATATAGCCAGAAAAAGGATTGAGGATATAAAAAGTGATTTCAGGGAGTTAGGATGGAAGCTGCAAAGCAGGACGAATAGAGTAGTGTTCTCTAGTTTATTACCGGTGCCACGAGATAGCGAGGCGAGGAACAGGGAGCAGGCGCAGCTTAACACGTGGCTGCGCAGCTGGTGTAGGAGGGAGGGCTTCAGATATGTAGATAATTGGGATGCCTTCTGGGGAAGGTGGGACCTGTACAAGAAGGACGGGTTGCATCTGAACTGGAAGGGGACCAATGTCCTGGGTGGAAGGTTTGCTCGAGGAGTTCGAGAGGGTTTAAACTAGTATGGCAGGGTGGTGGGAACCTGAGCTGTATACCGGAGGTGAGAGTTGATGCAGGTGAGGCAATAGCAAGAGGTAGACCAGCTAGTGGGAAGGATTTTCCTGGGAAGGAACCAAGGGATCGGTTAAAGTGTGTTTGCTTTAACGCAAGGAGTATCAGGAATAAAAGTGATGAACTTAGAGCATGGATCAGTACCTGGTGCTATGATGTTGTGGCCATAACAGAGACATGGGTTTCTCAGGGGCAGGAATGGTTGTTGGATGTTCCAGGGTTTAGAGCATTTAAAAAGAATAGGGAGGGGGGAAAAAGAGGAGGGGGTGTAGCACTACTAATCAGAGAGGGTATCACAGCTACAGAAGCTTCCATTGTCGAGGAAGATCTGCCTACTGAGTCAGTATGGGTGGAAATTAGGAACAGCAAGGGAGTAGTCACCTCTTTAGGGGTTTACTACAGGCCCCTCAATAGCAGAAGGAGATTGAAGAAAGCATAGGTCGACAGATTTTGGAAAAGTGTGGACGTAGTAGAGTTGTTGTAATGGGTGACTTTAACTTTCCCAATATTGATTGGAACCTCCTTCAAGCAGAAGATTTGAATGCAGCTGTTTTTGTAAGGTGTGTTCAGGAGAGTTTCCTAACTCAGTACGTTGACAGGCCGATGAGGGGAGAGGCCATTCTAGACTTGGTGCTTGGAAACTAGCCGGGGCAGGTATCAGATCTTGTGGTGGGAGAGCATTTTGGTGATAGTGACCATAACTGCCTCACATTCTACATAGCTGTGGAGAAGGAAAGGATTAGGCAAAATGGGAGGATATTTAATTGAGCAAGAGGAAACTACGATGCGATTAGACATGAGCTAGGAAGCATGGACTGGGAGCAATTGTTCCATGGTAAAGGCACTATAGACATGTGGAGACTGTTTAAGGAACAGTTGTTGCAAGTAATGAATAAATATTTCCCTCTGAGACAGGCAAGAAGGGGTAAGATAAAGGAACCTTGGATGACGAGAGCGGTGGAGCTTCTCGTCAAAAGGAAAAAGGTAGCTTACATAAGGTGGAAGAAGCTAGGGTCAAGCTCAGCTCTAGAGGATTACAGGCAGGCAAGGAAAGAGCTCAAAAATGGTCTGAGGAGAGCCAGGAGGGGGCACGAGAAAGGCTTGGCAGAACGGATTAGGGAGAACACAAAGGCATTTTACACTTAGGTGAGGAATAAGAGAATGGTCAAAGAAAGAGTAGGGCCGATCAAGAATAGCATAGGGAACTTGTGTGTGGAGTCTGAGGAGGTAGGGGAAGCCCTAAATGAGTTTTTTGCTTCTGTCTTTACGAAAGAAACGAACTTTGTAGTGAATGAAACCTTTGAAGAGCAGGTGTGCATGCTGGAATGGATAGAGATAGAGGAAGCTGACGTGCTGAAAATTTTGTCAAACATTAAGATTGACAAGTTGCCAGGCCCGGACCAGATTTGTCCTCGGCTGCTTTGGGAAACGGGAAATGCAATTGCTTCGCCACACTGCAAAGATCTTTGCATCCTCGCTCTCCACTGGAGTCGTACCTGAGGACTGGAGAGAGGCAAATGTAATTCCTCTCTTCAAGAAAGGAAATAGGGAAATCCCCGGCAATTACAGACCAGTAAGTCTCACGTCTGTCATCTGCAAGATGTTAGAAAGGATTCTGAGGGATAGGATTTATGACCATCTGGAAGAGCATGGCTTGATTAAATGCAGTCAACACGGCTTTGTGGGGGCAGGTCATGCCTCACAAACCTTATCAAGTTCTTTGAGGATGTGACTAGAAAAGTTGATGAGGGTCGAGCTGTGGATGTGGTGTATATGGACTTCAGCAAGGCATTTGATAAGGTTCCCCATGGTAGGCTCATTCAGAAGGTCAGGAGGAATGGGATACAAGGGAACTTAGCTGTCTGGATACAGAATTGGCTGGCCAACAGAAGACAGCGAGTGGTAGTAGAAGGAAAATATTCTGCCTGGAAGTCAGTGGTGAGGGGTGTTCCAGAGGGCTCTGTCCTTGGGCCTCTACTGTTTGTAATTTTTATTAATGACTTGGATGAGGAGATTGAAGGATGGGTCAGCAAGTTTGCAGACGACACGAAGGTTGGAGATGTCGTTGACAGTATAGAGGGCTGTTGTAGGCTGCAGCGGGACATTGACAGGATGCAGAGATGGGCTGAGAGGTGGCAGATGGAGTTCAACCTGGATAAATGCGAGGTGATGCATTTTGGAAGGTCAAATTTGAAAGCTGAGTATAGGATTAAGGATAGGATTCTTGGCAGTGTGGAGGAACAGAGGGATCTTGGTGTACAGATACATAGACCCCTTAAAATGGCCACCCAAGTGGACAGGGTTGTTAAGAAAGCATATGGTGTTTTGGCTTTCATTAACAGGGGGATTGAGTTTAAGAGTCGTGAGATCTTGTTGCAGCTCTATAAAACTTTGATTAGACCGCACTTGGAATACTGCATCCAGTTCTGGTCGCCCTATTATAGGAAAGATGTGGATGCTTTGGAGAGGGTTCAGAGGAGGTTTACCAGGATGCTGCCTGGACTGGAGGGCTTATCTTATGAAGAGAGGTTGACTGACCTCGTACTTTTTTCATTGTAGAAAAGGAAGAGGAGAGGGGACCTAATTGAGGTATACAAGATAATGAGAGGCATAGATAGAGTTGATAGCCAGAGACTATTTCCCAGGGCAGAAAAGGCTAACACAAGGGGTCATAGTTTTAAGCTGGTTGGAGGAAAGTATAGAGGGGATGTCAGAGGCGGGTTCTTTACACAGAGAGTTGTGAGAGCATGGAATGCGTTGCCAGCAGCAGTTGTGGAAGCAAGGTCATTGGGGACATTTAAGAAGACTGCTGAACATGCATATGGTCACAGAAATTTGAGGGTGCATACATGAGGATCAATGGTCGGCACAACATCGTGGGCTGAAGGGCCTGTTCTGTGCTGTGCTGTTCTATGTTCTATGTTCTATGTTCTTCTATGTTCTATGTTCTATGTTCTATTGTTCTATCAATCAGAACATCGTCTAGTCTTTTAATTTTATTCAAACATACACACACAATTCAAAATCCTAAATCTTTACAGTTGAAAAATCAAGAAGCCAATGTTTTAAGTTTGACTTAAGAATATTGTCTAAGATGCAACTGTTCTGGAAGTTCTGCATATCCTCTAAATTTGTCAGAATACAAGTGGACAAAAGCTGTACACAATGTTTGAAATTAATTGCATCAAAACCTTATACAAGGAACCAAATGTATCAGTGATAATGGGAACTGCAGCTGCTGGAGAATCCAAGATAATAAAATGTGAGGCTGGATGAACACAGCAGGCCCAGCAGCATCTCAGGAGCACTCTGATGAAGGGTCCAGGCCCGAAACATCTGCTTTTGTGCTCCTGAGATGCTGCTGGGCTTGCTGTGTTCATCCAGCCTCACATTTTATTAACAAGGAACCAAATGGTTCAGTTTGCTCCTTATCCAATGCTTAGTTCTGTTCCATGTAAATTATATGCCCATTTGGTGTTGCTCCTGTACACGTATATAACACTGCACTCATCTGCACTATATCAGGTCCAATTCCACTTGCCACAGTTTAGTTTATATCTAATGGAGACAGAAGCATTCACATAGCATCACTTCTAGCAAGGAAACAACTCAAGTCTGCATAGCATCCCTTAGGGACATACTTTATCTTCTAACTCTGCTTACAGAGATTTGGGAGCGGTTGCACACATTGCAGAAAACAGACACTAAATAGGTGTTGTACTAATAATAAACTCAGCTTTTAAAGTTGTATTTAGCACTCAATTTTGATCCTAATTGCTGATTGCTGTCATTTGGGCTTGCTTGGAAATATTCACCAGAGACCTACATGCAAGTGGTGATTAAAATACAACTTCGTTTAAGCAGTATATTTGGGCTCCCTGCACCCACTTCTATTGACAATGTGGAGTAGTCTGGCTGTTGCAGAATGGTTAAGGGAATGAGGGAAGAGGGCACACATGTTCTTGAATGCAGGACTGGAGGAGATCCAGGGAATGAGGAGTGTCCTGAGCCCACAGGATAGAAACAATTTTCCTCACTCCCTGACCTACAGCTTTGCAAAAGCTGGCACACTGTTCCATCATTCAGAAAGAAAATCAACAGGAGATTTTTAATAAGCAATCATGTGACATAACTTTACTGATTGACCTTGATGAATATTTTACAGGATCATTAATCATAAATGTTTACAGCATAGAAGGAAGCCCTTCAGTCCATTGTACATGCAAGATCTGACTACTCTAATCCCATTTCCTGTTTTCGTCTCAAGTTAAAAGTTAGAGGCTATGACAACACAAATGAATATCTAGATATCACTTAAAATATTATAAGAGTTTCTGTCTCAACCATCTTTTCAGGTAGTGAGTTCCAAAATCCCAACGTGCTCTGAATGAAACAAATTCTCCTCAACTCTACTCTTAGCCTGCTACATCTTATCTTAAACCCATCTTCCTGCATTATTGATTCTTCTATTAACAAAATAAGTGCCTTCTGATTCACCCAATTTATGTCCCTCATAATTTCTGTCAGGTATCCCTCTTAACCCTAATGGCTCTAAGAAAACAATTCCAATCTTACCTCATTGGTCAAACAGTCCAGCCCAGGCAACATCCTGGTGAATCTCCTCCATACCCTGTCCAGTGCAATCACATCCTTCCAACAATATAGTGACCAGAACTTCCTGATTTGTATTCTGCATTAAGATGTTCAGAACATGAACTAGGATAAGGAATTCACACCAATTTTAACATGCAGTTAGATCTTACTCGATCTTACCAGGTATGTTTTTAATGGGGATGAAGTCCATGAAACAAGTCAATTGGCTAGTTCATCACTTTCTCTGAGATCCCCAAGACATACTTGGGGAGCAGGTACCAAAATCAGTAATTCAGTCTCCATTTTCAAAAGAATAACTAAAAGTCATTTAGGCTTGTTAACTCCACTGTCAACCCACGGGTTCCCGCAACTAACTGAACTATGCATTCTCACACCCTGCTTCCTGTAAATACTCCATCCCATTCTCTTTGACAAGGGACCCTCTGAAATGTCCACCTTCTTCCTCAATCAAGGATTCCTCAGCACCATTGTCGACAGCGCCCTCAACTGAGTCTGACCCATCTCCTGCACTTCTGCCCTCACCCCTTCTCTCCTGCAACAGTGACAGGGTTCCACTTGTCCTTACCTACTATCCCATCAGCATCCACATCCAGAAGGTCATCAGATGCCACTTCCACCACCTCCAGTGAGATGCTGCCATCAGGCACATATTCCCCTCCCGTCCCTTGTCTGCCTTCCTCGGGGTCTGTTCCCTCTGGAACCTTGCCCTGCAACCGTTGAAGGTGCAACAACCACCTATTTACCCCCTCCCTCTCCGCTATCCAAGGTCCCAAAAGTACCTTCCAGGTGAAGCAACACTTCACTTCAACTTCCCAGAATCTAGTCTACTGCATTTGCCGCTCTACATTGCGGAAACGAAGCATAGACTGGGTGACCACTTTGTAGAATATCTACTTTCTGCCTGCAAAAAAGACCCTAAACTACATGTTGCCTGCCACTTTAACACACTACCCTGTTCCCTGGCCAACATTTCTGTCCAACATTTGCTGCAGTGTTCCAGCAAAGCTCAATGCAAGCTGGAAGAAGAACTCCTCATTTTCTGCCTGGAGAACCTGCAGCTTCTGGACTCAATATCGAGTTCAATAATTTTAGGGTCTAAACTCTCCCACGTCTTAGCCCTTTATGCCACACCCCAGGCCTTGTTATCACATAGCCTGCCATTACACGTTAGCTGTTGTCAGTCACTACTCATCCCCATTAGCAACTATTCACCCTCTTAACCAAATCATTATCAACTCCTTTGTCTATCCAACTGGTTTTCTCTCTCTTTGGGCTCTATCTTATCGTTTACTCCCTGCCCCACCCCCCTCCCTATTTTCTGCATATAAACCAATGCTTTCCCAGCTACCATCAGTCCTGAGGAAGGGTCACTGGACCTGAAACATTAACTCTGATTTTTTTCTTCACGGATGCTGCCAGCCCTGCTGAGCTGTTCTAGCAACTTCTGTTTTTGTTCTGATTTACAGCATCCACTGTTCTTTCAGTTTTTATTTTGTTAACAAGTCTATTGACTTGAATAATATGCTACCAGTATTTTTATGTCAATGGTGTGAGCACTTCAGCATTTAGGTCAGCCAATGTTTTAAGGCAAGGGGTTATATTTTCAAAGTGCACCCTTCAAGCATCAATGGTCCTCCCCTGATGATAATAAGCCTCTTCCCTTTCTACTTGCCTAATTTTCTGTTGTGCAGTGATAGTGTACCTATTGTTGAGCTAAGAGACCTGGGTTCAAGTCCCACCTGCACCAGTGTTTTGTGTAATAACGCTCCTGAGCTGGTTGATTAGAATGTATCTATGAAAAAAAAAGGAGCAGGAGAAGGAGTAGTAGTGTCCCTGTATCTGAACCAGGACATCCAGGTTTAAGTCCCCAGCTGTTCCTGGAAAATATCTATATAGAGCAGGGTGGGTGATGGCTTACTGGTATTATCACCAGACAATCAATCAAGAAGCTGAGGTAGTTTTCTGGGTTTAAGTCCCACCATGGCCGATGGTTGAAGTTCAATTTTAATAAAAATCTGGAATGAAGAGTCTAATGATGACAATGAATCAATTGTCAGATAAACCAATCTCATTCACTACTCTCCTAAAGGGTAACAAACTGACATGTGACTGCAGTTGACTCTTAACTACCCTCTGGGCAATTAGGGATGGGTTGGTCTAGCCAGGGACACCCACCTGTCATGAATGAAGAAGAAAAATAAGACTTTTTTGGCATAGTGGTAGTATCACTAGATCCAGTGGTCCAGGTTCAAGTCCTATCTGCTCTAACAAGTCCTTGGAGGTGAGTCATAACATTTTGTTTAAAAACAAAACAACTTTTATTTAGGAGCAGACTGAAACTGCTGAGAGTAGGATTGGAGGTGCAGGCTTATAATGTGAATCTCTACAAATGAAAGCTTGTAAAGTATTGAAAGAATAGATTTCAGTTATTTTCTTCACTGCTTGACATTTTGAAACAGAAACTCCCCAATTAGCTAGATGGCGGTTTGACCCTTTTTAAATCACATACCTCATTATCATAAATCTTTCGTGTCAAAGTACTTTTGCCTGTCCAGTCTGAAACCTATGTGCTCAGTGAATAGTCTAATGGAGACACTGATTACCCAAACCTGACACTCAGCTTGCTTGATAAATGTCCCACCTGACAGCAAATTAAACATCTCAAATAATGTTTTGATTACAATTCTCAAGTGCTCGGGCTTACCTCAGAAAGTCACAGCAACAACGTAGAAACACAGAGGTTAGCTATACTTGCAGGATGTGAGCTTATTCCATTTCTCCCTGGGGTCTTGTAAAAGAACATAATACTTCCTAATTCAAGGTCAGGTCAACAGAATTTCCCCTTCATAACCCATCTAAATCTCCAGATGCCAGAGAGCACAGCAAAGAATAATTTGGATAATTAGAGCTCATTATGCTAGAGACCATAATTTGACATGATAGGTTTCTATTATTTATTTCAGTTTTAATAATGAGATTGAAATTTACAAAGCATCATTGTGACATAGCTCTAGACTAAGTCTTCAAAACTGAAATGGATAATAATTTGGTCTCAAACTATAGTTTAGACTAAATTAAAAATGACCTGAAAGAGAAAGTACTGTAAGAGTCTGCCAATAACAAATTTATTACAATTCATGAAGAGAAAATCAAAGGTTTCGAGGGCACAATTTCCTGGCCAGCATTCTATGTAGGAGTCATTCCTTATTGGTTGTACCATGTTGTGGAATCAACCATCTCAAATATTTTTTTCACTCATTTGTAGGATGTACGCATCACTGGCTGGCCAGCATTTATTGCCTGTCCCTAGTTGTCGTTGAGCAGGTCGTAACGAGCTGCCTCTTGAACTGTTGCAGTCCACCTGCTCTGGGTTAACCCACAATGCCATGAGGGAGGGAATTCCAGGATTTTTGACCCAGTGATCATGAAGGAACAGCGATAGAATTCCAAGTTAGAATGATGGTGGTGTTCCCATATATCTGTTGCCCAAGTCCTTCTAGATGGAAGTGGTTGTGGATTTGAAAGTTGCTGTCTGAGGGCCTTTGATGAATTTCTGCAGTGTATCTTGTAGATAGTACAAACTGCAGCTATTGAGCGTTATTGTTAAAGGGAGTGAATGTTTGTGGATGTAGAGCCAATCGAACCAGCTGCTTTGTTCTGGATGGTGTCAAGTCTCTTGAATGTTGTTGGAGCTGCACCCATCCAGGCAAGTGGAGAGTATTCCATCACACTCCTGACTTGTGCCTTATAGATAGTGGGCAGAGTTTGAGGAGTCAGGAGATGAGTTACTCACTGCAATATTCCTAGCTTCTGACCTGCTGTTGTAGCCACTGCATTTATGTGGTGAGTCCAGTTAAGTTTCTAGTCAATGATAAGCCCAGGATGTTGATAGTGGGGAATTCAGTGATGGTAACACCGTTGAATACAAAGGGGTGATAATTAGATTGTCTTATGTGCTGTGGTCATAACCTGGCATTTCTGTGGTGTGAATGTTACTTGCCACTTGTCCCTCCGAGACAGGATATTGTCCAGATCTTGTTGCATTTGGTCATGGACTGCTTCAGTACCTGACGAGTTGTGAATGGCACTGAACATTGTGCATTCATTGGCAAACATCTCCACTTCTGACCTTATGATGGAAGGAAGGTCATTGACGACGCAGCTGAAGATGGTTGGGCCAAGGACACTGCCCTGAGAAACTCCTGCGGAGATGGCCTGGAGCTGAGGTGACTGACCTCCAACAACCACAACCATCTTCCTGTGTGTCAGGTGTGACTCCAACCACTGGAGAGTTTGCCCCCTGATACTCATTGATTCCAGTTTTGCCAGGGAATCCTTGATGCCACACTTGGTCAAATTCAGTCTTGATGTCAAGGGCTGTCTCTCTTATCTGACCTCTGCATTTCAGCCTTTTTGTTCATGTTTGGGCCAAAGCTGTAATAAGGTCCAGAGCTGAGTGGCCCTGCTGGAACCCAAACTGGACATCACTGAGCAGGTTATCGCTGAGCAGGTGGTGTTTGATAGCCCTGTTGATTACACCTTTCATCACTTTACATATCACATACAGTAGACTAATGGGGTGGTAATTGGCTGGGTTGAATGTGTCCTGCTTTTCACATTTAGGGCATAGAACACAGAACACAGAACAGTACAGCACAGTGTAGGCCCTCAGCCCACGATGTTGCGCCGAACTTTTACCCTAAATCATAGGTCTAGCTAACTTCCACCCCTACCTTATACTATCATCCATTTGCCTATCTAATAGCCCCTTAAATGCCCCCAATGAAGCCGACTCCATTACCCTTTCCAGCAATGTATTCCACACCCTGACCACTCTCTGAGTAAAGAACCTACCGCTGATGTCTCCCCTATATCTACCACCACTCACTTTAAAACTAGCCCCCATGTAATAGCTACCTCCAACCTAGGAAAAAGTCTCTGGCTGTCCACTCTACCTATACCTCTGATCATTTTGTACACCTCTATCAAGTCACCTCTCATCCTTCGTCGTTCTAAAGATAAAAGCCCTAGCTTTTCCCCAATAGACCTTCCCTCCATTCTCAGCAACATTCTGGTAAATCTCCTCTGCACCTTTTCCAACGCTTCAACATCTTTCCTGTAATAAGGCAGAACTGGATACAATACTCCAGATCCGGTCAAACCAGGGTTTTGTATAGCTGGAGCATAACTTCATGGCTCTTGAACTGAATCCCACTATTAATGAAAGCTAACACACCACATGCCTTCTTAACAACTCTATCCACCTGGGTGGCAGCTTTCTGGGAACTGTAGACATGAACCCCAAGCTCCCTCTGCTCCTCCACACTGCCAAGAATCTTTCTGTTAACCCTGTATTCTGCTTTCCAGTTTGTTCTTCCAAAATGAATCACCTCACACTTTTATCACCAAGGCATACTTGGACAATTTTCCACATTGTTAGGTTGATGCCAGTGTTGTAACTGGACTGGAACAGCACGGCTAGGAAAGCAGCAAGTTCTGCAATACAAGTCTTCAGCACTATTGCCAGAATATTGTCTGGGCCCATAGCCTTTGCAGTACCCAGTGTTTCCAGCCATTTCTTGATATCACATGTAGCAAATTGAATTGACCAAAGACTGGTATCTGTAACGATGGGGACCTCTGGAGGACACTGAGATGGATCATTCATTCAGCACTTCTGGCCGAAGATTGTTGTGAATGCCTTAGCCTTATGTTTTGCACTGATGTGCTGGGCTCTTCCATCATTTAGGATGGGGATATTTGTGGAGTGTCCTCCTCCAGTGAGTCGTTTAATCGTCCACCATCATTCGTGACTGGATCTGGCAGGGCTACACATCTTAGATCTGATCCTTTGGTTGATTTTGTCTATCACTCACTGCTTATGCTATTTGGCGTGCAAGTAGTCCTGGTAGGTTGCTTCACCAGGTTGACCCCTCATCTTTAGGTATGCCTGATGCTGCTCCTGGCATGTCCTCCTGCACCGTCCATTTACTATCTAATTACCAAGGTTAATCCCCTGGCTTGATGATATTGTTTGAGTGGGGGATATTCTGAGCCATGAGACTACACATTGTGCTGGAGTACAATTCTGCTGCTGTTGACAGTCCACAGCATCTCATGGATGCTCAGTCTTAAGGTGCTAGGTCTGTTCAAAATTTGTCCCATTTAGCATGGTGATTGTGTAGCACTATGTGATGAAAGTTGTTCTCAATGTGAAGGCAGGGCTATATTTCCATAAGGGCTGTGTGGTGATTACTCTTAAGGATATTGTCATGGACAGATGCATCTACAGCTGGTAGATTGGTAAGAATGAGGTCAAGAATGTTTTTCCCTCTTGTTTGTTTCCTCACCACCTGCTGAAGGCCAGTCTAGCATCTATGCCCTTTAAGACCTGACCACAAATCTATGATAAAGTGAATCGTAGACCTAAAAACGTGTGCGTATTTCTGTTTTGCCTTCATTTATCAGCACTGATCTGAAACTTAATGCAATGCCAAATGATACTTTGGCAATTGGCAGCTGACTAGGGATTTGAGGGCATGTTCATAAACTATCTGCTGCAGGAGTGGAGAGGAATGTGTGGTAAAGGTTTAGGGGTGCTGCAGAAACAGTGAGGCAATGTGGTGGCAGTTCCTTTAAAAACTGTTATTAGAACACAGGGTATTAAATTCCTAGGCCTAACACCGGCTGTTTTCACAGGCAATACAATTTTGACAAGTGACCTTGAAACAGACAGGGCTTCCTTGCATATATGAAGAACTATCATTCTGCCATATTGTAAAGAGCCACATTTTAGCCCTCTTCAATGTAAATCCCCTTTCAGTGCAAAATAAATGCATACAACCCATGACACTTCTATCATTTAGGTGTATCTATAAGTGATATCAACAAATTACTTGAAATTTTATGAAAAGTCAAGGTGATCATTACTTCAATTTGTTCTTTGTTCTGATATGAATTGCCACTGAGAGATAATCATAGCTCCACAGTTACTATTTACAATTCCCTTTGCCCTCTCTTGATTTCATGGAACATAAACTATCAAGATGTTACTGCAAAAAGAGCTTGCAGGTTTCCAAGGGCTTGAAGGTAATGGCAGCCTATCCTTCAACAAAGTGTTATCTCTGGGTAGAAGAAAGAACTCGGCAGGACATGGTAAAGATGGAGAAATGAAAGATTAAGTGTCAAATGTCTGCAGTATACCTGAAATGCTCATTTCCCAAAGAGCTGAGTCTATGTAAAGCTGCTGTCGTCAGCACCATGATCATTTTCCACACAAGAGATTTGTGGGGAAAGTGCATTAAGTGCCGTAGATACGCATTGCATGGAAGATTTGCAACAATTGGGAAACTTCTAAAAATCTAATGGGGATAAACAAACTCATGTGCAAACTGACAAACTTGTGATAGTTTCTACAGCGTTCTAACCTACAGTTTAAGGAGCTTTTGTTACACAACTTATGGTCGATATGATGCCAGTAAATAATTATAGCATGTTTCCAGACTGCACTGTGTTCATTTATTCTACTTCCCAAAACAAAGGTTACAGTTGCAGATTAAAAACCATCAGAGACCAGAGTCGGGTTTATTTTAAGTATAGGTTAGTCATCACATACATATTCATATGCATGATCTATCCAAGAATTTGTTCTAGAAATAGAAACAGGAACGACAAGAATGATGCATTTGAGTTAAGTCAAGCAATTAGTCAAGATCAGAGTAGTTTGATCATAGCATATATGTAAAAAGTTGTTCAATCAGGACACATTTCGACTTTGCTACCTGCAGTGAGCCGCAGTTGTGACATTGGTGAAAAGGCTGTGAAATAACTCCACAAAGTCTAGTCTCCTGTCACCAAGTCACCGTTTATTTGCACGTGGAGAGTCCTTGACACTGACGCTCTCTCAGAGTGAACAGAATGTCTGACATTCCCGTTCTTATCTTCCAGCCAGGACTCCTTGATTGGGGCTGTTAATCTGGTCCAATCAGGGAAAACATATTACATGAGGTCCACCTGCCTGACCTCGTTAAAATCACTACAGCTGCTGTTTCAAGAATGTGTGAGGCACTCAGAATTTGTCATATTGAAGTGAGGGAGCAATCAACATCCTGCTACATTTATTTTTGAACTGCTAAATGAAGCCTTTTGCTGCATCAGCTGCATTTGCAGACCAGATAGAGCCATGGCAATGGCAGGGCTCATGTAACAAGGCACCCCAATAAGTCTTACCAAAAGGCAATGCCCCAGTGCATGGAACTGCACTTGAAATCCCGCATGCACAATATCAATCAATTTGCATCACGCAAGTATATTCAAAGGAGCTCTTAGAAGAGAAGATTGAATTATTGCTCAACACCACTCACTGCGAGGTTGATTTTTAATTTTTAATGTCAGAGATGTATGACAATTAAATAGACCATTCCATCCAACTTATCTATGCTGACAGATATCCTAATTTATTCCTGTCCAAATTGCCAACAGTTGGTCCATATCCCACTAAACCCCTCCTATTCATACACCCATCCAGATGCCTTTTAAATGCTGTAATTGTACCAGCCTCTGCCACTTCCTCCAGCAGCTCATTCCATACACACACCACCCTATCTGTGTGAAAAAGTTGCTCCTTAGGTCCCTTTTAAATCTTTCCCCTCTCACAGTAAATCCAGCTTTGGATTCCCCTACAGTGGGGAAAAGACCTTGGCTTTTCATTCTATCCATGCCTCTCATGATTTTGTAAACTTCTAAAAGATCACCCTGCCCAGCCTCTGACACTCGAGGGAAGCTAGCTGCAGCCTAATTATCATCTTCCTATAATTCAAAGCCTCCAAACCTGGCAATATTCTTGTAATTATTTTCTGAAGTCTTTCAAGTTTCACAACATCCTTCCTATGTGTAGCATGGAGAAGAGAACTGAATGCTCGACTCCAATATGGTTAACTAATGTCCTGTACAGCTGTGATGTGGCCTTCTTCACTATCTCTTCTTTCCATAGGTTGGATAGCATTGAGAAAATAGTGCTCATCCACTTTCTACCCAACAGTGCAAACAATTCAACTGCAGCCCTCTTGGATTGCATCTTGAGAAGGACAGCAAGAATACACAGTGGCCGGCCTTTATATGACTTACATATAATTCTGATGACAATTTTGTAGTTACAAATATGTGAAGCATGCAACACCAACACTGCACTGATTTATAAATATTGTCAAACAAACTAATCTTAAAAAAAACGTCTGAAGCAATTTTTAAGCTTTTATGTTTGTAAGGTCAGAGGAGAGAAATGGTGTCCAAAAATGTTTCTACTTGCTGCTGGTCTGTGCATGGACCAAGTCGAGATTTAAAGATTTGAAAGCTGGAGGGAATCGTAATTCCTCAAAACAGATGGAATTGTTTTGGGTAAGAGGTTAAAAGCTAAAATCTTAAGCTGGAATGCAACTGATCTTGTAAGTTCTGGATTCAATGGAGGTGGGTATGGGTGACAGGCCTTGGCATATGTAAGGCTGTATAATGTATAGGTATAGTGGCTTCACAGCATTGCTTGTGGGCCATGAGATCAAAAGCGAATTTCTCCAGGTTTACAAGCTATCCAATAAATCCATGATCGGTCTGCTTCAAACCCCATGATCAGGCGCACCACTTCAATCATCATCTGCTCTTTCTCTTATGATTGAACACCTCCATGATCTATTCCTCATGCCACCCTAGTCCCTAAGCTCCCTCCACCTGTCATACCTGGTCTCTGCCTTACTCCATCAGTCCAGCTGTGGGTAGAAATTCTATAGGGAAAAAAAACTGCAGGTCATTTCAGAAACCACATTTCCTGAAATCATATTCCTGATGCGTATCCCTCTAGAGCTCTGAGCTTAAATCCAGCTCTTGGTGTTTTCCATGTGATTTTACTCAAAATTGAGTACATCATGCACATAGTCTGCAATCACAGTTGCTTTATTTTCAAATTAGCACAACAATGTACAACTTTCGCCAATAATGGACAGTTCATGATCGCAGTCTTGTCACTGAACTAGGGCAGAAGGAAAATGAAGGAGATTCGTGGAGCTGCTTCTTGCCATGATAGTTTTCACAGGAATGTTTCAATCTACCATGTTACATCGTAAGTGTCATCTTACACGTCACAGCATTTTCTTTTGCCAGTATGTCATTAGCTACAAGCCAATTCAACACGTGAGATCATCGAAAACATAAAAATAGTGATAACATCCAATATGTAGAAGGAATAATGAAAACTAACATGAACTTTAAATGCTAATTCAGAGAATTTAACTCATGCCACAACATTATATAAATCAAAAATAAAATTATACATTGGCATAATGCCATCAAAAGATAATCTGTGCAACAAAATAATCTTTTTCTAAGAAATTTTATGACAGAAACAAACAAACTCATACAAACTTTATAGATCATTCTAATATATTTTAACAATTTCGGGTCAGTGGCAGCTCTGTCATATTTTATGAAGTTGATTTTCTCTTCAGGGTCATTTTGTTCTTTAAGATTAAGCCATCAAAAAGCTCCCTTTGATAACAAATTGTATTCATCCCAGGTGATCTGTTTTGGGTAGCCGTGATCCACACAAACCTCTCACACTTTATTTCACCTACTCTTATCAACATTTCATAATATTCCTTACTCTCTCATATAGTTGTTTGCTTTTTCTTTAAATGAATGTTATTTGCCTCAACTATTTCCTGCAACAATCCTAACCACTCCCTGAGTAAAGAATCTTCTCCTGAATTTATTATTGAATATTTGAGTCATTATCTTATATTTCTGGCCCCTAGTTTTGGATTCCACCCCAAAGGAAACATCTTTGTATTTTTAGAGAACTCTATTAGGTTATCCTTTAATCTTCTCCAAGATACCAGTTTTTCAGCTTTTCCTGATAGTAATAACCTCTGAGTTCTTGTGTCATCATTGAAAAATGTTCCTTTTTGCATGGACATCAGTAAAATTCACAGACAAAGAAGTCCAAAAGGCTCCTGTAACATTAATTCAAGCGAAGATGCAGGCTTTTGTTTTAAAGTCAGTTTTGTGGTTTTGCGCCGATACATCTGACAACCGGAAGTCAGAATTTTCAAATTCTCATTTGCTGTTTTGCAAATTATCCTCAGATCATTTTGGTGATTCAACAATAAAAATTCTCAGGCAAATTTCTTTTCCAATTCAGCCCCTCTTGACTTTGAACATCTGAATGTCCTGCTTGCAGTGCTACCAGTAAAGCAACCACTTCTGAAGTTTCAAACTTCTGAATGACTTCAGCACAGGTAGTAATTAAATATAACCCTTTAAGAAATAGAGAGGTACTTGTAATATGCCTTTTTCTTTGTTTGTCCACTTAACTAGCCCTGGGAACATTGGCAATTAACCAATTGTTTATGCCTTGCTGGTTATATGCTGCTTTGTACCTTGCGGTTGGTTCCAGTGGTCTTTGACCTGTGAACTATTGGCTCAGGAAGGATTTCAAAATGAATACTGTTGTTCACCAGGCCAATAACGACCAAGCGGGCGATCTCAACAAAGACTGAACAATTCTCCAGTTGCCTTTAAACAGGGATTAGAATTCAGCCCTGTTTAAACAAATAACTTGGGGCTTTTTTTTAACAACTAAGAACTTGTAAGATTTTTGACCTATTTGTTATTAATTCAGTTAGTGTAATGACAATGCCATTTCCAAAATATTAATAAACCACTTTCTTCATGTATTTTATTTCAAAAGACTACCGAGTAAACTTTTTAAGTTTATTCTGATTTGAACAAATAAACTAGCCATTTATCCAAAGATAGTAGGAACTGCAGATGCTGAAGAATCTGAGATAACAAGGTGTAGAGCTGGATGAACACAGCAGGCCTAGCAGCATCAGAGGAGCAGGAAGGCTGATGTTTCGGGCCATTTATCCAAATCTGTTCTCTCTGCTGCTTTTTTTTTGGAGAGGCAGTGACGCTAATATATGCTTCTATTTGTGAGTCAAATCCTATTGAACAATACTGCGATTAATCCATTGTTTAACCTATACAGCACTGAATGCATCTTCTATTAAATATAAAGATTTATGCCCAACAACAGCGAGCATCAGATTTTGTTGCATGCATCTCATTTGCTTTAGTGACGGCTGTTTTCATATTGCTTACATAATCCACTACCATGTTTCTTCTAAGTTGCCAGGAAGGAACAGTTAAACACTTGGAAAACTTCAAAACCATTGATTAACAAAGTTGTTTACCCCAGATTGGTGTTCGTAAGAGGGATGCTCAGGACAGATTCAGTTGACTTTGGTCACCTCCTCCTCTTAGCAACTGTGGGATTTGAAGAAAGCAGTTTGGTATTCGCATGGAGAGACATTGCTGCCAACAGAGCTTGTGCTGCAAAGCATTATAGTGACTTGTCCTTCAATATCTAATCATGGTTGAGGGCATTAATGACTGAGTTATTAATAAGATGAAAAATGGAAAGCAAAATCACGAGCGGCTGACATTTGGCCATGGGAAAAGGGGTGCCATTATCAGAGATAGTAGGAACTGCAGATGCTGGAGAATCTGAGATAACAAGGTGTGGAGCTGGATGAACACAGCAGGTCAAGCAGCATCTCAGGAGCAGGAAAGCTGACGTTTCGGGCCTACACCCTTCTTCAGAAGTCAACAGATTCTGATGAGGGGTCTAGGCCCGAACTGTCAGAAAGTCTGCTCCTAAGATGCTGCTTGGCCAGCTGTGTTCATCCAGCTCCACACTTTGTTATCACTGATGACAGTGAGTCCAAATAACAAAAGAAAGTGTCATTGTAGAATGTTTGCCTTGCTGCCAAAATGAAAATTCATACATCTGAGCTTTGATGATGAAGATTATTTTGTTATTGGGTAAAGAATATTGGAGCCATTCCCCAATGAAATATGAACAACATTTGACTTCTTGGGATGTGAAACATAGAACAAAGAAGAGCAAAGAGCAGTACAACACAGGACAGGACCCTTGGCTCTGTGAGCCTATGCTGAAAAACACGACACACTCTGTTTATAAGATAACAAAGTGTGGAGCTGGATGAACACAGCAGGCCAAGCAGCATCTCAGGAGCACAAAAGCTGACGTTTCGCGCCTAGACCCTTCATCAGAGACCCACACTCTGTTTATAAAGTGGTTTGTTCTCCCATTGTTAGCTGGCCTTACAAATATGAATAAACCACATTACAGTGTTTGACAGAAAAGCAAAACTATTTTTACCTGGATATTGTGAACTAAATGTATTAATTGGACTGAAATATCCTATTGCTAGGGAGATGTGTTAAAAGTTGCAGCCAGGACTGAAATTGGCAAAGACCTTATCAGCACAGCTACCTGGGGCATTCCTGCCTTTAAGTGAACTTGTTTGAGGCAGGTTAAATAGGACTGAATAGAAGCAAATCAGACAAAAACAAAAGGTGAGGCAATGGCCTAGTGGTATGCTGATAATGATCTGGGGAGCTCGGTTTGAATACTGCCATGGCAGGTGATGGAATTTGAAGTCAAATAAAAATCTAGAATTAAGAATCTAAAGATGACCATGAAACACTGAAGTGTCAGGGGAAAATAATCTGGTTCATCCTTACCTGGTCTGGCCTGCATGTGGCTCCAGACCAACAACAATGTGGTTGACTTTCAACTGACCCCTGAGCAATTAGGGATGGGCAATAAATGTGAGCCAGTGCCAACCTTATCTCATGAACGAATAAGAAAAAGGAACCAATTTAGGGGGCAGATGCTGGCAACACCAGGCAAACTCTTGATGGCAATTGGGCCTCCCACAGAAGCTGGAACCTGAAATTGAAGCAGAGGCTCCCCAAGCAGTGGTGGGCCAGGGACCATTAAGATTTCTCGACCAAGACCCTAGCATGGACCACTGAGAAAAAATAGCTGCAAGCAGGGGTTCACTCTCCATATCGATGGCCCTTGATTAGAGTTTTAAACTTTTACTCTGCAGCTGAAAGTGCCTCAAATATGAAGCCCTTTCCAGAGTCTTACCTGTGTCAGCATCATCCACCTCTCCCAATGTGATTGCTTGTTGCTTTTTACAGTGAGCCCTTTGCTTGGGCCTTTCACTTCCCTACTCAAGCCACTGCCCTTAACTGGACCTGGCTCCAGGAGGCGGTTTCTGAAATGACTGCTTCCAAGAATATGATGGTGTCCCACCACAACTACCTCCAAGTTCCAGACCCAGGAATATATGTCAGGATCACAACCCAGCAAGGAATGTCAAATTAATAAAACGTGAGGCTGGATGAACACAGCAGGCCAAGCAGCATCTCAGGAGCACAAAAGCTGACGTTTCGGGCCTAGACCCTTCATCAGAGAGCAATGTCAAATCATGCTTTTCAATGAAAAACAACAAGAGTGTAATTTGAACAATGGCAATCGGACACTTACTTAGTTCAGACCATTCTTCTGGTTAATGCCAGGCATCAGCCCACCCATGTGAGAGCTGTTCATTTCTTGCCAGGTCCTTAAAGCTATCTGATTAGCATCAGTCACATTGACTAAATACTTCTACTGTTCTCAAAGTGGCTGCCTTGATGATTCCCTGAGGGTGTTTCCTTTCATCTCCACCTCCTGTACAAAGACCTCCTGCTCTGCATTGAAGAGTGGTCTGCTTGCCTTGCCTTTCTTGCACCTTTTCCAGAACAGTTACACATCGAGCATGAGTTTCTGCACCTGCTGTCATCAAAATGCAGCTGCCCTTAAAGGTGATCTGGTCTAGGCTATTTTGAACACGTACTCATCTCTCATGATGTGATGCCTCCTGTTCAGGCAAAAAGCCATACAACATCTCACTCAGTGCTGGCTACACGTTGCAATCATCAAAAAAAGCAGGCGGCTCAAAATGTTAATATACTGTTTTCATTGGAAAGAATGGAGTGAGTTGATTGTGCATTGCAATCCTCCACTCAGTTTCTGCTTTAATCAAATGTTGTAGCATTTCAAATCACTTTCTAATATGTTTCTGGGCAAAATTTTGAGAAGCCTAACATTGTAATAGAACCAAATTATGTTTTCAAATTGTATGACTTTCCTGCAGAACAAATGGTGGTGTGGTGATAAAATAGTCAAGAATCTGGCAATATTTTCATAGATAATCTGACGTTTGCTCAAATTTCTATCATTGTATTTCTGGATTTATACAGACTTACCCGCACAATGTTTGCTCTGTGATCTTCCCCGTGTGACAAGCGCGAAGGGCTCTGGCCCAATCTTTCATGCCTGCGCAAATAAAAGCTGAGTGCAGGATTTTGTAGATCAGTTTTACAGCTGCTAAGAAACTTCTCCTTGCACTTCCAAATCAAATAAATGTAGAATTTTAGCCCAAGAGATTTGGCACTTGACAGCTCAGAAACTGATTTACATTATTTATCCCGGGTTTGTGTTATTTCGGCAAATGTGATTCACAATACTTCCAAATGGCTGGTTCCCTTCCAAAGATCACTCATTAGTAATGGAGCTGTAAAGCATTGAGCATAAAGCTAGCTCTGGAAATCTGCTGTACCAATCTCCAAATTAAATCTAACTGACTGTGTCCTATATTACCACTGAAGAAGTCATCAGTTTCAGTGAAAATTAAAGGCATCCTTAGCTGCCGTCTCAAAAAGCAGGAAGGAACTTTGAGTGCCATTTCCTATAGAAGTCACCTGGGGATTTTGTACCTGAAAAGCTATTGGATTTGAATTACTTTGCTATAGTAAACTCTGCGCATGCATTGCCCATTGTTTAAAAGTTGCACTTATTTTTATTTCAAGGGCTAATACTTTCTTAATTAGCTGCTAGTGCTGCTGGAGTCCCTCTACATTTGGCATTTTCACCTGTTTTCCTCATCTCCAGGCTGGCAAGAAAATGCAAGATAATAAAGTGTGGAGCTGGATGAACACAGCAGGCCAAGCAGCATCTCAGGAGCACAAAAGCTGACGTTTCAGGCCTAGACCCATCATCAGAGAGGGGGATGGGGAGAGGGAACTGGAATAAATAGGGAGAGAGGGGGAGGCAGACCGAAGATGGATCAAGGAGAAGATGGGTGGAGAGGAGTGTATAGGTGGGGAGGTAGGGAGGGGATAGGTCAGTCCAGGGAAGACGGACAGGTCAAGGAGGCGGGATGAGGTGGTAGGTAGGAAATGGAGGTGCGGCTTGAGGTGGGAGGAAGGGATGGGTGAGAGGAAGAACAGGTTAGGGAAGCAGAGACAGGCTGGGCTGGTTTTGACCTTCCTGGACCTCTCAGTCTCCATCTCAGGTAATCAGCTAGAAACTGATGTCCATTTCAAGCCCACTGACTCCCACAGCTACCTAGAATACACCTCCTCCCAACCACCCTCCTGCAAAAATTCCATCCTCTTTTCCCAATTCCTCCGCCTCCGCCGCATCTGCTCCCACGATGAGGCATTTCACTCCCGCACATCCCAGATGTCCAAGTTCTTCAAGGACCGCAACTTTCCCCCCACAGTGGTCGAGAACGCCCTTGACCGCGTCTTCTGCATTTCCCGCAACACATCCCTCACACCCCGCCCCCGCCACAACCGCCCCCAGAGGATCCCCCTCGTACTCACATACCACCCCACCAACCTCCAGATACAACGTATCATCCTCCGACACTTCCGCCATCTACAATCCGACCCCACCACCCAAGCTATTTTTCCATCCCCACCCTTGTCTACTTTCCAGAGCGATCACTCTCTTCACGACTCCCTTGTCTGCTCCACACTGCCCTCCAACCCCACCACATACGGCACCTTCCCCTGCAACCGCAGGAAGTGCTACACTTGCCCCCACACCTCCTCCCTCACCCCTATCCCAGGCCCCAAGATGACCTTCCATATCAAGCAGATGTTCACCTGCACATCTGCCAATGTGGTATATTGTATCCATTGCACCCAATGTGGCTTTCTCTACATTGAGGAAACCAAGCAGAGGCTTGGGGACCGCTTTGCAGGACACCTCCGCTCAGTTCGCAACAAACAACTGCACCTCCCAGTCGCAAACCATTTCCACTCCCCCTCCCATTCTTTAGATGACATGTCCATCATGGGCCTCCTGCAGTGCCACAATGATGCCACCCAAAGGTTGCAGGAACAGCAACTCATATTCCGCTTGGGAACCCTGCATCCCAATGGTATCAATGTGGACTTCACAAGCTTCAAAATCTCCCCTTCCCCCACCGCATCCCAAAACCAGCCCAGTTCGTCCCCTCCCCCCACTGCAGCACAAAACCAGCCCAGCTCACCCCCTCGCCCCACTGCATCCCAAAACCAGCCTAGCCTGTCTCTGCTTTCCTAACCTGTTCTTCCTCTCACCCATCCCTTCCTCCCACCTCAAGCCGCAACTCCATGTCCTACCTCCCACCTCATCCCGCCTCCTTGACCTGTCCATCTTCCCTGGACTGACCTATCCCCTCCCAACCTCCTCACCTATACTCTCCTCTCTACCTATCTTGTTTTTTCTCCATCTTCGGTCCGCCTCCCCCTCTCTCCCCATTTATTCCAGTTCCCTCTCCCCATCCCCATCTCTGATGAAGGGTCTAGGCCCGAAACGTCAGCTTTTGTGCTCCTGAGATGCTGCTTGGCCTGCTGTGTTCATCCAGCTCCACACTTTGTTATCTTGGATTCTCCAGCATTTGCAGTTCCCATTATCACATAAAGAATACAGCTCGTGTTACCTGTTGCTCAAAATGCTCAGAATTTCTGTGAGCTTTGAAGTAGCAACTTGTTGTCATGAGGTGTCTGATTTGGCATAGCAGATACTACAGGGGATCTGTGCTTTACAAGAGCAGGGCCCTTCAGAATGAGGTATTCTCATTGAGACATGCAGATTTCAAAATTTAGATTTTATTTAATGTCTCATAAAATCGTGCAGAAAGACAAATAAAAAAGAAATGAAATATAAGATTAAAAGAGAGGAACAAAAGAAAAAGAAAGCAAAATGATTTTAATGCTATTTTTAGAAATTCAGCTGTAATTACATCTCGTGATTGAACAAGAAAATTCTAATAGGAAGTTCCTCTCTATTTGTAACATTAAATTTTCAGAGCCAGAGATGTCGTTTGATAGTAGCTAAAGGTCAGACGAATCACGCCATTAAAAGTGCATCTACACATGAATGCCTGAATATTTTTTCTGGCATATTTAGTGAGATACCCAAGTAATCTTTTCCGAACTACAGTTGAGATCCTGCCACAGCTAATGGTAGAATTTGAATTCAATGGTAGTCTGGAATTAAAAGTCCAATGGTAAAATCATTGCTGATTGCTAGGAAAACCGATCTGATTCACTGATGTCCTTTAGGGAAGGAGTCTGTCATTTTTACCCAGTCTGGTCTATAGCAAAGAGACTGATTCTTAATTAAGAAGTGGTCTAACAGGCCATTCTGGAAACGTCACTTGAATGAAGCAGCATGGTGGCTCAGTGGTTAGCACTGCTATCTCACAGCACTAGAGGCCTGGGCTCAATTCCACCCTCAGGTAACTGTCTGTGTGGAGATTACACATTCTTCCCGTGTCTGCATGACGTTCCTCCAGGCGTTCCAGTTTCCTCCCACAGTCCAGTGATGTGTGGGTAAGGTGGACTGGCCATGCTAAATTGTCCAGAGATGTGAAGGCTAGATAGATTTTCCATGGGAAATGCAGGGTTACAGGGAATGGATAGGGGATTGGGTCTGGGTAGGATGCTCTTTACAGGGACAGTGTGGACTCAATGGGCTGAATGCCACATTGTTTCCACACTGTAAAGTTTCTATAATTCTATGAAAGGCTCAAAAGAGTAATGAAACTGGACAGAACACCTGGCAGGAACTTAAGGCACCAAAAATGGCAATGGCAAAATCAGCCCTGCCAACCTTGCAAAGTCCTTCTTACTAACATCTGGGAATAGTGCCAAAATTGAGAAAGCTGTCTCAGAGCCCAGTCAACCAAAAGCCTGGCCTAGCCATACTCACAGAAACATACAGATGATGTCCCAGGCACCAACATCACTATTCCTGTCAAACCAGGAGGAAGGCCCAGTAGAGGCTGTGGCACGGTATATTACAGTCAGGAAGGACTTGCCCTGGGAGTACCCAACATTGATTCTGGATCCCATGAAGCCTCATGGCACCAGGTCAAAAAGAACAAGGAAACCACCTGCTGATCACCACATATTCCTCTTGCTTGGTTGATGAATCAGTGTTGGTCCAACACCATGTGGAGGAAGTACTCAAGGTCACAAGGTTGAAGAACATACTCTGGGTGGCTGATTTCAATGTCCGCTGTCAATAGGAGTTCAACACAAATATCTTCAATTGTTTCATCAATGACCTTCCCTCCTTCATAAAGTCAGAAGTGAAATGTTCACTGATGATTGCACAATGTTCAGCACCGTTGCTGAATACTCAGATACTGAAGCAACACGTGTAGCAAGGCCTGGATAATATCCAGGCTTGGGCTGACAAGTGGCAAGTAACATTTATGCAACACAAATGCTAGGCAGTTACCATCGACACTAAAGGACAATTTTAACATAATCTCTTCACATTCAATGGTCCAATTCAATGATCACCCCAAACATAATATCTGCAAAGTTAAAATCTAAGAACAATGTGATGTACAAGAAAGACTTTGTTATGAGTGCTGTCTTCCTTTTACATGTAGTGTGACCATGACTTATACCATCAAATCATTCTGAGGAGAATGAGAGTGTTGATCACTATATCGAGTATTAATATTGTTGTAATACCTAAACTGGCTTGAAATAGTAAAGGTTTTATTATTCTAAAGACAGGGCATTGGAAATCAATCCATGACAAGGCCTCAGGGAGAAGCTACCTTCCCCAGAAGAAAAAGGCACCTAGCCTCATGAAATCACTCCAAGCAGAGGAATTGGATTTTTCTTCCAGCTGCAAGATGATAACATGTCTTACAGAGAGCTGATGCAGATTCAACCAGAAAATCCAGAAACATGCAGTTGTTCAGAACACCGTTCTGAATTAATCAATGGAATCCTTCAACCTCTTGTTTACTCATTAATCCAAAAAGAGACTTTTCAAGCCTGAAACATGTAGGAACTCTTTTTTTGAAGAAATAGCATAATGTTGACATTCAAACCTTGAAACAAATTAAGTCCATGTTAGATTTCTTGAGATCATCTTTTCTTGCACGTATGTTATTTTTGATTAGGTTAGAATAGCTGTTACAATTACACTTTGGGTGTTGTGGCAAATAATTTATCCGTTGTTTTGGGTCAAACGTGCAAGAAAACACATTTTGTGTCAGTTCTTGTGACAGCATTCAGAAGGTTCCATTGCAGTCAGGCAAAAAGTAGGAAATAGAGGAAATTATCTCACACATTTCTCCTGTAGGTAAACACTCTATCTACAGAATTTGGAATTAGACGTATGTTTATCTTGACCTATGGTCAATTCTACACTCTTCCACAAAACGGAATGGCTCCACAAAGTTGTCAGGGCCAAAGTCTCATGATCAGGATCCACTTACAAAATGAAATGTGAAAGGATATTCAAAACAACGGTACAGAAGCTGGTATCCAGTCACCAAATCACCCTTTGGGATGGCACAGTGGCTCAGTGGTTAGCGCTGCAGCCTCAGAGCGCCAGGGACCCGGGTTCAATTCCAGCCTCTGGTAACTGTCTGTACAGAGTCTGCACATTCTCCTCGTGTCTGCGTGGGTTTCCTCCAGGTGCTCCGGTTTCCTCCCACAGTCCAAAGATGTGCAGGCTAGGTGGCTTGGCCATGCTAAATTGCCCATAGTGTTCAGGAGTGTGAGGGCTATAGGGGGATGGGTCTGAGTGGGATGCTCCACAGGGCGGTGTGGACTAGTTGGGCCAAACGGCCTGTTTCCAAACTATAGGGATTCCAATCTTTATTTTCATGTGCACAGTACATGGGCCCTGACCAGCCAGCTCAGAGGCAATCCCTAGAATGAAGAGGCTCTCTCAATTTCCTGCTTATATCTATCAGCCAGGGCTCCTTGCTTGGTCCAATTTAACAACCCCAATCAGGGATCTCATGGTAAATGAGCTCTATTTGGCCCTGATTCCAATCACTACAATATTATTTCTGAATTTAATGGTAACTTTGGTACCTTTTTTGTTTTAAATCATTGGTGATATAATGATGAATAGTATAGCTGGGGTTGCAGCTGGTATAGATTATTTAATTTCATTGATGTGGTTTATCAACCAAAAATGCCATTCATATTAAAACATTCTTTGATTAATGACTGTTGGATAGAATCTTCTTGATGAGATATGTTGTGTTAAATGGCCAATGGCAACCAATACTGGGGATGTTGCCTCACAAAAATGACACTTTCATCTCTGCTACTAATAATTCATCTCCCTGAAGTTGAGGCCTTCCATTATTCATGGAACATCAATGAATAAAGGATTACAAGATAAAACCTGTGACTGAGTATGTTCTCCTCCACACACCATATAACGTAATGTAATTTTATAAAAGAATTGGAAAGAATGGAATTAAAGCAGGAATTAGTTAGCTTCAGAACTTAGGGATAGGGAGGAAATGAAGATCGAGAAGGAAAGTCAAGTCGAGGATTCTCTATGCTAGTGATAATGGGAACTGCAGATGCTGGAGAATCCAAGATAACAAAGTGTGAAGCTGGATGAACACAGTAGGCCCAGCAGCATCTCAGGAGCACAAAAGCTGACGTTTCTGATGAAGGGTCTAGGCCCAAAACGTCAGCTTTTGTGCTCCTGAGATGCTGCTTGGCCTGCTGTGTTCATCCAGCTTCACACTTTATTATCTTGGATTCTCTATGCTATTTTGCCAGAATGATTGCATTTAGGTTAGCATTTGTGAAGAGGTGGAAAATGTTGACTTGTTCTCTCCTTTGGTGATGAAGAGTGTGAGGCACACAGAATACTGGAAGAACTACAACTATTATAAAGAGGGAGATACTATAGCCAGGGGCACAGTTTAAAAATAATGAGCCTTCTATTTAAGATGGAAATGAGACAAATGTTTTTCCCTCAGAGGTTTGTGACTCCTTTGAACTCTCTTTTTCCAGAGAGCAGTGGAGACAGCCATTGAGTATTATGAAGGCAAATTTAGATGGTGTTGAGCAACATTGTGAAATTGAGGTGGCAGTCAAATCAGTCATGATCTACTCCTACTCTTAACACATTTGCTTGCAGCATTAATGAAATAAAACATACAATGAAAATGACAATGCCAGAACTCCCCAGAGTACACTGCAATACGGCTAATATTAAATGGAATTTAAAGTCTCACAGAAGAAACATAAGAACTCTTTTGATTTGCAACATGAAACAAAGGCATAGAGTGCCAAGCAAACATCCAAATTTAATAAAAACGTGTTTCTACTGAATCTGTGCACTATTAGTACTCCAGGGAGAAATGGTAGCTCATGCAGATTAAATGAATGGATGTATCCAAAGTGACTGAATTTTTTTTAAACAATATGCCAATATGCGCATTTCATTCAAGATACTGCTTCATCATGCTGCATTTGTTTTCTTTTATCATTCAAATTTCTTAACCTTATATTGTCCTTGCATTTAAATAAGGCTATTAACACTAATTTTGTATCAGTTCTGCTTGAAAAAGAGACAAGTGAAATTGGAGGAAAGGAGCTTTGTTTAATTGCAGGCAAAGCCACCTTGCAAGGAAGTAATAAAAAGGTGAAGCAGAAAATGCTGAAAAATCGCAGCAGGTCTAGCAGCATCTGTGGCAAGAGAAACAGGATTAATGTTTGAGGCAAGAACTGATGAAAGTTGATCAACCTGAAAGACTCTTTCCCGAAACATCAACTTTCGTGCTCCTAAGACGCTGCTTGACCTGTTGTGTTCATCCAGCTCCACACTTTGTTATCTCAGGCTCTTTCTGTTTCTCTGAATCGAGATGCCACAAGCCTGGCTGAGTACCTCCATATTCTTTCATTTTAAATTTCCAGGATTTGCAAAGCTTTGATTTGGTAATAAAATGGTAACTTTCTTTCCATTTTACAGCCATTTCAGGCTCGTTGCAGAATGCTTGGATATAGGGTTTTAGAGAGTGATAAATAACTCTTTGAACGAATCATGAAATCAAATTATTTCAAAATTAATTCGAAACACTTTGTACAAAATAAAGCTAAGAAATCACAAGATGATTAAAAACAACTTGTTAAAACGTGAGGCACAAAAGCATTTGCAAGAGATTTTAACTAATTCTGAGTAACAATTTCTAATTTAACCTTGTATTGCCTTTGGCATGGAAATGCATATTCAAGTTTAAATTTCAACAAATATTGTTTATAATGATATACATAACAAATGAGCACATGCAGCTGAAAGGTAACAGCTAGTTCTTCTTTCTGTAGAATGTGTTTTAATCTACATGTTTCCCAAAATCTGATATTTAAACTTTATGTTTCCAGAAGCACAAGGTCAACCAAACTGTTGAGGGTAATTTTAAACCCCTGAGAGGTCTTTCAAATCAAATTGCTGTCCCTGTCTAAGTTTAACTGCACTGACAATGTTGTAAACCTTCACTATTGTGTTCACTGATCAGTGGGAACTGCGCCTGATCCAGTCAATGAGCTGACACTTGATGATTTGAACTGCACAGCTCCCCATGTAAAATCAGCCCAGAATTCTTTCAAGTAGGAAATTTTCATTTTTATTCAGGCTGGTGTGAACTTTACACCATCCCCTCATTATTCACTTCATTCTGATTCAAAATGTTGTTTCTTTCAGAAAAACCATGATGCAAATGATATTTCATTTTAAAAAAGTTTCTGATTAAAAGTACAAACAATATTTGCATTGGTATTGCTTGACTGTTGCTTAACCTTCAAATCAAGACCAAAACAATAGCATTTATGATAGGAATGTAAAAATTGGATCAAGGCATTTGGCTCTGTCCAAAGATTTGTCTAAGATTTGGCTTTGTCTAAATTCACATTGAAAGTTGTAATTGAATATAAGGCTAGACTAAATATTTATCAATCTCATTGACCCACACTGCCTCAACTAGTCAGCAAAATAAACCATAAATGTTAATAAAATCTGAGGAATCAACCTAAATTCAACATATCCCAATGTTCAAAATTCAAATTGTCCTTAACTGAGTCACCTACAGTCTCCAGTGAATGCATTTTCCATTAGTTGATGCACATTCCCAAGCTTCCCAAAGGTGGGATTATTATGCGATTGTGATGAGAGTGCAGCAATGTTTAATCCTTGTTAGATATTCATGGCTCCCTAGATAATTTACAAGCTCTTTCAGGACCTTCAAATCTTGCAAAATGTTTTGAGATTGCCACTAGCAGTTGCTTAATACTTTATTCGATGATGGGCCTATAATCTATGAGAGACAATGGGAACTGCAGATGCTGGAGAATCCAAGATAACAAAGTGTGGAGTTGGATGAACACAGCAGGCCCAGCAGCATCTCAGGAGCACAAAAGCTGACGTTTCGGGCCAAGACCCTTCATCAGAGAGGGGGATGGGGTGAGGGTTCTGGAAAAAATAGGGAGGGGGGGAGGCGGACCGAAGATGGAGAGAAAAGAAGATAGGTGGAGAGGAGAGTATAGGTGGGGATGTAGGGAGGGGATAGGTCAGTCCAGGGAAGACAGACAGGTCAAGGAGGTGGGATGAGGTTAGTATGGTAGGAAGTGGAGGTGCGTCTTGAGGTGGGAGGAAGGGATGGGTGAGAGGAAGAACAGGTAAGGGAGGCAGAGACAGGCTGGGCTGGTTTTGGGATGCAGTGGGGGTAGAGGATGAGCTGGGTTGGTTGTGTGATGCAGTGGGGGGAGGGGACGAACTGGGCTGGTTTTGGGATGCGGTGGGGGAAGGGAAGATTTTGAAGCTGGTGAAGTCCACATTGATACCATTGGGCTGCAGGGTTCCCAAGCGGAATATGAGTTGCTGTTCCTGCAACCTTCGGGTGGCATCATTGTGACACTGCAGGAAGCCCATGATGGACATGTCGTCTAAAGAACGGGAGGGGGAGTTAAAATGGTTCGCGACTAGGAGGTGCAGTTGTTTATTGCAAACCGAGCAGAGGTGTTCTACAAAGCAGCCCCCAAGCCTCCGCTTGGTTTTCCCCAGTGTAGAGGAAGCCACACAGGGTGCACCGTCACCTTTTTTAAAACGTCACAAGATTGGTAAAATTTCTCAAGAGGTGATAGCATAATTTATTAGCACACTGGTGGTGTTATACCCAGGAGGCGATCCACCGGAACAGGAATAATACAGCAGGCCAACTCCAACATTCCCACCAACCCTCTACACCCAACCGTCACTGTAATGCCATGGGGATATCTGTAGAATAGAAGCACGGGCTATTTTCTAAATGGGAAGAAAATTCGCAAGTCTGAATTGCAAAGAGACTTGGAAGTTCTAGTCCAGGATTCTCTCAAGGTAAACATGCAGATTGAGTCAGCAGTTAGGAATGCAAATGCAATTTCGACATTTATTTTGAGATCAAGCTCATCTCAATCATTATTGTCAATGCTGCCATGCAACACAGAGAGCTTCAGAATATCCTTGAAGCATTTTCTTTGTTTGCTTCTGGAACATTTACTCTTTGAGAATTGGAGAACAGGACCAAGGGGATGCAATGATTGTAGTAAGGTCAGCTCGGTAGATCTCATAGAATATGAGCGGGCGGCACGGTGCTCAGTGGTTAGCACTGCTGCCTCACAGTGCCAGGGAACTGGGTCCGATTCTATCCTCAGGCGACTATGTGTGTGGAGCTTGCACATTCTGCCCGGTTTCCTCCGGGTGCTCGGATTTCCTCCTACAGTCCAGAGATGTGCAGGCTAGGTGGGTTGGCCATGCTGAATTGCCCATAGTGTTCAGGGATAAGTAGATTAGGTGGGTGATAGGGGGCTAGGGCTTGGTGTGATGCTCTGAGGGTCAGTGTGGACTTGTTAAGCTAAAGGGCCTGTTTCCACTCTGTAGGGATCTAAAAGAAAATAAAAACTATCATCAATTGTTGTAAAAACACATCTGAGCTCACTAAATGTACTCCTGAGGTGCTATAAAGCTCTGGTCAGGCCACGTTTAGAATATTGTGCGCAGTTTTGGGCCCCATATCTCAGGAAGGATGTGCTGACTCTGGAGCGGGTTCAGAGGAGGTTCACGAGAATGGTCCCAGGAATGAAAAGTTTAATGTCTGAGGACTCTGGGTCTATACTCGGTGGAGTTTAAAAGAATGAGGGTTCATCTAATTGAACCTTATAGAACACTGAATGGCCTGGATAAAGTGGATGTTGGGAAAGTGGTTCCATTGGTAGGAGAGTCTAGGACCCGAGGTCATAGCTTAGACCAAAGAGCAGACTTTTCGGATCAAAGATAAGAAGAAACTTCTTCAACCAGAGCGTGGTGAATCTATGCACTTTACTGCCACAGAACGCTGTGGAGATCAGGACATTGAGTGCATTTAAGACAGAGATAGATAAATTCTTGATTTTCAAGAGGATCACGGGTTACGGAGAGAAAGTGGGAGAATGGTGTTGAGAAATTTATCAACCATGATTGAATGGTGGAGCACACCTGATGGGCTGAATGGCCTAATTTCTGTTCGTATGTCTTATGGTCTTATGAAACACTGGTTGGAAGATTACCAAACTGTTCCATTAGAAGAGAAGGGAAGGACTGGCAGCTTTTGAAACTTTCTCTTGTTTAGGGCAAATGATGCAGGGGTAAAGGGTTGGTGGTGGGAAAAGCCATGACATCAATAAAACAATTGCCCATGCAGATTTTGGTTTCTAGGACTGGAGGAGGCAATTCGATTGTCAGTGTTTTTTGCTGATAAGCTGAACCATCACCTCTGGTTAAAATCCCAGCCACAATGATATATTGAGACCTAGAATATAATGTTAATTTCAATAATGGTGACCATCACAACTATCATCAATTGTTGTAAAAACACATCTGAGCTCACTAAATGTCTTCAGGGAAAAATGTTGTCTTTAGCTGATCTGACATACGTGTGATTGCTAATTCACAGCAATGATCGTGAAATGGTGACAGGCACTAGCAAGTTACCAACAAGTTCAAGGATAGTTAAGGATGGGGCACAAATACTGACATTGTGGGTGACATCAATGTGTCCTAAAAGCAAAAGAAAAATATTTAAGCAGCAATAACGTAAAAATCGTACATCCTGTTATCGATTATATTTTTGCAGGAAAGGATTTGCCATTGAGGATTATTTTACCTGGAATTATACCTTTATTTTCAACCAACTATGTACCATTTACTACAGTCTAGGAAAAACAGCACAACTTTGTTATCTTTCAAATTAGTGAGAATTGGAAGTCTTATTTTTGTGAAGATGAAGAGCATGTGGAGTTGAAGCTCGTGTTGTGTCTAACTGAGCAACATGTGGCGAACATTCTTAAAAAACATTGTTTTGAATAACTGAAATACCACTTATGCAAGCAACATGATGAAAGTCTTATCCAATATTATTTCAATACTTCTGAACTGGTTGATGGTATCTTTCTGAGAGGTAATTGAAACCAAAGAGCAGTAAATGAAGAAAAATATAATCAGCTGTGACTCAACCCTTTACAGCACAATCATAAATGTACACTGTATAATAAATGTCAGTGTCCTTGCTGTATATTTTCTACTGTAATAATCGTTTACATAATTTTATTAAATTATTCCTACTTTTGATTTTGGTAATTGTGAGAATGGGACAACTGTAGAACTACAAATGAATTCAAACAAATACAGATGCATTGCTGGTGTTTAAGCCAAGGAAGGACATGAGCTTTGAGTCTCAGTGCATTAGCAGTGATGTTCTGATCTCACACAGCTTCATTTTTGTATGTTTGAATAAGTACACTTGTGTGCTGTGAAAGTGTACCTATGAGACGCATTGTGTGTATATGCTTGTATGTTATTTTCCTTTCTCGAGCACACAGCAATAGCATCAGGCACTACCAGATCAAATTATGTGCAAAGTTCACTCAGCATTGTTCTAACAGCAAGTTCTAAGTTAATTATTCAGCATCAGTTCATTTCTCATTCATACATTGAACATTCTTGCAGCTTTAACATGAAGGTGAAAATGGAGGGTTTTGTTAAATAGATTCAAGTAGGGAACCAAATGAGGCAGTGAGATACAAGCTGACCTTTGACCTCTGGGATGAAGGGTCAAATGTTCTTCTAAAATGCTGGCAAGATTATTTGTGAAAGCAGTTAGAAACTCTCAGTCTATTTCCTAGTAGGCACACAGCGAACACACAATACATGTTGGCACTAGATGGCAACCTGATTCAGAGAGGCAGAGTACCAGGAATGTGGAACAAAATCTCACCCTAGAACACAAGTGATTTGTTTGTACTATGCTAGGGGTGGCAGCTGCATCTGCAGATGTTATCAGTTGATTATATTCCGAGGGGATCAAATAAAAGCTTCTTTCACCAAGATTTACTACTTCATTTTGATTAGCATTAACACTTATATTAAGAGAATCAGACAATGAAGGGAATAGTTTCATGAGACAGTGCCTTACAGGGGCTTGATTGGTATGGGTAATGGCAAGTTGCACATCAGATCCAGTGAGACCTATCTAGATGTCGGGAGTAACTCACTGCATCTTTTATACTTTTACTAGGGACCAAGATGGCATGCTGGCTCAGTGGTTCGCACTGCTGCCTCACAGCACCAGGGACCCAGGTTTGACACTGCCCTCAGGCAACTGTCTATGTGGAATTTGCACATTCTCCCTGCATCTGCTAGGGTTTCATCCAGTTGCTCTGGTTTCCCCCCACAGTCCAAAGATGTGCAGGTTAAATGGATTGGCCATACTAAATTGCCCTATATTATCCAAGCATGAGCAGGCTGGATGGATTAGTTATGGGAAATGCAGGGTTACTGGTACATGTACAAGGTCGAGGCGTGGATTTGGATGGACTGCTCTTTGGAGGGTCAGTGTGGACTTGATGGGCTGAATGGTTTGTTTTCATACTGTAGGGATTCTATGAAGGCAGGTTTCTTGCTAAGCAGCAACAAGTTGCCAATTAATGTTATCAATAGGATTATTGCTTGTTAAGCACCTTATTAACTGCACAACATAATCGTGCATCCCCCTATTTTATCAAATGCATTGAACAAACTTGGCATCAAGAATTCTAAGCATGGAATTCAGAGTGCATGGCTTGTGGCTTCAGCTCTCTGCTGATTTACACAAAAGAGAAAGTTCATACACAGTGTGTTGTAACCTGTGCCAGCAAAGAGACTTCAATTTTTTTTCTTTTTTTCTCTCCCACTGCATCTTAGTGTCCTAACATCTGTTTCTAGTGGGGAGGGGCCTGCTTGACAGTGGACCCTATTGGCCCTGAAGATTTGATCGGGGCCGCATGTGATTTTATGTCTGGACAGCTCTGATATGCTATGAGTGTTCATCCTGGAGGCAAGTTGACCCTCCACAGCTTGGACTTCCAGGGATCAGAAGAGGGAAGGCAGGTAGGGTGGAGGTGGAGGACACAGCCACCTCAATTTTGTGCCCTGAGAGATTTCTAAGATTGTGTGTGGTTACCCCTCCAGCTGGATGCCTTCTCCTATAGGTTCGCTTCTTTATGAGGAAGCAGCATCAGGAGTGCACACTGCAGGTAAAGAACCTGATTTCAGGCACCCATTCTCCCATCCAGGACCTTTCTGCCCCGTTGTGTTCTGCCTTGAGATTACATGAGATTGAATCGGTTGATGCAGTTGTTAGCACTGAAGCAGGTGGTAGGAAGGTGGTGAGGTGTGCCAGGCAAGTGAGTAGTCAGGGCAGAGGCCATGCAAGGTTAGTAGCACAGGATGCTTAGGGAAACAAGAGTGAGTGAGGGGAAATGTTGCATGCAACAGTGAGAGTGTTAGAGCATGAGGCTTAGTGGGAATTTGGTGCAGTAATTGTGGCTGTGAGGTCATGGAGAGAAAAGTGTGGCACTTACCCTGGTAAAGCAGGGAAGATCATTGACGTTCGAGTGACATTGCCACCAACACTGTGTGAGAAATGACCTTGACATCCTGCATGGCTAAGGTTCCTTACATCACTCATATTTTATGAACTCAAATTTAGTAAAAGTTTTTTTTTGGCCAGGAATTGTTTTCTGTTGTGCCCTATTGTTTGAAAATTAATTGGTACAGATTCTCGATGCAATGGAAGAGACAGATATGTTTATCTTTTCCTAATTAAGACCCGGCCCTGTGAAAGAATACAAAGTGAAAGCAATCCAAAGAGAAAATCTGCCTCATTTGATTTGACACATCTTAATTGTTGAAGCTTATTGTCTTCAGTTGTCAGGTGTAACAAGTAACAAGTAATTAAATGGAAAATGCTTTCTGACACTGATTTGATTCTGTACCGCAATACCTGAGAGAATTGTAACAATAAATGCAATAACTATGTGTATCTTCTATGCTTTATTGCTCTGTTCAATTCATTGTATGAGCTTGAAGTTGTCACACATTTTGGATAAAGTCATTGTGTGAAAAGTTAAGTTGGGCACCCTAAAAATGGGTTAACTCTGAAGAAGCTGGTATCACAATGAAAGAAAACCCAATGTTGTCACCACTCTGGGTTAACTTATTTGGTTTCAGCTACTGCATGTAGCTCAGTATATACCCACACTCTGGGAAAGGAGGTAAAATCAACCAGAGTCCCCATTTATGATTAGCGATGTAAACAGGATTAGGCTGATCTGAGCATTCCCAAATCATTCAGTTCAAGTCATCCAAGTCTATCAGTCTTTGCTCCTGAAAGGCTGATATCTGGTCATCATGGACGAGTTGGATTTGGTGTTGTACATGGAGTCATAGAGTCATAAAGTAATACAGCATGGAAACATCCTGTTGGCATAAACTTGTCCATACTGACCATGGTGCCCACTGAGTTGATTCCAATTTCCCGCATTTGGTCCATATCCTTCTAAATCATTCCCATCCATGTACCTACACAATTATTTTTTAAATGTTGCTATTGTGCCTCCCTCAGCCACTTTCTCTGGCGGCCCATTCCATATACACACCACTCTCTGTGTGAAGACATTACCCTTCAGGTCTTTCTTAAACCTTTCCCCTCTTACCTTAAACCTATGCCATCTAGTTTTCAATTTCCCATCCTTGGGGAAAAGAAATATATGCAGTGATCCTCTCTATGCTCCTCATGATTGTATACATCTCAATAAAGTCACCCCTCAATCTCCTACGTTCCAAGGAATAAAGTCCTATCCTTGCAAAGTCTCCCTATAGCTCACGTTTACTTGTCCCGGCAACATCCTCGTAAATCTTCTTTGCACACTTTGCAGTCTAACAAAGTCTTTCCTTTAGCAGGGTGACAAAAATTGTACACAGTTGTCCTAGTGCAGCCTCATCATTGACCTATACAACTTTAACATAACTTCCCAATTCCTATACTTAATGCCTCGACCGATGAAGGTCAGCATGCTAAATGCCATCTTCACCACCCTGTCAACCTATAATGCAGTTTTCAACAAACTATGTACTTGTACTCCTAGGCCCATCTGCTCCACAACATTCCTCAGGACCTTACCATCTACTGTTTAAGTCCATCCTTGGTTTGACTTTCCAAAATGCAACACTTCAATCTTATCTGTATTGAACTGCATTTGCAAATTCCCAATCCACCTCCCCATCTGATCAAGATCCCTCTGTAATTTTTGATAACCTTCTTTACTATCAACAATACCTCCTAATTTTATATCGTCCACAAACTTCCTAATCATGCTTTGTGAATTCATATCCAGATCATTTATGTTAATAACAAGTAACAAAGGTCCCAGCACTGACCCCTGTGGCAAACCACTAGCCACAGGCCTTCAGTCCAAGAAACAAACATCAACCATCTCCCTCTGTTGCCTACCATCCAGCTAATTATGAATCCCCAACTAGCTAGCTCTCCCTGGAACCCATGCCAACCTAACCTTCATGAGTAGACTGCCGTGTGGGAACTTGTCAAAGTCCATATAAACAACATCCACTGCACTGTCCTCATCTATCCTCTTTGTTACCCCTTTAAAAACCTCTAAAAGATTTGTCAGACATGACTCCCTGTGCACAAATCCATGCTGACTATCCTTAATCAGATCTTGACTATCCAAATGTTGGTTGATCCTGTTGCTCAGTATCCTCTCCAATAATTTGCTGACCACTGATGTCAGGCTCACTGGCCTGTAGTTCCTTGGCTTATCTTTGCTACCTTTCTGAAATAATGGAACAACATTAGCCATCCTCAAGTCTTATGGAATTTCAACAGACGCTAAAGATGAAGGAAGAGCCGCTGCAATTTTTTCCCTAGCCTCCCACAATGTCCGAGGATGGACTTGATCAGGCCAAGGGGATTTAACCAAATTAACATGCTTTAAAGCTGTGAACATTTCCTCTCTGGTAATATGTATACAGTCCAAAGCATTTCCACCTTTTTTTCCATATTTCCTTAGCATCCATATTTCTCTCCTCAGCAAACACTGGTAAGAAATTTTCATTAAAAATCTCCCCTATCTCCTGTGGCTCCACTCATGCTGATTGTTAGGGGGATCTGTTTTCGCCTGAGCCAGTCTTTCACTCCTTATATAGCTATAGAACTCTTGCAATTATCTTTAACATTATCTGCCAGATCCGTGTCATACCCTCTTTTTGTTCTTATTTCCCTCTTAAGTGTGCTCCGACACTTTTTTTTATATTCGTTTAATTCACTTGAGCCTGATAGCTTAAACTCAATGTATGATTTCTTCTTTTTCCTGACAAGAACCTCAATATCCTCAACAGTCAGGGATCCCTAAACCTACCAGTTCTTCCCTTCACCTGAACAGGGGCTTACTGTCCATGGACTCTTGTTATCATACTTTTAAAAACCTCCCATTTGCCAGTCATTCCTTTTCCTTCAAACAGACTCACCCAGTCGACTTCTGCTAGATCCTGCCTAATGGCCCCAAAATTGGCCCTGCTACAGTTTAACACCTTAACCTGTGGGCCTGTCCTATCTTTTTCCATACCTATGTTACAACTGAGAGAGTTATGGTCACTGGATACTTCAGTCACTTGCCCGAACTTGTTTCCTAAAAGGAAGTCTAGTGTTGCACTCTCATGTGTAGGGCCCTCTACATGTTGATTTTGGAAACTTTCTTGGACGCATTTGACAAATCCTGCCCTGTCGGGGCCTTTTATGCTCTAGATGGCCCAGTCAATACAGGGGAAATTAAACTCTCCAACCGATCCTACTCTATTATTCCTACATGATCTGCAATGTCTCTACACAACTGCTCCGTTAGTACCCGATGGCTATTTCGAGGTCTATAATACAGTCCTAAAATGATTGACCATCCCCTTCTTGTTTTTAAGTTCCAGCTTCATGGCCTCATTGGATGACCCTTTAAGAATGTCCTTTCTTAGCACTGTTTTTATGACCTCCCTTATCAAAAGGGCAACTCCCCCTCCTCACTTACTTCACTTCTGACACACCTGTAGTTTCTGCATCCTGGAGCATTGAGCTGCCAGTCCTGCCCTTCTCTCAGCCTGTTTCTGTTGTGGCTACAATATCCCAGTCCCCAGAGCCAGCCCATGCTCTGAGCTCATCTGCCTCAATCCTCATGCATTGCAATGAATGCACTTTACACCAGAAGTCTTTTCCCTGCCTTTACTGTGCCCCTGACTATCCTGAATAAGAAATTTCCACTTGATGGCTAATGTATTTTTCCCTAGCTTCTTGACAGTCCCTCTCTTATTCAGAGTGCCACCCCTATGCCGAACTAGTTTAAATTCTCTAGGTTAACAGTAGCAAATCTCCCCACAAGGATATTGGACCCTGTCTGGTTCAAGTACAAGTCTTCCCTCTTGTACAGGTCACCTCTACCCTAGAAAAGATCCAAATGATTCAAGAACTGAAAACCCCGGTCCCTACACCAGCTTCTCGGCCACACATCCTTCGGGCCCTATCTTTCTATTTCTGTCCTCACCGGCACCTGGCACTGGAAGAATCTAGTAATTACTAGCCTGAGGCTTTTTAACCAGCTCCCTACACTCATTTTGTACAACTTCATCATTTCGTTTACCTATGTCATTTGTACTGATGTACACAATGACCTCTGGCTGTTCACCGTACCCTTTCAGAATGTTCTGCAACCTCTCAGAAACATCCTTGACCCTGATACCTGGGAGGCAACACACCATCCTGGTGTCTCTCTACTGCAGCCACGGAATTTCATGGCTGTCCCCCTCACAATTGAGTCTCCTGTCAGTATCTCTCTGTCTGACTGCACCCTTTCCCTCTGAACCTCAGAGCCTGTCATACTGCCCCTGATCTGATAGCTGCTTCTAGGCCCTGAAAGGTCATCCCCTCGAAACAGTATCCAAAGTGGTATACCTGTTATTGAGGGGAATGGCCACAGGGGAACCCTGTACTATCTGCTTTTCCCCCTTTAACCTGTTCTAGTGGTCTCCCAGCCGCCTGAAGCCTGCGCCTTAGGAGTGACTAGTTCACAATAGCTCTTATCAACGATGTTCTCTGCACCCCAGATGATCCTGAGCGCATCCAGCTGTACCTCCAGTTCCCTAAGGGGGTCAGTCAGGAGCTGTAGCCAGGTGCACTTCTCACAGGTGTAGCCTCCAAGGACACTGGAAGTCCCCCTGATCTCCCACATTCTTCAAGAGGAGCACACTACTGCTCTAACTGCCGTCCCTATTGCCCTCAATCTAGACAGGAAGAAAGTAGAGTTAAAAAGCCCTTAACTGCTCTTACCAACATCCCTGCTCAGCCTCTTCACACTGAACCTCTCTCTGACTACCAAGGTATTCAATCAAATCTCCCTCACAATCCCTAATCTAAAATCTGAGTCTCTCAAGAAGTTCCGAATCTTTTTTCCGAATCCTGTTTTCCTGTTTCACTTCACAACCTCCTCCCTCCGGTTCGACCTAGCTAATTATCCAATCAAACCTACATTCTCTTTGTGCTCTTGAAGCCCCTCCAATCTGATCCGGTCTCCCATACTTTTTTTTTCTCACTCTCTCTGCAGCTCTCTCCAATGCTGAAATGTTTGCATTTTGCAGCTTACCCGCAGGCCCACCTTTCCCCACTCAGTACAGTAAATGGAAAAGCCCTGGGGAAAATTGATGCACAGAGAGAGACCTGGGTGTTCAGGTCCATTGTACCCTGAAGGTGGCAAAGCAGGTCGATAGAGTGGTCAGGAAGGCATATGGCATGCTTTCATTCATCGGATGGGGTACTGAGTACAAGAGTTGGCAGGTCATGTTACAGTTGTATAGGATTTTGGTTTGGCCACATTTGGAATACTGCGTACAGTTCTGGTTGCCACATTACCAAAAGGATGTGGATGCTTTGGAGAGGGTGCAGAGGAGGTTCACCAGGATAATGAAGGGGTGCCTGGTATGGAGGGCACTAGCTATGAAGAAAGTTTGAGTGGATTAGGATTATTTATATTAGAAAGACGGAGGTTGAGGAGGCACCTGATTGAGGTCTATAAAATCATGAGAGGTATAGACAGGGTGGATAGCAAGAAGCATTTTCCCCAGAATGGGGGACTCAATTACTGGGGGGTCACAATTTCAAGGTGCGAGGGGAAAAGTTTAAGGGAGATATGCATGGAAAGTTCTTTACGCAGAGGGTGGTGGGTGCCTGGAACACGTTGCCAGCGGAGGTGGTATAGGCGGGCGCGATAGCGTCATTTAAGATGTATCTAGACAGATACATGAATGGGCAGGGAGCAGAGGGATACAAATCCTTAGAAAATGGGCAACAGGTTTAGATAGACGATCTGGATCGGTGCAGGCTTGGAGGGCCAAAGGGCCTGTTCCTGTGCTGTAATTTTCTTTGTTCGTTGTTCTTTGAGCTCACTGTTCTGCATGGCCTGTTTATTGCAGCGCTGTCAGTTTCAATTGTACTACAGTTGGGACATTACAAATAGCTGCTCAGTCCTGCAAACAAGCATATTCTAGAGAATATAAAATCAAACGGAATGGAATCAGGAGAAGACTATTCAGCCCCTCGAATCTGCTCCATCTTTCAGTCGGAACATGGTTGATCCTACATTCCTCACATCCACTTTCCTGTCCGTTCTCCAAGACCCTGAATTCCCAACTAATCAAGAGTCTTTCTATCTCAGCCTTGAATATATGCAAGGACTCTGTCCCCACAGCTCTCTGGGGCAAAGAGCTCAAAGGACTTAGAATGTTCCGATAAGAAGAACTTCCTCCTCATCTCAGTCTTAAATTGGTGCCCCTTAATTCTGAGACTATGGTCTCTGGTCCTAGGCTCTCCCAAGAGGAGAAACGTCCTCTCGGCATTTAGCCTGTCCAGCTCCCGAAGAATCCCATATGTTTCAATGAGATCAACTCGCATTTTCTAAATTCTGGTGAGTAGAGTCCCTTTTATCCTTTGCTCATATGACAATCACTCCATACTAGGGATCATCCTAATAAACCTTCTCTGAATTGCTGCCAATGAAATAATGTATTTTCTCAAATAAAGGGTTGAAAACGTCTCATGGGATCCCAGGTATGGTCTCATCAGCACCTTGTATCATTTTGGTAAGACTTCCTGACTCTTATACTCTAAATCCTTTGAAATAAGGGCCAATATTTCATTAGACTTCCTAATTACCTGCTGCACTTGTGCACTATCTTTTTGTGTTTCAAGTACAGGTACCCTCCAGTTCCTTTGTGTGCTGCTTTTATAGTTTTGCATCATTTAAATAACACAGTTTTCTTGTTCTCCCTACCAATATTAACAACTTCACATGTTCCCGCATCAGTCTCCATTTGCCAACATTTGACTACTTCCTTAACCTATCAATATCTCTCTGCAAACTGTTTGTAATCTTTTTACAACCAGCTTATCCACTGTTTGCCATGCCATCTGCAAACTTAGCTAACAATGCATTCACTTTCTTTCTCCAAGTCATTATCAATGATCTCCGAGTGTCGGTACTGTCACAGGCTTGTAGGTGCTTCTCATGGTGCTTCCTCTGCACTTCCAGCTGAGGTGGAGCTCTATTCCTAACCTTTGTGTACAGTGACTTTCAAGAACCTTGTTGACTGTTCTCCAATACTCTGTGAACTTTCCAAGGTCCAGATTTCCACAACCAGAATGGTGATACTGTAAACAGTTCTGAGGAAAGGTCACTGGACCTGAAACAGTAACTCTGATTTCTCTTCACAGATGCTGCTAGACCTGCTGAGCTTTTCCAGCAACTTCTGTTTTTGTTACTGATTTACAGCATCCTCAGTTCTTTCAGTTTCTGCTTGTTGTAACGTTGTCTTGGGCACAAATATTGGTCTTTACAATTTCCCTTGTATTCTTGATGACATCACCATGGGATCTGTTACATCCCTCAAACGGATAAGTGGGTCCTTTATCAAAGTCCACTCTGAAAGATGGCAGCTGTATTTTGATGAATCAGCTTTGAATGGCATGCTCACATCCCAGAGTGGGACTTGAACCCAGGAAATTGTGACTCAAAGATACGTGCTATGAACTCAGCCACAGCTGACAAGAAAGGTAAGGACAACCTTTGCCAATTGGATACAAAATTGGCTTTATGGTTGGAGACAGAGTGGTTGTGGAGGGTTGTTTTTCAGACTGGAGGCCTGTGACCAGTGGCGTTCCACAGGGATTGGTACTGGGTCCACTTCTGTTTATCATTTATATCAATTATTTGGATGAGAATATAAGAGGCATAGTTAATATGCTTGCAAATAACACCAAATTAGTTATATAGTGGACGGTAAAGAAGGTTATCTAAGATTACAAAGAGATCCTGAATCAATTGGATCAATCAGCTGAGGAGTGGCAGCTGGAGTTTATTTTGAATGAATGCGAGGTACTGCATTTTGGTAAAACCACCAAGGACAGGACTTATGCAATTAATGGTCGGTCCCCGAGGGTGTGTGTAGAACAGAGAGACGTAGGGGTTCAGGTACTTAAGTGTTTGAAACTCGCATCACAGGTAGACAGGGTGGTTAAAATGGCGTTTAGCAGGCTTGTCTTCCTTTTTCAGACCTTTGAGTGCAGGAGTTGGAATGTCATGTTGAAGTTGTACAGAACATAGTGAGGCCTTTTCTGGGCTACAGCGCACAATTCTGCTCATCCTGTTATAGGAAGGATAGTATTAAACTGGAAAGGGCTCAGAAAACTTTCACCAGGATATTGCTGGGAAAGGAGAGTTCGAGTTATAAGGCGAGGCTGGATAGGCTGGGACTTTTATCACTGGAGCATAGGAGGTTGAGGGGCCACCTTGTAGAGGTTTATAAAATCATGAGGAGCATAAATGAGGTGAACAGCAAAGATCTTTTCCCTAGGGTGGGGGAGTTCAAACCTAGGGGGCATATTTTTCATATCAGAGGAGAAAGTTATAAAAAGGACATGAGGGACACCTTTTGTACACAGAGTGGTTTGTGTGTGGAATGAACTGCCAGAGGAAGTGGTGGATGCAGGCACAGTTACAATGTTTAGAAGACATTTGGATTACTACATAAATAGGAAACACTTGGAGGGATATTTGTCAAATGCAAGCAGTTTGTACTAGTTCAGCTTGGGAAGAGGTTGGCATAGACTGGTTAGACCGAAGGCTCTGTTTCCATGCTGTATAACTCTATGAGAGGGCTGCATACTTTTCAACACATTCTTCTAGCCACTCTTCATCTGGATTTAAGGTACACACACAGGCATAATACTGTCTATTCATCACAGGGTCTGCTGTGCCTAGCTGTTAAGACAATTAATCTCGTGGAGCTCTGGATATAATTTGCAGTCTGCCTGCATTCAACCAGCTCCAGCACCTCTGACTCTAAGATATTCATAGAGATCTAGACTTGCCTAAATATTATGAACATTTTTTCCCACAAACATTGTTCCTTCCCTATCAAAGACACATGCAATACCTATTATGGTGACAAATTACCTAAACAGTCATTACTGGCTATGTAGGGATTTCTGGTGTTCTGCACAAAAATCTAGATCAATGACACGACAACCTCCCTCAGATTCGCTGGAAATGCGAGCCTTCTTCTTCTTCTTGAAGCTAGTTCCACAAATATTCAGGGAAACCTCCTGCAAAACCATTTATAATGGACTGGACTGAGCTTCTGTGTGGCAGAAAAATGCCTCTTCCCTGAAATAACTCCACAGAGGCCAGTATTTTGTCACTTAGTCACCCTTTGTTAATGCATGGAGATTTCTTGACGTGGGTCTAACTCCCTCAGAGCCAGCTCTCAGTGTCAGATTGACCGACACTCCTCTTTTTATTTGTCAGCCAGGGTTCCTGATTAGACAACATTAAGAGCCCTAATCATAGAATCATAGAATCCCTACAGTGTGGAAACAGGCCCTTCGACCCAACAAGTTGCACTGACTCTCACAGCATTCCATTCAGACCCATCCCTCTGTTACCCACCGAGTGTACACATCCCTGAATATTACGGGCAATTCAGCATGGCCAATTCACCTAACTTGCACATCTTTGGACATTGGGAGGAAATCAGAGCACCCAAAGAAAACCCATGCAAATGTGAGGAGAATGTTCGAACTCTGCACAGACAGTCACCTGAGGGTGGAATTGAACCCAGGTCCCTGGAGCTGTGAGGCAGCAGTGCTAACCACTGAGAACCATGCTGCCCACTCATATTCTCTGAGGTCCGCCTGGCTGAACTAATTACAATCATTGCATCCCCCTGGTCCTGGTCCTTCAACTCTCAAATAGTAAATGTTCCAGAAGCAAACAAAGAAAATGCCTCAGGGATATTCTGAAGCTCTCCTTGTTGCATGGCAGCATTGGCAATAATGATTGAGACGAGCTTGCTTGCAAATTGTTAAAAATAAAAGGCCAACCACTTATCCATCATGCTGCATCATACATTTGACAATTTAACAATTAAGCAGAGCAACAACAGGAAAGGAAAATAAAGGATTCAAATCTTATTGTCACCAGTTGACTTTACTGCTTGAGAGACAGAAATTGAGTTCCCCAGTTCTGTGTCCTTAATTTCAATAGACAATAGACAATAGGTGCTGGAGTAGGCCATTCGGCCCTTCGAGCCAGCACCACCATTCATTATGATCAGGGCTGATCATCCACAATCAGTATCCTGTTCCTGCCTTATCCCCATAACCCTTGATTCCACTATCTTTAAGAGCTCTGTCTATCTCTTTCTTGAAAGCATCCAGAGAGTTGGCCTCCACTGCCTTCTGGGGCAGAGCATTCCATATGTCCACCACTCTCTGGGTGAAGAAGTTTTTCCTCAACTCTGTTCTAAATGGCCGACACCTTATTTTTAAACTGTGTCCTCTGGTCCTGGGCTCACCCATCAGCAGAAACATGCTTCCAGCCTCCACAGTGTCCAATCCCTTAATGATCTTGTACGTCTCAATCAGATCCCCTCTCATCCTTCTAAACTCTAGAGTATACAAGCCCAGTTGCTCCAACCTTTCAACATATGATAGTCCCGCCATTCCAGGAATTGACCTTGTGAACCTACGCTGCACTCCCTCAATAGCAAGAATGTTCTTCCTCAAATTGGGAGCCCAAAACTGCACACAATACTCCAGGTGCGGTCTCACCAGGGCCCTGTACAGCTGCAGAAGGAACTCTTTGCTCCAATACTCAATTCCTCTTGTGATGAAGGCCAGCATGCTATTAGCTTTCTTCACTACCTGCTGTACCTGCATGCTTGCTTTCATTGACTGATGTACAAGAACACCTAGATCTCGTTGTGCTTCCCCTTTACCTAACTTGACTCCATTGAGATAGTAATCTGCCTTCCTGTTCTTGCCACCAAAGTGTATAACCACACATTTATCCACATTAAACTGCATCTGCCATGCATCCGTCCACTCACCTAGCCTGTCCAAGTCACCCTGTATTCTAATAATGTCCTCCTCACATTTCACACTGTCACCCAACTTTGTGTCATCAGCAAATTTGCTGATATTACTTCTAATGCCTTTGTCTATACCATTAATATATATCGTAAACAGCTGTGGTCCCAGCACTGAACCTTGTGGTACCCCACTGGTCACTGCCTGCCATTCCGAAAGGGACCCGTTTATCACTACTCTTTGCTTCCTGTCAGCCAGCCAATTTTCAATCCAACTCAGTATTTTGCCCCCAATACCATGTGCCCTAATTTTGTTCACCAATCTCCGATGCGGGACTTTATCAAAGGCTTTCTGAAAGTCCAGGTACACTACATCCACTGGCTCTCCCTTATCCATCTTCATAGATAAATCCTCAAAAAATTCCAGAAGATTAGACAAGCATGATTTCCCCTTCGAAAATCCATACTGACTCTGACCTATTCTGTTACTGCTATCCAAATGAGTCGTAATTTCATCTTTTAAAATTGACTCCAGCATCTTTACCACCACTGACGTCAGGCTAACCGGTCTATAATTTCCTGTTTTCTCTCTCCCTCCTTTCTTGAAAAGTGGGACAATATTTGCCGCCATCCAATCCGCAGGAACTGATCCTGAATCTATAGAACCTCGGAAAATAATTACCATCGCGTCCACAATTTCTACAGCCACCTCCTTAAGTACCCTGGGATGCAGACCATCAGGGCCCAGGGACTTATCAGCCTTCAGACCTAACAGTCTATCCAACACCATTTCCTGCCTAATATAAATACCCTTCAGTTTGTCCATTACCCTCGGTCATCCAGCCACTACTGCATCTGGGAGATTGCTTGTGTCTTCCCTAGTGAAGACAAGTCCAAAGTACCTATTCAACTCATCTGCCATTTCCTTGTTCCCCATAATAAATTCACCCATTTCTGACTTCAAGGGCCCAATTTTAGTCGTAACTATTTTTTTTCTTTTCACATACCTACAAAAGCTTTTACTATCCTCCTTTATATTTTTGGCCAGTTTTCCTTCATAGCTCATTTTTTCTCTGTGTATTGCCTTTTTAGTTATCCGCTGTTGCTCTTTAAAAGCTTCCCAGTCCTCCAGCTTCCCACTCATCTTTGCTATGTTATACGTCTTCTCTTTTATCTTTATACAGTCCTTAACCTCCCTCGTCAGCCACGGCCGCCCCTGCCTCCCCTTAGGATCTTTCTTCCTCTTTGGAGTGAACTGATCCTGCACCTTCTGCATTATATCCAGAAATACCTGCCATTGTTGTTCCACTGCCATCCCTGCTACAGTATTGTACCTTTGAACTTTGGCCAGCTCCTCCCTCATAGCTCCATTGTTACCTTTATTCAACTGCAATGCTGACACTTCCGATTCTCCCTTCTCCCTCTCAAACTGCAGATTAAAACTTATCATATTATGGTCACTACCTCCTAATGGCTCCTTTACTTTGAGGTCCCTGATCAAATCCGGTTCATTGCACAACACCAGATCCAGAATTGCCTCCTCCCTGGTAGGCTCCAGTACAAGCTGTTCTAAGAATCCATCTCGGATGCACCCTACAAACTCCCTTTCTTGGGGTCCAATACCATCCTGATTCTCCCAGTCTACCCGCATGTTGAAATCTCCCATAACAACTGTAGTGATACCTTCGTGACAGGACAATTTCAGCTCTTGATTCAACCTGCACTCTACCTCCTGACTACTGTTTAGGGGCCTGTAGATAACTCCCATTAGGGTCTTTCTACCCTTAGAATTTCTCAGTTCTATCCATACTGACTCTACATCTCCTGACTCTATGTCCCCCCTCGCAAGGGACCGAATATCATTCCTCACCAACAGGGCTACCCCACCCCCTCTGCCCACCAGTCTGTCCTTTTGATAGCACGTATATCCTTGAATATTCATTTCCCAGGCCCTGTCCACTTGAAACCATGTCTCAGTTATCCCCACAACATCATACTTGCCAACTTCCAACTGAGCCTCAAGCTCATCCATCTTATTTCTTATGCTTCGTGCATTCATATATAACATTTTTAATTTGTTTCTCTCCTCACCCTTCCTATCAATCCCTATTTCACTTGGCCATACTGTATGATCCCTTCTTGAGTTTTCTGCTCTGTTGATTCTGTTGTCCTTCTTAACCTCTCTTATTCTCACTTTCCCTTTAACTTCATTCTTAAATTTCCAGTTTGGCCCCTCCCCCCATCACTTAGTTTAAACACACCTGTGTTGCAGTGGCAAACCTGCCTGCCAGAAAGATGGTCCCCCGATTATTAAGATGCAAACCGTCCCTCCTGTACAATTTATTCTTACCCCAAAACATATCCCAGTGATCCAAGAATTTAAATCCTTGCTTCTGACACCAGTCCCTCAGCCACACGTTCAGGTCCATTATCTCTCTGCTCCTGCCCTCTCCAGCCCGAGGAACTGGAAGCAAACCAGAGATAACCACCCTGGAAGTCCTGCTTTTCAGCCTTCTTCCGAGTTCTCTGAAGTCCCGCTGTAGAATGCTCCTCCTTTTCTTCCCGGCGTCATTAGTGCCGACATGCACCACCACCTCTGGGTCTTCACCTTCACCCTCGAAGATTCTGTGCACTCTATCAGTGATGTCCTGGATCCTGGCACCAGGAAGGCAACACACCATCCTCAAATCTCACCTGTTGCCGCAGTAACCCCTGTCAGTCCCTCTCACAATGGAGTCCCCTATTAACACAGCTCTCCGTGATGTCTGACTTCTCGGCGCTGCCTCTACAGCAATTTTTGACTCGCAGACCTGTCCACCTCTCGGACTGGCAGTGTCGTCTGTCTCGGCAGTTTCCAAGACAGTCAGCCTGTTTACAATAGGTGCTTCCCCTGGGGTCACTTGTACTTCATTCATGTCTTCCTTTGTCATCGACATCCGCCTTCTCTCTTCAGGTATCCTCGGTGTAGTGACCTTGCTGAAGGTCCTGTCCAGAAAATTCTCATTCTCTCAGATGAGCCTGAGGTCTTCTAGTTCTTTCTTCAGTGCTGCAACAACCTCCTTCAGAAGCTGAATGTGTACACACTTACCACATTTATAGGAGCCAGAAACATCATCAGTGTCCCTGACCTCCCACATCATGCATGCAGCACACTGAATCAGCTTGGCAGTCATGTCTTCACCCTCTTCAACAGTGGCATAATCTCCTCACTGAGCCTCTTCACCGAAAACTCGCACTTTACTCACCAGGCACTTCCCTCAGCCCTTGTGTGTTTGCTGTGAGTCTGTGGACTCTTAATTAGGTTAGAGGAGGTGGGTGGGAGGGAGGGCCTACCATGTCGGACCTGGGGCTGAGAACACACCTACTTAAATAGCACTCCGCTGCAAAAAGGACCCGCTGGCTTCGAGGTAAGTACTTAAATAGCACTCACTTACCTTCCCAACTGCCTCTCTGCCCTGACCTCACGTCCGCCCGGCTCACGCCGCTCTTCTTTCTTCCGCCAACAATTACTTGAAGTAAAATTAGTTCTATATATTTCAGTATTTGAATTAGTTATCTCAAATCTTGATAATTGCAGATGGTATTTTTTCATCTCCAACATGTAAGCATTCTCATCAACGTGTAAACCAAAAATAGGAGATGAAAGTCTTTTCAAGCCTGCTCTGGGAGAAGTTGACTGACTTCCTTATACTTGAATCAAAGTTGATTTCAGCTTAGCTATCTGTGGTCTAATCTATGTGCCATCAGGTGATTGCCATGGCCAATTTAAGACAGCATTTTTTTAAAAAATCATTTCAATCCATGAAGGTCTAGGTGATAAATCGGTTCATGGAATTCAAAAATCAGTAGTTCACAGTTTAGATCAGTGTGGCAATAACAATATTGCTGAGGAAGATATTTGCTGTGAAACATTACTTAACAATCCTTAATCTAAGTAACAACTGTGCTGAAAACAATTCAAGAGAAAATTCATAACCCTTTTTTTCCCCTTGAATAAGGATATCAAGGGTATTTTTAACTTGGAAATATGGGTGTCCTCTCTTCTTTCATTATAATGTATCCTGCTGTTTCTGTTTATGACCACAACGGGGACTTCTGATTTCATGAGTGATGAATTATATTAGAATGGATTTCACTCCTAGCGAAACAAAAAACATTAAATTGGCCAATATAGAGAAGTTAAAATCTCTACCAAATAAAAGCACATCCATGCCCTGGCTACAGCTGAGCTATTTTCATTCCATTATCATCATTTAAGGTAACACAAGTCAAATGTGTGTGGCATGTACTGCATGACTGACTGACTTTCTCAACACATAAAGAATTCTGTAACTCTAGGCAGACATGGCACACAGGTATACCCTCAACCATTGCTGGAATAAGCAGAATATATCTTACATATTTGTGAATTACATTAGTTTATTTCAGAAATTGGGAAGACTTATAGAGCAAGAACAAGAGTTAAGATGAGGCCTTCCGTACTACTGAAAGATTGTCTGGGATTCACTGGCATCAGTGTGAGTTACTCAGTGGGTGTCTTTTTAAATGAACTCATGTCGACTGTTAAATATTACTTTACACTTGGGAATGATAAGTTGTGAACTTTGACACGTGTGCAATATTAATCTTGTAGATAGTGAACACACCAATGAAATCTGTCAAGTATTCATTTTCAACGTCCTAATATTTTATAATTTTAATAACCTGGCTTGCAGTCCATAACATATTTTGAGATTTCTTTGCATCCATTTAATGTTGAGTTGTCTCAGTATCATATGGATTTTCTTTTACTCACAGTGACCCCTGCAGGGATATTACTTGATTTTTGTTTCCTTGTCTTTTTTTTCTAATTCAGTCTGGAATATTTTTAACCAAGTTCACCCATTTCAATGCTGAGCTTTCAGATTCCTGCTGAGAATTTATTCTTCTGCACTTTGTACACCTCAAAATTCTAACTCCTCCACCTCCACCAAGACCCTGCGCACACCTGGCTCTCTACCACATTTTTGCTAATATTATTTATTGCGCTAAAGATTATGAAACAAAACTGGGTAGACCAAAGCAAGGGAATAGCTAAAGTAAAGAAGTCACTCAACTGTGATCTAACTGAATGGTAGAATAGGCTTGGAGGGCTGAAAAGCCTAGTCCTGTTATTCAAGACAATCTGATTCTCTATATGTGTCGAATTTTCCTGATCTCATGGAGAGAAAATTGAAGGTAGGGCTGAAAGGAAAGTTATAGAATCATACAATCCCTACAGTGTGGAAGCAGGCCATTTGACCCATCGAGTCCACACTGATCCTCCAAAGAGCAACCCATCCAGACCAACCCCCTACCCTATAACCCTGCATTTCCCATGTCTAATCCACTTAGCCTGCACATCCGTGAACACTACAGGCAATTTTGCATGGCCAATCCATGTAACCAGCACATCTTGGACTGTGAGAGGAAGCCAGAGCACTCAGAGGAAACCCATGCTACACAGGGAAAATGTGCAAACTCTACACAGACATTCACCCTCGGGTGGAATTGAACCAGGCTTCTTGGGCTGTATGGCACCAATGCCACTTCCAAATGAAAATGAAAGATTGTCATGTGGAATGGGCTCATCAAAATGATCCTAAGTGTTTGTTCTATTTTTGACCGGTGTATATTACTTGCCCAGTGCCAACAAGGAGATTATTAAGCTCAATTGAGTTGATGCTTGGGCCATTCTACTGAGGCCAAAGCCTAACTGCAGCTTTGTAAGAGAAGGTAGTGGCCAGCGTGTTCCCTACCTGGGAGCAGCAGGGAGGACTTCGTGCCCCAATATGCTGTGGCAATTGTTATGGATTTCAGGTTCCAACTATCAATTGGCGCTGGAGTCCTGACAATCTCAGCAAACTCCAATCTCATGTATCTGGAGCAGTGGAAACACCTTTACTTGTGTCAGAATGATCAAAGAAAAATTATTCAGGGTCAGTTTTACAGATGGATATTTTACAAATGGTTGCTCAGCAAAAGGAATAAAAATAACACCATTGTATCCATTTTATGGACATATAGGGCATTTGTTAGGCTACAACATGCACTACTCAACATTGGTCATCAAGCATATGGGAAGATTCAATCACTGCAAGGTAATGCTGATTCCTACTGTCGCAGAATTGCGTTGGACTGTTTACCCATGAAAGTAAGTCAAAGAATGGGAATCTAGTTCAGATAAATAAGTTAATGAGAAAGATATAAGTGGTCAATGTTGAATATAATATTACAGCAACTATACAGCTAGAGCTGTGGGCTCTGATAGCATTCCTACAATACTCCTAAAGACATGTGTCCCAGGTTAAGTCGTTTCTCTAATAAGCTTGTTCCACCACAGCTACAGTACTGACATCAATGTGGCATTGTGGAATACTGCCCTGGTATGTGTGATAACACTGTGTGAAGCTGGATAAACACAGCAGGCCAAGCAGCATCAGAGGAGCAAGAAAGGCTGACGTTTCCAGCCTAGACCCTTCATCAGAAATGGGGGAGGGGAAGGGGATTCTGAAATAAATAGGGAGAGAGGGGGAGGTGGATAGAAGATGGATAAAGGAGAAGATAGGTGGAGAGGAGACAGACAGGTCAAGGACGCAGGGTTGGAGCCAGTAAGGGTGAGTGTAGGTGGAGAGTTAGGAAGGGGATAGGTCGGTCCAGGGAGGACGGACAGGCCAAGGAGGCGCAATAAGGCTAGTAGGTAGGAGATGAGGGTGGGGCTTGAGGTGGGAGGAGTGGACAGGTGGGAGGGCGGTCAGGGAGGCGGGTATGAGCTGGGCTGGTTTTGAGATGCCATCGGGGGAGGGGAGATTTTGAAGCGTGTGAAGTTCACGTTGATACCATTGGGCTGCAGGGTTCCCAAGTGGAATATGAATTGCTGTTCCTACAACCTTCGGGTGGCATAATTGAGGCACTGCAGAAGGCTCAGGATGGACATGTCATCCAAGAAGTGGGAGGGGGAGTTAAAATGGTTCCCGACTGGGAGATATAGTTGTTCGTTGCGAACCGAGCATAAGTGTTCCACAAAGCAGTCCCCAAGCCTCCGCTTGGTTTCCCCGATGTAGAGGAGGCCACATCAGGAACAGCGGATACAATATACCACATTAGCAGATGTGCAGGTGAACATTTGTTTGATGTAGAAGGTCTTCTTAGGGCCTGGGATGGGGGTGAGGTGGGAGTTGCGGGGGCAGGTGTAGAACTTCCTGCGGTTGCAGGGAAAGGTGCCAGGTGTGGTGGGGCTGGAGGGGAGTGTGGAGCAGACAAGGGAGTCATGGAGAGAGAGGTCCCTCCAGAAAGCAGATAAGGGTGGGGATGGAAAAATGTCTTTGGTGTTAGGGTCGGATTGCAGATGGAGGAAATGTCAGAGGATGGTGCATTGGATTTGGATGTTAGTGGGATGGTACGTGAGGACGAGGAGGATTTTGTTTTGGTTATTATTGCAGGGAGCGGGTGTGAGGGATGAGTTGCAGGAAATGCGAGAGACACGGTCGAGGGCTTTTTCAAATACTGCGGAGGGGTAGTTGCGGTCCTTGAAAGACGAGAACATCTGGATGCCCAGGAGTGGAATGCCTCATCTCGGGAGCAGAGGCGGTGGAGGCAAAGGAGTTGGGAATTGGGGATGGCCTTTTTGCAGGAGGGTGGGTGAAAGGAGATGTACTCTAGGTAGATGTGGGAGTCACAAGGATTGAAATGGGTTTCGGTTTCCAGGTGGTTGCTAGAGATGGAAATAGAGAGGCCCAGGAAGGTGAGAGAGGTATCTGAGGTGTTCTGAGAAAGGGTTATCCTGAGGAAGGGTCACTGGACCCGAAATGTTAACTGTGATATTTTTTCTTCACAGATGCTGCCAGACCTGCTGAGCTTTTCCAGCAACTTCTATTTTTGTTCCTGATCATCTGCAGTTCTTTTGGTTTTTATTAAAGTCAATGAGGATCAGAGAGATCTCCACTTTTGGAGCCATATGTTGCACAAAGAAGATATAGATATAGAATCCCTACAGTGTGGAAACAGGCCCTTCAGCCCAACAAGTCCACACCGAACCTCAGAGCATCTCACCCAGACCCATCTCCCTTTAACCCACCTAATCTACATATCCCTGAACACTACGGGCAATTTAGCATGGCCAATCCACCTAGCCTACACATCTTTGGAATGTGGGAGGAAACCAGAGCACCTGCAGAAAACCCGCACAGACACAGAGAGAATGTGCAAACTCCACAATCGCCCGAGGCTGGAATCGAGCCCGGGTCCCTGGTGTTGTGACGCAGCAGTGCAAAGCAAGGAGCCACCGTGCAGTGACAGGAAGATGGCTGTGGTTGTTGGAGGTCAATTATCAAGACATCTCTGCAGGAGTTCCTCAGGATAATCTCCTAGTCCTAGCAATCTTCAGCTTCTTCATCAATGACCTTCTTTCCATAAGGCCAGTAGTGGGGATGCTCGCTGTTGATTGCATAATGTTCAGCACCATTCACAACTCCTCAGATAATGAAGCAGTCTGTGTCTAATGCAGAAAGACTGAAAAAACATTTAGATTTAGGCTGACAGGGCAACAGTGTGTCAAATCCACAAGATGCACTGCAGCAATTATCAAATTTCCTTCAGCAGTATCTTCCAAATCTGTAACTGCTACCGGAATAGTTCTGTGAAGTGAAAACTCTGAACTACCTCAAGATGCTATTCAATGCTGTGATGGAGAAAATCATATATATTTTCAGAATGATAGGCTAAATTATGTCCCTCATCTATGTTTATTTCTAAGCTTTATAACACACCATTGGTTTAGAGCTACTCAGATTAATTCATCCTGCAATTCTCATTCTCTTCCAATAGAAAGTATGTTGCTGTTGCTGAGTAACAAGCTAGAAATGTTGACACATATTCTTCAACTTGCACTATTCTTTCCGCAAAACGCCTAAATTAAAATTGCCTGTCGTGTGAACCTAGATTGTGAGTGCAGGGAAGTGGAGTTGAAATTTCCACCAGCCATGATTAAATGGCGAAGTGGGCTCGATAGGCCGAATGGCCTTACTTCCACTCCTATGTCTTGTGGTCTTATGGTGAGCAGCCACAGACTATATGATGCTATTAGTAATTAGTATTAGTACTATAAGGACCAAAAACGTCTAATTCTATTAGAGAGAGATTATTGGTTACATAACTTGAGGAGGTACCTCTCCACATCAAGGGTGAGGCAAACCAAGGAGGTAAATCTCCAAGATCAATCACTGTGATACAGTGATTACAACTCCCAACTGCTGGCAGTATTCTGCACAACCCATCAGCCATGTGAACTTGCCGAACCCCAACTAATTTGAATTGAAAAGTTATATATACGGACCTGCCTCCACCCAGTTGCATGGTACAATTCATAGTGGGTGCCAACGAACAGTTTAGGTACGGTAGCTTGAATGAGCACAGGCCCAGTGAGTGAAGTACCCATACTGCAGTAATGCCAACTCAGCACAAAGCTAGCCTGACCTGTGCTGCACAAAAAAAAGTCCTAAGGCTGCTCTTATCAGGAAACCTGTAAGACTGTCATTTAATTGAAGCAGCCAAATACTTCAGTGAAGGGATGAAATTGGGTAAATTTGTGAAGTTTTCTGATGCAGTTATACCACAACCACTGAGTTGAGGTCAGCAGCTACGGTATTCTATTCACAACCAAGCCCATCCTGTTTACTCTGTCAGGCATCCCTCCCATCTCAGTTATTATACATAAGGTGCTTTAGATGCCTAGTAGGACACCCACTAATTTTATTTTGGAGTACACAAAAGTTTCTGGTGCGGCCACATGTTCAGGATAACTTAAAGAGACCCATGCTTGGACAGCAACGAGGGATCAGTGAACTTTAGGCCCAAGCCTAATTCTCTGCCGAAGCATTTCCCCCTCTTTACCTCTCTCTTCTGCTATAAGGTCTGCTTTGAAAGCTTCCACCTTGGCCAAGCTTTTGACTACCTGTCCTGACACCTCCTCACGTGACTTGCTGCCAGATTTTGTTTGAAGTTTGCCCATGTGAATCAGAACCATTGGAGGTTTTAGAATGAGAAAGGTGCTTTTTAAATGCAATGCATTGTTGTTGTGAACTGAGAACACAGGCTGTGCCACCAACAGTTTTGGTGCATTTCAAGCAGCTAGCTTCAGGGACTTTTATACTGGTGGCCGGTCGAAGCCTTAACACTTTGTAAACCCAATTTGACACTTCATAGAAGCCTCTTCGACATGCATTTTCAACCTTACAATGACAGCCAAGCCTGAGGCTCTGTATTTACCCTAACCAGAGTGAATGCTGTCGTGATGAACCAATGGTTGCATTGCGCTTCCATACAGAGGAAATCACTGGATAGCCATATTAAAGTTGCAGTTTAATTTCCTTTGGCTGTCCAACTGTAAATGAGTTTGAATGTTTTCGTTGTCTGTAAGAAGCTCTTTATATCAATGAGACATAACATTGCCCAGATCAATTTCATGAGATATCCCAACAGATTTCACTGACGAAAATCAGCAGAAATGTACAGAAATTCTTCACAGACTTGCACTGACCTGAGTGCTGACCCTCCTTTCCCTTGGCCCCATGAAGTTTACATTCATGTTTCCTACCATTAATGTGTTTCCACATCATTGGTGTGACCCTTTCACCACTGAAGTATAGAATTGACTTTGAACCCACTGCTTTTTACACAGCATTATATTCCTTTGTCCAGTTTCTTACTGAAAGAGTGAAGGGAGAAAAGAAAAGAAAGAAAAGAAAGATTATGCACGAAGGACAGAAAAAGAGAGGAAGGAGAGAAGGTAGAAAGTGAAGGGCGAAGACAACTTGCATTTATATAGTGATAATGGGAACTGCAGATGCTGGAAAATCCAAGATAATAAAATGTGAGGCTGGATGAACACAGCAGGCCAAGCAGCATCTCAGGAGCACAAAAGCTGACGTTTTGGGCCTAGACCCTTCATCTTTCATAGATTTTGGAAGCTGATGAGATCGCTTGTTCCTCAGGAGAGAGTAGTTAGAGCCACAAACGCAGTGCCCGCAGTTCGGATGCACAACAGGGAGAAAGAAGAAAGAGGTGCCATCGTGATAGGCGATTCGTCAGTTAGACAGGCATATCTGTGGCCATCAACGTGGCTCCAGGATGCTATGTGCCTCCCTTTCTCCAGGGAAAAGGACATAGTGTAAAATAGGAAATAACAAGGTGTAGAGCTAAATGAACACAGCAGGTCAAGCAGCATCATCGGAGCAGAAAAGCTGATGTTTCGGGCCTAGACCCTTCTTGAGAATTTCTGTGTTCATCCAGCTCTACACCTTGTTAATCTTATCTTCCTTATGTCCTATTCTTTTCTCCCACATTTTGGGTCCGGATATCTTTCCTCAGAACTGATGGTGGCTGGGAAGTTCATATGCAGAAAAAAGGGAGGGGTATGGGGTAGGGAGTAAATAATAGGACAGAGCCTAAAGAGAGAGAAGAGCAGAGATAACAAGGTGTAGAGCTGGATGTACACAGCAGGCCAAGCAGCATCAGAGGAGCAGGAAGGCTGATGTTTTGGGCCTGGATCCTTCTTTCTGAAGAAGTGTCAAGTCCCGAAACATCAGCTTTCCTGCTCCTATGATGCTGCTTGGCCTGCTGTGTTCATCCAGCTCTATACCTGGTTATCTCAGTTTCTCCAGCATCTGCAGTTCCTACTATCTCTGAAAGTAGTGTAAAATAGGGGCAGACTGTTCAGGAGAAGTGTTAAAAAGCACTTTTACCGAACATGAATCTAAATGAGCAACAATGAGGGTGGATGCAAGTAAACTACATGGCCAATGGCTTGACAAGTTTGCCTGTAGTGAGATTTGTCAGGAAAAGCACGAACTGTAAAATAGGCTATGGTCAAAAAGGAGATGGTTCAGGTGCAGTCAAGATAAGTTCCACAAAATGGGAAAATTAGGACAAACAATAGATGGATGATGAAAACTGAAAGCACTGCGGATGCTGTAAATCAGGAACAAAAACAGAAGTTGCTGGAAAAGCTCAGAAGGTCTGGCAGCATCTGTGAAGAAAAAATCAGAGTTAACATTTCAGGCTCGGTGACGCTTCCTCAGAACACTCAGAGGTGGATGATACCCAAGCCATAGTAACAGAGGAGTAAACCCTGTCACCGGAAAGTGTTCAAAATTAATAATAAAGAAATTTTGGATAGGCTTAAAAGTTGACAAGATCTGGATGTGAGTTTGCTCGCTGAGTTGGAAGATTCGTTTTCAGACGTTTCGTCACCATTCTAGGTAACATCATCAGTGAGCCTCCGATGAAGCGCTGGTGCTATGTCCCGCTTTCTATCTATCTGGTTAGGTTTCCTTGGGTTGGTGATGTCATTTCCTGCATTGGTGATGTCATTTCCTGTTCTTTTCTCAGGGGATGGCAGATTGGCTCCAAATCAATGTGTTTGTTGATGGAGTTCCAGTTGGAATGCCAAGCTTCTAGGAATTCTCACGCGTGTCTCTGTTTGGCTTGTCCTAGGATGGATGTGTTGTCCCAATCAAAGTGGTGTCCTTCCTCACCTGTATGTAAGGATACGAGTGATAGTGGGTCATGTCGTTTTGTGGCTAGTTGATGTTCATGTATTCTGGTGGCTAGCTTTCTGCCAGTTTGTCCAATGTAGTGTTTGTCACAGTTCTTGCAAGGTATTTTGTAGATGGTGTTTGTTTTGTTTGTTGTCTGTATAGGGTCTTTTATGTTCATTAGCTGCTGTTTTAGTGCAAACGAAGCTGCATTAGAACATTATTCCGATGAGCCACCACACACTGCAGCACAGAGGAACTACGCAGAGCAGAGGAAAATCACCTTTACAGCGTATTCAAAAAGAATGGGTACCCTATGAACACAGTCTGCCGATTCCTCAGCAATAAACCCAAACAAACAGACAAAACGGGCTCAGAAACATAACCACTCTCCCCTACATCAAAGACATTTCCGAAATGACTGCCAGATTACTCGGACCTCTTGGCATCAGGGTAGCCCACAAACCCACCAACACACTAAAACAGCAGCTAATGAACTTAAAAGACCCTATACGGACAACAAGCAAAACGAACGTCAACTACAAAATACCTTGCAAGAACTGTGACAAACACTACATTGGACAAACAGGCAGAAAGCTAGCCACATCAATTAGCCACAAAACCCATGACCCACTGTCACTCGTATCCTTACACACAGATGAGGAAGGACACCACTTTGATTGGGACAACACAGCCATCCTAGGACAAGCCAAACAGAGACACGCACGAGAATTCCTAGAAGCATGGCATTCCAACCAGAACTCCATCAACAAACATATTGATTTGGAGCCAATCTACCATCCCCTGAGAAAAAGAACAGGAAATGACATCACCAATGCAGGAAATGACATCACCAACCCCAGGAAACCTAACCAGATAAATAGAAACAGCGCTTCGTCGGAGGATCACTGATGATGCTACCTAGAATGGTGACGAAACGTCTGAAAACTAACCTTCCAGCTCAGCGAGCAAACTCACATCCAGAACCTCAACCTGAGCTACAAATCTTCTCAAAACTCGCTAGTTGGCAAGATATTGGGGCCAGATGAGATGCACTCAGTGCTACTGAAAGAAGTGAGTGTGGAAGCACTGCCTATAAACTTTCAGTATTCCCTGGACTCAAGGGTCCAAATGTTACAGCCTTATTGAAGAAAGGTTGCAACAATGAGCCCAGCAATTACAGACAATTCAGTATAACTTCAGTGGTGGGAAAGCTTCTAAAGATAATTATTTGCAATAGAATTAGTAGCCGTATGGTAAAAGGTAGTTTGATTAGGGAGGGTCAATATTGCTTTATAAAGAGGAGATCATATTTAACTGTGTTGCTGGAATTTCTTTTAGAGATAACACAAAGTCTGTTATGAGTAACACTGTTAATGTGGTATACATGGAATTCCAGAAGGCATTTGATACAAAGCCACATAACAGACTTGTGATGAAGGTTATAACTCATGGTATAAAGGTTCAGTAGCAATATAGATGCAAAGTTGGCTGACTGAAAGGAAGCAGAGGGTAATGGACATTATTTTTTAGTCTGAAGGAGTGTTTGTAGTAGAGTTCCCCAGAGGTCAGTTTGTGACTCTTGCTTCTCCTGATATATAATAATGAACTGGATCTTGATGTGCAGAGGAAAATTTCAAGGTTTATGAATGACACAAAACTTGGAAAAATTGCAAACTGTGAGGAGGAGAGTGTGAACTCAAAAAGGGCATCAATATGTTGGTGAAATGGAGAGATAGGCTGCAGTGAATTTCAATACAGAGTTGTGTGAGGTGGTGTGCTTTGGTAGGCAGAACATTGAAAGACAATATAAAACAGGGGGCTTCAATTCTAAAGGGAATGTAGGAGCACAGGGACCTGGATGTGTATGAGCACAGATCGTTAAGGATGGCAGGACAGGTAGGGAGACAGCAGTGAGTAAAGCACACAGTACCCCTGGTTTTATTAACAGAGGCATAGAATACAAGAGCAAGGAGGTGATATTGAATTTGTTAGACCTCAGCTAGAGTATAATGTACAGTTGTGAGCTCCAAACTATAAGAAGGATGTGAACACATTGGAAAGAGCGCAGAAGGGAATGGTTCTCAGGCTGAGGAATTTCCGTTATGTGAATAGATTGGAGAAGTTGGGACTGTTCACCTTGGAGAGAAGAAGGCTAAGAGGAGACCTGATAGACGTTTTCCAAATCATGAGCCAGCTGGATGGAGTAGATAAGGAGAAAGCTTTTACTCAGTGAGTAGGTCAGGCAGGAATGCACTGCCTGGAAGCGTGGAGGAAGCATGTTCAATTGAGGCATTCAACAGGACATCGGACAATTATTTCAAAAAAAGTAATGTACAAGGCTATTGGGAAATTGTAGAAGATTGATACTGGATAATGATGCTCACTTGAAGAGTCAGTGCAGGCATGATGAACCAAATGGCCTCTTTCTTTGCTGTAAGACTGCTGTGATTCATGTAAACATGGCACAACAGGGTTTTAAATAATTAGAGCCCAATCTAGTTCTCTCAGCTGATGGTGAATTAAGCAAAATTTAAAGCTGTCCTTACCAGAGTTCACCATATGACGGCAGTCTAAGCTGGTGCTTTTGAATGACCAGCAAATCTTAATTGAAAGCTGTTCCAAAATTAATCACTCGTCCATTTAGGGCCTTGAAAGGTTATAAAGATAGCCTTGTTGTTCACTGACTGTATTGGGCAAAAATCCAGTCCATTTGATCCTCCTTAACATGCCCCCTCAGATGAACTACTCTTGTATCCAATTCACTTCATTTGGAGCCAAGGGAAGCATTTTGTTCCAGTTTAAAACAATGCCTTATGACAAATCTGCTGAAACAGGCTTTTGTCATCAAATTTCAGAGGACAATTAAAATGCATTATTGCTCATACGTTGTTAACTGCAGTCTGTGAAAAACAGGAATCAACTGAACCCCTGAATCAAATTAGCACCCTCTAATCTCTCCCAATTCAATATACAGTGTGTAAGGTTTTCGGTCAGTACAGGCTAAAAATAACTTGCCTTCATTTTCTCCCTTGCCTTTTGATGCAGATCCACTGTCAGCAGCAGCATTTCAGAACAGTTCCCTTGTGAAATACTACACAACATGAATCTAAATAAGTGACAGTGATGGTAGATGCAAGTAAACCATGTGGTCAGTGGAAAAATGCTGATATGTGCTCTAAAATACAGCTGCTCCCATGAAGTGTATTACAGGCTGTAAAATAATCCCATGGTTCAGGTAACTTTATGATCCTTACTTTTGCACTTGGCATGATTGAAGGGCTCCTCAATCACATTATAACTTGTGTCAAATCACAACTGCAGTCATTACTTTATATTGTGTAATAGAATTCCAAAGCATCTGGGGTTATACTTAACACAAGTGTGTAAAGTCAATTGATTGGTTTTCACTAAATGGAAAAGGAATTTCCTTGACACTGTTTAGTGTTGTATCAACCTGCAATTACTTTGATGCTAATAGTTCCAATTTCAAAATCATCTTGACATCGGCTACCCATCATCCCTACCTAGCTCTGGCCTTTTCTGATTCAAGCTTAATCTTCTTGGATGTATTTCTGAAGCAAGAATTAGAGAAAAGAGTGTGGCACTGGCTTCTAAAGTGAAGCTTCAGGAAAACAAATTACGCAGCATAACTGGTGGAACACTGTGGACTTGAAATTCTGAGTACAAGTTAACAGAAGTGAGGATAGCCAACCATGTGAAAAACTGCCTGAGACCTCAGCAACATGGCCGATCTGCATTGACAGGGTAGGAAGAATACACCTGAGCAGAGACACCCTCCAGACTGGCAGAACGCCAACAAGTTGAAATACTGTTCTGCTACTTCCAAGAGGAAATCTCTTACAGGAAGACATGCAGGTCGGGAAATGAGAAATTGGCCATCTTCGTCTTAAAGAGATGCCAGAGAAGTTGTCTCAATCATTGATCCACGTCCTGCACTCTCTATGGAAGCCACACATGGAGGCATGTGATCATTTGTTCTGTGGGAGGAAAATTCTTGCATTTACATAATACCTTCATAACTTCATAATGTCTCAAAGATATTACAGGCAAGGCTGCAGATACTGTTGTAACTTGGAAATATTGCAGCTATTCTGAGTCTCACCCAGCTCCAATGAGCAACAATTTGATATTGGAATGTGATAATGCAAGGCAAATAACCCACTTTGGCTGAATTGGTTAAAGGGTTAATATTGACCTCAGAATTACCTCCAGCAGCATACTTCATGCTAATTTTTTTTTCTGGTGTTGACTTAAGCCGATAACTTTCTGACTCAAAAACAAGAGTGAGACTAACAAAGTTAACAACAGGATTGTTAATAGCTAGTACACTTGGGGGAATTTCCATGGAAGCCCAGGAACTATCTCTCTCTCCAGACAGATATACATTTCTGTTCTGAGGAAAGGTCACTGGACCTGAAACATTAACTCTGTTTTTACCTTCACAGATGTTGCCAGACCTGCTGAGCTTTTCCAGCAACTTTGTTTTTGTTCCAGACAGACATTTGAGTTGAGTCAGAAAATTCACTTGTTTTCTCAAATTGAATTCTTTATTCTACTTCCCTCATTGGGTCTTGGAAGAAACTTTTCCTGAAAACAAGAATTCCATCGAACAAAAGTTACAGTTGAACTGACTTCCATCTTTAATGGTTGAGAATTCCATTCCTGTTTAAATACAGAGTGTATTTCTTCTGGATGGCATGTGCCTAATTGAATTCTGAATGTTGTCAGCAGCCCTTGAGTCTCTGGCTCCATTTCCATTAATCATATTTCCTGATTAGAGATTAATGTACACAGCCCTTCGTGCATGTTGATGGGAATTTAACAACCTAATCAAATTGTTTAACACTTGCACTGATTTCGGAAGATTACCTCACTGTTTCACTGACATGAGAAGGGCAAACTTCTAGCATAAACTGAACCACTGTTGAGTATTACAACATTCAGGAAAAAGAGCAGCTCTTGACATATTACTGTAATGAACAGAAGTACATAAGATGAAGCAAATCTCTGTTATTCTGTGAAAATCAGTACAACCTTTGTTAACTTGCTCCATATTTAACTACAGGCCATCAGCTGTAAAATTGTTCGCTACCTCTATAATAAAAGAAATCAGAGCCCAAGCCAAAATCTTCCCTTACCTACCTCAACCTACCCTTTTCTACTTTGGATAGATGCGTTACATTTGAATGGGCAACTGACCTACTTCCTTGACTTTGGGTCTGTCAGAGAAGTTTGCATGGTTTTTCTTTTAATTCATATAATCCCATGGTAAAGGGAGATGAGAAGGTTTGGATCCAGGAAGTGCATGTCCATTCTTAAGAGAATTGAAGTACGAGATATAGTGTGAAAAGAACAAGTCATATGTATGTCAGAATTGGACCAATATAGTTGCTAATCATAGATAGAATCGTAGATACATGGAATTACGTTAAATTTCGCATACAGATTTGGTCATTTGGTCAAATTGGTCTATGCTGGTATTTCAATTCCACATGTACTCCTGCCATCCTACATCTCATTTTGTCAGCATATCTATCTCATCTCATCTCTCTCCTACATAATTGTCCATAGGTAGCATGATATGGATTATTTCAAGTGAGAAAAGAGAGAGGGGAAATTGGAAAAGAAAGAAATGGATTTCTTTGTATTAGCATACAAAGATCATTGCATAAAAATCTAAAAGCAAAATAAAAGTGACTAAAATATTTCACTTTTGCACCATTATATATGGAGCATTGATCATTACAAATTGTTTTCTCTGCTCTTGCCACACACTGGTGAAAAGTTTGTCAGACTCATTGAGTTTCCAACAATATAGTTCATATTCTATTAGTTCCTCCATTCCATTAGGAGATATTAGATTGTGTCATTTGCCACAAACATGTATCAACAATTTATCGGAATAAAGATGTAAATTACTGCAGATGATGCAAATTTGGAATAAAAATAAATAGAAGCTACTGGAAATACTCAGGAAATCTGACAGCATCTGTGGAGATGAGAAACAGAGGAAGAGAAACAAAATAGAAGAAGCAGAGTATGAGAAACAGTGGATGAGAAACAGGGGGTGAGAGACAGAGCATGAGAAACAGAATGGCAGAAACAGAGGATCAGAAACTGAATGGCAGAAACCGTGGTGAAGAAACAGAAGCTGAGAAACAGAGTGACACAGACAAGGGATGACAAACAGAGGATGAGAAACAGAGCAGCAGAAAGAGAGGAGGTGAAACAGACAATACGAAAAAGAGGATGAGAAACAGATCTGCAGAAATAGACAGGCTGAACCTGAAGATGACAAGCAAAGAATGAGAAATAAAGTGGCAGGGAAAGTGGATTAAAAACAAAGCATGAGAAACAGTGATTCAGAAACAAAACATCAGAGAAGAAGGATGACAGAGAATGAGAAACAGAATTGCAGAAACATTGGATTAGAAACAGAGAGGCAGTAACATAGTATGAGAAACAGATGGTGACAAACAGAGGGGCAGAAACATCAGATAAAAACAGATTATGAGATACAGAGAACGAGAAACAGGGAATAAGAAACAGACGGGAAGAAACAGAGGATGAGCAACGGAGGGGCAGAAACAGCAGAGAGATAGAAACAGCGGCAGAAACAGAGGATGAGAAACACAGAAGCAGAACGGTCGATGCGAAACAGGTGATGAGTAACAGAGGTGCAGACACAGAGGGGCAGAAAATGAGAATGAGAAACAGACGATGAGAAACAGAGGGATAGAAAGAGCTTGGCTGTAATAGATGAGGAAAAACAGAGGATGAGAAATGAACCTGCAGAAAACCAAGAAGAGAAACAATGGATGAGAATCAAAGAATGAGAAACAGATGATGAGAAACAGAGATGAGAATCAAACAATGAGATACAGCCTGGCCGAAATAGAGGATGAGAAAGGGAGGCGCTGAGGCAGAGGATGAGAATCAGAGGTTGAGGAAATGAGGATGACAAATAGAGGAGCAAAAACAGAGGGCCAGAAACAGAGGCTGAAAAACGGAGAATGAGAAATTGAGGATGAGAAACAGAGAGGCAGAAACAATGAGGTCGAAACAGAGTGGCAGAAACAGACGGACAGAAACATAGTATGAGAAACATGATGAGAAACAGAGGGGCAGAAACAGAGAGATAGATACAGAGGATGAAAAACAGAGAATGAGAAATAGAGATACAAAAACAGATGATAAGAAACAGAAGGGCTGAAACAAAGGAGCAGAAACAGAGAATGAGACACAGACTGGCTGAAGCAGAGGAACAGGGGCAGAACAGTCGATGAGAAACAGATGATGAGGAATGAGATGCAGAAACAAAGGGGTGGAAAATGAGAATGAGAATCAGAGGATGAGAAACAGAGAGGCAGAAAACGACGGGCAGAAATACAAGAGGAAAAACAAAGGATAAGAAATGGATGTGCAGAATACCGGGATGAGAAACAGATGATGAGAAGCAAATGATGAGAAACAGAGATGAGAATCACAGGATGAGACACTGAGTGGCAGAAACAGAGGATGAGAAAGAGAGGGGCTGAAGGATAGGAGGAGAAACAGAAGTTATGTAAGAGGGGATGGCAAATAGAGGACGAAAAACAGAGGGGCAGAAACAGCATTTGAAAAAAATGAAGAGGAAAAATAGTGGATGAGAAACAGATGGGAAGAATCAAAGGATGACAAACAGATGGCCAGAAATGGAGAATCAGAAACAGAGGATGAGAATCTGAGGATGAGAAATAGGTTGGCAGAAACAGGATTAGAAACACAGGGGCAGTGACACAGTAGCAGAAACAGGGGATATGAAACAGAGAACGAGAAACATAGGGTGAGAAGCAAATGCATGGACACAGAGGAAGAGAATGAGAGGATGAAAAACAGAGGTTGAGGAATAGATGATGAGAAACAGAGGATGAAAAACAATGGATGAGGCAGTGTGGTAGGAACAAAGGATGAGAAACAGGGTTAGAAACAAAGGTTGAGAAACAGAAATTGAGAAACGGGGGCAGAAACAGAGGAAGAGAAAGAGAGGTGCAGAAACAGAGAGACGGAGAGACAGAGAAACAGAGGATGAGAAACAGAGCAGGCAGAAACAGATTGTCTGAAATTGAGGGTGAAAAGCAGAGGATGAGAAATAGATGATGAGAAACTGAGGTGATAATCAGGTTATGAGAAATAGATGCACAGAAACAGCAGATAAGAAACAGAGGATGAGAAACAGAGGATGAGAAACAGAGAATGAGAAACAGAGGGTGAGAATCAGAGGATGAGAAGCAGAGTGGCAGAAGGAGAGGGTAAAAAACAGAGGATAAGAAACAGAAAATGTGAAACAGAGGGCAGATACAGTGTAGCCGAAAGTGAGTGGCAAAAACAGAGGTTGAGAAACAGACGGACAGAAACAGAGGAAACGTCTCATCCTCTGTTTCTGCTTCTCTGTTTCTGCCCATCCGTTTATCAGTGAATATTTCTGCTACTGTATTCCTCATCCTCTGTTTCTGCTTCTCTGTTTCTGTGGATGTGAAACAGAGGATGAGACCTAGAGTAGCAGAAACAGAGAATTAGAAACAGCATGAGAAACAGAGGATGAGAAAGACAGGATTAGAAACAGAGTGGGAAAATAGAGGATGAGAAACAGATGTGGATGCACAGTGAATGAGAAACAGAGAGGCAGAAACAGAGAATGAGAAAGTGGGGATGAGAAACAGAGGGGCAGAAATTGAGGATGCGCAACAGAAGATGAACAACGGGTTGACAGAAACAGAGTATGAAAAACTGGGGATGAGAAACAGATGAGGAGAAATAGAAGATGAGAAACAGAGTGGCAGGAACAGAGTATGGGAACCAGCCTGTGAGAAACAGAATTTGAGAAAGATAAAATGAGAAACAGATTCGCAGAAACAGAGAATGAAAAGCTGGTGATGAGAAACAGAGGTATACAAACTGAGGATGCAAAACAGATGAAGAGGAATGGAGAATGCGAAACGGGGTGGCAGAAACATAGCATGGGTCAGAGCATGGGAGAAACAGATGACAAGAAACTGAGTGACACAAACTAAAAACCCTAGATCGAGAATGAGAAACCAAGTGGCAGCAACTGAGAATGTCGAACACAGTGGCAGAAACAATGAGAGTGACAGTGGCAGAAACAGAGTGGAAGAAATACAGGATGCGCAAAAGGGGATGAGAAACAGACTGGCAGAAAAAGAGGATGAACAGCAGTGGATGAAAATAGAGTTGTAGAAAGAGAGAATGAGAAACAAAGAATGAGAAACAGGAGGGCAGAAATAGAGAATGTGCAACAGAAGATGAGAAAATGAGTGGCAGAATTGAAGAATGAAAAAGAGAGAATGAGAAACAGAGGGTGAGACACAAAGGACGAGAAACTGAAAGGCAGAAACAAAGGATTAATGACAGAGTGATGGAGAAAGTGTATCAGAGATAATAGGAACTGTAGATGCTGGAGAATCCGAGATATCAAGGTGTAGAGCTGGATGAACTCAGCAGGCCAAGCAGCATCAGAGGAGCAGGAAAGCTGACATTTTGGGCCTAGACCAATCTTCAGAAATAGGGAGGGGGGGGAGGCGGCTCAAAGATGGATAGAGGAGAAGATAGGTGGAGAGAAGAAAAACAGGTCAAGAGGGGAGGATGAGGTTAGGAGGTAGGAAATGGAGGTACGGCTTGAGGTGGGAAGAGGGGATAAGTGAAAGGAAGAGCAGGTTAGGGAGGCTGGGACGAGATGTGCTGGGTTTGGGATGCAGTTGGGGTAGGGGAAATTTTGAAGCTTATGAAATCCACATTGATACCATTGGGCTGCAGGGTTCCAAAGCGTGATATGAATTGTTGTTCCTGCAACCTTCAGGTGGCATCGTTGTGGCACTGCAGGAGGCCCAGGATGGACATGTCGTCTGAGGAATGGGAGGGGGAGTTGAAATGGTTCGTGATTAGGAGGTGCAGTTGTTTACTGAGAACCGAGCGTAGGTGTTCTGCAGAGCGGTCCCCAAGTCTCCGCTTGGTTTCCCCGATGTAGAGGAGGCCACAAGGGGTACAGTGGATGCAGTATACCACATTGGCAGATGTGCAGGTGAGCATCTGTTTGATGTGGAAGGTCTTCTTGGGGCCTGGGATAGGGGTGAGGGAGGAGGTGTGGGGGCAAGTGTAGCACTTCCTGCAATTGCAGGGGAAGGTGCCGGGTGTGGTGGGGTTGGAGGGCAGTGTGGAGCGGACAAGGGAGTCACGGAGAGAGTGGTCTCTCCGGAAAGCAGACAGGGGTGGGGATGGAAAAATGTCTTGGGTGGTGGGGTCGGATTGTAGATGGAGGACATGTTGGAGGATGATACGTTGGATCCGGAGGTTGGTGGGGTGGTACATGAGGATGAGGGGAATTCTGTTTTGGTTGTTATAGCAGGGACGAGGTGTGAGGGATGAGTTGCGGGAAATGCAGGAGACATGGTCGAGGGCGTACTCGACCACTGCGGGGGTGGGGGGGGGGGTGGTGGTGGAGTTGCGGTCCTTGAAAAACAAGGGTATCTGAGATGTACAGGAGTGGAATGCCCCATCCTGGGAGCAGATGAGGCAGAAGCAAAGGAATTGGGAATAGGGGATGGCATTTTTGCAGGAAGGTGGGTAGGAAGAAGTGTATTCTAGGTAGCTGTGGGAATCGATGGGCTTGAAATGGATATTGGTTTCTAGGTGCTTGCCTGAGATGGAGACAGAGAGGTCCAGGAAGGTGAGAGAGGTGTTCAAGATGGTCCAGGTGAACTTAAGGTTGTGGTGGAAGGTGTTGGTGAACTGGATGAACTGTTCAAACTCCTCGTGGGAGCACGAGGCGGCACCGATATAGTCATCAATGTAAGGGAGGAAGAGGTGGGGTTTAGGGCCAGTGTAGTTACAGAAGAGGGATTGTTCCACGTAACCTACAAAGAGGCAGGCATAGCTTGGGCCCATGCAGGTACCCATGGCCACCTGCAATTAAACACAGGAGGGGAAACATAGGGAGAGAAAGGGAGGATGAGAAACAGAGGATGACAAAAAGAGTGGTAGAAATAAAAACATCAGAAAGACAGTTGCAGAAACTAAGTATGAGAAAGAGATTTGCCGAACTTAGAATGAGAAACAGATGATGAGAAACTAAAGATGAGAAACAGAGGAAGAGAAAGATTTGATGAGAAGCAGAATGGCAGAAATGGAAGATGAGGAACAGATAATGAGAAGCATAGTGTTTGAAATAGTGTATGAAAAACATAGGATGATAAACAAAGGATGAAAAGCAGAGCATGAGAAACAGCATTGCAGAAATAGAGGATGATAAACAGAGTGGCAGAAGGAGAAATTCAAAACAGAGGATGATAAATACCGTGGCAGAAACAGAATGAAAAACAAATGATGTGAAACACATTGGCAGAAACAGAGAATGAGAAGCAGATGATGAGAAACCAAGTGGCAGAAATACAGGATATGAAAAGAAGTGGCAGAAACAGAGAATGAGAAACAGAGGAGGAGAAAAAGAGGATGCTAATCAGAGGATGAGAAACAGGGGTGGAGAAACAGATTGGCAGAAACAGAGAATGAGATACAGAGTGGCTGAAACACAGGAAGAAAAACAGATGATGAGAAACAGTTCAGTAGATATAGAAGATGAGAAACAATGGCTGAAACGGCAGATGGAAAACTGAGTGGCAAAAATAGAGGATGAGAAACAGAGTGTCAGAAACAGAGAATAAAAAGCAGACAATGAGAAACAGTGTTAGAAACAGCAGAGGAGAAACAAAGGATGAGAAACAGAGTGGGAGAAACAGAGAATGATGCACAGAGGATGAGAAATGGAGTCGCAGAAACTGAGTGACAGAAATAAATAATGAAAAACGTAGGGGAAGAAACAAAGGATAAGAAACAGAGGTGGAGAAAGAGAACATGAGTCACCGAGGATGGAAAACAGAGTGGCAGAAAGAGAGGGTAAAGAGTGAATAATGAGAAATACAACGGCAGAAACGGAGGATGATGACCTGAGAATGTGAAGCAGAGTGGCAGAAGTAGAGGATGAGAGACAGAGGATGATAAACAGTGTGGTAGAAACAGAGCATGAAAAGATGATATGAGAAACAGAGTGACAGAAACAGAGGGTGAGAAAAAGAGCAGCAGAAACAAAGGATGAGAAACAGCAGATGACACACCAAGTATCAAAAACAGAGGGTTTGAAACAGAGTGGTAGAAACAGAGGATGAAAGACTGATGATTAAAAATGCAGAGAGGCAGAAATGGAGGATGAGAAACATTCAAGCAGAAACAGTGGCAGAAACAAAGGATGAAAACCAATGGGGAAGAACTGAAGGATGAGAAACAGAGGACGAGAAAAACAATGACAGAGACAAAGGATAATAAACTGGTGTTGAGAAACAAATGAAGTGGAGTAGAGCATGAGAAACAGAATGTCAGAAACAGAGGATCATACACAGAGTGGCAGAAACAGATTGTCATGGGAGCGTATGAGAAACAGTGTCAGAAACATAATGAGAAACAGATGCAGAGAAATAGTGGACGTGAAACAAAGTGGCAGAATTGGAGCATGAGAAATAATGTGGGCATAACAGAAAGGCTGAAACTAAGGATGATAAGCTAAAGATGAGAAACAGGGTGGCAGAAACAGAGGATGATAAACAGATGATGAGAAACAGAGTGGCAGAAACAATGGAAATGAAATTGAGTGGCAGAAACAGAAAATGAGAAACAGAGTTGCAGAAACAGAGGATGGCGAACAGGTGAGGAGAAACATAGAATGAAAATCCTAGTGGCAGAAAAAGTGAATGAGAAACAGAAAGGGAAAAACAGAGAATGAGAAGCATTCTCATCCTTTGTTTATCATTCTGTGTCTCTGCCTTTCTGGTTCTGCTACGCTATTTCTCATCAATCTTTCTTACACTATGTTTCTTATCCTGTGTTTCTCATTCTCTGTTTTTGATCCTTTGTTTCTGCCATTCAGTTTCACATCCTCTTTTTCTGCTATTCTGTTTCTTATCCTCTGTATTGCAGACCGACCTCGATCGGAAATTGGCTTGCTGAAAGAAGACAGAGGGTGGTAGTTGATGGGAAATGTTCATCCTGGAGACCAGTTACTAGTGGTGTACCGCAAGGGTCGGTGTTGGGTCCACTGCTGTTTGTCATTTTTATAAATGACCTGGATGCGGGCGGAGAAGGATGGGTTAGTAAATTTGCAGACGACACTAAGGTCGGTGGAGTTGTGGATAGTGACGAAGGATGCTGTAGGTTGCAGAGTGACATAGATAAGCTGCAGAGCTGGGCTGAGAGGTGGCAAATGGAGTTTAATGCAGACAAGTGTGAGGTGATGCACTTTGGTAGGAGTAACCAGAAAGCAAAGTACTGGGCTAATGGTAAGATTCTTAGTAGTGTAGATGAGCAGAGAGATCTCGTGTCCATGTACACAGATCCTTGAAAGTTGCCACCCAGTTTCACAGGGCTGTTAAGAAGGCATACAGTGTTTTAGCTTTTATTAATAGAGGGATCAAGTTCCAGAACCAAGTGGTTATGGTGAAGCTGTACAAAAGTCTGGTGCGGCCGCACTTGGAGTATTGTGTACAGTTCTGGTCACCGCATTATAAGAAGGATGTGGAAGCTTTGGAAAGGGTGCAGAGGAGATTTACTAGGATGTTGCCTGGTATGGAGGGAAGGTCTTACGAGGAAAGGCTGAGGGACTTGAGGCTGTTTTCATAAGAGAGAAGAAGGTTGAGAGGTGCCTTAATTGAAACATATAAAATAATCAGAGGGTTAGATAGGGTGGATAGGGAGAGCCTTTTTCCTAGGATGGTGACGGCGAGCACGAAGGGGCATAGCTTTAAATTGAGGGGTGAAAGATATAGGACAGATGTCAGAGGTAGTTTCTTTACTCAGAGTAGTAAGGGAATGAAACGCTTTGCCTGCAACGGTAGTAGATTCGCCAACTTTAGGTACATTTAAGTCGTCATTGGACAAGTATATGGACGTACATGGAATAGTGTAGGTTAGATGGGCTTGAGATCGGTATGACAGGTCAGCACAACATCGAGGGCCGAAGGGCCTGTACTGAGCTGTAATGTTCTATGTTCTATGACATGTTAATGTTTCAAGTTGGAGATCACGGAAACAGTTCTGTTTCTCTTCCCACAGACCTTTCTGAGGACCACTGAGTAATTTCCAGCATTTTCTGTTTTTTTCTTCAGTTTGTGTGATTATCAGATATTGCTGCCATCTGGTGCTTGTTCAAAGTAATATTTTAACTGAAATGTTTCTCCCAAACTGCCAGGGACAAACCACTGACTATTGTGAGAGAGCACTGCATTCCTTGGTGCAATTGGGAGTGTCTTTACCCCTGAGCTTAGAGACCTGGGTTCAAGCCCCAACTGCTTCAGAGGTGTTTTATAACGTCTCTGAAGGCGTCCTTTGGAAAAGTAGGTTAAATTAAAAGAAAAGTGGTGATTCTGAATGGCAATATAATGAAATCCACAATGTCTTCCATCTGTGTCACATTCATCACAGAATCCCAACAATGTGGAAGCAGGCATTCAGCCCATCAAGTACACACTGACCCTCCAAACAGCATCCGACCCAGACCCATCCCCCACTCTAGCCTTGTAACCCTGCATTCCCTATGACTAATCCACCTAACATGGACACTATGAACTATTGCCTGTTATCTTTGAATTTAACATTTACACCACAAATAAAGTTCAATTCCTCTTAAATTCAAGTTTTGATTTAATTGCATTCTTTTCTACTGAGCAGAATGGAGATGTTAATCCAGTCATATTATGCATTCCTTATGAAGCAGTACTGTAAGCAACAGTGCTCCAGATATTCAGATGCTGAATGACAAAGAAAAAATTCCCAGAGCTGTCAAATGCTGAAAATCAAATAGAAATCAGGGAACCGTGTTGCAAAAAGAGAATTACTTTGTTTTTGTGAACCACCTGTGTTGTTATTGTAGGTTCCCTGGATCTCGGCTCTTTCCAACGTACACCAAAGATTCCTAGCTTCAGGTAAATACCTTTGTCCTTCTAGATCATGAGTATTGGACAAACATCAATTGATAGAGAGGCAAGGCCCACGTTGATGTTAAGGAGATATCTTGATCCTGTGATACTGAAAGAATGGCAGTATGTTTCCACGTCAAGTTGGTGAATAGCTTGAAGGGGAGCTTGTAGGTATATACTGTCATCCTTACCCTTTTAGTTGGAAGTGCTTGTGGGTTTGAAATGTGCTGTCTCAAGTGATGAATTTCCACAATATGTCTTGCAGATGGAATGCAGTGCTGCTCCTGAGTGCCAGTGGTTGAGAGAGTGAATGGCTGTGGATATGGAAACTTGCAGTTGGTGCTGTTTCTACATACTCGTGAAGTTTCATATGAATCTCTGCCTGCCCAAAATCAGAATCATGGTTACAATGTAAAGTCAGCAGAGATTTAAGCTAATTCACTCTAAAAGTATAATGGCTAAAAATAAAGTGTAAGCTGCTTTGAGGTTTCCTGAAACTCACTTGGAACTCTTGTGTGTGATTGAATCTAATGGAGTGAAATATATTGCGATGTGCATAGTTAGTTATATCTGTCTCTTCACCATTCAGTTTGACAAAACTAAATGTTATTCCTTCTATCACAAGCTCTGGTGAATAATGTAGGATTTTCATTAACTGGTATTTAGCAAATCAATATAAAAGCATCATTAAAGAGTGTAATTTGAAGTAAACGAATTGTAATTTAAGATAACAAAGTGTAGAGCTGGATGAACACAGCAGGCCAAGCAGCATCAGAGGAGCAGGAAAGAAAATTTAAACTGAGCTTAGTGGTTTTTTTAATACTGATTTGCAAAACTCTCATGACTCATTTACTTTGAACATACTTCAATAAATGAAATTTGGAATGACTACAGAATAATGTTGGGCTTGTGATTGCAGAGGTTCATTTCATTCCTAAAAGCTCTCATAACATCGATCTGGAGCATTCACTCTGTTCAACTCTCCACTGAGAAGGGTTTCAGCCATCAATCAACTGAGTCAAGGACTAAAGCTGGGAAATGCTACAGAGCTGGAATGGCAATGGCATAGACATGAGGTCAAAAGTTTATCTCATAGTTCATGATACACTAAGATTGTGAACAGTTGGGTTTAACCACAGGCAGTCATCAGAGAGAGAGAAAGAGAGATGAAGTTGATAGTTTGAGGATAAGGCTCATGGCAGGGACTGAAAGCAATGATTTTGATCTTTCCAATAATTCATTGAAGGAATTTGCTGCCAAAAGTCAGACAATCAAGTTGACAAATTAGTTATGTTAGGAAGAACTGGCTAGATGGATCAATACAGGTAATAGGAAGGTAATGAAGGGTCTAGGTCCGAAACATCAACTTTTGTGCTCCTAAGATGCTGCTTGGCCTGCTGTGTTCATCCAGCTCCACACTTTGTTATCTCGGATTCTCCAGCATCTGCAGTTCCCATTATCTCTGATAGGAAGGTAGAGGTCTGTGTCATTGGCTAACAGGTGAAATGTGGTGATGCATTTCTGTATGGTACTATCAAAGGACTGCACGTAGAAGAGAAAAAGGAGAGAAGCAAGAATAGATGATGAGGCAACACCAGTGAAGGAGATTCTCTGACTTTGACCAAAAAGAGTTGAAGAAAATCGAGTGAGTTCAGTACCGTCCAGCGAGTTAAAAGTGGAAGTGTTGGAAGAATGGTCAACCATGGTTGTAGACAGATTAAGAAAGACAGCCTGCAACAGTATCTTATTAAAATTGGAGTTACAGTATTACTGTATGAAATAAAAACATAGCCAGATGATTATTTGAGAAATTTATTTATTTGCTTTGGTACCTAAAGACATTGAGTTGCAGACTAATCCCCTGACCTGACCTTAATTGTATTCTTAGATATTAATTGGTGTGGATGTGATAAATAGCATGACAAATGAGATATAATTACCAAAGATAGCAGACAGATGTTTGTAACGTCAGATAGCACAGTCTGGCAGTCCATGGATCCCATGGGATCCAGTAACAAACATTTTTTACTATGGGCAATTAATTTGAAGGGATAGCTGCGACAAGTCTAATCACCGAAACCCTGAGCCCGCAGCATGGTGGCACATTAGTTAGCACCGCTACCTCACAGCACCAGGGACCGAGGTTCAATCCCAGCCTTGGGCAACTATCTGTGTGGAGTTTGCACATTCTCCCTGTGTCAGTGTGGGTTTCGTCTAGGTGCTCTCGCTACCTCCCACTGTCCAAAGGGGTGCAGATTCGGTGGATTGGCCATGCTAAATTGTCCATAGTATTCAGGGATGTGTAGATTACATGGGTTATAGGGTGGCGATCCCGGGTAGGATCCTCTGAGGGTCAATGTGGAAGTGTTGGGCCAAAGGGCCTGTTTCCACAGTGTAGTGATACTAAGGGAAAACTAAACAAACCTTCCAAAATTACACAATTATAAAGGGTTACATAGAAGTAATATAAAATTCTGTAAAGAAGTACCCAGCATGATCTAAACAACTTATTCTCAACATAGTTACAGGAAAGATAATCAGAGATATTTAACATGAAGAAATGACAGAAAGTTCCACTACTAGAGGTCGCATTGTATTTAAAAACAAAACCCTAAAGAATTGCAGGTGATGTAAATCAGAGAATGGTCTAAAAACTCAACAGTTCTGGCAGCGTTGTGGAGAGAAATGTATAAAGATGGTCCACAGTATTATACAAAGCAATGTCCTTTGCTGGTTATTCTTCTTGCACCATTAGTAATTTAAATATCATAGACTTACCGAGTTTTTACTACATGGGCCATTTGTCCCATTGAACAAATGAGATTGATGTGTTTAGAGAGGTCAAATCAGTCTTATTCCCCTGTTCCATCTCCATAGCCTTCAAACTCAAGTGAACTTAACTGCCCATCTAACTGCTTTTTAAAACCCTTAATCATCTCCACTTCCAACACTCTCAGAAGCAATGAGGCCTAGCTCATTATATGGGTATATAAGTACATAGGGAGAAGAGTAAGCAATTCAGCTCCTCGGGTTTATCACACCATTCAGTGAGATCTGATTCAACTGATCTGTGTCCGATCTCCATATACCTGCTTTTGGTCAATATCCCTTAATACCTTTGCTTAACAACATTTATCAGTCTCACGTCCAAAGTTAACAACAGATCTAGTATCAACTGCTATTTGTGGGTGAGAGTTCCAAACCTCTACCACCCGTTGTGAGTACAAGTACTTCCTAACATTTCTCCTGAACTATCTAGGCCTAATTTTTAGACTATGCACCTAGAGATAGCAAGAACTGCAGATGCTGGAGTCAGAGATAACACAGTGTAGAGCTGGAGGAACACAGCAGAAAATTTTCTGAAGAAGGGTCCCAACCCAAAACATTAACATTCCTGTTCCTCTGATGCTATCTGGCCTGCTGTGTTCTTCTAGTTCTACACTGTGTTGACCCTAGTTCTAGGACCTCTAACCATTGGAAATACTTTATCTTTATCTACCTGTCTTTTCCTATTAATATAGAATCCTTGCAGAGTGAAAGCAGACCATTCAGCCAATCTAGCCCGCATTGCCCCTCCTAACATCCCACCCAGGCACCACCACCCTCCCCAACATTCCCTGTAACTCTGTATTTCCCATGGCTAACCCATCTAACCAGCACATCATTGTGCTGTTGGAGGAAACCTGAGCACCCGGAGGAAACGCATGCAGACACACGAAGAATATGCAAACTCCACACAGACAGTGACCAGAGGCTGAAATTGACTGTGGATCCCTAGCACTGTTACGCAGCAGTGCTAAGCACTGAGCCACCATGCTGTCCTGAATATCTTGAAAACTTTGATCAGATTACTCCCTTAAGATTCTAAATGCTAGAGAAACAGGCCTAATTTGTATAAGCTCTTCTTGTAGCTTAACTCCTGAAGTCTTAAACGTATGGTATACACCTTCAAGGCCAATACGTGCTTCCTCGTGTAATGCTCAGATCAGATCACAGTACTCCAGATGAGGCCTAACCACGGTTCCTATATTCTAGATGTAAGTACAATTCAAAATTACTCATTAGTTATAAAGTGCTTTAAAATATTTGCTGATTATGAAAAATATTTAATAAGCCTAAGTCTTTCTTTTAGATGGGCCCTCGATTTAACATGTCATCTAACCATGTCATGAATATTTAACACATCATCTAAAGACAACATCTCTGACCCTGCGGTACTCCCTTGATTGAGGATTAATGTGTCAGACTTGATCATGTTTTAAATGAACTCAAACCCACAACCTTCTAGGTTACAGACAATGCACCAGTACAAAAAAAATCATCCAGAAAAATATGTAAATGACACAATCCTCCCACAGGATGGTGCTGCTTAGCTGCTGAAAATGTACAATAGCGAAATTGTTATATTTAAGCTACAAGTTGGCATCTCTCCCTTAAGGAGGAGCTTAAATCAGCTTATTGCTTAATCTTTATAAGCTTAAGATTTTGTAACTCTTCTGTTTCACTTGATTCAATTTCAGGTCAAAGGTGACTGCAGCCCAGGTTCTGCAGTCCTACATTGTGAAGCTGACAGATGTGTCATTCATGTCTCCTAATATTCTTTCTCTTTAGTTTCTTTTTCTGTGCAGAGATTCTCCTATTAGTCCTAGTTACAATGTCAAATGAGATCATGTAACTTGTGCCTAATTGCGATCATCTACATCTCACTAAGAGAAGTGACTTTTCTCGTTCAGACTCACTAGTGTTTGTTCCTCTACCGCTGAAAAGCAACTATGTCCTCAGGCCCAGCTAAAGACAAAGGAATGATAGCAGTATCCTGAGGTAGTAGGAACTGCAGATGTTGTAGAATCCGAGATAACAAAGTGTGGAGCTGGATGAACGCAGCAGGCCAAGCAGCATCTCAGGAGCACAAAAGCTGACGTTTTGGGCCTAGGCCTTTCTTTCTACGCACAAGTACTACAATCTGAGCCAGCAGCTTTTAAAACACTTCGCCCCCACCCACCCAGTTTTATTTTGCTTTCTGATGCCCACTATCTTTCCTCACACTGTCAGCATTTGCATATGACAGCGTTAGACTTGGTGGCATTGTAGAGAGCCCTGGGAGAATACAGAGGTGACTGGGTGCAGTAATTCGAGCCACCAGCCAGTGAGCTAGTTTTCAGCACCAACCACACTCCCCACCCCCACCTCCATGCCTGCAGGAGGCAGGGTCAGTGGCATACCCACCCCACAAGCAGCAGGTAGCCAGTTAATGGGGGTTAACTGAATAAATTTGCCTCTTGGGGGGGCATCCATAATAGGACTCTGGGGGTGACTTTCAAGAGCAGACCACAGGCAGACCAAGCTCCAAGTAGGTTTTGAGGCCATTGTCACCCATCTATCCACAGCTGCTGGTTCAGGTTATCCTGTGGGGGCATTTCCCTCCACAGTGGTGTCCCAGCTACTGGGACATCCTTTCATATCAAACTTTTAAAAGATGGAAATAAGTATTTCAATCAGGAAGTTCTCCACCAGCTTCTCTAGGGATGGGCAATAAATATGGCCCAGCCAGTAACACATAAATCCCACGAATGAGTAAATACAAAAAACCTTCCAGGGTATGTTATATTTCTTCAGTCTCAAAGAGAGATTTCAGAAAGAATCTTCTCTCAGATTCCTATCAGGATAGACAAAATTGACTCAAAGCATTCAGGGCAGCACGTTTACATTCGTAAAGGATAAATTTAGGAAATATCTCAGTAAGTATTTATCTTCCCACGGGACAATTAGCATTTGGAGACAATTACCGAGAAGAGCGGTTAGTTTAACAGCCATAGGCTCCCTTACCAGCCACTATATCTTGTAGTGGTGACAAGGCGAGAGGTTTTCCATGTAATTTCAGTGGAAAAAATGGCAAAATTCCAAATAAAAGCATAGCAGCCATAGGTGGAGCAGTTGGGCAGAACTCCAGCAGAAATGCATCGCCTAGAATAGGAAAAGGAGAGACCCACTATTCTTGAAAAATCAGATAAACTGAGCTGGCAGCATTTTTGTCCAAACCTGTTTTGCGAAACAAATTCATTGAGTATGAGGCCAAATGTTTCCCATGATGGTTTAACATTTATCTTCAATGGTGAAAGATTCTTTAATCTAAGCCTAGGCTGGGTTCTTATCTGTGATGGTATAAATGCTTTCCTTAGTTTTTACATTTACAGCCCCTACTCCATTAGCAGCCTACTTTTCCAGTTTTTGTTTGAAATATAATCCGCAGTAGTGTGACACTGACTGCGGAATGAATAGATTTCCAAGTGATTTGATACTCTCCACTTCTCGTACTTTCTTCAGACAATCAGAAATAGGGCAGCCATTCACCTGTTTTTATTCAAGGCCGTCCACTTCCAGGTGGCCTTCCCAATACCTGATTACCTGATTTGAACCAGATTCTCTTTTTGCCAGGATTTTTAAGTGAGAATCTTTGTTCATCTCTCAAATCTTTTACATTATTATATCAATTGGCAGTAGAGGAGTGAGGAAGGGCAAGGAATGGGTGTGGTGGCAAGGGAAGGGCAGAGAAAGGGTTTGGCATTTGAGGTCGCCCCATTTCCACTCTGAAATAACTCTACAGAGACCAGTACCGTGTAATCAAGGCATGCTTTATTTGCACTCAGAGACCTTGACACTAATCCAGAATCCCCAGAGCCAGCTCTCAGAGTGAACAGAACCTCCAACACTCGTGTTTGTGTCCGTCAGCCAGGGCTCCCTGATTAGCAGATTAACAGCCCCAATCAGGGAACTCATATTTTACAAGGTCCACCTGGCTGACCTCATTATAAACATTACATCCCTTCCTGTCTGAGTCCTATGACATAGACCGGATCTTTTACTTTTTTGTCACTCCTCCTGTGGTGTTTTAGCATCAGGTCAGGTTCCTCCAACTCTGCCTGTGATACAAGGAGCATGTAACACACAGTAGCTCGCCTCTTGCACCAGAGCCTCGCAGAAAAAATACATTCTCCTTCTTGGGTGGCATAGTTGTTGAAGTGGCAACATCCTCTGTGGCCATCTCAGATTCTGAGATATCTTCAATGCTTGACAGAGAGGGAGAGCCTATGGGTTCTGGAAAACTCGGAATGGCAGTCAAGGAGCTTGGCATGTTTTGCTCCTGCAATGTTAACAAGTTTGAAACTTACTTATGGTCTGTGTGCTTGTTCAGGACCGTCACACCTGAAAGAACTTAATACATCATTGGACCTAACCGCATGTTGACCATGCCTCTTACTCAAGCAGGGCCATTTCTGTGGCTCCTACACCAAACTTTGTTCCCTGAAATAAATTGTCTCTTTTGCTTAGTGGAGTCTTGTGTCCAGCATTGGCATTCCCCTCCATTGGGCTACCTATGAGTTCATACTATCCCAGTGTCATACAGGCAGGCATCGCAGGTCACTACCAGATCTCGCTTTGGATCAAAGTGTGCCAACAACTTAGAGAATGACAGCTGTTTCCTCACTTCCCTGTAGGCCATGCCTTGGCTAGATAACCATTTCCAAGGCTGATCCCATTTCAAGAGCTGATGCAAAGACCAGTTAATGTTTGAAATTTCTGTAATAGTTCACCAGCCCAAGGCAAGACCGAAGCTCCAGTACAGAGATGGGAGCTGGGACACCTTTGATTGTCTTCACTTTATTTTTCAACGAATGTAAGCCAGTATTGTCAACTCCAAAGCCCAAGTAGGTCCATTTGGAGTAGCTGGAACACATACTTTTCCCTTCTAAGGCATACACCTGCCTTGGAGAAATGTCTAAGGGCTATATCCAAGTTCTCTAAGTACTCCTTATTGGTCTTCCATTTTATTAGCACTTCATCTAGACAAATGGCGACCTCTGGTCGACCTTCTAAAATGTTTTCTATCATCCGCTGAAAAATTTCACAGGCTGACAATACCCCAAATGGCAGTCATATTGGTGTAAACCCTCATGGGTCATAATTGTAGCATTTTTTCTGGGTATCCTCATCTGACCACAATTGCAAGAGTGTATGACTCATGTCTCGCTTTATGAAAGGTAAATCCCTCAGCAGTTTTGCATCTAAATCCTCGATGCGAGGGATTGGGTATTTATCCAGCTGTGAAAAGCAGTTTGCGATTTGTGTAAAATTCCCACAAAGGCAAACTGACCTGTTGGGCTTCATAATGGATATGGCCGGTGCTGCCCGTTCCACAGACTGGGCTGGTTTGATGATTCCTTTGCTTTCCGACCTTCTGATTTCTGCCTCTACTTTTGCACACAGAGCAAATGGCACTGGGCGGGCCTTGCTGAATCATGGAATTGCTTCCTGGTCAGCACGCAAAGTGACCTTGGCCCCTTTGATTGTCCCTAGACCTTCATGAGAAACCTTCCAATTTTAATTAGGACTTCATTGCAGCAGCCATTTTCTAATCAAAAACACATTGAGCCAATCTAGGTGAAACTTTCTCATCCAATTTCATCTCATCAGGCTTGGGCCTGAGCCTTTTCCTACAAAAACTGGTAACTGAGCCAGGTGTTTTGCATAAGAGACCGCAATGGGAGTTGTACCCTTAATCTGTCAAAGTTCCCCAGTGTAGGTTCTCAGTTTAGCTGAGGTCTTCCACAACTTTAAGGGTTGGAGTCAAAAGCAAATTTTGTCAAGCGCTGGTTCTGTAATCTCTGAAATGGCCACACCGGTGTCAACCTCAATTAGAACCGGGTGACCATTTATCCGGACCTTTATTTTGATTGGTTCTGATTTGCATGTTGCTAAGCAATTTAATATTCCAGCGCAGAATTATGTGGACTTTCCTTTGTGTGCTCTCTCCTGAATACCAACCTATGAGTTCTCTTACTCAATGTTCTTAGGTCTGCTGTCTCAAGTCCACATACTGGCAGAAACACCAATGGCTTGCTGGACTGGATCCTGAAAATATTTTTAACCATTTGGTCACAGCTTGGCTTTATCTTGGAGTTTGGCAATGGGTGACCTAGACTCCCTCTGTTCAGGATATATCCTGAGGCTATGCAATTGCCTTCACGCAATCTGTGCTCCCCAAGCTCAGTCGGACTGGTAAGGGTCTCCACTTCCATCAGAATACCCTGCAACTCATATGTTTCACTTGCCACATTTTCCAATGATAAAACAAGTTGTAGTGCCTGCTTGAAGTCCAGATGGACTTCAGCTGGTAGGCAATTTTGCTTGGTTACATCATTAAATCCACATACCAACCAGTCTCAAAGCATCATATTAAGGGTTGAACCAAAGTCGCATGCCTCTGCTGGTTACCTTAACCTAGTTAAAAATCCTAATATGGATTCCCCTGGTTCTCGAATTGTTGAGTAAACCTGATAGCATTTCAGAATTACAGGAGGCTTTGGGTCATAATGTTCCTTCGCTAAATCTGTCAACTCTCGAAAGGTTTTAATATCTGGGGGAATGCTAGGCTCCCAATAACCAAAAAAATTGGTGGGCCCACAAACCATAGGAAGAATAGCTCATTGGTTTCTATCTGCCCCAATGTCATATGCCTATAAAGATATTGCATTCTTCCCACATTCTGGGTCCAGTCTTTGATGGTAGGACCAAATAACGGCATGATGCCAGAAATGCCAACTCAACAATGACAGTGACGAACAAATTTCTTCAGGAGTGCTTTCGTTTTGTTGCGGCTGAAATAATTTGACTGTGTGTGCGTTATCCCATCATCAAGTTACCCTTTACTTACATGTGGAAAGTATTTGACATTGATCCAGCTTTTTCAGAACCAGCTCTCAGAGTGAACAGAGCTTCTGACACTCATGTTTATATCTGCTAGCTAGGGCTCCCAGATTAACAGGCCCAATCAGGAAAGTCATAATCTATGAAGTCCACTGGCTAACCTTGTTAACAATCACACACTCTCAGGTCAAATTCAGTCTCAATTCTGGACCTACTCAATTCCAACACCAGTCACTTCAATGATCCAGTCAATATTTTTCCTCTGAGATAATAGGAACTGCAGATGCTGGAGAATCCGAGACAACAAGGTGTAGAGCTGGATGAACACAGCAGGCCAAGCAGCATCAGAGGAGGAGGAAAGCTGACATTTTGGGCCTAGATCCTTCTTCACAAATGGGGGAGGGGAAGGGGGTTCTGAAATAAATAGGGAGGGAGGGGGAGGCGGATCGAAGATGGACAGAGGAGAAGATAGGTGGAGAGGAGACAGACAAGTCAAAGAGGCGGTGATGGAACCAGTAAAGGTGAATGTAGGTGGGGAGGTAGAGTGGGGATAGGTCAGTCCAGGGAGGATGGACAGGTCAAGGCGGTGGGATGAGGTTAGTAGGTAGGAAATGGGGATGCAGCTTGAGGTGGGAGGAGGGGATAGGTGAGAGAAAGAACAGGTTAGGGAGGCGGGGTCGAGCTAAGCTGGTTTTGGGATGCGGTAGTGGGAAGGGGAGATTTTGAAGCTTGTGAAATCCACATTGATACCATTGGGCTGCAGGGTTCCCAAGCGGAATATGAGTTGCTGTTCTTGCAACCTTCGGGTGGCATCGTTGTGGCACTGCAGGAGGCCCAGGATGGACATGTCATCTGTGGAATGGGAGGGGGAGTTGAAATAGTTCGCGACTGCGTGGTGCAGTTGTTTGTTGCGAACTAAGCGTAGGTGTTCTGCAAAGCGGACCCCAAGCTTCTGCTTGGTTTCCCCAATGTAGAGGATGCCACACCGGGTACAGCGGATGCAGTATACCACATTAGCAGATGTGCAAGTGAACATCTGTTTGATGTGGGAAGTCTTCTTGGGGCCTGGGATGTCGATGAGTGAGGAGATGTGGGGGCAGGTGTAGCACTTCCTGCGGTTGCAGGGAAAAGTGCCGGGTGTGGTGGGGCTGGAGGGGAGTGTGGAGTGGACAAGGGAGTCCTGGACAGAGTGGTTCCTCTGGAAAACAGACAAGGGTGGGGAGGGAAGAATGTCTTTGGTGGTGGGGTCGGATTGCAGATGGTGGACATATCGGAGAATGATGCTTTGGATCCGGAGGTTGGTGGGGTGGTACATGAGGATGAGGAGGATTCTGTTTTGGTTGTTATTGCGGGGAAGGTTGTGAGGGATGAGTTGCGGGAAATGCAGGACACACAGTCGAGGGCGGTCTCGACCCACTGTCGGGGGTAATGTTGTGGTCCTTGAAAAACAAGGACGTCTGAGATGTGTGAGAGTGGAATGCCTCATCCTGGGAACAGATGCGGTGGAGGCAAAGGAATTGGGAATAGGGGATGGAATTTTTGCAGGAGGGTGGGTGGGAGGAAGTGTATTCTAGGTAGCTGTGGGAGTCGGTGGGCTTGAAATGGACATCAGTTACAAGCTGGTTGCCTGAGATGGAGACTGAGAGGTCCAGGAAGGTGAGGGATGTGTTGGAGATGGCCCAGGTGAACTTGAGGTTGGGGTGGAAGGTATTGGTGAAGTGGATGAACTGCTCGAGCTCCTTGTGGGATCATGAGGCAGTACCGATATAGTCATCAATGTAATGGAGGAAGAGGTGGGGTTTGGGGCCTGTGTAGGTGCGGAAGAGGGACTGTTCCACGTAACCTACAAAGAGGCAGGCATAGCTTGGGCCCATGCGGGTGCCCATGGCCACCCCCTTTGTCTGTAGGAAGTGGGAGGAATCAAAAGAGAAGTTGTTGAGGGTGGGGATGAGTTCTGCTAAGGGGATAAGGATGTCAGTAGAGGGGGACTGGTCAGGCCTGCAGGACAGTAAGAAGCAGAGGGCCTTTAGGCCATCTGCATGGGGAATGCAGGTATATAGGGACTGGGCATTCATAGTGAAAATGAGGTATTGGGGACCAGGGAATTGGACATTCTGGAGGATGTGGAGGGCATAGGTGGTGTCACGGACGTAGGTAGGGAGCTCCTGGACTAAGGGGGAGAAAATGGAGTCCAGATAGGTGGAGATGAGTTCGGTGGGGCAACAGCAGGCGGAGACAATGGGTTGACCAGGGCAGGTGGGTTTGTGGATTTTGAGAAGAAGATAGAAGCGGGCAGTGCGGGGTTGGGGAACCATGAGGTTGGAGGCTGTGGGTAGGAGGTCCGCTGAGGTGATGAGGTTGTGGATGGTTGGGGAGATGATGGTTTGGTGTTCGGGGGTAGTTACTCCAGTACACAGCACCTAGCCTTGAGGTGGTGATACCAAGCCGGAGGTTCGTCAGTGCCCATTATGTCTGTGTTGGCCAGCATTCTTGAAATCGGTCAATGGTTACCCTATGATGCTAAGCCCATTCAGGAAGATTTTACCAGCAGCAGATACCATTTTTCCTCATTATAAATTCAAACAAAAATTAGACTTTAACAAGAAAGGTGACAAATACTGTTGCATGCTGTAGTTTGCACTATTCTGCGATGGATTATGTGTGTGTTTTGATGCCCACTGTGATTAATTAGTTCAGCCTGGCTGTGGATTTGGAGAAAAGTAAGCAACACAGTAGAAAGAGCTGGATACTGGAGCTCGAAGCCTGGAGTAGACATTTTAAAACACTGTGAATAAAATCAGTTGCACACATAGAAAGTAGTATCATATCAGTGGAGATCTGAAGCACAAAATGTACAACCTAGAGCTCCGTCAATTCATGTAGCTCTGCAAATGAAATATAACTGTTGGTACAAATGAGTGGGAAACAGAGTCACAAAGATAGGAAAGAGCAAAGGATCAAATTGTGCTCAGCAAAGCCAAACTGAGCATCACAGAACGCAACAATTCATCTCAGCACCCCTAGACTAGAGAACAGGAAAATAATCTGAATGCCATGATTCATTTGGTGGTGCATGCTTGATGTTGGGCGAGGATAGATTACACATGGCTATTGGGTTCCCACCGTGATAGAGCGCCCGACACTTATCATGCAAAGTGGAATCATTTGTATTCTCAGCATTAGTAGTTAGTTTAGATGAGGTGAGTGAAAGCATTGGAGAGGGGGAGGAAAATTAAAATCAAACCTACTTGTTTTCTGGCCACCTATGATTGCCTTGAAGCTACAAATTGCAAACAACATTCTTGTCACAAATTAAATTGACTGCATTTAAGAAACATTTTCAAACAGGTGTCTATATACTTGAAATGCTCTGCTGACTAACTGTGAATGAATAAGCATCTACTGTGACAATGAAGTGCCAGATGTTCTCTGAAGAGGTCTGTGGCTATTCAAGCATTCCTTCAAAGCTTATTTCATAGAACACAGAACAGTACAGCACTGTACAGACCTGCTGGCCCACAATGTTGTGCCAACTTATTATCCTACTCTAAGATCAAATTACTTTGCATACCCTACATTTACTATCATCCATGTGGCTAACCAAGAGTTGCTTAAATGTCCCTAATGTATCTGACTCCACAATCACTGCCGGCAGCACTTTCCACAAGCCACAATTCCACTCTCTGTGTGAAGAATCCTATCTCTGGCATCTCCCCTATACTTTCCTCCAGTCCCCTTTAAATCATGTCTCCTCATAATAGTCATTTCCGCCCTGGGAGAATGTCCCTGGCTATCCACTCTATCTATGTCTCTCATCATCTTGTACACCTCTATCAAGACACCTCTCATCCTTCTTTTCCCTAACTCCCTCAACCTTTCCTCATAACACCTGCCCGTCAGTTCAGGCGGTATACCGGTAAATCTTTTCTTCACCCTCTCTAAAGCTTCCTCATCCTTCCTGTGATGACACGACCAGAACTGAACACAATATTCCTAGAGATAAAAAGGTGTAGAGCTGGATGAACACAGCAGGCCAAGCAGCATCAGCGGAGCAGGAAAGCTGATGTTTCAGGCCTACACCCTTCTTCAGAAATAAAGGGTCTGTCTTCATCCAGCTCTACACCTTGTTATCTCAGATTCTCCAGCATCTGCAGTTCCTGCTATCTCTGAAACAATACTCCAAATGTGGTCTAGCCAGGGTTTTATGAAGCTGCAGCATAACCTTGCGGCTCTTAAACTCAATTCCTCTGCCAGTGAAAGCCAACAGACCAAATGCCTTCTTAACAACCCATTCAGCTTGGGTGGCAACTTTGAGGGATCTATGGACATGGACCTTAAGATCCCTCTGTACCTCCACACTGCCAAGAATCCTGCCATTAACCATGTATTCTGCATTCAAATTTGACCTTCCAAAATGAATCACTCCACACTTTTCTGGGTTGAATTCCGTCTGCCACTTCTTTGCCCAGCTCTGCATCCTGTCAATGTCCCGTTGCAACCTATAGCAGCCCTCTATACTGTCCACAACTCCACCAACATTCATTTCATCAGCAAACTTACTAACCCACCCTTCCACTTCCTCATCTAAGTCATTGGTAAAGATCACAGAGAACAGAGGTCCCAGAACAGATCCCTGCGGAACACCACTCCTCACTGAGCTCTGTGCTGTATACTTTCTATCTACTATCACCCTCTGTCTTCTATTGAACAGTCAATTCTGTATCCAGAGTTCTGTATTTCAGAAAGAGATTTGTGTTATTTGCTGGGCTAATTCTTTGAGATGTTTTGTATTTTCTCTTGTTGTCAGGTTATTTTTCCAGCATGCAGCAAAGCGAAATCCTACCTTATCAAAGATAGAAGCAAACATTTTTCAGTTGGTGACACATTCGGCAGATGTTGATGCTTGTCCTGTTCTGGCAAACTCACTGGCAGCTCAGGAAAGTAAAGTTTTCCAGTCTATTAAATTCATGGAACAACCTATCAGGAGCTTGAAAAATCCACCACCTTGCTCCAGTCAAGTAAACTTAAGCTCCAGCAGACAATACCGGCTGCAGCACAAAGCTGTTGATTTTAAAGTGCAGGTTAGATTTCTGTCAGTCAGTAGTTTTGAAGCCTATCTTTCTATCTAGATCAATGGTACAATGGCCAGGAGTTGAACAGACAAGCAGACATTGGGGCATTGAAACGGAGGCCAGGAAATGCTGGGTGCCTTATGTTGGTTGATGAGTGTAAGGTTTTAAATATTCTCATGATAGCACCGATCATGCAGTTAGGAGGTTTTATGGCAGGCTGTGGTGGCCTCTCTCACATGCAATAGTGGAAAAGAGGGGCTCAAATGGAGTGAGATTGAGAGAGGTCATCGTAAGTGTCCCTTGCACACACCTCAATGGGACTAGCTATTGCACCATCAGGCAGCTGGCCATTGTCTACCAGTTCGAGGTACACTTCACCATTCCCCTGTTCAGAGGATGCAGCATGCCCAACATATTAATCTGTCTCCATTTCAACCCCTGTCTGCTCCACCAGACTGTCCAAAACACAACGGACAACCAAAACGCCAACGACCCCGGATTACCTATAATGAAGGGAACCTCTAGGTTAGTCTAGGTATCTGAATGCACTTCCAGTCGGTCAATTTTCTGCTCAACAGTTGTCCTTGTAGTTGCATCAACAGTGGTTGCAGGTTTTCCTCCATTTTGCAGTTCCACACTAATGTGGCATATCCATGATCTAATGCCAGTCAGCCACCACAGGCTAATGTGTGAGTTCAGATACAGAGCTGCAGCTACTCAGGAGTTAGATAGGGTTAGAATCTGCATGCATTTCCTGAATGGATATTCAGCCACGCAGCACAAAATCCCTAACTCACACTTAAAGTTAGTGAAATTCACACAGGGTCCCAAAGAGCAAGGAAATTGCCCATCAGAAAAGTAAATTTCCTCAACAATTTCCACTTGGATCTGCACGTCAGAACTTCCTTAAAGGGTCCGCATGTACATTTTCAGTGATATGTCTGGTGTCTGACCATTCAGTGAGCATAAACAAATGAAGGAACTATCTTCTCTTCCACTACTGGTTGCAACTTAATGAGACAGTATGGCATTTGAGAGAAGTGGTGTTGAGATAGCGCTGCTTGTTATCAATATAAAGATGGAACTGATGCTGGGTTTTCAAATGATATTGCTAGGATGCCACGGGGCCAGGGAAAGTAGGACAGGGCCAAGACGCTCAGAATCTGTGCAGATTGTAGTGACACTGTGGAACACTAATGTACTGAGGTCTATTTTTGAGCAAACATAAAACAAAATAAAAATTTGTGGGCGAGGGCATGGAGAAGTACAGGCAGTCTGTAAGTTGCAAATTGGTTCTGTTCTGAAGTCTGTTTGCAAGTCAAAATACAACGCAGGACAATGTAAAACAGCCAGTTATAAGCACTGAAAATGTTCATATGTCAGATATTTAAAATTTCACACCTGTATGGGATCATATTCGTAGGTGGGAAGTTCATAAATCAGGCATGTTATAGTACCTCATATTAACTTGGAAGCTATTTGTGTGAGTGAATAATTTGCAAGAAAGAGAAGAAAGTTGTTAGACAACCAGGTTTTATTGTGTAACAGTCCCTGATCAAAGTGGCCACATGGTCCTTTTGTCCCATTCGCTGTGTTAGCACTGACAGCAAATGGAAGCTTTTTGTAGGGAATGGGGACTGAGCCAACCATCAGTCACTGAACTGCCTCTGAACTTTCTGTGCCCCATTAGAAAATTTAAAAAGTGTTTTTAACAACCTCAGACTGTGGTCCAACTGCATAGTTTCATCATGGTCATGAATTATGAAAATTTGCATTGTGTTCCTAGCACGGCCTGATAATTAACCATAGCCCAGAGTTGCTTCTTTCCACTTATGATACAAATTGATATACGTAACTGGGTTTTAAACTTTCATTTTCAGATTTCTGTCCACTGTGGAAGAACGATAGCTGGATCAGCACTTGTTGAAAAATTCTGCGAACCATGACCAGGTAGGAAAGGTCTGGACTTGGCTTTAATATTCACCAGACAATGATTACCAATGTTAAATGCCCATTCCATAGAAAGTATTAGTACTAACAATCATGTGAGAACTCTCTTGTAGCGCATTGATGATGCAACATTTATACGTCTGCTTATTACTGCAGTAGTAGCCCTCGACTCAATGATGGGTCTGGGTCCTTTTGCATTTTGTAGGCGCAACTCCACACAAATATATGAAGTATGTGTGTAGTGTATGGTAAACCTCATAGGTATACATTTTTATGGATGCTGTGAGTACATAGTGCAACAACTTCCTTCATGTCTAAATATTCTTTCTTTCACAACCCAGCATTTGATTTCTTGCAGAAAAGCAGAACTGACTGATGAAAAGTCATCGTTAGACTATTTAAAATTCATTCATGGGATGAGGCTGTTGCTGGCTAGGCATCTTTCATTGCCCATCCTTAATTGCCCAAGGGACAGTTAAGAGTCAACCACATTGCTACGGGTCTGGAGTCACATGTAGGTCAGATCAGATGAGGAAGGTAGTTTCTTTCCCTAAAGGGCATTAGTGAACCAGATGGGTTTTTCCCCAACAATTGACAATGGATTCACTGCCATCATTAGATTCTTAATTCCAGATATTTACTGAATTCAAATTCCACCATCTGCCATGGTGGGATTCAAACACGGGTCCCCAGAATGTTATCTTGGTCTCTGGATTAACAGTCCAGTGAGAATACCACAAGACCATCACATCCCTTCCGATGCATTTGTGCTGATAATTCAGATTAAAGACTAACTTTCTATCAGGAATACTGATTACTTTTCTCAAGCCTCAAACATTTGGTCAAAATCTCAATTCAGATATAAATATCTCCTGAGTTTTAGGCCCAATTACCCAGCTATGTTATTCATCTGCTTACTATCCAAAAAGCAACAAAATTACATTATTATCCATTCAATATCCTCACAAAAAGTAAAAAATATTTTAACCAATTGGAGGAATTTAATGTGGAATAGCACATAGCAAACGTAGCCCATCGTTATTTATATTTTGCAGCAGCAATTATCTGCACACAATATGTAATTTACCTGATTATCCTCTAATGCATGTAAAAATATTACTGCAGATTCATACATTCAGTGGTAGGCAGCACTTATCCTGATTACTGCTATACTTTTGTTGATTTTCCATGCATAATTAAACCAAACCCTAACAGAATATGACATCTTGATCAAAACGCCAAGTAGGGCACTTACTGAGATGGGGATCCACCGAAAATAAGTCAATCTTGCAGTTACTGTATTTCACACTTCACCAAAATCAATATTGAAATAGGATTCATTGCCTCCCACTCTGTAAGTATGTTTTGTGACAAATATCCCACAGTTTTTCCCCTAGATTTGGGCCTCAGGCAAACGATAAAGGTCCCTGCCAATTCAATGTGTGATGCATTTAAGGAAATTGTGTTTACATTGCAGAATAGTTGTAAAAAGAAGTGTTTGAGTAATATGTTAGGAATTGCAGTGTTTTGGAACTTGCCCAATTTATACTGCGGGGCGGAATTCACATTAGGAGTGTCAACAGACAATGCAAAGACTGGTGCATGCACATAGTTTGATATTCGCCATGTTGTATTTATGCTGGGCCCTCATGACAGCTATGTTCACCCTTATTCACAAGATCCATGTGGCCCAATGGCTAGAAGACCACATCAATGGCCGATGTGAGTAGAATGAGTGCTTGTGCTACTTATGGTCTGAATGAATAGCAGCAACTGCCAAAAACAACAGCCAACATGTTTTTCTTCTGACTTTTGCAGCTGTCAGAAAAATTCTAGCATATCATTTTCTTTAGTTGATTCTGAACACAGCAACTTGCTCTCATTTGCCTCCCAGATCCATTGCCACTTTTGAGATTGTGAGGGGCAAGTATTGTGTAAAAGGTTGGATTGTATTTATATTGCTTATGACAAAGTATTCCCCACAACAGGCGACGTTTTGAGTACAAGCTTCAAGATTTCAAAGCCAAACTTGTGAAACACAGAGTTTTGGTTTCTATGTGCACTAGGAAACTCATGAGCTAAGGGAGAAATGAGCACTCCATCAACTTCACACATTGGTTTTTAGTTCACCTTTCAGAGTTTTTCTTCATATTATGGAACAATATTCATTCACTAATGAAACAGAGAGGGATTAGAAACAATCTGAAAATGTTTTATTTAACAAACCTTCATTAAAAAAGATAATTAAATTGTACTTTAATTTCAGCATTGCAGTGGAAAAATATATAAAAGCACTAATATTCTATACTGTGGTTCTTGGATTTCTCTGAAATGAATACCTAGACAGATCACATTAAGGATCAAAAGCCAACATTATTGCAATCCACTGTGTCAGGATGAGGACTGTAATAGGGTGGGCTGAAGAGCTAAACTTGTTGATGATATTCGATTGCTGAATGACCTTGAATGAGTCCTGTGAACATTCCTGTGCATGCCAAAGCTGCCACAATCAGCATCTTTTTCTGTAGTTATTTTTTCTGTGCTTTGCTGTTTTTACACTGTACAGGAGAGAGAGTTTCATCCTGAAACATTGGACTTCACCTTGGATCGGGATCGCGAGTGGTGCCAGGAAAAGCCTCAGCGTCCCGAGGAGTTGATGATCGAGGGGTCTCCAAAGGACGAAAGGGCATGAGGCTTATTGGTTTTTTTTGCCTCTCTTCTTTTCATTCTGTTTATTTGCTTAATAAATGTTCCTCACTTTTTTGTTTTTTATTATTATTCAATAAATGTTCATATTTAAGCAAATTGCTATTGTTGAGTCTTCTCTTAACTATATTTAACCAAATCCAAACATAACCAGGCAATCCAAGACATTTTTGGCGATGAGGATGTGTTAGAAAAGGGAAAAACAACCTAATGCTCCAGAGACCTTCCATAGTCCAGGGTGGAATATGGCAGACTCTGGATTCAGGTCTGTAGCTAATATGTTAACACACTCAGGAACCCTGAAAGGATGGAGATGATTACAACCGGAAGAAGAACGAGAGGCCAGTTTTCTGTGCTGTGCTAGTGCACTAAACCTTGTAGAAGTGTTCATTCTTTGTGGTCTGGATTGAATGCACCTTCGTTTGTTGGTTGCTAAATGTCGTCTTGTAAAATGTATGTGTTTTTGTTCTCTGGTGATCAAGATCTAGGGATACTTTGCACTTTGGGAACGCATGGTGATTTGAAAGTATGTTGTATGCCTGTATTAGTATGGGACATGTTTGGTTAATGTAATGTCCTTTTAGAAACCAGCAGTGATTGTGTAAAGTAAAAATCTGCAAAATGTTGATTCACAAATTTGGTTTGTAGAGTTCAGTAAAAATTTTACCTTTTGGATTTGGATCCGTGTTGTGTTTGGACCTGGGCAAATTTTAATTTCAGAAATTACCATGTTTGGGATTTCATTTTCTGATCAGAGTGAACTTCCAAATATTGTTTTGACATATGACTGAACTTTTAATTCTGGATGATAAGATTGACTCATTGTTAATATCCAAGTGATAGGGAGATTGGAATGTTGAAAGTGCATCACTCTGTAGGTGAGGAGTTTAGGAAAGGCAGATTTAACCAAGGGGTGGGCTTTTCCTTCCTTTGAGGAGAGGAGAGATGGATGACAGAATGGCATGCAGGGGTTTATGCCCAGCTCCCTTTTCTTGAACCTCTTCAAGCTTAAGACTAATTAACACATTCTGATTGACATGTAATGGATGGAGCATGTTTGCTTTTTTTCAGAAATTGGAGACACTGAAGGCTGAACCCGTTGGCAGAATTTCAATGTCGCAACACAGTGATGGATAAGGTATCCTCAACCCATCAAGCTATTCATTAATAACACAGTTCGGGTTTGGGGAAGTACTGTGGAAAATTTAATTGTGGTGAGTGTCAGGAATCTTGAAACCACTAAGCCTGGGTACACTTAAACACATCACGTTAAAAACAGTATGAAGACTCACATGCCCTAGTATTCTGAAACATGTAAATGAAATTGTTACCTGAAAATTTAAAGGGATTCTGGGAAATGATAAAGTGCATGCACATGGTCTTAGTCGTTTCAATACATACAAAAATGATAAGGGATTAACCAGAATATTGAATTTGGACGAATTGACATTGAGATATATCAAATATCTAGAATGAATTATCAAGCAACGTTTTAAAAAAGTGGGTCCCCTTAGAGAAAGGACAAAATATGTTCTGCCTGAATCGAACAGAAATGTTTGATTTCTGTTTTAAAATATTATAAAAGTATGTTCCATGGGCGATCAGCTCTCTACAGATCCCTGGAATTAGATATGACGATAATAGTTTAATTGCAAAATTGGATGAGATGAAGTAATTAGGAGTAGAGACTGATGGCAGAAGACAAAAGATATTAGTATAATGGGTTGAAATGGTAATTGAGGTTAAACTGCATTTTACTGAAGCGGAAGTTTAGAGGACAGCACAAACTGATAGCTTTCTCTTGGTGATGTTTGTATCCTCGTTTTAAACTGAATTAGTGATCAAGCCACTACCTGAGACATCAGTACAATATGTGGAGAGATAAGTAAAGCCTCACAGATCATTTGTTAAGATAACGCTGGATTCAAAAATGCATGACACAGTCTTGGGACACTAATGTAAGTGTGCAACAGTGAGTGTTACCTCGGAACGAACATACTTGAGACAGTAAATAAACCTGCACTGAAGAATGGGTCTCAGATACGCATGCCTATTTGACAAAAGGATTAGCGTGGCTTGGAAGAGCACAGAAACGATGACACTGACGCTAAATCCATAGAGAAACTGACTTTAAAACAATGAAATAGTATGAGTGAAAGGATTGTAAAAGAATTTTGATCAAAATAAAGTGTGATTGGTTATTATATCAAAATGTTACCGAAATGAAAGAATACGGACTCTGGGAGGAGTAGTGGTGGACTGAGTGAAAGGGCCCATCGGGTGACATTTGGATACCCAATTTTGAACATTTGAATAACTAAACCAGTAGGTTTATAATTGTTCAATTGACACAATTTTTCATAAAATTTGCAAGGAAGAAAACAAATTGATAAAGTATCTTCAAGACAGATACAGATGAAGAGAGCTGGAGAAATTTTGAGTCCATGTATGATATTATTTTACTGTTATTGGATAAGGTAATCTGGAGATAGAGAACTGGAGGATAAAGAAAAACACAAATTAAGGAAACTGAATCTGCAATATACTGAATTTCAGAGTAAATTTTGTAAATAGACTGACTGAAAAAGAAACATTGACAAAATTCAGGTCACATCAATCAGGTGGCATGGCTTGTTGGTTCCTTCATGGCCCTGACCGTGTATTGGGCGTGGGATATATATTTAAGGGTCAGTCCCTAAAGCCACTGTGATTGTTAGTTTGATGATACACCCTATTGTTCTATTTTTCATATTGGTGGTAGTTATTTTCATTGTGGTTTTAATCTTCTAGTGTATGTTACATACTCTTATTACATGTTCTCGCTTGGCTGTCACTGATTTGGGTCTGCATTTGCAATTGTATCATGCACTGTCAAATATAATCAGGATAGGCTGAAGGGCTAAACTTGTCCATGATATTCATCCGCTGCATGACTTTGAATGAGTTCTGTGAGCATTCCTGTACATGCTGAAGCCAGCACAATCAACATGTTTTTCTGTAGTTGCTTTTCAGTGCCTTGCTGTTTGTTACACTTATACAGAGAATTTCGTCCTAAATTGTTGGACATCACTTCAGGCTGGGACCGTAAATGGTGCCAGGATCAATCTCAGCCTCCAGACCAGCTGTCAATCAAGGGACTTCCAATGGGCAGGAGGCATGAGACGTATTTCATTTTTCCTCCCCTTTTCATTCCTTTTATTTAGTTAATAAATGTTCCTTTCTTTTTTCATCTTTTATTATTACTCAATAAATGTTCATATTTAAGTAAATTGCTACTGTTCAGTCTTCTCTTAACTACATTTAACCAAATCTGAAAAGAACCGTTTAAATACACCCTGCGATCCAAGACAAGGATAAAACGCATTGTTCTGGAATTTCAGAACAATAGGATATGGACTACAGACTACCAGTTTCTCATTTTGTGAATCTAGTACAAGACACAAGCAACCAGGGAACAAAGCGTCTCATTTTAGAAAGAGTGCAATAAACCTGTGAAATAGGAAACAAAATGTGAATATTTGCATCCTTAGTTCCTCGCCTTCACCCAACACTCTATTTTCCAGGGACACTGACCAAGAATGAAAATGCATGTTATACAAAAGCTCTTACATTTTGTTAATCACTGGCTTAGGGAAGGACTGAAATAATATTTAGTTTCCAGCCCAATTAAAGTTGCTGTAAATTCAAGTTAGGAATGTCTGTAATTTTTAAAAGAATATTCTGTACTTTTCAACTTTTTTGAAATGCTTAACATTAATTTCCTTCCCATGTTTTAAAATAACGAGATAGGTCTAATTCTGTACATGAGTATTTCACAGGTAAGCGGTGAGTAGGTGAGAAAAGGAAAGGTGGGCAGGGAGAAATGCTGAGACAGTCAGTCAGCAGCACCTAGAGGAGCGAGTGAGAGGAGATGCTTTGACAGGCCATTAGCATCACCTTGATGTCAGAAAAATAAGTGGAGTCAGTGATAGAAAAAATTGGCTGAATGGCCTCCTTCTGTTCTGTAGTATTTTTATGTCTTATATGGACAGATAGGCAGTAACATCCAGAGGAGGTTCCCGAGGCAGGCTGCCAACAGGACCCAGAGGAGCAAGTGAGCTGAGGTTGGAGAAGATGGTGAATTGTTTCACTACTCCCTCTCTAAAGAAATGCTTCCATCTGATAAAATTGCCAATGCTGAAAACTCACTCTGTGGGAACGGTGAATTACAAATTCTGTGAATTACAAGTTCAGTGTCAAAGTTCCATGTTATGTTGCATAGACCATTTTTGTAAGATCTGTCATTTAAAAATATAATAGCACCAATATTTTGCTCAGTGGTACGATAGGCCTGCAAATTCTGAACTTCATTTGAAAAAATTCATATGAACGGACATTAATTGATACTTATTTGGACAGAACAAGAGGAGTGGATATTGAACAATCTTTTCTCCTTTGCAGACAACTCTTATTGAATAATTATGGAGTTCCCTTTTTGGTAGCCAGCCCTTTATAAAATGGCCAAACAGAATTCTAGTAAAGTATCAACAAACAATGGTACAATTTAACAATGGTATTTAATAGCAATGATCATTTATTAAAAAGTAAGACTTTTTGTTCTTCCAATGTTAGTTCCACAAGAAACTATGGTATTTACTGAAATGCAAAAGATTACATTTTCACTTAAAACTTTTCATTTATGTAAAACCAGCTTTGTTTTAAGAAAACAATTCTATATTTAGGTAACATAGGCCAGAGATGGTTTAAGGTTGGACAGACGGTTCTGAAGAATGAGACTTTGAATAGCCTAAATTCCTCAACTCCTAAATCATAGCAAAATCCAGCAATACTACCAAATCCAGACTGTGCAATTGCTTTGTATTCTTTGTTCTTTTATGATTTTTCACTGCATTCTGTCAAATAAACTAACTGTATAATATAAACTGATTGGTACACTGATTGGCTTTTCCAACAGGGCAAGATATTGTGTTACCTATGAATATCTCTGTCATTGCTTGACTGGTCTGCTGAGTTTCCTATAGCTGATGTACATTTCAAAGGGGGTTTGTATGAAGATCTCCAGCACAGCACTAAATATAACTGGGATTAATGTGCATCCCTGATCTTAAAACACTCAGAAATCTGAAAGCAGCTAGTAAATAATTTGACAAAATACTGGTGAATTCTATTTCAGGACAGAAACATTAAAATGTTTATTCGTAAAAAAATTGCTATTTTCTACTCAACAGTATAGTAAGTGATTATTCTGAATATGCATTCACATAATAAAAATATTCACAAATGTTGCAAGTATAACTATTTACTATACTAATGCAAATGTAGGCAAAAGCACTGGAAATACTTTCTTCATGGACTCTTCATTTTATAATGTAAAAACATAAGTCACTCCCCACATTGATGTATGAAGGTTAAAAGGAGGAGAGAGGATGAGGTAAGTCAAAGATAGTTTTGAGGTTGAGTTTAAAGGTTCAGCAAATTTTTGGAGAAAGAATGAAGGTAAAGAGCTCTTCACTTTTAAAACCTGGGAAAGAGTAAGTCAGTGCAATAGACTGTAATGAGTCACTGGCTCAGAAAAGAGAAGCTAGATAAATACAAGAGGGGCAGAGGAATGAAACGAAATGCAGCTCAGTTAGATCTAAGGTTAAAATGTCAATGATGTAGTAAAGAAAAAATTTGAATGAGCAAGGTCAAAGAATGAGAAAGGAATAAAACAATTAGTAAAAGTCAAGTTATTTAATGTACATAGATAAATTCATTACGGTGTGAGAATAATATTACAGGGAATAAAAAGTTATTCATGGTATTTATTACTGTGATATTATGGTCTGTTTCAGTTAACTGTATTTTTTAATGGTCAGTCTCAGGAAGAAGAAATTCTCCAAAATTCCAAGGATTTTAAAAGCGTTCAGAGTAAAATTATGTCATGTGATAAAAAAGTTGTGCAAAATTCTCTCCTCAACTATTTTGAGGTATCTTTAGAACAGCACTGATAGCGTTGCCATATAAATTCTTTAATATATTTTGCACTAATTAGAAATACTGCAAATTCTGATTTAGAATTAAATAATTTTGCAATATATCTAAATTCTTGTTTTCTTTATCCATTCACAGAATATGAACATCTCTGGCTACGCCTGCATTCATTGCCCATCCCTAATTGCCCATAAGGCAGTTAAGAATCAGGCACATTTCTGTGAGTCTGGCATCCCATGTGGACTAGACCAGGTAAGGACAACAGTTTCATCCCCTAAAGGGCAATACTGAACCAGATGGGTTTCTCTGAAAATCGACAATAGAATTATGGTCATTATTAGATTCTTAATTCCAGATTTTTATTGAATTCAAATTCCAACATCTGCCATGGCAGGACTTGAATCAGATCCCCAGAATATTACCTTGTATTGTAATGGATTGCCATCCATTCTCTGGATGAACAGTTCAGTGATAATACTGCTAAGCCATCGCTCTCAATAATTTGCCAATAATTATGATTCAAGAAAGATCAGTGAGATTCGGGGGAAAAAAACAATTCAACAGGAAATTGAATTCTGGGTCAGATTTTGGTTGTTTTGTTTTTAAACCCAGATTTGAATGAAGTTAGGTTTGCTGAAGGTGTAATCAGGCACTGACATACCTTTAGGTGCTGTGTGTTGCACAACCCTTACCTAATTAGGTGTGACTGCAATAAGCACAAATATCAGTCTGAATTAATGTAAGTGACTTTCAATCAAGCAAAACACTGTATTTAAGAGACAGGAAGAGAGCAATTGGAGGAATGAATCAAAGGGAAAGTGCGAAGTAATGGGGCTGACACATCAAGCTTTGATATGGAACCAGCACATGGTAGATGAATTACATTTTTTTCATTATTTATGGTATGAGTGATTTATTTACAAATTAACATCAGTGTTATTTTGAGGCTCCAGTTGCATTCATACTCCACTAGGAAGTATACACATGCTCTGTCATTTGTCAGTTCTAGAAAGGAATCAGACAACTCCCATGCTGACCGAGTCACAGGCCATGCATGGGTGGAGGGGCAGATAATCACAGGAAAGAGCTTGAAAGCTTTAATAGGCTTTTGCCCAAACCCAGGCAAAATCAGAGTTGTCCCAGGGGAAATTCTGACCATTCACTGACAGACTTCCATTTAGAATCCCCAGTCACCAGCTGATACAAATGAACAGCACCTTCACGATGCACACAGCACCCATATGTGCCTGAGCATTGCAACTCAGGCTCTACAGTTATCATTGGATATCAACTTGCATACTAAAGAAATCTCAGGTTTCCATTCATATGTTCGCTTGGACCACTAGCTCTGTAAGCTCTAGGTCATTGTAGAGTGACCAATGTGCTCCCACACATATTCTCCATTGCTGGTTATTTCTTTTGTGCATTTAAAAATATGCAGCCAGTAGTTGAGAATTCCTGACCTAAAATTCAAGCCTAACAATCATTTTAGATGCCACCACTACTTCCGACAGCAGTCTGCTTTAGTTCCTCCAGTCCAATTTCTGTAGTATAGACAGAGTGCGTGATGTCTGTTCCACTAATTGTCTTCTTGGCTAAAGGAACATTGTTTTTATTTTCAAAGCCATTACCTCTACGTGCTAGCTTACTGCGATATGTCTGTCCACCTAGAACATAAAGAATTGGATCAAGGCAACTATTTGCACTTGCAAGGGGCCTAGTCAGTTTGTAGGCTAGATTAATTGCATCTAGTGTGCTGCAGCTCACATGAAGACTTCTTGAGGAGTAGTAAATGGAACGCGTGATGTGGAAAGGTAAGAAACACAAGACAAAAACAGTGAGTACAGTAATAATCATCTTGATTGATTTTTTCCTGGATTTGGCATATTCAGGGCGTATGCCATCAGGATGAAGGAGTTTCTTTGCTGTAATTCCATAACAGATCATGACCACAATGAAAGGACCACAAAACAGTAACACCAACTGTATAGCACTGTAAATCACAAACTGGTTGAAATGGATTTGGTTTGCAGTATCATAGCAAATGGTAGTGTTACCAATACCCTCTATGTCGACAAATACAAAGATTGGTGTCTGGAATACTATCACGATTCCCCAAACAACAATGCATACTATTCGCGTATATCGCAGGTTTGACCATCTCAGTGACTGCATTGGAAAGCAGATCCCCAGGAATCTATAGATGCTCATACAAGTCAGAAAAAGGATGCTGCAATACAAGTTTGTATAAAAGAGGAATCGGACAATTTTACACAAAGCTGCCCCAAAAGGCCAGTCATTGTGTTTGGCATAATAGTAGATTAGCAGAGGCAATGATATTGCATACATAGTGTCTGAGAGAGCTAGGTTGAACATGTAGGTGGTTGTAATGTTCCATGGTCTCATTCGAAACACGAAAACCCATATTGCAAGAACATTGAGAACAAGTCCCACCACAAATACTATCCCATAAGAGACTGGAAGCAGAATATATTTAAAGTCCTCATTAAAGGTACAATTGTGCGGGTTCCCCTTGTATGTTCCAGTCATGTTCATGTTTGGAGAATATCGTTTGAACTTATTGGTTTAAGCAGCGCTGGTCCAAATTCATTTCCGATCCTTTCCAGAGTGCCTGGTCAACAAAGAAAAGTTTTGTTTGAAATAAGAGTTTCATTCTTTTTATTAGCATAAAATCTTTTATGATGTTGCATTTCATGGATTGACAATAAGGATACTTCAACGCAATAAAATTTCAATCCTGGACTAAAACAACATGAAATCTAATCCCACTTAATGGTTTCTCCTTATGAGCTGCACCAGGAGGAAAACCAGCAAATAAATGCTCGACACCCCTGTTAAGGAAGGACAAGTCAGTTCTTACCACTTTAAACAGTAACTCGCCTATAGTAGGGAGTCTGGTCATCTGTCTGCTTTCTTGAGTAGGATGTGATGTTCAAAGCAGGAAGAAACTAACAGGAATGACGAGAAGAAAACATAACATAGCTGTGAAAATGGATCAGTAACATATCATTCAAAGGAAAAGATACAGTGTGGGAAGGAGGGAGGCCTTGGAGGACAGCCTCACATTTAGATACACTTTCCATGATCTCAAGACATGCCAAACAGCTTAACAGCCATTGCAGCATTTTTGCAATGAAGTCACTGTTGGTGTTGTAGGAAATACAGCAACTAATTTATGCACAGCAAGGTTCCACAAGCATCGATGCAGTAATGATCAGATCAACTATTTCAGTAATAGTGGTTGAAGGATACATTTTGTAAAGGAAGATTTCTTCTGCAGTTCTCCAAAATATAACAAGTGGTCTTTTATATCTTCCACAGAGAGCAGAAGGGACTTGATTAAATATCTCATCAAAACTTTGACTATAACTCTGGCAGCACTCTACATGACTGTCAGCCTAGACTTGGTGCTCTAAACTTTGATGGGGCTTGGTATCTGGCAATTAACTTTTGTTACACCTCTGACAGTGCAACATTCAGTCGGTGTTGCATTGGGGTGTCAGTTTAGATTTTCTGCTCAAGTCTATGGCTGGACTTGGTAAGTGGTAATTATTACAGCTTTCATCACCTCTGACAGTATTGCTATACATAAAGGGGGTGAAGCTCAGTGACACAGTTTGATGAATTACCAACTAAGCATTTTAATATTTAAACTGCTTCCAGGCTTTAAATATTTGCAAAGGCAAATGAAACTCATTGGTCACCAAGCTATCGGCAACTCTTCTCTGGGATGAGAGTTTTCTGTGAGAATGTTTTCAATCATCACTAAACTGCAGCATAAGGGATAATGGGAACTGCAGATGCTGGAGATTCCAAGATAATAAAATGTGAGGCTGGATGAACACAGCAGGCCAAGCAGCATCTCAGGAGCACAAAAGCTGACGTTTCGGGCCTAGACCCTTCATCAGAGAGGGGGATGGGGGGAGGGAACTGGAATAAATAGGGAGAGAGGGGGAGGCGGACCGAAGATGGAGAGTAAAGAAGATAGGTGGAGAGGGTGTAGGTGGGGAGGTAGGGAGGGGATAGGTCAGTCCAGGGAAGACGGACAGGTCAAGGAGGTGGGATGAGGTTAGTAGGTAGCTGGGGGTGCGGCTTGGGGTGGGAGGAAGGGATGGGTGGGAGGAAGAACCGGTTAGGGAGGCAGAGACAGGTTGGACTGGTTTTGGGATGCAGTGGGTGGGGGGGAAGAGCTGGGCTGGTTGTGTGGTGCAGTGGGGGGAGGGGATGAACTTGTAACCAGCTTGTAACTGATGTCCATTTCAAGCCCACCGACTCCCACAGCTACCTAGAATACACCTCCTCCCACCCACCCGCCTGCAAAAATTCCATCCCCTATTCCCAATTCCTCCGCCTCCGCCGCATCTGCTCCCACGATAAGACATTCCACTCCCGCACATCCCAGATGTCCAAGTTCTTTAAGGACCGCAACTTTCCCCCCACGGTGATTGAGAACGCCCTTGACCGCGTCTCCCGCGACACATCCCTCACACCCCGCCCCCGCCACAACCGCCCCAAGAGGATCCCCCTCGTTCTCACACACCACCCTACCAACCTCCGGATACAACGCATTATCCTCCGACACTTCTGCCATTTACAATCCGACCCCACCACCCAAGACATTTTTCCATCCCCTCCCCTGTCTGCTTTCCGGAGAGACCACTCTCTCCGTCACTCCCTTGTTCGCTCCACACTGCCCTCCAACCCCACCACACCCGGCACCTTCCCCTGCAACCGCAGGAAATGCTACACTTGTCCCCACACCTCCTCCCTCACCCCCATCCCAGGCCCCAAGATGACATTCCACATTAAGCAGAGGTTCACCTGCACATCTGCCAATGTGGTATACTGCATCCACTGTACCCGGTGCGGCTTCCTCTACATTGGGGAAACCAAGCGGAGGCTTGGGGACCGCTTTGCAGAACACCTCCGCTCAGTTCGCAACAAACAACTGCACCTCCCAGTCGCAAACCATTTCCACTCCCCCTCCCATTCTCTTGATGACATGTCCATCATGGGCCTCCTGCACTGCCACAATGATGCCACCCGAAGGTTGCAGGAACAGCAACTCATATTCCGCCTGGGAACCCTGCAGCCATATGGTATCAATGTGGACTTCACCAGTTTCAAAATCTCCCCTTCCCCCACTGCATCCCTAAACCAGCCCAGTTCATCCCCTCCCCCCACTGCACCACACAACCAGCCCAGCTCTTCCCCCCCACCCACTGCATCCCAAAACCAGTCCAACCTGTCTCTGCCTCCCTAACCGGTTCTTCCTCCCACCCATCCCTTCCTCCCACCCCAAGCCGCACCCCCAGCTACCTACTAACCTCATCCCACCTCCTTGACCTGTCCGTCTTCCCTGGACTGACCTATCCCCTCCCTACCTCCCCACCTACACCCTCTCCACCTATCTTCTTTACTCTCCATCTTCGGTCCGCCTCCCCCTCTCTCCCTATTTATTCCAGTTCCCTCCCCCCATCCCCCTCTCTGATGAAGGGTCTAGGCCCGAAATGTCAGCTTTTGTGCTCCTGAGATGCTGCTTGGCCTGCTGTGTTCATCCAGCCTCACATTTTATTATCTTGCAGCATAAGGGAGCCCTGTCCCGATGGCATTGCTTTCTAACAAATTCAAATACAAATTTATGTACAACAGAATACCTATGTATCTGCTTTGGATCAACCCTTCAGATAGACATGACGAACACAGCCTGAACAATGAAATAGTGAGACAATGTTTTAAATATTCAACTAGAATGAGACAGAGATCAAGGTCACATTACATGGCTGTTAATTTGTAACAATGTCGACTGTTTTTATTGTTTAATAAATAAAATTTTCAGAACTGACTGGAATGCACCAATGCCCAGTATTCAATCATCATAGAATCCCCTACAGTGAGGAAACAGGCCCTTCAGCCCAAAACGTCCACACTGACCCTCAGAGCATCCCACCCATTTCCCCATAACCCACCTAATCTACACATCTCTGAACATTGCGGGCAATTTAGCACGGCCAATCCACTTAGCCTGCACATCGTTGGACTATGCGAGGAAACCAGAGTATCCGGAGGGAGCCCACGGAGACACGGGGAGAACGTGCAACTCCACACAGACAGCCACTCGAGGATGGAATCAAACCCAAGTCCCTGGCACTGTGAGGCAGCAGTGCTAACCATTGAGACACCGTGTATGATTTTATTGTTTCCAGGGATGATATAAAGGTTGATCTAATGTAAGATTTGAAATAGGTTGTACCATTTTGTTGGAACCTCTGTACCACTCTGACATATATGTTCTGGATGTGAGCTCAACCTGAGCTACAAATCTTCTCAAAACTCGCTAGCATATATGTTCTATTGACTAGTAAAGCAGTTCTGTTAATGCTGTGCAGGAGGAGTGATAGTCAAAGGAAAATACAGCTGCTACACTGCTCAACTGCTCTCTTCTTTACAGTTGCCTTCAGAAATTTGTTATTGATAAAACAATTTAAAAACTGTTGTGAATAAACACATTTTACTGATAGCAGTGAAGTGGACCTTTGACAGTAAGACATGTTGGGCAAATAAATTTTGAAAGCTTTGCGTTTTTGATGATCAATCTACAAGTCATTTTAGATCTCAGACCTACTGTGTGACACACCTCAAGCAATCAAACATTCAGAATCATCACACGTTCACAGCTATGAGAAAAGAATGTACAATAATATTGAGCTTTTCACATCTTTTGGGCATTCCAACATATTTTACAGCCAATGAATGTCTTTTGAAGTATAGTTACTGTTGCAAAAAAAAAGGAAATACAGCAGGCAATTGTTGCATTGGGCTCTGGGTTCAAACTGGTGACTTGTGTTTAGGATAATTCATGGCTACCACTCCTCCTTTTTATGCTGTGATAATTATCGATGTTGGAGGATAAACCACTAGAATCTTAATAAGAAAAGGCAATTCTCTTACATAAAAAGTGTATGATAGCAACTCTCACATTTAACATTATAGTCACCAGTTAGCCATTATGACAACTATCGGGAGCCAGAGATGGCATGTCTGTCTCCAGCAGGACCGCTGACTAAATTACCGAATTTACCAACCAGAGAAGGTGTGACATCATCGGATTGGGCAGAGCTGAATGCAACTTCAATATTAACTATTTCAAGCCATTACCTTATACAATATCCCTGCCCTCCTATGCACCAAGCTTTAACCCCTTAGCTAACATTCTTACATTCATGGAAAGAACCGCTTTTACTTTCACCACTATCCCATCATATCTCCCCTCCTCCATCCAAAGTCTCAATTTTCACAAATGCAGTAGTCTCAAGTTTGTATGGTTCTTTCAAAACATATTCATTTTAATTTAAAGGTTAGTTGGTCTTTGGTTTGAGGAGTCTTGTCCTTCATTGTGGTCTTAACATTGATTAGTCTATGAACTCTTTTTCAATTGGAGGATCTTTTATATTTTGGATGTCCTACTAAACCTGGTAATTGGTCCATTACCTTGTTGGAAGACGCTTAATCTCCTGAATTTCCTTCACAGGTGAAGTCTTCCTCACTAACTCAAGTCATTTTACCTTAGCATCATCTGTGAAACTTAAAAATGAATATCCCCTATGGAAGACTGCTATAATATAACAAGTACTTTCTTCCTTGCAGTGCCCTGGATCTCTGATTCAGTCAATTTTTTTTTGAGATATTTTGAAAAAATTGCTTCTTTTGCAGTATTCTGAATGTTCAGACCATGCATTATCTTTTTAACCACGCCCTAAATTGGTAGATGTCGGTTTGAATTTCATGGAATCATATGCACTCATTTCCACTTATCTTAACCAAATATTTGCTCGCAATCTGCTGACACATCTGGATTGAAGTATATCGGCTGTCCACATCAACTTATTTATTGGGTTGAGTGTCTTTGTTCACCCACTGTGGTTGTCTTTTGACACTTTCACATCCCCTCAGTTATGTTATTGCAGGATTTCTCCTTACTTAGCGCTATCTCTATTTATTATTACCAGTGATATTCTTGGTGACAAAAGAAATGGAAAACATGCCTACTGTTCCTATAAAATCTGTAACTTCATTCCTATTGAAGGTGGAAACAATTTTCTGACATCAACATTGGTAATCTCAATAGCTTTCTTTTTCGAGTTCCTTCATGGATCCAAGAAGCCCAACAAACTCTTCCACTTGGTGCTTCTTGACTGATTGGTTGACATTGGTTTGTTTCTGAACCAATCATTCTCGGTGTAGAATCTTCTGCTACCACAAGGATGTTGAGGTCAAGACATGCAGCTAGCTCAAGGGTGAGGAGTGCTTACAGTTAACATTTTCAACCGAAAACTAAATACAAATTTTCAACGCTCAAACGCTGTTGGTGTTGCAGTATTATTTGTAGCCTACCTTTAACTTTGGGAGTTGTTCCACCTGCACCATGTAGCTTCATCTTGGTAGGTTGTAACTTCCGTTATTTCAGCCATGGTATCTGATTGCACATAATAGTGACAATCATTCCTGTATCAAGATTAACAAGACATCTATTGACATAAGTAAGCTCTGTGAACGTGATGTGGATTAATTACTAACTTCCCCTATGAATAACATTTGAATCTTTTCAAATGGAGCTAGATTGTTAAAATGGGTATCATTTCAAAAGGAGCCTGTTTCACTGTATAAACCATTGTGTGCAAGTAATCTCCTCCTCTTTATTGCTTTGTTAACTTATTAAACTTCAGTTTAACTTTGAAGCAATTCTGTACCATAAGAATTGTTTCCTCCAAGTTCTGTTTAGCCCATTTCTGGCATTGAATCAGTTTTGGAAATATTATTTTTTTAAATTTCTACTTGATGTGTTCATTTATTCCTATTCCTCTAAAGCTGCTTATAATATATAGCATCATATTGGCATATCTCTTATCTTCTAGCATGTGGTCTTGCATTAAGTCAATGCTTTTGGCTTAAACTTCCGTTAAAATTTTAAATTAGTATTATCTCTGTCTGCAATATTCCATTTTGTGGTAACATCATGTGAAATGCCTCTGATAAACCTTAAGCCTCTTGAGACTGCTCTGCCATTCAAGATTATTGCCGATCTGATTGTAACCTCAAATCTACATTCCTACCTACACCTGACAATGTATCTTCCCCTTGCTAACAAGATTTAGTTTTCCTCTACCTTAAAAATATTCAAGGACTCTGCTTCCACTATCTTTTTCTAAAGAGAGTTCCAACAATTCAAAATCTTTTTACGTATAACATAAAAAATGGCTCATTAGCATTTAAAATAGGTGATCCCTGATTTTGAAACGGTGAACCCGAGTACTAGATTCTCCCATAAATGGAAACATCTTCTCCATAGTCTGCCCAGTCAGAAACCATTCAGGATCTTCTGTGTTTCATTCTAGTCCCCGCCTATTCTTCTAAACTCCAAGCCTATCTCCTTCAACACTTCCTCATAAGACCACCTGCCCATTCTAGGTATTAGTCTCGTAAACCTTCTGTAAGCCAGCTCAAATGGTACATTCTTCCTCAAGCAAGGAGATAAATATTATGTGCAGTACTCCGCATTGAGTCTCATCAGTGTCCATAAGATCATAACACCATAAGGCAAAGGAGCTGAAATTAGGCCATTCAGCCTATCATGTCTGCTCCACCATTGAATCATGGCTGATAAATTTCTCACACCCCGCCTCCCCATTCTCGCATTTTCTCCCCATAACCCTTGATCCCCTTGAGAATCAAGAACCTATCTATCTCCATCTTAAATATACTCAATGACCTGGCCTCCACAGCCTTCTGTGGCAATGAATTCCATAGATTCACCATTCTGTGGCTGAAGAAGTGTCACCTTATTTCCAATCTAAAAGGTCTTTTCTTTACTCTAAGGCTGTGCCCTTGGGTCTTAGTCTCTCCTACCAATGGAAACACCTACCCGACATCCACTCTGTCTATACCATTCAGTATTCTGTAAGTTTCAATTAGATACTCCCTCATCCTACTAAACTCCATCGAGTACAGACACAGAGTCCTCAAACGTTCCTCATATGGTAAGATTTTCATTCCTGGGACCATTCTTGTGAACCTCCTTTGAACCCACTCCAGGGTCAGTACATCTTTTCAGAGATATGGGGCCCAAAACTGAGCACAATACTCCATGTGTGGCCCGACCAGAGACAAAGTGAAAAGTTGTGGTCCCGACACTGACCCTTGCGGAACACCACTTGTCACCAGCTGCCATCTTGAGAAAAACCCTTTTATCCCCACTCTCTGCTTTCTGCCAAACAGCCAATCTTCTATCCATGCTAGCTCCTTGCCTCTAACACCATGGGCCCTTATCTTACTTAGCAGCTCATGATTGGCACCTTGTCAAAGCCTTCTTGAAGTCCAGTTAGATAACATCCATTGGGTCTCCTTGGTCTAACTTGCTCACTACTTCCTTAAAGAATTCTAACAGATTTGTCAAACTTGACCTCTGCTTGATAAAGACATGCTGACTTTGTCCTATTTTACTGTACACTTCCAAGTATTCAGAAATCTCATCCTTCACAATGGACTCTAAAATCTTACCCACAACCGAGATTAGGCTTATCAGCCTAGAATTTTCATCATTTGCCTTATTTCCTTTTTAAAAAGGGTGTCACGTTAGCGATTTTCCAGTCCTCTGAGACCCTCCCTGACTCTAGCGATTCCTGAAAGATTGCCACTATCGCCTCCACTATCTCTTCAGCTAACTCCTTAAGAACTGTGGGGTGTAGTCCATCTGGTCCAGGTATCCACCTTCAGGCCATTCAGTTTTTCTATCACCTTCTCCTTTGCGATGGCCACCATACTCAGCTCTGCTCCCTGACTCCCTCGAATTTTTGGGATATTACTCATGTCTTCCACTGTGAAGACTGAAGCAAAGTAATTATTCAGTTCCAAAGCCATCCTTGCACCCTCTCACAACGTTCCATCATCATTTTCCAGCATTCTAGTGTTTTTTTTTAATTCATTAATATGATGAGGATTTTGCTTGCTAGGCAGCATTTATTGCCCATCCCTATTTGCCCAGAGGGCAGTTAAGAGTCAACCACATTGCTGTGGGTCTGGAGTCACATGTAGGCCATATCAGGTAAGAAGGGCAGTTTCCTTCCCTAAAACACATTAGTGAACCAGGTGGCCTTTTCCGATAATCAACAATGTGGCTATCATGAGATTCTTAGTCGCAGATATTTTATTGAATTCAAATGCCACCATCTGCCATGGCAGGATTCAAACCCAGGTCCCCAGAATGGCATCAGGGTCTCTGGCTAACTGTCCAGCAATAATACCACTAGGACATTGCCTCTCAATGTCCACTTTTGCCCTTCTTTTGCCCTTCTAAAGAAACTCTTACAGTTTTCCTTTATATTACAGGCTAGCCTACCCTCATAATTAATCTTCTCCCTCCTTTTTTTCTGTTGCCCTCTGTTGGTCTTTGTATGCTTCCCAGTCCTCTGGTTTCCCACAGCCCTTCGCCATATTATATGCTTTCTCTTTTGCTTTGATGCTATCCCTGACTTTCCTAGTCAGCCATGGTTGCCTCATTGTCCCTGTACCATGCTTCTTTTTCCTAGGGATGAATTTTTGCTGTGTCTCCCGAATTATTCCCGGAAACTCCTGCCATTGCTGTTCCACTATCTTTCCTACCAGGCTCCTCTTCCAGTCAATTCTGCCCAGCTCCTCTCTCATGCTTTGTTCTTGCTTTTATCCAGCTGTAATTCTGAACATTTGATTCTATCTTCTCCTTCTCAAACTGAAGAATAAATTCAATCAAATTATGATCACTGCCTCCTAGGGGCTTCTTCACCACACAACACTCAGTGCAATATTGCCTGTTCCATTGTGGGCTCCACCACAACCTGTTGCAAAAAGCCACCTCACAGACATTCCATAAGTTTCTTTTCTTGCAATCTACTCCCAACCTAATTTTCCCAGTCCACCTGCACATTGAAATCCCCAATAATCACTGTAACTTTGCCTTTCTTACACAACTTTTCTATCTCCTGGCGTATTTCACGCTCCAGCTCCTGACTGCTCTTTGGAGGCCTGAAAATCCATGGAAGGAATTATAGAATCCCTGCAGTGTGACAGAGGCCACTTGGCCTGTCAAGCCTGCAAAGACTGCCAAACAGCATCTCACCCAAGCCAATGCACCTAGTCCATCTCTGTTACATGGCATTTACCAAGGACAATCCACCTGACCTGTATATCATTGGACTGTGAAAGGAAGCCCACACAGACACAAGAAGAATATACAAACTCTACAGAGGCAGTCACCCAATACTGGAATTGAACCAGGGTCCATGGGGCTGTGAGACAGCAGAACTAACCACTGAGCCACCGTGCCAGCCTGTACGCAGCCTGTACAACAGCAACACAACCTTTTCTGTATCTTACTGTTACACAATTTCTCACCATTTCAATAATATGTTTCTTTCTTTTATTCTTTCTGCCACAATTTCGCGTTATACTTCATTTATCACGTCTTTGCCTACTTAACCTATCTATGTCTTTTGAAGCCTTTTTTGTCCTCTTCACAAGTTACTTTCCGTATGGCCCTTAAGATTTAGTAGCATAATTAGGCCATTCAGCCCATCAAGGCTACTGCATCGTTCGATCATGGCTGATATGTTTCTCAACCCATTTTCCTGCCTTCTCCTTGATCTCCTTAAAAATCAAGAACATCTCTGTCTCTGTTTTATATCCAATGACTTGGCCTTCACGGCCATCTGTGGCAATCAGCCCCACAGATTAACCACCCTCCTGCTGAAGAAATTTCTCCTCATCTTAGGTCTAAAATGACATTTCTTCACTCTGAAACTGTGTCCTCAAGTCCTAGTTTCCCATTGTAGTAGAAACATCTTCTCCACTCTATGCAGCCACTCAGTAGTCTGTAAACTTCAATGAGAATGACCCTCATCTTTATAAAGTCCATTGAGTACAGACTCTGACTTCTCAACCACTCCTCATGTGACAAGAAATTCACCCACAAGATCAATCCTGTCAACCTTCTCTGAAGGCTCTCCAATGTCAGCACATCCTTCCTTCGATGCAGGGCCAAATGCAATCCAATCACAACGTTATACAGCCTGACCATACGTCTCTACTCCTGTATCGAGCCCTCATGAAATTAATGCCTACATTGCATTTGCCTCCCTAACTGCCAATTGAACCTGCATGTTAACCTGAAGAGAACTCTGAACTAGAATTCCTAAGTCCCTTTGTGCTTCAGATTTCCATGCCGTTCCCCATTTAGAAAATAGTCCATGCCTCTATTCTTCCTACCACAGCGCATAACCACACACTTTGCCACATTATATTCCATCTGCCATAACCTGTCCAAACCCTTCGGCAGCCTCCCTATTTCCTCAACACTTGTCCCTCCAACCATCTTTGTGTCATTTGCAAACTTAACAGCAATGCCCTCAGTTCCTTCATCCAGCTCGTTAATGTATAATGTGAATAGTTGTGGTCCCAACACTGACCCCTACGGGACTCCACTTTATCCCCACTGTCTGTCTTCTGCCAGTCAGCCAATCCTCCATCACCGTCACAACCTTGTCCCTAACACCATAGGCTCTTATTTTATTTAGCAGCCTCAAATGCAGCATCTTTTCAAAGGCCTTCCAGAAATGCAAATGGATATCATGTCCACTGGCTCTCCTTTGTCTAACTTGCTCATTACCTCCTTAAAGAATTCTAGCAGATTTGTCAGATATCGAAAAAAAATCTCTTGCAATCTTCTTTGGTATTACTAGCTAGCTTACTCTCATATTTCATCTTCTTCCCCTTTATTGCTTTTTTTAGTTATTCTCTGCTCATTTTTAAAGCCCGATCAATCCTCTGGCTTTCCACTAATCTTTGCCACATTGTTTTTTGTTTTTCTTTTATGCTGTCTCTGTCTTCCCTTGTCAGCCATGGTTGATTCATCCTCCCCTTAGTATGTTTTTTCTTCCTTAGGATGAATTTCTGCTGTTCCTCCCAAATTAATGGCAGGATGGTGGCTCAGTGGTTAGCGAATTCAAACTAACTGAATCCAAAGTAGTTAATCTAAGGGATATGACTGCCTCCTGAAACACAGTATCCAGGTGACTCTACCCTTCCCCATCCCTGATGTGTTGGATGTTTGAAGCTCAGGCTCCAACTCATCAACTCTAATCCAGTGTTTCTCAAGCAACCAACACTTGTTATTAGAAGTGGTCACGAAGAAACACAATGGAGTCCACCAGGTATCACATCATGCAGGTTCAATATGGGCCGACATCTCTATTTTGTTTATACAGGTCATAATTTATTGTTTTAAAAAGATTCCTATTGGTCTTTTAGTCTGTAACCTGTAAATATTTCTCCCAATTACTTACAATCTGAAATTAACCTGACAGTCAAATTAGCAGGTATTACCAAACAATGAACTTATGATTTTCCTGTGATGGTGTTCTTTCTTTTGTAATGGGTCCCCAAACCTAGCTTTCAATTTATCCTGTAAAAACACCTTACAGACTATGAACCAAAAAAGCAAGCAAAAAATAACTCTTACGCCTTTACACTAAATTCCTCCCATTGTCTCTAGAGCCCCCAAACTATTCTGGATGTGATCTCTCCTTCCTGACTATGCACAGCTTACTGGTCATTCCAATTTCCTACTCATCTTTGTGTCATCAGCAAATCTGATAACCAAACCTCGTGTCCCTCCACCTAAGTCATGTATACATGTTGTGAACAGCTGAGTTGTAGCAACTGATCCCTTTGACACATCGTCCATTACATCTTGATAATCTGAAGATGACCTATTTATGTCTATTCTTCGCTTTCTGTTCACCAACTGATCCGTTATCCAAGCCAAATGCAATCCCCTACATCATGAGCTTTCGTTTTCTGCAATAACCTTTCATTTGGTACCATAGCAAACGCTTTCTGGAAACCTAAGTACAGTACATCCAATGGTCCCCTTTTATCCACAGCACATATAACGTCGGCAAGGAACTCCAATTGATTGGTGTAACATTTCATAAAACCATGTTAATTCTCTTGATTCCCTTGTACTTATCCAAATGCCATGCTGTAACTTCTTTGATAATAGCTTCTAACATTTTCCCTCTGACAGACATTAAACTAAAATGTTAAGATGCCCTGTATTTGTCTCCTTCCTCTTCTGAATAATTGAGCTATATTTGCTATCCTCCAATCTAATGGGACTGTCCCAAATCAAGGGAGTTTTGGAAAATTGAGGCCAATGTATCAATTATCTTATTGGTCACTGTTTCTAAGGCCTCAGGATTAAGTTCAACAGTACCCAACCACATTGAGCCACCTTCCTAGTGGCTATGGTTTTCCTGAGTTCTTCCTTCCCATCTATTTCTTGAATTATCATTGCTTCTGGGAAATTATTTGTATCTTCTTAAAGTGAAATCTGATGCAAAATACCTGTTCAATTCATCAGCCATTTTCTGATTTGCATTATTAATTCTTCAGTCCCACTTTTTATCGGACTAGTATCATTTTTTTGTCACTTTTCTTCTAATATTTATATAAACTCTTACTATCTGTTTTTATGCTTTTGACGAGCTTGCTCTTGTACTCTAATTTTTTCCTCTTTCTTTTATCTTTTTGCTTTTTTAATATATTCTATTTCATTTTATGACCTGTCACCTACCTTATTCTTTTTTCTATTTTAGTTTGATACTGTCTTTAACATTTTTTGTTAACCATGGATGAGGGTCGGGGAGGGGTGGGGGCTCCATCCCTTGGAACTTTTCTTACTTGATGGAATGAATTTATTGTCTGTATTTTGAAATAGCCTTTAAATGACTGCCGCTGTATCTCTACTGAACTATCCTTTAACCTAATTTGCCAATTCACTTTAGCTAGCTCTGTTTGCATGCCCTCATAATTGACCTCACTTTTTAAAAAATCCCTCTCTGACACATTCCTTTCTCCCTCAAATGTAACATAAAATTCAATCATACTATGAAAGCTGTTTCCTAAGGGAACTAATGAGATTTTTATACAGTTGAAGAATCATAGAGTCATACAGCACGGATAAAGACCCTTTGGTCTAACCAGTCCATGCTGAACGTAATCCCAAACTAAACTAGTCCCACCTGCCTGCTCCTGGCCCACATACTTCCAAACCTTTCCTATTCATGTACTTATCTAAACATCTTTTAAATAATGTAATTGCACCCTTATTTACCACTTCCTCAGGAAGTTCACTCCACACACAAACCATCCTATGTGTAAAAAAAATGCCATTCATGTCCTTGTTAAAGATCTCATGTCTCACCTTTAAAATATGTTCCCTAGTCTTGAAATCCCCTATCCTGGGAAAAGATACCTACTATTAACCATCTGTATACCCTTCATGTTTTTATAAACTTCTTTAAGGTCAACTCTCAACCGTCTACATTCTAGTGAAAAATGTCCCAGCCTATCGAGCTTTTCTTTATAGCTTGAACTTTCTATACCTGACAACATCCTGGTAAATCACTTCTGAACCCTCTCCAGTTTAACAACACCTTTTCTATAACTGGGTGACCAGAACTAGACTTAATCTTATCTCATTGCACAATGCCAGGTCTAGTACAGGTTGCTCTCTGCTCAGCTCCAGAACATGCTTTTAATAAGAATCTATCCTGAAAATGTGATATGAACTTTTCATCTCAGCGACCTTTGTCCATCAGATTTTTCCAGTCTGTATGTTTTCCAGTCTTTCTGACAAACTCTCACTATTTGATCAGTTACATTCCACTGTAGCTGACAGGGCCTATATGCCAAAAGTGGTGAGTTCTTATCTTTATCATATCTCATTTCTGGCCAACCTGCTTCCACACCTTGGTTTCCTGAACATTGATCATCCTTCTCTCTTGTGCTAATGCTGTAATTGGCAAACAGAGCCACCCATTTATCTGTTTATAGTTTCCTGTCATTCCTAAATGCTCTGTACCTTTTAAGAATCAGGTCCCACTCCATGTCATTCTGTAGCTGTGTCACTGTAATGGTCCCACAGAGTCTTATCTTCTAAAGTCTCATTCTCTTCACAAAATGGCTAGTTGTTAATCTTTTCCTAGCCCACACCTTTGCACTGTACCTCTTGCCAGCTCTGAGGTAAAAGTTTTCTTCTGGAGTGTTGCTTAGATTCTGTTACGCTTCCACAGGTAATGCTGACCATATGACAGGTTTTGCATTTTAGCTGCTCACAATCTTCTCAAACTAGTGAAAATGGGAACTGCAGATGCTGGAGAATCCACGATAACAAAGTGTGAAGCTGGATGAAGCCTGCTGTGTTCATCCAGCTTCACACTTTGTCTTCTCAAACTAGTGATGTTCTAAAAATGATAAATTCATTTTCTTCTGAACCTTTTCTCCCAGGTCAAAAGGTTTATTTCCATTGTTGTTGCCTTGAGATTGTTCAGCAATGGTGCCCACCATTGAACACCATGTCATATTAGGTTCTGTGTACCAATCATCAGTTGCGTGTGGTTTTAAGTAGTTCACTACCACCAATCCTCAATTCTATGCTGACATTAAGCGTTTATCTAAGCATCAGTGCTGGAGGATAACCAGCCAGAAAACCTTAGTTAGAGGTAGAGAAAACCTTAACCTTACATCTCAAGATATATGTTTATTGTATTATAGCAATAAACACAATTCACATTACAGTAAATAATTGGCCATAATTACAACTGTCAAGAGCCAGAGATAACCCGCAGACATGTCCCCATAGTGATCTCTTACCAGGTGGCATGCCTCTCCACCTAAAGACTGTTATGGATAGACCTTAATGCAACTTCAACATTAACTCTTTCTGAAGCATTACTTTATACTTAACTATCAGATTTTCACCGAGGAGAAGAACTGCTGTGAATATCAATCGGAAGTCTAATGGTTTAATAAAATGTTAATGCTAATGGGATGCAACCAGAAATAAAACAAATTATTGTTGGTGATGGGAGGTAAATCCAATGAAACTTCTTAACATTATGATTTCCAAATAAAATAGGCAACTTACAGTTTCATTCTGAGCTCTACTTTGTCGCAGTCTGTAAAATCACAATAATTTCCCCTCTGTTAGCATGTAATATATTAAAGAGTCTATTTTGGAACAGTGCATGTAAAAAATGGCAAACAGCTTTTGGCCTGCTTATGCAGTCAACCATGACAAATTTATGAAAATAACTAATTTTATAATAGAACAGTAAATCATAACATCCACGTCCACTCAGTAGTGAACAATATTTAAATAGCTTTACCACTTAAAGCTCAGTTTGTAACCCTCTAAAAGATTTAAGATATGTTTTATATTGTTATGAATGTATCCAGCTACTGACATCAAATTTTGTTGCTTACTGAATTGAAAGATGCCTTATTGATATTAATCAGGGTGACAATTAATCTTAAGGGATGTAAGTCAGGGCATTTTTTATTTACCTTAGTACTGCATTAATATGTTTTGTTATTGACATAACCATATCTAACTTTTTAAGGAGAATATGGTGAAGATGTTGTATATAAAAATGGCCTAAAGAAATACTCCTAGATAATAAAATGTGAGGCTGGATGAACACAGCAGGCCAAGCAGCATCTCAGGAGCACAAAAGCTTTTATAGCTTTTGTGCTCCTGAGATGCTGCTTGGCCTGCTGTGTTCATCCAGCCTCACATTTTATTATCTTGGAATCTCCAGCATCTGCAGTTCCCATTATCTCTAAAGAAATACTCCTGTTCTTTTACTTCATTTTAAATTCCAAATTATCAGCCCACGAGCAATTTTAGACAATTACTAATATCCTCATTCCCTGGACTGTCTTCTTAACCAGGAACTCTGAGCATGGAAAACATGAATACAACGCCAGAAATCCCAACTCTTGTATTCATATAAAATAAACAGTTCTCAGTTACAAAGAAGTGGGCTGATCCCAAATAGTGTCAGCAGTGCATTATGCAACTTTCCACCATGAGTCATTCATGTGTGATCAGTGAAGAGTTCTTTCTCATAAACACAAAACTATTGTTAAATATACCTGCCATGAATCATCAATTTCCAGGATAGAACGTTAAGCATTCATTACAAATATCAAAGTCACACAATAGCCTGATTTTTTAAAATCAATATGAGAATCAAGGCTTACGGGGAAAAGCAGGGAAATACAGTTGAGGACTGTCAGATCAGTCATGGAGGAGCAGACTCTATGGGCTGAATGGTATGCATCTCTTCCTATATCTTCTGGTCTTGTAAGTAGTGATTACAGAGAATTGACATCACGTCCATCAACTGCTTGGATCTAAATGATCTATGCCAGTGTTTCTCCTCCACATGGACCTTCTCTGACTCTAATTACCAGTACAATCACATTCCTTAACTCCAAGCTCTCTCATGGATGAATGAAATCTTGCTTTATATACACACACATATATCATTGCTAGCAGCATTATACTCCATTTGACACCAAAGGTCTCCGATTGAAACAGTTTGCTCTAACTTCTTTATTTGGTGCAAAGGAAGTTTGTGTGTTTCTATGTCCACTTCTTCTAGTCTCAGACACGTGCAGAAAAATACACAACCACTCTATAAAACAGTCATAATTTTAAAAAGCCTTAAACCAGTATCCATGCTGAGAAAGAGACTGTGCGATCTTTCCTGATAGCTTCATCCTTTCAATCTTGTAAATGTTTTCCAGTTTTAAATAAATTTAACATTAGCTCATTGCATTCATATGCTATTCCTCAAGAGTCCTAGCAAACGCTATTTGTTATTTTGTATCAGAGATAATGGGAACTGCAGATGCTGGAGAATTCCAAGATAATAAAATGTGAGGCTGAATGAACACAGCAGGTCAAGCAGCATCTCAGGAGCACAAAAGCTGACGTTTCGGACCTAGACCCTTCATCAGAGAGGGGGATGGGGAGAGGGTTCTGGAATAAATAGGGAGAGAGGGGGAGGCGGACCGAAGATGGAGAGTAAAGAAGATAGGTGGAGAGAGTATAGGTGGGGATGTAGGGAGGGGATAGGTCAGTCCAGGGAAGACGGACAGGTCAAGGAGGTGGGATGAGGTTAGTAGGTAGCTGGGGGTGCGGCTTGGGGTGGGAGGAAGGGATGGGTGAGAGGAAGAACCGGTTAGGGAGGCAGAGACAGGTTAGACTGGTTTTGGGATGCAGTGGGTGGGGGGGAAGAGCTGGGCTGGTTGTGTGGTGCAGTGGGGGGAGGGGACAAACTGGGCTGGTTTAGGGATGCAGTAGGGGAAGGGGACATCCCTCACCTTCCTGGACCTCTCAGTCTCCATCTCAGGCAACCAGCTTGTAACTGATGTCCATTTCAAGCCCACCGACTCCCACAGCTACCTAGAATACACCTCCTCCCACCCACCCTCCTGCAAAAATTCCATCCCCTATTCCCAATTCCTCCGCCTCCGCCGCATCTGCTCCCACGATAAGACATTCCACTCCCGCACATCCCAGATGTCCAAGTTCTTTAAGGACCGCAACTTTCCCCCCACAGTGATCGAGAACGCCCTTGACCGCGTCTCCCGTATTTCCCGCAACACATCCCTCACACCCCGCCCCTGCCACAATCACCCTAAGAGGATCCCCCTCGTTCTCTCACACCACCCTACCAACCTCCGGATACAACGCATCATCCTCCGACACTTCCGCCATTTACAATCCGACCCCACCACCCAAGACATTTTTCCATCCCCACCCCTGTCTGCTTTCCGGAGAGACCACTCTCTCCGTCACTCCCTTGTTCGCTCCACACTGCCCTCCAACCCCACCACACCCGGCACCTTCCCCTGCAACCGCAGGAAATGCTACACTTGTCCCCACACCTCCTCCCTCACCCCTATCCCAGGCCCCAAGATGACATTCCACATTGAGCAGAGGTTCACCTGCACACCTGCCAATGTGGTATACTGCATCCACTGTACCCGGTGCGGCTTCCTCTACATTGGGGAAACCAAGCGGAGGCTTGGGGACCGCTTTGCAGAACACCTCCGCTCAGTTCGCAACAAACAACTGCACCTCCCAGTCACAAACCATTTCCACTCCCCCTCCCATTCTCTAGATGACATGTCCATCATGGGCCTCCTGCACTGCCACAATGATGCCACCCGAAGGTTGCAGGAACAGCAACTCATATTCCGCCTGGGAACCCTGCAGCCATATGGTATCAATGTGGACTTCACCAGTTTCAAAATCTCCCCTTCCCCTACTGCATCCCTAAACCAGCCCAGTTCGTCCCCTCCCCCCACTGCACCACACAACCAGCCCAGCTCTTCCCCCCCACCCACTGCATCCCAAAACCAGTCCAACCTGTCTCTGCCTCCCTAACCGGTTCTTCCTCTCACCCATCCCTTCCTCCCACCCCAAGCCGCACCCCCAGCTACCTACTAACCTCATCCCACCTCCTTGACCTGTCCGTCTTCCCTGGACTGACCTATCCCCTCCCTACCTCCCCACCTATACTCTCCTCTCCACCTATCTTCTTTACTCTCCATCTTCAGTCCGCCTCCCCCTCTCTCCCTATTTATTCCAGTTCCCTCTCCCCATCCCCCTCGCTGATGAAGGGTCTAGGCCCGAAACGTCAGCTTTTGTGCTCCTGAGATGCTGCTTGGCCTGCTGTGTTCATCCAGCCTCTCATTTTATTATCTTGTTATTTTGTAGTCTTTGGGGACAAGAAATAAATCTGTTTAGCAGAACACTGCCATCTTATAATCTGAGATTAATAATCATCACTCAGCCATCCAGGTGTTTGCTTTTCTTTTGCAACTACTACAAAATGTAATCATCCATATGAGTAACAACTCAGAGGTAATTGCAACCAAAATATCTCAACCTTCTTTCAAATGTCTGTTTCCTTTCCCGCTGAGCCCATGTATTTACGCATCATTCCTTCTCTGATCACAAGATGATCACTACTTTAACAGTGCCATCATAATCAGGTATAATAATATACCGGATCAACAGTTAAATTATTCATTACCCCACATCTGTACCAAAAACTTTTCATAAGCAACAAAAGTCTTTTAATCATACAGGAATAATTTCAGTCCTGTGATGGAAGGAGTTTGGGCTGAACATGCACTTTGGAAGTGGGAAATGGGAACAGGGACTGGTCTCAGGTCGCAAAGCCATCTCAGAGGGATTCGTTTCATTGACCTGGAATCTTAGCTGACAGTTAATTGGGATGGTTCTCAAAGCTGCAGAGCTAATCTGAGGCCTGTTTGACTGCAGCACCAATGAGTAGCTGACAGGATGCTTCAGTTAAGTAGTCTTTTAAAAGCGGGTATTTTCAAAAAATACAAAGCAGCCAAGCCACCGCTGGTGAGGGACTAGGGGCTACTTTTATGGGGTGTCTTTTGGTTGCACACCCATCCAGGTAAATGTGGAGGGACTGTAGGCCTTCCTGGAGCACTAGCTCCATGGTCTGATGTTAGGTCCATAACTGCAGGTAGGTAAGGCATTCCCATTGTGCCTGAAGTCAATTAGAAAATTCCTGTTGCTACCAGAGAAAGTATGTAAAGGTCTCTTTATTCTTACATTGTTTACAAATTGTTGGTGCAGATAATAAAAAAAACATAAATAAGTGAATATTATATAATTAAGCATTTAATTAAGTTTCATTAATGACATGTGATGTGTCAAGGCTGCAGCATGTGGGAGCCTCTGATTTGGACCTGGGGGTCCTGGCAAATAGTTGGTGCAAAAAAGAGGAGATAACACAATGTAGAACTGGAGGAACACAGCAGGCTAGGGAGCATCATAGGAGTCAGAAAGTTGACGTTTCGGGTTGGGACCTTCCTTCAGAAGAGAGGGTCTGAAGAAGGGTCTCGACCCAAAACATCAACTTTCCTGCTCCTCCGATGCCTCCTGGCCTGCTGTGTTCCTCCCGCTCCACACTGTGTTATCTCTGACTCCAGCATTGGCAGTTCTTACTATCTTTGTACAAAGAGAGGAGTCCACTTCCCAGAGGATCAGCAGAGGAGGCCACAGCAACACACCTTGCCAGCCTGGATCGAGGTTGCTACCTGGGTCAGTGCCATCTCCACAGTCTGAGCTATGGCCAGCAGTGCCCTAAGAAGTTCATGGCCAGCAGTGCCATAAGAAGTTCAATGATCTTCCCCATTGTGCCAGGATAAGTGCCATAATTAAGTGTAGAGCTGGATGAACACAGCAGGCCAAGCAGCATCTTAGGAGCACAAAAGCTGACATTTCGGCCCTAGACCCTTCAGGGATTATAGAGTTATCTTGGTTTTTCCAGCATCTGCAGTTCCCATTATCTCTAAGTGCCATAATTTTTTCTTATGCTCACTCTATTTCTGATACTGCAGCTACTTCCTACCAATGCTTATGCTCTGGCCCTCTCATTGTTGCCTGAAATATTTTCTCTCATTTGCTCTTAACCACCACCCCCCCAACGCCACACCCCACCCCATCCGATGCTCCCAATTTCCCACGGCACAAACCCTTAATGGTCCTGTACAGCCTAGTCAGTCATTCAACCCATTTCATCATCTTTTGTCCACCCACACAAGGTCTAACAGCTGTGCCACCCACTTCATCTCACTCAATTCCTCCCTTTCTCTCACTACAGGCAAAAACAACCCTTATCAAGACAAGGAGGACCCATACGCATGGATGGGTGCTCACTCCCAATGAGGGGGGAATCCTGGCCTTAGCAGGAGAAATGTGGGATTGTTTCTGTGGTAATACTGAAACATCCATGTCCTGTCAACTAACAAAGTACCATACAGCATTCGAGCGCAATTCTCACCATAGCCCCACTGTTAGTGCTACTCATTGTACACCACTTCTAACCACTGGGTGCAATGACTTTTTTCTCATTAGAGTTGAATGTACTGGCAGTCTATCACATCTGCAATTTCCCACAATGTCAGCAGCCACACAGCAAATTCTAGAACACCAGACTTCAGCACTATTTCCAGAATGTTGTCAAGGCCCAAGGAGTTTTCAGCATCCAATATCTCTAAACATTTCTGGATAACGTGTGGAGTGAATCAAACTGACTAAAGACTGGTGATTGTGATGCTGGGGCCTATGAAGGTAGCTGAGATAGATCATCTACTCAGCACTTCTGGCTGAAGATTATTGTGAATGCATCAGCCATACCTTTGCACTAATGTGCTGGTCTCTTTCATCACTAAGGTTGGAGATATCTGTGCAGGATCATCTTCCAGTGAATTGTTTAATTGTTCAACACCATTCATGGCTGGTTGTGGCAAGACTGCAGAGAGCAAAGAACATACAGCACAGGAACAGGCCCTTCAGACCCACCAAGACAACAGCAACACACATGCCTTTCTAAATTAAAAACCTTTTGCCTCTGCGTTGTCCATATCTTTCAATTTCCTACCTATTCATATATCTATCGAGGTGCTTCTCAAATGTTGCTACTGTATCTGCCTCCACCACTTCCTCTGGCAGTGCATTCCAGGCACTTACCACCCTCTGAGTAAAAAACCTGCCTATCACATCTCCTCTAAACTTTTACCTTGAACCTATAACCCTCAGTAACTGACATTTCTACTCTGGGATGAAGACTCTGACTATCCATTTTATCCATGCCTCTCATAATTTTATACCTAGCAAGTTGCACCTCATCCTTTGATGTTCAAATGAAGACAAACCATTGTCCAATCTCTCCTTTATACGTTCCAAATGGAACATCCTAGTAAACGATTTCTGTACCCTCTCCAAAGCCATCACATCCTTTTGATCGTGTGGCGACCAGAACTGCACAGATACAGAGCTTAGGTCTGATCAAATAATTGTGGAATTGCTTAGCTCTGTCACTCGCTGATCTTTGACATGCAGGTAAGACCATAAGACCGTAAAATATAGGAGCAGAATTAGGCCATTTGTCCATCCAGTCTGCTCCGCCATTTGATGGTGGTTGATATGTTTCTTAACCTCATTCTCCTGCCTTCTCCCCATAAATCTTGATACCTTACTAATCAAGAGACCATCTATCTCTGTCTTAAACACTCAGCCTCCATATCCTTCTGCGGCAATGCGTTCCGCAGATTAACCACCCTCTGGTTACAGAACTTCCTTGTCAGCTCAGTTTGAAAGGGTCATCCCTCCACTCTGAGGCTGGGCCCTTAGGTTCTAGTCTCTCCTACTAATGGAAACATCTTCTCTACGTCCTCTCTTTCCAGGCCTCTCTGTAATATCAGGGGATATCGTGCTTAACCAATTTACTGGAGTTCTTTGAAAGACTAACGTGCTGTGGCTCAACAATAGCACCTAGACTCATCCACAATGGATTTTCAGAAAACATTTGATAAAGTGACATGTCCAAAGCTATTGATGGATATAAAATTTCGTTGCATTCTGATAATATATTTGCATGAGTAGAAAACTGGCTGTCTGACAGAAAACAGTGAGTGTGCATAGATGGATCTTCTTCTGGCTGGCAGGATGTAATGAGTGGAGTATTGCAAAGGCCTCAACCTCCTACAATTAACCTCAATGACTTAGATGAGCAGAGAAAATGCATGATGCCTAAATTTGCAGATGACACAAAAATAGGTATGTTGTGAAGAAGACATGAGGAGTTTCTAGAATGATATGGATGGGTCATGCCAGTAGGCAAAAAAATTCTGGCAGATAAGAGAATAACGTGGAAAAATGTGAAGTTGTTCACTTTGGCAGGAAGAATGAAAAGCTGGAAGTATTAATTAAAAAGAGATCAACAGCAGAAATCTCAAGCATAAAAGGATTTAAGTGTCCTGGGGCGAGTCACAAATGGTTGCTATCTAAATACAGCACATTATCGAGAAGGTTAATAGATGCCATCCCTTATTGTGTGGGGAATTGATCATAAAAGCAACAATGTTGTGCTTCATTTGTACAGAGCACTGATATCAACACATTTCAGGCTTCTTCATTTAAGAAAGGGTGTAAGTGAATTGGAGGCAGTTCAAATGAGGCTGACTAGGCTGCCCTTAAGACCATAAGAATTAAGAATAGGAGTAGGCCATTCAGCCCCTTGAGTCTGCTCTGCCGTTCAACCGGACCGGGTAGTATGGAGTAATGGGGATAAGGTAGGGTGACGGGCTGGATGAGCTGCTCTTCAGAGGGTCAGTGTGGGCTTGATGGGCTAAATGGCCTGCTTCCACACTGAATGGATTCTATTATTCAGTCAGAAGGTTGTATAACTTTGGAGCTCTCGGCCTCAACAGGTGGAGTCATTGAATAATAGGTTATTGTTAAGCCAGGGAATCAAAGGTTAATGGGGTAAATTCACAAGGCAAACAGATTAGTTATTCTCATATATGAATGGCAGAGCAAGCTCAAGGAGCCAAATACTCTACTTCTGCTCCTATATCAAAAGTTGATAAGTGTAGTTCTCTTAAATTGTTATGGAGAGACATTTGTAGAAGAGGCCCAGCATGTGCACCGTAGCTATAATACTCTATCAATATGTCTCGAAGCAATTCCAGTCATTTTCTAATAGCTTGGTGTCTTATGAAATTTTGGTTGATCTGTCAGTGTAGTTCACCTCCAGGCCACATGAAAATCCCAATTTACACATATATTACCACATCTTCACTGTCACAAGGATAAAATTCTGGAACTCTCATCCCCATCACTTAATGGTGTTACCTTCTCCACATGGACTACAGCAGTTCAAGAAAAAATAAACCACCACCATCTTCACAAAAGCCCCTGCGACAGGCAATAAAATATTAGCTTTCCAGCAAGTAGGACATGAGGATTCAATTCAGGGGACAGAATTTAATTTTACTTTCAATTTAGTCAACGTCATCTCAGAGTCAAAAGACAGTGACCTCAAAAACTCAAAAATCACTGCTCTCCATTTCACTTCTTAGATGGACGCAGCAATCCCTGGATGATGTAGTCAAACAGGTTTTCTTGCATGGTGATTATCCTTACCATGACATTCTTTATACTGGAACACACAAAGTATGTTACTCAACACCAAAACTACATTGATCTCAGAAACAGGATATAAAAGACCTCAAGAAATTGCTCCGACATCATTCAGACCCATTTAAATGTTCTTGCTCAACAGCAACATATTTTCCCCAAGTTCCACCCAAGGCAACAGAGGAAATGGCATAAAATATTAATGGAAAAAGACATGGCATAACATGTCTCTGCTCATCTTTCCTCAGACTAATGTCCCTAAAATATTGCACAGAGGGGTTTGGCTGAGAAATGTCAGGGCTAATTTCTTCAGCCCAATAAAATCAGGTTCAATTCTTACTTAGCGTAAAAGTGCCATTAAGTGTTTAAAATTTCAGAAAAGGGCTTACTAATTAAAATTAATGCAACTTGCAGATAAGTAACATGAGGCATTTATTTACTGCTATGTCAACATGAAACATACAACAAACAAAGCTGTTCAAAATAAAGCCAGAAATCTAATTTGCTGCTTAATTATGCTGTTAATTTTCCAACATTCCGAATCAGATGCAATCTCCTTGATGATTGACAACAAGAATGTACAGATCAGTGATTCTGTGCTTAATTATTTTCATATCACTTCATTAGCTATGAAAGTTCAGACTGTGTTTAGTCATTTAACTCAAATCGTACACTTGGCAGTCAATGACCTGTTTCTGAAGTGTAGCCACAGTAGGAACATATCAAAATATACATGATACATCATATCATATAAAATAGCAAGGGTGGTTATTTTAAGTCTTCATATCTCACTGCACAAAACTGCAAAAACACTGTCAACATGTGATCCCATGAGATGGTTGGCTACATCTGCCAATGTTCAAGGACCTGCAGCTGGACATGACAGAGGTGTGCTCACTTCTTCTGCTCCTTAAGTCAGAATGCCACAGATTTATGCCATTTTCAAAATCAGATGCAGTTCACAGAATTCCTGCATTGTACAAACAGGCCATTCAGCCCATCAAGTCCACACCAAACCTATGAACAGCATCCCACCCAGGCCCATCTCATCCCTGCATTTCCTACCCTAGTCACTGTGGACAATTTAGCATGGTTAATCCATCTAACCAGCACATCTTTGGACTGGAGGAGGAAACTGGAGCATCCCACATTGAACAGGGAGAATGCGTGAACTCCACACAGACAGTCACCAGTGGGTGGAATTGAACTGGAATTCCTAGTTTCTGTGAGGCAACTGCTTTAACCACTGAGGCACTGTGCCACTATTCTGCTTGTGGATGTTTATGACAGCATTATGTTTTCATCTCACTGAATCATTAAATCATACCATGTTACACTGAGACATTTCCCACATCAGTCTGCAAAGTGCATTTCAATCAAAGGGTTTGTCAAAATTGTATTTGCCAGGATTAACATCCTCATTACTTTTCCTGTGGAAAGTAGCCAGCACGTGGGCAAGACACATGGCTTTCACTTTGTGCCAGGTTTCCCTCAAGTTGAAAGAGTCAATGGGCATTTGGGCACAAGGCCGTTCAGATCAAGGCCCTTCAGATCAAGACCTCGAGCTTGAAAAGATGGGTCCTAACAGCATTCTGCAAAAGTACTGAAAACTTGAGTTCCAGAATGAGCCACTCCCCAAGCCAAGCTGTTCCAGTGCAGGCACAACACTGGCATCTACCCAACCTTGTGGAATATTGTCCAGGTATGTCCTGTACACAAAAGGTAGGACAGATTGCCAAATCCGTCAGCTCTCAATCATCAGCAAAGTGATAAAAGATACCATCTACAGTGCTTTCAAGTGGTTTTTAAATAGCAGTAACTTGCTCAGGGCCACTCGGTTCCTGATTTCATTACAGCCTTGGTTCAAACATAGACAAAAGAACTGAACTCAACAGAAGTGAGAGTGACAACTCCTGAAAAATATAACAGCAACAACAACAACAAAGTTGCTGGAAAAGCTCAACAGGTTGGCAGCATCTGTGGAGGAGAAAACAGAGTTAGCATTGCAGGTCCGGTGACCGTTCCTCAGAATTCAAACTCCAGAAGAAAAAGTGTTTGACCGAGAATGGCATCAAGTATCCCAGAAAATCTGCAGTCTATGAGAATCAAGGACAAACTTTACACCATTTAGATGATACCTGACACAAAGGATGATGGTTGTGGCTGTTGGAAGTCAGTCATCTCAGCTCCAGGGCATTATTGGGGGTGTTTCTCAGGTCGTGTCCTTATCCTAATCATTTTCAGCTGCTTATTGATGCTTTCTCCATGATAAAATCAGAAGAAGGAATACTTGCTCATGATTGCATGATGTTTAGTATGATTCACAATACTTCAGATACTGAAGCAGTCTGTGTCAATATGTAACAAGGCCCAAACAACATTCAGAGTGAACTGATAATGGCAAGCAACACTACTGGTACCAGCCAATGGGCATCCTTAACAAGAGAGAATGTAAGCATCTCCCCTTGATATTCCGTATCATTGCTGTTGCTGAAGTGCCCCCTTTATCAACATCCTGGGGCTTACCATTGACCAGAAACTGAACTACACCAATCATGAAAACAAAGGAACTGTGAGAACAAGTCAGAGGTTAGGAATTCTGAGGAAAATATCTCTATTCCTGACTCCCAAAAGTCTGTCCAGTATCCACAAAGCATAAACCAGGGATGTGTACTCTCCACTTGCCTGGGTGATGCAGTTCCAATAACACTCAAAAAGTTTGATATAAGCCAATATAAAGAAACCTACATCCAATTAAAGTTTAAACAAACGGTAGAGAGAAACAGGTTGACTTCCTTTGTACAGCTGCCAGTAGTGTATTTACAAGTCACAGTTGTGAATACCCTGTTTTGTGTATCTCCTGCTGCGTTACCATCAGCTCATTAATGTAAAACATAGCGATTTCTATGATGCCATTAGGAATAATAAGACAAAGTCTGAGACACTGCCATGGCTTTCTGTTTTTTTTAATGAGCCCTTTAATGGCTGCTATGTTTACTGGAGATGTCTAGAATAGACGCCTCTATGTCTGTGCCCTGTTCAAAATAATGGGCTGCCCATTTGTCATAATATTTTATGCTAAGCCACCAAGTTACAGGCACAATGGAGCCCATTTAACAGCTATGCACACATATAGATTTCAAAATTGTGACTTAAATATCAGCAGAGTTATTGGGCAGAATCTTCCTAACCTCTGAACAATAGACATGGCAACAAAGTTGAATAAATCATGTGAGATGGTGAGGGAGGAGTACAAAGTCCTATTTTCTAACCAAGTGTTGAATGCGAGATAAGATTCTTGTTAGTGGGTTGCAAGAGGCATATTTGCACTCAGCGATGTGTATTAACATCTCATTATTATCTAATCTCACCTCATTAAAATATAGTATACCATTTTCCCGTCTACCAAATAAAAGCTAGATGGTGACAATTCCCATTGCAAAAGTCAACGCAGGGACCAGGCGACTCCACTTTGCTACCTGCTCTTCTGACCATCTAAATTGGAAACAAGACACCAATGTCTCACGGCATAGTTCATGGCTAGAGAATGCACATACCCACCAATCACAGACCTTGGCATCTGACACACACCAACCTCACCCTGTCACTATGGCACATCTCCAATCCACCTACAGCATGGTTGTACACTTCAATGCTGCATTTTGGAATATGCCAGCATCCTTCATGGAAATACAGCTGTCAGCACACTGGGACAAGCACCCACCTTATGGATTCAACCAGGAGCACCTCAGGGATCTTCGCTTGCTCTCTTAGCACTCATCCACTTTGTGCTGACATCAACACTCATAACATCCCTGCCTTGCCTAGGCCTTGTTTGTTTTTGCACTTGGACCGCTCAGATGGATCTTGCCTTGCCCATTAGCACAGATACAAAGTTAGGCAACTTGTTGTGGCCATCAGCACTGATGAGTCAGGGAATGGGGATGTTGCTGTACAGCACCGCGCTGCATCATGCCTTGTTTCCAACTTAGACGGTCAGAAGAGCAGGCAGCAAACTGGAGTTGCAATTCTATGCCATGTGTCAGCTGCATACAAACTAAATGTATTACATGTGTATCAAACCCAAGTGGCCATGCTTCAAAGTCAAAGGGAAACAGTCTTCAATCAAGTCAATGGAAGCATCCTTTAGTCAGGGCACCCTTGCACAAGTTCTCCATCAACGGCATCCTTTAGTCAGGGCACCTTTGCACAAGTTCTCCATCAATGGCATCCTTTAGTCAGGGCATCCTTGCACAAGTTCTCCATCAACGGCATCCTTTAGTCAGGGCATCCTTGCACAAGTTCTCCATCAACGGCAGCCTCCAATATCAGTCTAGGGGCTTGGGCATGCTCCATTTGCCAGAGCCAATGCACATATACCCCTACAGTCTGAGGACTGGGCCATGGACAGTCCTGTGTGCGTCACACAAACAGACTGGGGACGGGGGCGGGGGGGGGGGGGGGGGGGGCGGGTGGGTGGAGATGGATGCTCATGTGAAGTCAATCAGGAGCTGCACAGAAATCAGTCAGAGATTTGGTCACTCATTGTCTGGGGCTCTCCATCCAAGTGGGTCAAGGTAGTGGCTAAGGACAATCTTGGGATCCATCCACTAAAGGTCAAAGAGAGGGAATGTTTTCAGGGATCATTGCTGAAGGGGGGACACAATTGTAGGGATTTGAGACTGCATGCTGGGGCTGTACAGGTGGGCAACTCAATCTGTAAGGAAGCAGAGGTGACAGACAATTGACTTTAAGGGGAAGATAAAAGGGGGTGTCATCGACCATATCCTGGTTCCAAAGGAAGGGCACTGGGTTATTATGTCTAGTATGTTGACTCAATATGTCTGGGGTTGGGACTGTAAATCAGGGAGTGGAAGATTTAGAAAATAGCTTGGAATGTGGCAAGATTCAAAGCTGATGGGATTAAGGCCTACCAAAAAGGAAAATGTACATTTGGGTGCACACCTAATATAACAGACAACCCTGATATTCACTGCAAGAGGAGAGACAACAGTAACAGTAAGTAAATATGGAATGCACAACTGAGATGAAAATGGCTGCCACACACCTGGAGTGGGACTAAGGGGGTAAGTGTTTCACTTGGTGAGGGTGGGGTCTTTACATTTGAGCAATGACTGACAGTTCATAGAATAACAGCATTACACAGTATTATGCAGTAAACGTAAAGGAATCCTGCAAGCACCAGCTGCTGTGTAAACCTTAGGCATTAATCTACTGTGTGGGCTACAATTCCTGGCCTCAAGTACTCTTGACCACATCAGGGATCAATGCACAAGCAATGTTTTGCAAGTATTCATCCTCTTGACCAAAGTTAAAGGCATCTTTCAAGTTTCCATATTTTGCACGTGGTGCAGGAGCTGTTCATTTTAGATCATAAAACCTTGTGTAGCGCTTAGCATGGCTTGGGTCTGTGTCTTCAGAATTGTTCTTGCAGTCTGACAGACACAGCTGATAGTGAAAAGTGAACATTCATTAATAACTGTGATCAGGCATTTAGAAAGAGGTGTAACCTGTGCCAGCTAGGTGCCCTCAAAAGGCTTTCTTCTCTCCTTTTCTCCCAGTATGTCTCTGTGCTAAACCTAGAGTGTGCCACTGGGCTGGAGGGAGTCTGATCTCCAGTGGAGCCCATTGGCCTGGGTTTTTTGGGCAAATCCAGGAACATTGCTCTCTCGATGACCCAGAACATGTTGTATGCACCCTCCTTGACTTGAACTCCCACAGGGCTGAGGCTGGCAGGAGGTTTGGAGGTGAAAGACCTGGCCAGCTCTGCAGTATCCTGACAAAGGGAAAGCTGTTTGTAGTTGCCCTTCCACTGACAGCCTACTGACACTACCCTGTCCCCTTGTGAGGAAGGGGCTCTTGGTATGATATCAGGGTCTCTTGCCTTGCCAGTGATTCTGAGCACCTTGCCTGGCACTCTATAGGAGCTGCCAAGCTGTTCACGGAAGCAGCCAGATTGCTTGCATGCCACAGCACTGGTACAGTTCTGCAACGTTTGTGTCAGTGCACCCAATGCCTTGGTCAAACCAACCACTGCTCCTGTGTCTGCTTGTGCATTTGATTTCAGTTGTTAATTGAAGACAATCTGGGATCTTCTGCTGCCTGGAAAGAACACGTGCCTAGCCTCCAGCAGTTCTCCCTCTACCAAATGAGATAGTGCAGTGCTGCTGACTCTAATCCAGCTGACATACCCAGGGAGGGATCAGTATTTGAGCTGGTTCTTCCTCTGAAGCATCTGCGCTAGCTTCCTCAGAGATAAAGATCTATTGTGGGGACAACCTCTCAGCCACCTACAATGTGCTGATTCCACTGGCACCTGCAGAAAACAAAAGAGAGCTGATGTTGCAAACAAGGGGTAGAAATTCAGACTTGTTAACAATGTTCACAAGGTAGAAATGGGAAAGTAGCACAGCAAAGGACAATGCTTCTTACTTGGTACCAGGACATGGAGGTTCGGTATCTCCACAGAAGCACTCTCAGATTTGGTTGCCAAGGCCAGTATCTTCTCTATGTAGCAGGCAAGGCACTTAATATTGGATGCCCCACCACTTATTTTGACTCCCTCCGTGGCATTATGAGTTAATTTCTCCTGCAATGAGACAAAGGGAGGAATTCAGTGCAGTAAAATTGCCTGGCTCATCTGTCAGTGGGGGGAACATGGTGAGGTGTCCTGAGTGTGAGTGAGTAGGCAATGTAGATGTCCTGCAGGATTAGTAGGCTGTTGGTGGGTGGGGGAGTGAGTGAAGGAAGATGTTCCATGTAATAGTGAGAGTGGTAGATCATGAGACTTGATGGGAGGTGACTGCAGGAAAAAAGATAAAATATGACGTAGCAGAGAGAAAACTGTGGCACTTACTGGTGGAAGGGAGAAGGTCCATGCTGCTGCATGCTCTTATGCACTGCCCTGACTGCAGTGACCCAAGTGGCAGCTGCGGACCAGGCTGGCGTGAGTGGTGCAGTGATCTCTTCTGCTGGTTCTGAGGAAAGACAACAGCTCTCGTCTGCATCACCCCGTCCACTGGGACCTCCAGATCTCTGTCCACACAGTAAAGCACCAATTTCCCTCATGTTCTATTTCCAGAGTAAATTAATTGAACCATAGAGGGCAGTTTGAGACCGCCAGCACTTTGACCAGGTACACAACGGTCTTTCCAATATGGTGCTGCCACCAGGAATCCCAATATGCCCCATCAGATGTTAGAACTTCTACCAAGTGTGACAGTCATTTCTGCCTGGGAAAAGGTCTCTAGCTATCCACTCTATCTATGCCTCTCATCATCTTGTACACCTCCATCAAGTCACCTCTCATTCTTCTTTGCTCCAATAAGAAAAGATCCCTCAACCTCCCTTCATAAGTCCTGCCCTCCAGTCCAGGCAGCATCCTGGTAAATCTCCTCTGCACCCTCTATAAAGCTTCCACATCCTTCCTATAATGAGGCGACCAGAACTGAACACAATATTCCATGTGTGGAAATGTGCCAAGCTATTCATGTAGTGTAAGTGCTGGAACCCTCACAACTGCCATTATGTCACCAAGTGGAATTGGACCCAGGCACAGCTCTCCCTGGCAATGACCCAGAGAAGCTTGCTCAATATCAACAGAAAGGCAGCCGTGTAATGCACTGCAGATGGGTAGCTACCCTTTCATCAGGATTCCACTTTCAGATTGTCACTTGTATTCCTGTTCATCCCACAAGGCTCCTCCAATCAATTCTACATCTGCTGAGCTGACAAACAATTGGTTAAGATGGAGTTTCACCTCCTCTCCTGCTGGCAAAAGGAACATCATGAGACAATTGCCCAAGTTTATTGCAGAGTTGGACTTCATTTTGTATAGGACTTCAGCGTTGGTATACAATGGCCATCCAGGAAGCAGGTTCCTGCACTGACCTGGCATGACTGCTTAGTCCTGTTTATCCATGCACTGTTGAATGCCCAGACTCCCCTTTAATTATACCATCTGCATTCTCCCAACAGCTTAAGCTACAATGATTCTACTGATCATTGGTGAGATTCACAGAAGATGTTGTGATTTGATTGGTTGTTTGCGACCACTGTCATTACTGACAAGGTCTACAATAAGGACATATTTATTCCCAGAGAAAGCTTCAATGAAGACATGCACAGTGCTTATTGAGTTTGTCAAAGCAGACAAGATATTAGTACAGCAGAATGCTACAATTTCTGATCTTGGGGATGTTTGAATCTTTCAATAGTCAATACACAACACAGTTACAAAGGTAGATTCCCAAAACAAAATCGAGGGCTTGAAATTTCTGATGTTCTGTTCAGGTCTTTTTCATTCTTGTAGCAGGGGTATCACAGAGGTGCTAGTGTTTATTGCCTATTCCTATGCCCTTGAAAAGGTAGTACTGACCTTCTTTAGAAACCATTACAATCCATGCGGTGTGGGTATTTCCCCAACAGCTCTGTGGATCTGCCTTCTCCATAGCAGTGCAAGAAGATAGCTCAGCATTCCTCACCCAGAGATAATTAGGAATCACAAAATACATCAAAAATACACTAATTTAGAATATGGAGGTGTTGTATATCTTTAAACACTTTATTTCACAACACTACTAATGTATCTCTCAGTCATTTATACCAACCATCTACAATCACTCGAGTCAATTCATGTTCTCATGTGACTGTTTTCATAAATGCACATTTCTGTTTGTCCCTTGAACCTAAGTCCCTTAGCACGTGGTCATGCTTAAAACAGCAATATACAATCAGCATTTTTACACCAGGCAGAACTCACTTTAACTCATTCAAAAAAACAGTTAAATCACAGAACAAGTTTAGATTTTCAGCATCCATTAGTTGTATTTCAGTGTTTCAGAGATTGATGAAGGTGTTTGAATAATGGCTACATTATGCCCATGTAGATCAATTATTTTGATGAAATATATTGGTTAAAACCAAGAACCATGTCTACAAAGTACACAAATACAGAACTCAAGTACCAATTGCTTGTATTATTGTATCAGCAGCTTTCTATTAATATTGTTATTGACCTTTGGAATAGCTCACCAGCTCACGCAGCGAGTACCAAATTATTGTAAATACCAAGTTGGACAGGCTTATAGCTGTGCAGGATGTTTGGGTTACCATAGTCTTACCGGACTATAGGGCTGCTCTGTCATTAGAGAATGATGACTGATGGTGATTTAACCTGAGGGCCACCATACCTCAGGCAAGGGGTGCAGTCAAAAAGGAGAGTCCTTCTTGGTAGCCTCAGCTGGTGATGGGAATTGAACCCACACTGTTGGCATTACACTGGTTCACAAACCAACCAACCAACTCCCAGCTGTGCACAATGTTATAACATACAAGAACTGCTGAGGTATAGGACAATGAGTATGAGCATCTGTTGTAACTTCTGGAATATGTTTTCATTTTCATTTGTTGTCAGGAAGAAATTACCCAATTTCTTTTTCCTAGGATCTTTTGTTTGTGCTTTTCTGCCTCTCTGAAATGACTAGACATGCGGGGTACCTTACAGGTCGTGATGTACAGTTGTACCCTAAATGCAAGCAGACAATGGGTCAGCTAATTGCTTCCTGGCTAAGATGTTGTACTTTCTGAAGTATTGCTTTGATCTGATGGGGCTGTCACAATAAGCCCAACCATATGCTGGTCCAGTGTACTTCTGGTGCAGCATTGATGGCTGAATAGTGGTTAGTATTGGGGATAGATTTCCCCATCTTAAACCAGAGAAATTGAGGATTTTAGTAGCACACTTAATGACACCATAACTGAGATAATTAAATCAACACAGACCAGGAACTGAAGCTGAAACCTTCCTGTCTTCTACAGCTTAGTTTACTCGGAGACACTTGAGAATTTAACAGATCTTTTCAACCTGGACCACAATTCAAAGCAGTAAAACTTGGTAAGTAGTTTGTTCGTTCCCTGGTGTATAATAGCTTGACAGGACAACTCCACAATCTGGTAATATTCCACCACACACAGATTCCAAAATTGGACATGACCTGACCTCCGAGTGCGGAAATCAAGGCTAGTTAAGGAATGGGCTAACCCAGCCTTAAGGCTAGCTCACAGCAGCATTGACTCAAAACTGTGTTGGAAGATTCAACATAATCGAGGTTGGCCTAGTAATGCAGTTCCAAAAATGTTGCACATTTTTCCAGATTGCATGACTGGATGAGGCGGTTGTGGCTCAGTGGTAGCATCCCTACCTTTGGGCCAGAAGATCCGGGTTCAAGTCCCACCAGAATTCCCATCAGGCATGTCTGAATAAGTTGATTGAAATAACTAACCACTAACACTGCGTATTAAAGTAACGGATGTCACGACCCTTCGGAGCGACAGGTAATGAACGGATAACAAGGGCACTACAGTCCCAGGTGAAGTACAGTGTTTCTGTTCAATCTGAACTCATTCAGGAAAATTGCGTCGACAAAGTGACTTCAGATTGGCCTCAGCTTGCGCAAGTTATCACAGTAATTTACAGGAAGTACACTACAGATTTTGCCAAATGCCCCATTGGTTAAGACTTTCCCCATGGTTAAAGGGGCGAGAGATCTCAGCAATGTGAAATGTGAAATCAACGTCTGGAAGGACAGCTATGAGCAGTAAGGTTCCGTAAAATCCACTCGCTCTGACAACTTTCTCGGCCCTTCCAGTTCAGCAATCGTATCAACCCAGTAATTTTCCGGCCGCTCCGTTTTCAAGGATACCCCTGGACACCAAGGATACCTCTTTGACTGGGTAACTGAATGGAACATTTATGAGAGTTACATGGTCTTGTAAACCCTGCATAGGCCAAGTGACCTGGAAACTTGTCTCATTTTCGATGTCCTTACTGTGAATGTATCTAGACAGAGAACCTGTCCCTCCCTCCTTCTGTTCTACATTCTGGATATTGGCGACCAATAAACTTGTCTGATACCAAACCCAACCGGAATAGTTCTTACCGTCTGTCTCAAGGTCATCTCTCCCTCACAAAAGAACTTGTTTGCAGCTGCTAAATAATCTGTCCACAATTTATCTCCTTTTTTGTGTCTAATTTGGAGATTTGTCACACAATTTGTGCGTGCATTGCAAAGAAACAATGCTTCGAACACCAACACCGGGATACGGTATTTCCCAAGGTTTTCACATTTCACCCAGCTTTTATACAACTATTAATGCAAAAGCACAACGATGAGAAAGATGACTCGAAAACGTTAAACTGCAATACTTACTCGGACGGGGTCTAATAGACTCCTTGCTGTTCGTCCACCTGTGGGACCTTTGTTTGGATCAGGGATTTCAGCTTCATGATCATTTTCCCTAAGTGTGTATGCTGGATCTGTGCTTCGTCAGCTCAGTGAGTTCCAGTAGCTGGAGAGCCGGAATTCCGCACTGGCTCCTACACTAATGTCTCAATGTGTAACGGTATAGCAGTGGGAGGGACTCCAGCCACCCGTCGCTTCAAACTTGAACGTTCAGACCGGTTTTCTTCCTCTCTCCACTGCGTCAAACCGCAGGAATGTGTCAGGGTACATTTGACTGTCACTCTGCGTGCGAGCGGCTGATACAGAGCTGCTCGAAGTGGTTTTTAATTGGAGAAAGGGAGACTTTGAGGTGATTTCAGCGATTCTGCATGACCTGTTGCTATCGCTTTCTCTCTCTCTCTCTTTGCATTCCAGAAGAACTACCTGTGACCGCATTTTTCTCTCTCTGGCAATCGTCAAAATAGTTTGAAATAGTAGTGCAAAAAGTTTGCAACTCAACTCACAGGTCACCTGCCTAAACCAAAATCTTTCAAGTAATATTTATGCTGAAGCTGACCTAGCGACCCTGCCTTTTCCATACTTTCTCCCAAACTCATGATAAACAAAGTCCCTTCTAGAAAGGGATCTCCCTGCAGCTTTCTTATTCATTCATCCATACACTAGACATGAAGGTTTCCTTTGTGGTGTTTTCCATAAAGTGGGCGCTTATTCACGAAATGTTTTCTTAAGCGTTAATGCTCAGAGAATAGGAGATTAAAGATTACAGGGATAGTAGGAACTGCAGATGCTGAAGAATCTGAGATAACAAGGTGTGGAGCTGGATGAATGCAGCACGCCAAGCAGCTTCAGGGGAGCAGGAAAGTTTGACGTTTCAGGTCGAGACCCTTCTTCAGAAGAAGGGACTCGACCTGAAAGATTAAAGATTAACTCAGGCATGTGGCAAGGGGAGCATTTGTCTCCCATCCCAATTTGCCCCTGAACCTAAGTGGCTTTCTCAGCCTTTTCAGAGGGCTGTTGCTGGGCTCTGAAGCCACTGGAGACCAGACCAAGCTATGGATGGTAGATTTCTTTCCCTATGGAGTGAGCTCAGCCCTCTGGGTAGAGAATTACAAATATTCAACTTCCCTCTTATCTCAGCTATAAATGGCTGACACCTTACTCTGGGACAGTCCCTTGGTTGTAGTGTTATCTCTATGGCACAATAGGTGAGCATGTTCAGCCAGTAACTGGAAATTTCATTGTTTGAAACCACCGAGACACTCAGGCCTCCTTTTCTTGGGGTGGCATGGTAGCTTGGTGGCTAGCACTACTGTCTCACAGTGCCAGGGACCTGGGTTTGATTCCACCCTCAGGGCACTGTCTGTGTGGTGTTTGCACATTCTCCCCATGTATGCGTGGGTTTCCTCCGCGTGCTCTGGTTTCCTCCCACAGACCAAAGATGTGCAGACTAGAATATTTGGCCAAAATAAATTGTTCATAGCGTTCAGGGATGTGCAGATTCAGTGGGTTATGGAGAATGGGTCTGAGTGGGATGCTTTGAGGGTCAGAAGGGCCTGTTTCTCTGATTCTAAACTCACCACTCAGGGAAAACATTGTAAGAACATCAATCTTGTCACACCCTGTAAGATTCAATGAGATCACTTCTCATTCTTTAACACTCCAGACGACACACATCCAGTTTCCTCATTCTCTCCTCGTGGCATAATCATACCATTCCAGCGAAATATCCTTGAACGATCCATATTCTTATCTTTCAATTCTCTTACTACTGTAAGTTGTATCTGTTCTACCTTAAAAATGCTCAATGAATCAACATCCGCAACCTAAAGTAAGTAAATAACTACAATCAGTAGACCCAGTTTTTCTAAATCTTATCTGAGTAACTGAGATTCTTAAACATAGGAATCATTTAAGCAGTTTTCTTCTGAACTTTTTCCAAGGTTATTATAACATCCACTATATGCAAAGAACAAAGCTGGATGCTGTGCACAAATAGGGGGAGAAACAGCATATGAACAGCAGCTGTTTGAAGAGGTTGTGGTGAAAAACTGACATGAGATTTTTGGACTGCACACATGCATGAGGTTTGCTGCGAACTATCGCATTTGACAACTGCACTCGTGTAAATGTTATGCCTGCATCTTCTACCAGCCCTCTGCAAACAGTTATTGTCAATAGACCTTAGTAGATGACAGATGCATGCAACAAAGAAATTACACTCCATATTAGGCTTTTGTGGCGACAAAGCATGTAAGGATAGAGGTATGTGAACACTTCAAAATAAAGTTGAAATATGTGAATGACACTGCTTTGTCTTATTACATTGGGCAACATCCTTCCAATTCTTTATTGGCCCCCATGGAACTGAACTTCCAAACTTCCATGTCAATATTGGCATTTTAAAAATAGTTATCCATGGATGTGATCATTACCGGCAATTATTTCCCAGCCTTGACTGCTTTGAGAAGATGGCAGTAAGCTGCCTTCATGAACACTGCAATCTGTCTGATCCAAGTACATCCACAGTGCTCTTACAGAGTGATTTTGAGGATCTCATGACAGTGCACAAGTCGTGATATCCGTCAAAGTGTGTAACTTGGCAGAGAATCTGCAGGCGTTGACATTTCTGAGTATCTGCTGCCCTTGTCATTCAAAGTGGTGGAGACTCTGTTTAGAAGGTGCTGTCAAAAGTAGTTTGTTGAATTGTTGTAGTGACTCTCGTGGATGGTATACACCGCTACCATTGAGAATCAGTGGTGGAGGGAGAAAACCGTTAAAGTCATGGATGTGGTCAAGTAGACTACTTTGCCATGGATGGTGTTGAGTTTTTTTAATAGAATCCCTCCAAGCCCTTTGTCCCAAAAAGTCCACACCAACCCTCAGAGCGTCCACCCAGATCCATCCCCCTATAAACCCACCTAATCTACACATCCCTAAACACTTAGAGTAATTTAGCACAGCCAATCCACTGAGCCTGCACATCTTTGGACTGGGAAGGAAACCCACACAGACCGATGCCAAAGGACAGGATTGAACCCAGGTCTCTGGTGCTATGAGGCAGTAGTGCTAACCACTGAGCCACTGTGCCAATCTTGGAAGCTTTTGGAACTGGACACATCCTGTTCCATCACACCTGTATTGCGTGGATAATGGACAGGTTTTGGAAGTCAAGAGATGAGTTACTTGCTGAAAATAATGGCTAAAGTCTTTGTATGGCAATTAAGTATCTGATGAATGGTAACTCCCAATATGCAAATATGAGAAATTCAGTTATTATAGTTGAAAGTCAGGAATATAAATAATTTTCTCTTTATTATTGTAATAAAATGGCAGTTTAAATTGTTGCAGGTTTTCAGCATGTTATTTCCCATGGCCAAACAGGCAAAATCATAAACATCATATTTGAAATATGGAGGTAAAACAATGTAAAACAAGAGAACTCCATCATTTATACAATATTTACAATATTATGGCATATTTTATAAACCAGCAATAACATTGAAACACATTTTGCTGCTCTGGGGTGTGTTGTCCAACAGGCTGAAACCAAGTCATGTGATGTTGAATCATTTCCTGTGATGATGTAAAAGCCTAAGTAATCCATTAAAAAAGCCAGCATCTAACGTTGCGCTACAGTCTCTGATTCTCAGTGCTATTTTGTAAGGATCACACAAACCACTGTTTTAAACCCTGGTGTGTTGCAGTCCTTAATCTTTCTCTTAGGTCCTCATCTTTCCTTTATTCTCCTGATATGGACATTCACTGTGGCAATTTCAAGAACTACCAGAATAGATCTTCTTTTCCTTATGAGCAGATCAGGGGCTTTGAATCATCTGGGTGGTCCCTTAGGCATTGTTGGACAGGAGAAGAATTGGAAGACTCACTTTCACCAGTCAGAATATTACCATTGCTGGATGACTGCAGCAGTTCTGTTCAAAAACAGCATGTAAAGGAAGCCTTCCACAGGGCAGGAGGCTTCCTCTGTGTGGCACCTAGTGCCACCAGTACCGGGCTGTGTTTGAAGGAGGTAGAATCATGCACATGGTGTCTATTCAATCACTTATTCCATAGCGGGGTTTGGTCTCGGACAGTTACTAACTCTCCTGGTTCTGAAGAAGAGTCATGTTGAACTCGAGATATTAACTTTGCTTCTCTTCCACAAATACTGCCAGACTTGTTGAGTTTCCCCAGCCCTTTCAGTTCTTTGTTCAGATTTCCAGTATTTGAAGAATTTTTCTTTATTTATATCCCCTGGTTACAAATCTGGAAAGTCGAATACCTCTTGACATTTTTAACCGTTTCAGCAGACTGAAATAATATTTGTCCTGTTTGTTCCTCATTTTGTCCAACAATTTGTATTTATTGCATGATGTTTGTGGGAGAGTTTAGAGTTAAGTTCTCAATCTTCTTCCAATGAGGAGCTCACATGATTGTTGACAATTTTGTAATTTAGTTGAATGAATACTCAGGGATGCATGTTGTAAGTCACTAATCTTCATCCTCACTACTTTTATTGTAAGCATTCATCTTCTGGTTCCATGTTTGGCTTGAGGCTTTCCTGCAGTTATTTGCTTTTAATCCATCTTGAACAGTAGTCATAACGATGACATCTTCACCTCCATCCTAGAAGATGTCTATCCCAAGACGTGGCTATTGATATGGTAGGAAGGAAGATGATATCAATGGTTCTCTTGTCTCTTGACGAGAAATGCATTTTGTCTCCCCAGTGTAGATGATGGTGACATCCTACTGGAGCTGGTGGAAATGGTGACTAAATATCCAATGGATGTGGATGCAACTAGAGTGGACAGTGATGACCAGGGACAGTGAGGGGAGGGGGGAGGTACCCTGTCAGTGTTGTGGATCTGGCCAGGATTCTGGGAAGAAGGTAGAAGCAGGCTGTATCGGGTTGCGGGACGATGAGTTTGGAGGCTGTTGGAGAGATCTCCAGATAAGATGAGATTAGTCACTGTCATGGGCACAAAATCCTGATGTTTATGGTGGGTCCATGGTCTGGGGAAGAAAAGAGGTGTTTTAGAGCTGGCACTTAGCCTCCATGATGTAGAGGTCAATGCACAAGATAACAACAGTGCCACCCTTTGGGCAGACTCGATTACCAAGCCAAGGTTGGATCTGAGAGCACAGAGTCCAGTCAGTTCAGAGGGAGATAGGTTTGAATGGGTGACGGGCAGAGAGATTAAGGCAACCGATGTCACGTTTATGAGCTTATGAGTTCAAAACTATATGGCATAATTTTAAGGTGAGAGGAAGAAGATTTAAGAGGACCTGAGGGGCAACTTTTTCATACAGAGGGTGGTTTGAATGTGGAATTAACTGCCAGAGTAAGTGGCAGATGCGGGTGCAGTTACAACATTTAAAAGACAGGTGTATGAAAAGGAGAGGTTTAAAGGGATGTGGGCCAAATAGTTTAGTTTGCGAAACGTGGTTGGCATGAACAAGTTGGACTAAAGGGTCTATTCTGTGCTGTATGACTCTATGTAACACGAGTAATACAGCTTGATATAGTCTCTTATGATTTGGACAGACCTGCCCACAAACAGAATATCATGCTCTGGCTTGACATTTTGTGAAATGCAAATGTCTTTTGTTGAATGTCGAGTTTCAGAACTCTCAAAATAATCACTCTCTTATCATAGAGAACAAAATCACCAACTACATTGGACTGTCCTTTCTGTTCACACTACTGTCTGGGAATGGGCTAATGTGGTCATCGGTTGACACAGTACTGTCTGATCTTAGCACATTCTTTATCAACTATCCGTGCATCTGTGATATCATTCACGCATTGCATTGTTGCTGGTACAGATGTTATGGTCAATGGCAAGATTTCTACCTCTTCAAAAAGGGCAGCATCTGGCCTTGTCACTAAGATGAGAGACAATGTAATTAATAGATTACTGCTTACGAATGACATCAAGGGATATCGATGTACTGCGAGAATATGGTGTTAATGTAACTGATCAGCCATGACCTAGAATGGCAGAGCAGATTCAAGGAGCTGAATGGACTACTCTTGCTTCTTTATCCCTAAAGCAGCTATTGTATTTTGCTGTTTTAATGACACATACACAGTCTTTGCATTAACCTTCATCACACTCAGTTTGAATCATTGTGCTCGTAAAGGCAATTTTGTTAATTGCTTAAAATTTGAGAATGTCACTAAGTAATTATGCTTTGTGTCTATCTTGAAGACCAAAAACACAATCTTCAAACTTCTTATAAATCCATGTAGCAGCAAATACATTTTCCTTTGTCATGGTCAGAAATCACACAACACCAGGTTATAGTCCAACAGGTTATATTAGAAAATGCAAGCTTTCAGAGCCTCACTCCTTGTTTAGTCTGTGCCAGTGAACAGGGTACATAGTAACCTGGTCTGCACTTTCCATTCATCGGTATCTGAAGGTTTGAAAAAGATGTATCTGCAGCAATGTTCATGAGTATCCCTGAGTTATAGCAAGCTAAAATATCAGGTGACCTCTGCACCTTTGTGGTATTTTTCAAAATGCCTATGTTGCATTTCCTCCCAGAAAGATGTTTTGCTTTTGCAATAGCTTATGTAACTAACTGACAACAGAAACAATCTGGCTTTGTTTATCATATTATACTCATGAATCCCTGAAGCTCAGTCAAGTTCTGACAAGTTGGAAACTCCTTAGTTGTTCTGGTCTTCTGTGGGTCAAATCTAAAACTGGATGATGCATCATTTATACACATTAGCAGTCGGCCATGAGAATTCACATTTGTTGTTGAGGGTAAGCCCTGTTTTCTGCAGGCATTGTAGTCCAGTTTAATATCAGGTGTCGTGTTCTGTCTGAGTCAATCCATGGATGAGGTCATCATTCTGTATGACAAGTGACTCCATTTAGTCCTTCTAGGAACATTGACATTGACATTGTCCTCTGGAAGATTTATGGCACTGATGTGATGCCAAAAGGGAGTCTGTTGAAATAAAATCTCTGAATTAGAATAACGAAGATTTTGAGCAATGTAGACTCTTCCTCAAGGGGTGGTTACCAAAAACTGCTATTTGTACCTAGCTCTGTGAAGGTTCAACCCTTTCCCAATTCAACTAATCTCCTGTTCACAGATGACACCTGATAAACTTTGCATTCATCTGCTTTGTTCAGGTCAGTATGATCTATACAAGTTCTGATAGACATTTCACCACCGTAACCACCCTTGAGCAGCAGCTTGTTGATTCTGTGTCAGATGAAATAAGTTTGGGCTTCAAAATCAAGTCAATTTTCTTTTTTAACATTTGACAATTGCAGATGAGAATTTTTCAAATGGGTATGAACAGACACACTGACTTCAATTCTGTGAGGAGGGTTATGCAATATGATACTTGCCCCGTCCTGCAATTAGCTATGGGAATGCAGCTCTGCAGTTTCTGGACAAGCCTTCTCAGCTTTCCAGTTCCAATATTTTGCAAGTCAGTACAGGCCTTCTTGATGAAAAACTCTGAATCGCATAAAAAGTTTATGTGAGCTCTTTTGCTGTTGGAGGGTTGGTTTCATTTCTTCTATGAGCTTGAGTTCCATCTCTGCTGACCCATATAGTTTAAATTTGCACAATGGCTGAACTGAACCTCTCTCCAACCGTAGCACCAGAAAGCATCAAACCCGCTGACCTGTGTTTAACTTTAAATGCATTTTGCTTCCCTTTCCTAGGATATCAATGCTTCAGCAGTTTCTTCTTGGCTCCTGGATCTCTCCACAAATACCCCCGAAAACCATGGATACCATCTACATCATGGTCTTGTCACATTCCAGAAGCTTCCATTTGTAGCTATTTTGCGCCAGCTTCCTGCTACAGCCAGTAGCCAGAAGGGGCACATCTTTCGAAATAAATGACATCCAGCCGCTTTGTCAGGGCAGTTTTCATACCGGGCTTTTCCCTGTCACACCAACCACAGTTAGCTTTAATTGTCAATGATGTTTCTCCTGTCTCCCCTGTTTCTTTATCGCAAAACAACAAAAAAGAAATACAGCCCAGGAATAGGTCCTTTGGCTTTCAAAGCTTGTGCTGATCATAATGCCCTGTCTAAACTGAAAAACAAACCTTCTGCCCTTATTCAGTCCATATCACTCAATTCCCTCCCTGTTCATGTAACCATTTAGATGCCTCTATAATGTCACTAACGTGCCTGCTCCACCATCTTCTCTGGCAGTGCATTCCAGGCTCTTATCACTCTCTGCGTGAAAAACTTTCCTCGCACATCTCCCTTCAACTTTTGCCCTCTCACCTTAAACTTGCCCCTCCTTGTAATTAAAATTTCAACCTTGGGAAAAATCCTCTGACTATCCACCCATCTCTGGTTCTCATGATTTTGTAGACCTCTGTCAGGTCTCCTGTCAGCTGCCATTATTACAGTGAAAACAACCCTAGTCTTTTTAATCTTTCTTCATAGCCAATGGCCTCGAGATCAGGCAAAATCCTGGTGAACCTTCTTTGTACTCTCTCCAAAGCTTCCACATCTTCTGGTAATGTGTCGATCAAAACTGTGCACAATACTCCAAATGCAGCCTAACGAGGGTTTTATATAGCAGCAGTATGTTTTGCTAACTCTTGTACTCCAAACCCCAGCCAATGAAGGCAAGCATGCCATATGCCTTCTTAATCACTTTGGCCACTGTGTTGTCACTTTTAGGGAAATGTGGACCTGTATGCCCCGATTCATCTGTATGGTACAAAAACAAATTTGCTGGAGAAGCTCAGTAGCTCTGGCAGCATCTGTGAAAGGAAAACAGAATTAATGTTTCAGGTCCAGTGATCCTTCTTTAGAACCATCTGTATAGTAATGTTCCCAAAGGTTCTGCAATTAACACTGTAATTCACACCTAAATGTGATCCTCCAAAATGCATCACCTGACATTAATCTGGACTAAAGGCCATCTGCCATTTCTGTGCCCAAGTCACCAATCTATCTATATCTTGCTATATCCTTTCATAATCATAACAAGCAGCAATTCCCCCAATCTTCATGCCACCTGTAAACTTACTAATCAGACAACGCACATTTTCCTCCAGATCATTTATGAATACTACAAACAACAGAGGATCTAAGACCGATCCCTGTGGAACACCACTAGTTACTGGTCTCCATTCCTAAAAATACCTTTCCATCGTTACCCTCTGTCTTCTGTGACCAAGCCAGTTTTGTATCCATCCAGCCAGCCCACCCAGCAACCCATGTGATTTTAGTTTTATCATGTGGGATATTATCAAATGCCTTACTAAAGGTGATATAAACTACATCCATAGCTCTTCCCTCAACAATTATCTTTGTCACCTCTTCAAAAAATTTGACCAGGTTATGAAGCATGACTTTCCTTGTACGAAAGCATGCGGCCTGTCGCTAACTAGTCCATTTTCTTCGAAATTTGTATATATGCTGTTCCTCAGGATCTTCTCCGAGAGGTTCCCCACCACAGATGTCAGACTCACTGGCCTAAAATTTCCTAGATTATCCCTGCTTCCTTTCTGAAACAGGGGAACAACATTGGCTAATCTCCAATCATCTGGAACCTCGTCTGTGGTCAAGGACGATATGAAGATATCTGCTGGTGCCCCATCTATTTCTTCCCTTGCCTCTCGCAGTAACTGGGATAGATCCCATCTGGCCCTGAGGACTTATCTACCATAATGTAACTTAGCTTATCCAAAACTTCCTCCATTAATATATTGACATTTTGTGAAGTATTCACACACTCATCCCTAAACTCAACATGCGTCATATCCTTCTCCTCGGTGAACACCAATACAACATGCTTATTAAGGATCTCTCCCACTCCCTGCAGCCCCATGCATAATTTCCCTCCTTTGTCCTTGAGAGGGCCTACTCTTTCCCTTGCTACCCACTTTCTTCTAATATATGCATTAAAAGCCTAGGGATTCTCCATGACCCTGTTTGCTAAAGACATTTCATGGCCCCTTTTAGTCTTCCTAATTCCATGTTTAAGTTCCTTCCTAATATCTCTATACTCCTCAACGGCTCTGTTAGTTTGCTAGCTGCCTAGACCTATCATATGCTTCCTTTTTCCTTTTGACTAAGGTTATAATTTCCCTTTATCATCCATGTTTCCTGGATGCTGCCATTCCTATCCTCCAGTTTTGCAGGGACATGTATGTCCTGCATTTTAATCAACTGGTCTTTAAAAGCCTCCCACATGTCAGACATAGATTTGCCCTCAAAAGCTGCTCCTAATCCACATTTCTCAGTTCTTGCCTAAGTTGGTTGCAATTGGTCTTTGCCCAATTAAACATACTCGCCTGAGGGCCACTCTTGTCCTTGTCCATGACTACTCGAAATTTCATGGAGTTATGCTCACCAAGCCCAAGATGCTCTCCTACTGAAATATTGATCATTTGTTTTGGCTCATTCCTTAGTACCAAGTCTAGTATGGCCTCCTCTCTCGTTGTATTGTCAACATACTGTCTCAAAAAGCCCTCCTGGACACATCTAACAATTTGCTCTCTATCCAAGCCTCTGGCTGTAAGGGATTCCCAGTCAATAAGAGGAAAGTTGAAGTCATCCAACACATCTACCCTGCTTTTTTCACACCTTTCTAGTGTATGACTACATATCTGCTCCTCTGTCTCACTTGGGCTGTTGGGAGGTCTATAGAAACCTCCCAACATTGTGATTTCACCGTTCCTATTCCTGAGCTCCACCCACAATGACTCACTGCAAGGTTCCTCTGATGTATCTTCGCTCAACTCGGCTATCATGTGATTCCTAATCAGCAATGTAACTCCCCCTTTTGTTTCACTTTCTGTCCTGTCTAAAACAGTGATATCCTGGAATGTTAAGCTGCCAATCCTGCCCCTCCTTTAAACATGTCACCGTGATGACAATAACATCATCATTCCATGTAATAATTCATGCTGTTCATCCGTCTTTCCTGTTATATTTCTTGCATTGAAGTAAATGCACTCCAGGCCTCCAGTCCCTCTGAGCCAGGTGACTTCCCTCTGCCTATTTTTACTCTGCGCTACGTATAACTCAGTCTCTCCTTTGTCCTGAGTCTCTGGACTTACAGGCCTGTTGTTCCAGTTCCCACCCCTCTGCCACACTAGTTTAAACCCTCCCGAAGAGCTGTAGCAAACCTCCCACCCATGATATTGGTGCCCTTCGAGCTCAGGTGGAACCCATCCTTCTTGTACAGGTCCCACCTTCCCCAGAAGTCATCCCAATGATCCATATATCTAAAGCCCTCCTTCCTACACCAGCTCTGTAGCCATGTGTTCAACTATACTCACTCTCTGTTCCTAGTCTCATTAGCCCGTGGCACGGGTTGTAATCCTAAAATTGCTACTCTGGTAGTCCTGCTTTTTAGCTCCCTACCTAACTTCCTGAATTGTCCTCGCTGGACCCTTTTCCTTTTCCTACCAATGTCATTTGTGCCAGTGTGTACAATGACTTTTGTCTGTTTTCCCTCCCATTTCAGGATGTCCTATATCTGCTCCATGACATCCAGGACCCTGACACCTGGGAGGCAACACACCATCCGAAAGTCTCATTCATGACCACAGAAACACCTGTCTGTGCCCCTGACTATCAAGTCACCTACTACTATCGCTTGCCTGGACTTTGCCCCACCTCCTCTACAACAGAACCAGTGCTGTTCCATTGGGCTTGGCTGCTGCTACATCTCCTTTCCTTGTACTGTAGCCTTTCCTTTTTTATATTGGGCAAATTGTTCAGTTTGGGCTGAGATAGGGCTCTTCCAGTAACCTCACATCATGGATCTGTAAAGTTTCTTGATCTTAGTTTGTTTGCTCAGTTAGCTTACCCTTTCTAAAGTTAGTTCATCTCTTGACCACAAGTGATCAGACAAGACACCATCCAATGCTCCCTATAACAATTCAATTGTTCTGTTTATTTTTATTCACTTGTGGGATGAGGGCATAGCTGGCTCTGCCAGTATTTATTGCCCACCCCTATATGCTCGTGAGAAGTTTGTGCTGAGCTGCTTTCTTGAACTGCTGCAGTCCATGCGCTATAAATGGACATTAGAGAGGGAATTCCAGGATTTTGACCAATTCTGCTCAACAAAATGTAAAATTTCTCTTGAGACTGAGGGATGGCAGATTTGAGCTTTTTCCATATTTCAGAGTTGAACAGAGGGCAGTTCAGGTCGTATTAGGTCAGATGGGGTCAAGGGTTAAAAAACAAAAACAAATTGCTGGAGAAGCTCAGCAGGTCTGGCAGCATCTGTGGAGGAGAAAACCGAGTTAATGTTTTGAGTCTGGTAACCCTTCCTCAGAATGTAAGGGTCAAGGGTTCCTTGGTGCCTGAGATAGAACAGCATGCGAAGTGAGGAAGCTGGTTAATAGTCCAGACTCTGGACCCACACTGCACCAAAGCAGCATTTAAGTGAATCCTCCAGATATAATTTTTCAAAATTTTACTCAATTAAAATTGCAAATGTTCAGTTTTCAAACACCATTGGTTTTTGGGTAACCAAATTTGAGGTACCCTACCATTGATTGATAAGTACAACAAAAAAAAGGAGACAAACTGACCCATGATACCTCTCCCAACTCGTTGGCTTACCATCGAAATTGTCCCACTTCCCTACGCTTTTTCTATAGCCCTGTAAATGTCCTCCCTCAAGTATAAGGTGACTATCTTTTGAAAGTTACTAATGAATCACCCTCTCAGGCAGCACATTCCACATCAGAACACCCCATATATAAAATAAATGCTCGGATTGCTTACGGCTCTTTTGCTCATCCTTGGCAAGTATGATTAATGAGAATCCCAAGGCATTTTATATGTATATTAGGAGTGGAAGGATAACTGAGCAAAGGGTATGTCCACTCAAGCAGAAAGGAGTAAAGTTACGCATGGTGCTAGAGGATGTGTTGATGTACTTAATGACTACTTCACATCGGTGTTCACTAAGGAGAAGGACATGGATGATGGTAAGATTAGGAAGAGAATGTTGGTATTCTGGGGTGTGTCGATATAAGAAGGAGAAGGTGTTGGGTGTTTTGAAAAACATTAAGTTAAATAAGTCCCCAGGGCCTGATGGGGTTTATTCCAGAATACTGAAAGAAACAAGGGTGGAGATTGCTGAGGCATTGACAGAGATCCTTGTATCTTCTTCAGCCACAGGCGAGGTCCCAGAAGACTGAAGAAAAGCCAATGCTGATTCTTTGTTTCAGAAGGGCAACAGGATAATCCAGGAAGCTATAGATTGGAAAGCGTTACACCAATGGTTGGGAAATTATTGGGGAAGATTGTTAGGGACAGGAGTTACTTGCACTTAGAAAAGATTTGACCTATTATGGGTAGTCTGCATGGCTTTAAGTACAGGAGGTTCTGTCTCACAAATTTGATTGAATGTTTTGAGGAAGTGAAAAAGATGATTGATGCGGGTAGGTCAGTGGATGTCGTCTTCATGAGCTTTACTAAAGCATTTGACAAGATTCCTCATAGTAAGCTGGTTCAGAAGATTAAGTCGCATGGGATCTGCGGTGAGTTGGCAAGTTGGATACAAAATTGGTTGGTCATAAAAGATAGAGGGAGATTGTGGAGCGGTGTTTTTATGACCAGAGGTCTGTGACCAGTGATGTACTGCGAGGATCAGTGCTAGGACCTCTGTTGTTTGAAAATATATATATGAATGATTTGAATGCAGGTGAGCTAATTGATAAGTTTGGAGATGACACAAAAATTGGTGGAATTGCAGATAGTGAGGAATATTATCAAAGAATACAGTAGGATAGAGATCAGTTGTAAAGTTGGGCAAAGAAATAGTGGGTGGAGTTTAATCTGGACAAATGTGAGGTGATGCATTTTTGGAAGTAAAATACAAGAGGTAATTATACAGTAACTGAGGAGCACTGATATACAGAGGGATCTTGGGAACCAAGTCTGTAGCTCCCTGAAAGCAATAACACAAGTGAATAAGGTGGTAAAGAAGATGTACGGCATTCTTGACTTCATTGACTGAGGCATAGAGTTTAAAAGTTGACAAGTCATGTTGCAGCTGTATAAGACTGCATAAGGTGAATGGTTAATTGTGTGGGATATTGGTATCTGTGACATTGTGTGTCAGTGTGCATTGCTAGTTCAGGAGAAAAACTGAAGGGACATTATTCAAAATGAAATAAGTTTTCTCTAATGCTCTCCGCTTTGCTAAAAGAGTTCTTTTGTCACTAAGCAACCCATTTTTCAGTCTTTTCCAGGTAGTCAATGATTCAGGTCAGGTCTAATTGCTCTACATTTTGTGAAGGAATCTTTTAACAACATCCTGGAAAAAAACAGACCACTCACTTGGCCATCATTTTACATTCGTACTGAGAATCTAGACCTTTACTATCACTTCCCTAGTTCTTTAGAAAAAGAAAATAATCACAATCAGTATTGCCAGCCCCTGGGTATAAACAAACCTTTTAAGTCTGCAGATGCTGAAACGGGTTGCTAAGTAACAAAATGTGTAGCAAATTACATTAAACTGTGTATTTTTCTTTATTGTGAAGCAAATCTTGGTGGTTTGAAATCTGTGTCTCGCATCACCAGCCTTCATTACTGATTGGTCAGAGGTAATGTTGCCATTTATAACCTTAATGCACAATGGACCGTAACTAGGATGTAATATCTGGGACTCAGCCAATTAACATGTTACACAATTAGGTATGCTGTTCAATGGATGTCTGTAAATGTCCAGGATAGTTAAACAGAGAGAGAACCATTTCAATGCTATATTAAAGTTTATATTATTCACTAAAAACTTATGTAACACAAAGTATTAAGTTTTGTTCAAGTTCTTCATCAATTATATTAAGATTGCTGTGAAGTTGATGCATTATACCTATCAGGAAGATCAATAATAGCCTCATGCCAGTCAAGGATAGAATTACTTTTGTGAAGACGGGGCTAGACGCCTGCCTCATTAATTAGACTAGCAGAAGGCCTTTGACAGATTATTGCATACCTTCATGATGCCTGTTCCCTTCAAAACAGGGTTTGGAGAGGATATCCACAACTGGATCCTCAACACAAGCTATACACAAATATCAATCAATGGGCAGGAAGCAAATATGAATTCTGACTGTCCTCTCTATAATGGTTCACATGTTCTATCAAATCTGTTTCTGACTCCACCTAGGGAGACTGTAGACCTGGAAGTAGAGACAACCCCGAACAGGAAGGGGGTTCAAGTCAAGCTCTCCCTGTAAAAGGATGATGTCACCATCTGGTGCCCGGACCTGTTGTTGGTTCGCAGACTGATGGTCTGGGGCGAAGGTAAATCACAACAAGAACAAGACCATGATCCTTAGGAATTGGTCCAATCAATCCTTTGGTTGCTTCACTATCATGTCAGAGGACCTGATGCTGTTGAGTATATAGCTCGGTCACATCAGATGTCCTGATTGTGCTGAGAATATGGCTTAATCATGTCAGATGACCTGACGGTGTTGAGAATATGGTTTACCTCCTCTGTAGCAGGTTAAAACTTAGCCATCAAGGGTGAGGCACTCTGTGTTGTAATAAGTGGCACAGATCTAGGCTATACCCAAATCCCTCACGTGGTGGTAGCTACAGCCATCTTCGGTTTTATCTGACAATCAGACATGGATCATATCTGCAAGGACAGAATGTACAATCCTCTAGATGAAGGGGGAGAAAGATACTTTGATATCAACACTTGATGACCACGTTTGTGTGCAATTGCTTTGAGCCTCAGTAGACAAACACCAAGTGTCACTGTGTGCAGACGTATCTTTCAAGTTGAACGGTACTTTATCATAGTAGCCTCATAGAAAAGCTGGTGTAGAAAAATATCTTTGGAAGCCGGTTCCAAGATGGCAGATATTGAAATTTAATATTGATGAAAATATGAAGTTAAAAGCCTAATGGTGACAATGTAACCATTGGCTTAAAAAATGTGCTTCGCTAGTTTCCTTTAGAGAAGAAAATTGGCATCTCTACCCAGTCTGGCCTACAGTTGAACCAGACCCACAGCAATATGGTTGACTCTTCACTTCTTTTTTGACACTTAGGGAGCTGCAATTATGCTGGCCCTGCCACACCCCCAGGATACCCACATTCCATGAAAAAATAAAAATAATTCTATCAAGCAATTGTTTGTACATAACATCCTCAAGACCCTGCAAGAAAAGGAACTGTTAAGTGTTGTTGGATAGTTCCCTGAGCTGATTGTCAAAGTAATTTGGCAGAATATCTTATCACCTGAACTTGCAAATGAGCACTAAGGTGTAACTTGCCTTATGGGAAGAAGAGTCTTCTCCATCAGATCCTTCATTCACATAAACATTCCTAGGGCCATCTCCTACCACCCTTGAGGCAGCTGTGATGACGGATAGAGTGTGTTCCCCTCCTTCCAGAAGATGCCTTCACAAAGAAAGTCTGGAAAGAGGAAATGGAGTGTTTTTTGTCAAGGTTTAACCTAAGCAGCTCTATAACACAGAATGCTGTGCTGTACGGGCTGTTCCAAAGATACACTAAGATGATCCCCAGTATGGAGGGATTGCCTCATTAGCAATGATTAGACAGGTTGGGACGCTACTCATTGGAGTGAGAGGTGATCTCATTGAAACATATACAGTTCTTAAGGGGCTTAACAGAGTAAAAGCTGAGAGAAGGTTTCCTTTCAGGCGAGAGACTAGAGAGCACAGTCTCAGAATTAAAGGACACCAATTTACAACTGAGATGAGGGGGAAATTTTTCTCTCAGATAGCTATGAATCGTTGGAACTCCTTGCCACAGAGAGCTGTGGGGACAAAGTCGTTGTGTATATTCAGGGCTGAAATTCAAAGGTAGATTGATTCTTGATCTTTAGGGAAATCAAGGGTCGGGGAAAATGTCAGAAAGTGGGTGAGGAGTATCAGATCATCCATGAACCTGTTAAATAGTGTACCAGGGTAAAGGGACCAAATGGCCTACTCCTGTTCCTGTTTCTTCTAGTCATATGGTCTTATTGTTGCACACACTGTGATAACAGCTGTTGGAAGACCAGAAACTCAATGTTAGATGCTCTTTACTTTGCCCAAAACTTGTCGATTTTCCAATTTATGTTGCAGACTGATACATTTGAAGATCCAGGACAATGTGCTAATGGAAACATTTGGGGAAGCCCATTTGCAAAGGTTCAATAGCAAAACCATGAAATAACATGAAATGTAAATATTGCACATACGATCAGTGCTGGCACCTTGTTAGTGGTAATATATGCATATAAATATTTTGGAGGAAGTAGGTGGCCTAATTAGTAACTTAGTATATGACTCAAAGATTGGTGGAGTTGTAGATAGCAAGGAGAACTGCCAGAGAATACAACTGGATATGGATAGGTTTGAGACTTGGGTGCAGAAATGACAGATGAAGTTTAACCTGGACAAATGTGAGGTGGTGTATTTTGGAAGATCTAATGCAGGAGGGAAGTATACAGAAATAGCAGAATCCTTAATGGCATCAACATACAGAGGGATCTCGGTGTACACGTCCACAGTTCCCTGAAAGTGGCAACACAAGTGGATAAGGCGGTCAAGCAGCATATGGCATCAGTCAGGGCATAGGCTATAAAAATTAGCAATTCGTATTGCATCTGTACAGATGCAGAATTGTACACAATATTCTAAATGTGGCTCTTCACACTACCAGAGAGATGTGGAGGCTTTGGAGAGGGTACATAAATGGTTTTCCAGTAAGTTGCCTGGTTTGGAGGGTATTAGCTATGAGAAGATCTTTGGAAAATTTCATTTGCCTTCAAGGACGAGGAGTGGCCTGATAGAAGTTTATTAAATTATGACGCATGGATAGAATGGATAATTGGAGTCTTTTTTCCCAGAGTAGAAATGTTAATTACTAGAGGGCAAAGGTTTATGGTAAAATAGGGTGAGTTTAATGGAGACGTGAGAGGCAGGTTTTTATACAGAGTGTGGCAAACACCTGGAATGCACTGCCAGAGGACTGGTGGATGCAGATGTCATAGCAATGTTTCAGAGGCATCTTGACAGATACATGAATAGGCAGGGAATAGAGGGATATGGACTGTATAAAGGCAAAAGGCTTTTAGCTTAGAAAGGCATCATACATCAACACAATCTTGGTGGAACGAAGGGCCTATTTCTGATCTGGACTGTTTTTTGCTCTTTGTTCACTGTTCTCTTGTCGTTAGTAAACTTTTCTAACATTTAGTGGTTTCATAATGAATGCTTGGGTTAGCTCCAAGAGTTGCTATAGAGTCAGTCTAGCAGGTATCTATTCATGCAGTTGTAAAGGCAAATGTTAGCTTTGTCTGCTGACATCTTTATTACCTTGAAATAAATGGATCATTCTTTGCAGTGGTTTTCAGTTCCTGTGTGTTCATTTTTGCAACATAAAGAGGTGTGAAGTGGATTAAATGGCTCTCCAATCAGGTTTTCAGTTCAGTGTTTTATTGGCAGCTTTCTGGGAATATAATAAGAGCAATGTGATTCAAAGGGATTTTTAAATGGTTTTTGTTTGCAAACATTTATGGCACATTAGTTTGGTTCCTTGTGCATACAGGGTGACTGAGTAATGGGAGATACAAGAAAACGTATGATATGAGAGGACATCTTAGCAACGACAGGGGGCATGGGGAGTGAATAGCATTGGTGAGGCTAGAGGGCCATAACAATCATAAACACAACTGGCTACGGTCCCAGCAAACAGAGGCAGGGCTGGTAATCTTCTGGCTTCACCATCTGCTCAATTCCATTGCTCCTTTGGGCTTGTCTCCATTCCTGGCCTCCCATCATGAAAATAGGTTGGGCAGGCTCCTCCAGGGACTGTGAGATTGAGGACATTCACAACTTCCAATAACCAACACCTTGATGAAAATCCAGCCATGTGTTTTACAATGATGTCACCATAGGTAAGAGTAGATCAAGTTAGCAGGGGTCCAAGATTGGATCATTGGGGTACTCCAGAGTTAATTGTGCAAAAGCAGGCATGCCAGAGCCATGTCAAATGAGCAGGTGAGGTATTCTCCCAATATTGTTGCCAATTCTCATTTCTGGCAGTCAGTGTATTCTGCTGATGTGAACAGCATTCCTCTCTTTTTAAGTTGTCAGATACGGAGAATTCTTCAAGTAAAAGAGCAAGCAAATACTCACTGAAAAATTCTCTTTCAGGCAATAATTCAAACTATGTTCTCTCTATTAATGTTGTATCATTGAATAATTTAGAACCAAATATGACCTCTAAGCTCAGAGTCTCAGGAGAGTAATATCAACGTAGAAATCACAGGATAAAATTTAATGAAGTATCTAGCTTTGTAATAAAGGTAAGTGCCCTATCTCATGATCTTATTTAAAATACAACAGTAAAGCTTTCTAAAATGCTGACTGACTAGGAATGAGAATAATCCAGTTATTCTTGTCATATCACAACCAATTCTTATGCAAGCTATCACAACATTGTACTTGGAATAGTCAATGTGTGAGTTTCCGGCCTGTAATTTGGGAAGGTTCACAGCTGAGTCAGCACTTAATTTGGAAATTATTGAGAATATGCTAGCAAACCAATCTTAATTGATCAAAATTCAATTTATTCCAAATCAATACAATGGTTATAACAATGTTTATGCACTGGCACCTAATCTCAACAAAACTGGCCAAGTGCAATTGGGGATGTTGATGTACTCTTCGAGGTTTCATTGTATGATCACCTCCATCTCTAACTATCCTGTCATTCAAATTGCTTCTTCTCCCATCTCCAATAGTTTTATGGCAAATAACTGAATGTGCTGAAAGGAATTATAAATGTAAAGAACCCTTCTTTGCTGTGTCCTGGGGATTAATCTTTAATTCCTGAAGACTGCTGGACAAGCCTGCGAGTAAATAACAGTAATTTGAATCATTGAGGTAGAAGGGTCAGTGTAAATCAAATAGTAACCCAATAAATGGTTATGGAACAAACTGGCTAAGCCAGGCAAGTCGCAGCCCTGGTTTTTAGGTCCACCACCTAAAAAGCAGCCCAATGCACCTTTTCAGCATATAGTGTTTCCATAAAGTCAAGGAAGCGATACAGAAAATCATTATAAGTTTGGCAGACTCCCACTGTTCTGCAAAATTCATTTGGGTAAACTTTAACCTCTCAAAAGTGGGGATGGGGGGATGTAGGGTGTGGTTGAATAATAGATTTTAAAAATCTTGCACCAGATCCTAATGTCTGACTGATAAATTCTAATATGGTGGAGGTGGGACAACAGGTGGCTAGCCAACCAGATCCTAGGAACTGAGTTGCTACTTTTGATGCTGTATTCAGGTTAGTACCTCTGATTTAGCTGGCTTGCAGTTTATCAATAGCTGGCTGTACCCCCAGGTCTCATTGAAACTCAGTTGCTGAAAGAGGTGAGGCAGATTCAGGCAGAAATTGCCCTTTTCGCAAACCTTGTGGGCCAGGTGGAGTAGGAATGTCTCTTTCCAGTAATGTCAGCTCCCTCTGATAGAACAATACCCACAGTCCCCCGAATAGAAAGGTTACCTGGACACTTGGATAAGACATCCATCTGAGGATTGATCTTCCCATTCTCCCCCTTATGAGTTCCCAGTATCATCTTTGAAGCTGCAGCTCCCTCCCTCAGGATGCAGCCTGCCCAAAAATCTAAGTTACCTCACTGGACATCTTCTTTAGCAACAGTTAAAATTCGAGCACTACAGGGCAGGCTGCATCCTGAGGGAGGGAGCTGCAGCTTCAAAGATGATACTGGGAACTCATAAGGGGGAGAATGGGAAGATCAATCCTCAGATGGATGTCTTATCCAAGTGTCCAGGTAACCTTTCTATTCGGGGGACTGTGGGTATTGTTCTATCAGAGGGAGCTGACATTACTGGAAAGAGACATTCCTACTCCACCTGGCCCACAAGGTTTGCGAAAAGGGCAATTTCTGCCTGAATCTGCCTCACCTCTTTCAGCAACTGAGTTTCAATGAGACCTGGGGGTACAGCCAGCTATTGATAAACTGCAAGCCAGCTAAATCAGAGGTACTAACCTGAATACAGCATCAAAAGTAGCAACTCAGTTCCTAGGATCTGGTTGGCTAGCCACCTGTTGTCCCACCTCCACCATATTAGAATTTATCAGTCAGACATTAGGATCTGGTGCAAGATTTTTAAAATCTATTATTCAACCACACCCTACATCCCCCCATCCCCACTTTTGAGAGGTTAAAGTTTACCCAAATGAATTTTGCAGAACAGTGGGAGTCTGCCAAACTTATAATGATTTTCTGTATCGCTTCCTTGACTTTATTTTTCAATTATTTTCTCCACTTGGCCTTTTGTTAGTCATTTGAATCCTGCTTAGATCTCAGTTGGTCTTTAATAGGATATTTTACATCCAAACAACTCTCTGTCAATATAATTGTCATAATCAACCCAAAGTTATGACCTTAATTGTATCTGTACATATTGCCAACCAACAAAGTACTGGAAATTGGTTTGACTGCCTCTTTCAATGGAAAAATACTCACCTTCTATTGTCACTTCTCATGTATAAATCAGTGTCTGTGTGGAGTTTGTACATTCTCCCCATGTCTGTGTGGGTTTCCTCCCACAGTCCAAAAAGGTGCAGGTCAGGTGGATTGGTTATGCTAAATTGCTCATAGTATCCAGGGATTAGCTGTGGGAAAAATGCAGGGTGTGGGTGGGATGAGAAGTATCATCACAATTAATGTCTTCTGTAACTTCTGTATGACTTTGACAACCTTCCTAACTGAGTGCATCCATAATAGAACACAGTATTCTAACTACAGCCTAACCAACAATTACTGCATGGCCTATTTGCTTTCATACTCTGTGATCTGTCACGGTCTGGGATATTTGTTTACTACTGAAGTTAAGACCATAAGACCATAAGACACAGGAGTGGAAGTAAGGCCACTCGGCCCATCAAGTCCACTCCGCCATTTAAATCATGGCTGATGGGCATTTCAACTCCACTTCCCTGCACTCCCCCTGTAGCCCTTGATTCCTTCTGAGATCAAGAATTTGTCGATCTCTGCCTTGAAGGCATCCAACGTCCCGGCCTCCACTGCACTCCGTGGCAATGAATTCCACAAGCCCACCACGCTCTGGCTGAAGAAATGTCATCTCATTTCAGTTTTAAATTGTCCCCCTCTAATTTTAAGGCTGTGCCCACGGGTCCTAATCTCCCCGCCTAACAGAAACAACTTCCTAGCGTCCACCCCTTCTAAACCATACATTGTCTTGTAAGTTTCTATTAGATCTCCCCTCAACCTTCTAAACTCTAATGAGTACAATCCCAGGATCCTTAGCCATTCATCATACGTTAAACCTACCATTCCTGGGATCATCTGTGTGAATCTCCGCTGGACACGCTCCAGGGCTAGTATGTCCTTCCTGAGCTGTGGGGCCCAAAATTGGACAGAGTGTTCCAAATGGGGCCTAACTAGAGCTTTATAAAGCCTCAGGTGGCATGGTGGCTCAGTGTTTAGCACTGCTGCTTCACAGTACCATGGACCCGGATACAATTCCAGCCTTGGGTGACTGTTTATGTGGAATTTGCACATTCTTCCTGTATCTGTGTGGATTTCAAAGAACCAAGAAAATTACAGCACAGAAACAGGTCCTTTGGCCCTCCAAGCCTGCGTCGATCCAGATCCTCTATCTAAATCTGTTGTCTGTTTTCCAAGGATCTGTATCCCTCTGCTCCCTGCCCTTTCATGTATCTGTCTAGATACATCTTAAATGATGCGATCATGCCCACCTCTACCACCTCCATTGGCAACGCATTCCAGGCACCCACCACCCTCTGTGTAAAGAACTTTCCATGCATGTCTCCCTTAAACTTTCCCCTCTCACCTTGAAATTGTGACCCCTAGTAATTGAGTCCCCCACTCTGGGGAAAAAACTTCTTGCTACCCACCCTGTCTATGCTTCTCATGACTTTGTAGACATCAATCAGGTACCCCCTCAACCTCCATCTTTCTAATGTACATAATCCTAATCTACTCAATCTCTCTTCATAGCTAGCGCCCTCCATACCAGGCAACATTCTGGTGAACCTCCTCTGCATCCTCTCCACATCCTTTTGGTAATGTAGCAACCAGAACTGTACGCATTATTCCAAATGTGGTCGAATCAACGTCCTATACAACTGCAACGTGACCTGCCAACTTTTGTACTTAATACCTCAGCCGATGAATGAAAGTATGCCATATGCCTTCTTGACCACTCAATCGACCTATGTTGCCACCTTCAGGGTACAATGGACCTAAACATCCAGATCTCTCTGTACATCAATTTTCCCCAGAGCTTTTTCATTTACCGTATAGTTCGCTCTTGACTAGATCTTCCAAAATGCATCACCTCACATTTGCTTGGATTGAACTCCATTGGGTTCAGGAATTTCCTCCGGGAGGTCCGGTTTCCTCCCACAGTCCAAAGATGTGCAGATTAGGTGGATTAGCTGTGCTAAACTGCCCATAGTGTCCAGGGATTAACCATGGGAAAAATATAGGGTTTTAGATTAGGGGTGTGGTTGGGATGCTTTTTGGACGAATGTGAGCTTGATGATGTAAATGACCTGCTTCCACACTGTAGGGATTCTATGCCTCCCAGTCGGTAATTTGTATTTAGATATTGCTAATTTGATTCGTTGCTGTCTCAAAAGGTAAATCTCCATTTTGGGAATACAGATTAGTTCCAGTCAAAATATTCATCCAGAATGTTATTTCTTTTATATCCATTAGTTTGAGACAAAATGGTTCTTTAACATTTTTCACACTAGAAACTGTATGACATTTGACTAGTTTCATTTGTATGAGCTCCCAGCATGGCGTATCTCCTTGGGAAACCGTACCGAAAGGATAGTTACTGCTTTGATTGGCAGCTCCACAGGGATAATCATGGGGCACAAACATAGGGGATGATAGTTGGAAGACAAACACCTCTGGCTGTCTAGCCAGTTGCATTAAAATGCCTAACTGTATCTCAAAGGAAATCAAATTAAAGTCTACAATAATTAGCTCATCTTGGCTCACAGCATTGACACTGTGGAACTGAAGTTATCACATTTCATAATTTGATTTTTTGCTGTAGTTATCCCTCTAATTTTTAATCCTGTTTAATCCACATGAGACAGTTAAGTATAAAACAGCCTGACCTAAGCAGTAAAAGTTCTATTAAACATGCTAAATGTAATCATGCTGCTGCCAAACTGTACTTAGAAACAGCAGCATGGAACACTGAGTTCAGATCAATTTTTGAAAAATAGTGTGAGGAATCTTAAGTACATTTCTACTCAACCAGAAACTGGTCTGGGGATGGTGGTCAGTAAAACATGATTGAACACGCTGGCTACCTGTTCCAGTCTGGGCTTTGCAATACCTGCCTGAAGTCCATGAGGTCCTGATTTAAATGCAAAATCATCAGCACCAACTACAATATTAACCTGCAACCTCGGAAATGATGTCTCAAAGTTATTTTCTTGCATTTGATGAAATTTTCTTGCAGGCAGTTTTATGGCATCTGATTTCAGTATCTTGACCAAGTGAAGATCATCCATTGAAGGTAAGACTATATATATCATGGTAGATATTCATTTATGGCCCTCAACTAGAAAGTATTTTGCATGCATATAAATAATGTGGACTCAGCCAATGCTTTTATTTATTATTGTTTTTTGGCTTAGTTGTCTTTGTTCTCCTTCATTTAGTTTTTTTTGATTTTGTTATTTTCCTCAGTTATTTATTTTCAGTAGAACATAGAATCATGGAGTCATGGAGGCATACAGCACAGCAACAGATCCTTTGGCCCAACTTGTCCATGCCAACCAAGTGTCCCAAATTAAGCTAGACCCATTTGCCTGTATTTGGCCCATATCCTTATAAATCTTTCCTATTCATGTACCTATCCAAATGTAAATATTGTAACTGTACCTGCATTTACCACTTCCTCTTGCAGTCCATTCCACATACAAACTAAAAACCGAAAGAACTGCGGATGCTGTAAATCAGGAACAAAAACAAAGTTGCTGGAAAAGCCCGGCAGGTCTGGCAGCATCTGTGAAGGAAAAAGCAGAGTTAACGTTTCGGGTCTGGTGACCTTTCTTCAGAACAGTTCTGAGGAAGGGTCACCGGACCCAAAACGTTAATTGTTTTTTCCTTCACAGATGTTGCCAGACCTGCTCAGCTTTTCCAGCAATTTTGTTTTTGTTCCACCTTACAAACTACTCTCTGTGTAAAAAAGTTACCCTTAGGTCCCCTTTAAATCTTCCTCCTCTCACCTCAAAAAATATGCTTTCTAGTTTTGAACTCCTCTACCCTATGGAAAATGCCTTTGCTATTCACCCTATGAAGGCTCTCATGATTTTATAAATTTCACTAACTTTCCCTCAACCTCCTATGTTGCAATGAAAAAGGTCCCAGCCTATCCATCCACTCTTTATAACTCAAATCCTCCAGTCCAGGTAACATCCAAGTAAATCTTTTCTGAACGCTCTCCAATTTGTTAATATCTTTCCTATAGCAGGGTGAGCAGAACTATACGCAGTACTCCAGAAGAGGCCTCACCAGTGTCCTGTATAAACTCAACATGTTGTGAACACTTGTGTGGAGTTGCTACGTTATAATTACAACACCACTCAGTGTGTTAGTTTGGGAAGTGGCAAAGCAACTAACTCAATCTACAAATCTCACATTGCTTAGTGGAAAGCCTTATAATTAGTGGCAGTAATTACTTTAAAAGTGTTCCAATAGCAGTATCCAACTAGTCAGGGGACAAGATGAAAGAAAGCTTGTGTAGTATATCAACATGCATCATTAAGTCACCAATAGTACATGTCACAACTTGCAAGTCAGCATGGAGGCAATGGAATATCTGGACATTAGGACTCGGTGGAGTTTAGGTTGGCACTACATATCCGGCTCTTTGAAGGCAAGCATTAGGACCATTTGTGGTACTAGATACTAGATAGCCCACAAACACATCAAATAAGCAACTAAACAATTGCTTGACAACTTCTCCCACTAAAAGGTGAGGGCAACATGAGACTTCTACCTAATCTTAACATATTGCTGCATTTCACATCATCGAAGGCAGTTATGAGGCCACATGGGCAACTTTCTGTTCCTGTTCCAACATCAGCACTTGCTTCTCCACACTGAAACATCCTCTCTTCTTGACACTCACATACAACCACATACAATCATCCAAGGTTAGTTCCTTACAATCATAAACCATATCCTTTGAGATGAGCATAGCTCTGCTGGAGTTTGCAAATACTTTTGAGAAGGACACGGTGTCTTGTTCTGGATCATTGACAGAGTTGGCAAGCTGCTTTTCCAAACCCTCCAATGACAGAAAAAGAACAAATGTTAGACTGTGAATTCTGAAATACAATTTCTGCTGGTTCCCCCTGCAGAGCTAGGATCTGACCTCATGGTATAACACTAGGTCAACTCATTTAAATTATTTCTGCAGCTGACAGGATACACTGAACAACCTTCAGATCACCTGGAGACAGTTTGGTATTTTCAAAGCTTCTTGTAAGGGCAAGACAGTATTTTTTTTAAAGAGTGATTGACAAGGCATGAAAAGCATCAATGCCCAAGTAATAGGGAAAGGTGCATTTAGAGCTCTTGATGGAATACTAGCAAAGTGAATATGTGCTGATTGCAAATGGGTCAGATCAAGGGTTCTGCCCAATAAAAGCCAAAAGAAGTGTGGATGCTTTAAATCAGAAACAAAAACAGAAATTGCTGGAAAAGCTCAGCAGATCTAGCAGCAGTTGTGAAGTGAAATCAGTTAACGTTTTGGGTCCAGCAATCTTTCCTCAGAATCCTTAGAGTTCTGAGGAAGGGTCACTGTACCCAAAATGTTAACTCTAATTTCTGTCCCATAGGCTGGCATGTTTCACCTAACAGTAGATAGGATGAATAGTGCAATATCTGCAAGTTTTGAGAAAAAAGTAGCCCACTATAAGATTGCACCCTCAACAGTATCATATACTGGACTGGTTCTGTTAATTGCATGCCATAAAATACAGCCATTCAATCTGTTCCACACATCCCACTTAGCTCTACCGATTTATCATATAAGCTGTTAAACTATTACAGGATTGAGATTAAATTATTTTCATATTCAGTGGTATCTATAACCTAATTTGCATGTCAGAGTGGCAGGGTAACTGCAAGTGCCCTGAGGTTCCACTGTAAGTGTTAACTTGGTAAATTAGGCTGGAATATATGAAAAGCAGCAATTGCCAGGGTGATCCAAGGCTTGGAGCTCTTTGGGCTGGTGCTAGGCAAACATATATTGAATGTGTGCTATCATTAGATTTTGAGGGGCCAGTTTGCTACCTTGCAATGGTATCCATGGAAGAGGAAAACAGAAAGAGAGAATAAAATGACATCCTCCTTTGTACAGCTCACACCTCACTTTTGGTCAGAATGATATACAAGTTTTGTGTGGCTGATTTAAAATTAATGAAGGATTGAATGGTAAAAATTACCAAAAGCTGTATTTTTTTAAAATTCATTCATGGGATGTAGATGTCACTGTCTGGACCAACACCTTTTTCAAGATCTTTTAACAATCAACTTTGCCTACTACTTTACTATTCTGTACTCTTCCTGTTACCTTGTAAAAGAATTCTACAAGCTTGGTCAAGCAATTTCTTCCTTTTTGAACTCTATGTCGCCTATTTATTATTATAGTTTCGGTTTCTATTTTTTTTTCTATTTTCTCCTTTAGGATTCTAATTCTTATTTCCTATTACCAATGTTAAGCCTTTTGCTCTGTAGTTCACTGGTTATATTCTATTTTCCGTCTTGAATATTGATTATAACATTGGTCATCCAGCAGTCTTCTGTCACCATACTTAAAATAAATTATCAAATATATATATAACAGTGGCTCCAACATCTTTTGCCAGATACTTTAAAAATGCACATAGGTAATCTGTCCAATCCAAGGATTTTATCTTTCTGAGTTTGACTAGTTTATTTACTATCGTTTCTCTTTTTATTTTAAATGTAGTTATATCATTTCCAATCTTATCTTCTGATGTCATGCCCAGTTAATCTTATCCCTGATAAATGCTGAAGCAAATGCTTTTTATTTCGACACTGCCATTTTGCTATCGCTACTCGTGGTTTTACCCTGTCCACCCTTTGGTGGTCCTATTCCATTTGGATATGCCTTTTATAAATATTTTTGCACTTCTCATGAAATTTTAGTCATTATTTTGGAATATCTGAGGTATAGACTTTGCACAAAGTTAATCAAAATCACACAAACAAGCAGAAAATATTTAGGAATTTCAAGCACAAATTATGTTCATTGCAATTCAAATGACTATGGTCTTTTGATCTGCTATCCAGCTGGAAGCCAGCCCTATCCAAAAGGCTGATCACCAGCCCCCAGCACCCAATATGAATTAGTCGCCATGGCAACGTACTGCTAATTGAGCCCATTCATGGGCCTTTGAGGATGTTCTTCAAATTAAGCAGTTTTAAGGTGCAAAGGCATATCTTTAAAAAACTGAAAATACTAAATAAATAATTTACAACAGAACTGAATACTGGACACTGACTAAATTAATAAATGTTGCAGGTAGCATTGTAAGATTATTTTCTGCCATTTTAAAACCAGTCACTCAGAGATAACGTGTATGCTTTATAACATTAAAATATTTATAAACCACTTAATAACAAAGCTTGATTTTCATAATAACCCGTTTTCAGCTTTTTTCAGTGCTGTCTGATTGAATTGCTGTATGGATGCCTTTACATTCAGCAATATGCTCTGAATTTAAGCAAAGAAAAGCATAATTTTGAATGCAATTTGCACAATGTTGAAAATAGATTCAAAGCAGAAATATTGCAAACTAGCTTTAACTAAATCACCTTGAAGGGACTGGATTGTCGAGGTATTAATGTCCCCATCACATTCTGAAGGCAAAATAGCAACTTCAGTTGAAGAAGTACTTGTATATAGGGATTCAAAGATTCTATGATATTAATTGAGGCATGAGAGCAACTTAGATGGAGAGCAACTTAGAAACAAAGTTATCATTTTTGCAGAACATAGTTAATTCTGTTTGCCATTGGAAACAAAGCCTTCCTTTGGTATCGTTTCAACTTCAAAGGTTTGTCGCTATATTTATAGTCACTGAAGCTCTAGGCTATAAAAGTTATGTAAATTCAAACACATATCTATAGACCAACTTCGAATAATTCAGCGTTCAGTGTTAGATTTATTAAATGTTTTGTACCCACCCCAATTTTTTTGCAAAAGGTTATACGCAAACTCTCTCTTACAAAGTCATGATACATTACTGATTAAACAGACCTTACCAGTTCCAGGCAGTATAATCTAGAATAGTGATTAGTCAGCACACAGGAAAAATAATAATCTTGTACTTTTGCATGAAAATATTTCATACATCGGATGCTAATTTTCACATACAGCACCTGCCAAGAGGCATTTTTAACAACTCCCAAGGTAATTGTGATATTAGAAAACATTATTGGCATTGGTGTAACGAGACATGTTCAGGAACTTTGGACAAGCTTGGCCCTGGGCTGTGCTTTGTTAAAATGGAGAAATCTAAGTGAAAGGGCAAGGATTTGTTTAATCTTTAGTTTAGGATATCATTAAGTAAAGACCAGCAAAAACAGCTAAACAAGAAAGTGATGCTTAGATGCTTGCAATGGACTGTCCAGGCCTTCTTTTCTTGACGGTTTGTACCTTATGATCACTATTAATCAGCATGCACCCCAACTGCAAGATGGTGAGATGGCAATAGTTCATCCAAATAAAATCAAAGGGCCCAATTCTGGATCACAGAGTGGTTATGACAGAGGAGGCCTTTCAGCCTATCATGTTCATACATTTTGCACAATAATCCAGTCAGTCCTATTCCCCAGCTCTATCCCTGAATCTTATTTCACTCAAGCATTGATCCAATCTCCTTACTGAAGCCATTAATTGTCCCAATTGCCACCTTGATAGGCACTGAGTTCTGACCTGAGCTTCGTGACTGCAGTTGAGTTTCAATTAAGCTGCCTAGATGGGCATTGTGAGGTGAAAAGGAAAAGAGACTTTCAAAGCAGTCATGTAATTCATTTTGATATTTTAATAGGTGATGAAATACTGCCTTAAACAATAATGTTGGCTTTCATTGTTTGCACACAGTTCCTATCAGCAAGGGAATTGCCAGTTTGAAATGCATCTGGAATATTGCGTACAACACCAGTCACTGTACTTACAGAAGGATGTTAATATGTTGGAAGTGATTTGGAGAATGTTTATGAGACTAATAGCTGGCATGAGCAGATTGCTTTGCGAGGACTGTATCCTCTGAAGTTTAGAAGAATCAGAGATGATTTAATTGAAACTTATAACATCCGGAGGGGACTTGACCAGGTTGAGTGGAAAGGATATTTCTTCTTGCGAGAAAATCTAGATCCAGGGGTTATAGTTTAAAAATAAGGGTAACCCATTTAAGACAGAGATGAGGAAATTTTATTTTCTCTCAGAAGGTTGAGAGTCTTTGGAATTAACTTCCTCAAAAGGCAGTGGATGCAGTATCTTTAAGTATTTTTAAGGCAGAGGTAGATAGATTCTTGATCACCAAGGGGATGAAAAATGATCAGGGGAGTGCAGGAAGGTAAAGTTGAAGTTAAAATCGGATCAGCTGTAATGCTTTTGAATGGCAGAGCAGTCTAGGACGGCTGAGCGGCCTACTCTTGTTCCTTGTTTGTTCGTACGTTCAACCAGGGAATGCAGATTGGAGAGTGTTTCTTCAGTGAAACTGACAGATTGAAAAGTCTTTGATCTGTGAAACCAAATGGCGGCAGCCATGGTCGAACAAATGGCTGCTGTTTATCTCACTTCTTCTCCGAGACAGTGTTCTCAGCCATAAACAGGTGATTGTCAATGTCATGAAAGTCAGTTCATCTGTTGTTGTGTTCACTCATTTGCAGCTGTATTCTCCACCTGCCTGCCCCCACCAGATATGGGAGTAGCTTATACAACTCTACTTTGCACATCTGAAGAGGAGCCAGAATCACAGCATCAGTAGCAGTAGAAGCAGCAGCACCACTTGCAGCTTCATAGAGAAAAGGGGTGGGCATAGGGTGAACTATATGAGACTCTATAGCGCCAAGCCCTCCCAGCTGAAAAGTCGGGGGAGCCCAACCAAGGTAAAAAAAAACAGCTGCCGTACAGTCATTTGACAAGTATATGGCCATGTAAAGGATGGAGTTGACATGTCTGCCCCTCTAGGACAGGAAACCCACCTCAGAAAACTGCTGGTCAATCAAAGCTACCAGTTCATTGGTCAGAACATTGAGTATAGGAGTTGGAAGGTCAATTGCAGCTGTACAGGACGTTGGAAAGGCCACTTTTGAAATACTGCATAGAATTCTAGGTTGCTCTTCCCTAGCAAGGATGTTGTTAAATTTGAGAAGGTGCAGAAAAGATTTACAAGGATGTTGCTAGGACTGGGGGTGGTTGTTTGAGCTGTAGGGAGACGCTGAACAGGGTGGGGCTATTTATCCTGGAACATTGGAGGGGTGACCTTATAGATGTTTATAAAATCATGAGGGGTATCGATAGGGTTAATAGCCAAGGACTTTTTCCCAGGGTAGGGGATTATAAAACTAGACAACGCAGGTTTGAGATGAGAGGCAAAAAGATTTAAAAAGGGCCTGGGGGCTAACTTTTTCATGTAGTGGGTGGTGCATGTATGGAACAAGCTGCCAGAAGTCGTGGAGGCTGGTACAATTACAACCTTTAAAAGGAACATGGATGGATATATAAATACGAGAGTAAAGAGGGATATGGGCCAAATGCTGGCATATGGGACGAGGTCAGATTGGGATATCTTTTGAGTGTGGATGAGTTGAACCAAAGGGTCTGTTTTCATGCTATATGAACCTACAGGGAGGGAGATTGGAAGCTGAAGTCCAGGACAAAGAGGGTAGTTATCTCTGGATTAACAAGGTAAGCAATAGGGAGAGGGTGCAGCTAAACATGTGGCTACAGACCTGATGTAGGAGGGAGGGCTTCCATCATATGGGTAATTGGAGCACATTCTGGGGAAGGTGGGTTCTGTACAGTAAGGACTGGTTTTAACTGAAATGAAAGGGCACAAATATCCTGGGAAGGTTTGCTTGAGCTGTACGGGATGGTTTAAACTAGATTGGCAGGGGGTGGGGAACCAGATTTATAATTCAGAGGATGAGGTTTTCAGCCTTCCAATTGACTCAACAGGGAATGAGGTTGTTAATATAGAAATGCGGTCGATGGAGCATAATTGTGGACACAGGGATGGTTTGAAGTGTGTATACTTCAATGCCAGAAGTATCAGAAATAAGGGAGATGAACTTAGAGCATGGGTCAGTACTTGAAACTACGATGTTGTGGCCATTACAGAAACTTGGATAACTCAGGGACAGGAATGGTTGTTGGAAGTTCCGGGATTTAGATGCTTTAAAAGAAATAGGGAGGGTGGTAAAAGAGGCAGCAGAGTGGCATTGCTAGTCAGGGCTATTATAGCAGCTACTGAAAGGCAGTTTAAGAATGATATGTTGGAAGAGTCAGTTTGGGTTGAGGACAGGAACAGGAAAGGAGCAGTTGGGAATGATTTACAGACCCACGAATAGTTGCAGAGAAGTAGAGGAGCAGATTGGGAGGCAGATACCGGAAAGGTGCAGAAGTCATCATGTTATAGTCATGGGTGACTTCAACTTTCCAAATATTGATTGGAAACATTTTAGTTGTAATAGATTAGATGGAGTGGATTTTGTCCAGTGCATTCAGGAAGGATTCTTGACACGGTGTGCAGATAGACCAACACAACGAGAGGCCGCTTTGGATTTGGTGCTTGGCAATGAATCGTACCAAGTGTTAGGTCTGTTAGTAGGAGAGCATTTTGGCAGTAGCGATCATAACTCTGTTACTTTTACAATAGTCATGGAAAAGGATAGGTACATACAGCGGGGTAAGGTTTATAATTGGGGAAGGGTAATTACGATTCAGTTAGGCAAGAACTGGGTAGAATAAAATGGGAACAGATGATTGCATGGAAAACCACTATAGAAATGTGGAGATTGTTTAAGGAATGCATACTGCACGTGCTCGATATGTTTGTCCCTAGCAGGCAGGGAAGATGTGGTCGAGTGAGGGAGCCTTGGTTCTTGAGAGAGTTCGAATGACTAGTTAAAAGGAAGAAGGATACCTATATAAGGTTTAGTAAACAAGGATCGGAAAAGGCTCAAGAGGGATACAAGTTATTCAGGAAGGAGCTGAAGAAAGGGCTTAGGAGAGCTATGAGGGGGCATGAGAAAACCTTGGCAGATAGGATCAAGAAAACTCCAAGGCTTTTTAGACATACGTGACGAATAAGAGAATGTCCAGAGAAAGGGTAGGGCCTAAAGAAATAGGGCAGGCCCTTAATGAATACTTTTCTGCAGTATTCACAACTGAGAGGGACCGAGTTGTAGGGGTGGACAGTGTGAAACAGGCTGGTAGGTTAGAGGAGGTCAATTTTAGGAAGGAAGATGTAATAGGAATTTTGAGGAACTTGAAGATAGATAAGTCCACTGGGTCTGGTGGGATTTATCCGAGAATTCCATGAGAAATGAGGGAAGAGATCACAGGGCCTTTGGCGATGATCTTTTTGTCCTCACTGTCCACGGGTATAGTGCCAAAGATTGGAAAGAGGCAAACATCATTGTCTTGTTCAAGAAAGGGAATAAGGATAACCTGGGAAATTACAGGCCAGTTAGTCTTACATTAGTGGTGGGCAAGTTATTGGAAAGGGCTCTGAGAGATAGGATTTATTATCTCTTGGTTAGGCACAGTTTGATTCGTGATAGTCAGCATGGATTTGTGAGGGGTAGATCATGCCTCACAAACCTTATTGAATTCTTTGAAGAGGTGACCAAACAGGTGGATGAAGATAGAGCAGTGGATGTGGTATACAAGGATTTAAGTAAGGCGTTTGATAAGGTTCCCCAGAATAGGCTCATGCAGAAAGTAAGGAGGCATGGGATGGGGGAAATGTGGCAGATTGGATTCAGAATTGGCTGACCCATAGAAGACAAAGGGTGGTAGTGGACAGAAAATATTCAACATGGTGCTCAGTTACGAGTGGTGTACCTCAAGGATCTGTTCTGGGTCCTCTTCTATTTGTGATTGTTGTAAATGATTTGGATGAAGGAGTGGAAGGGTGGATTAGTAATTTCGCAGACAATACAAAGGTGGGTCGAGTTGTGGACAGTGCAGAGGGCTGTTCTATGTTACAAAAGGACATTAATAGGACGCAGAGCTGGGCTGAGGAGTGGCAGATGGAGTTTAACCCTGAAAAGTGTGAGGTGATTCACTTTGGAAGGACAAACTTGAAAGCAGAATACATGGTTAACAGAAAGATTCTTGGCAGTGTGGAGGAGCAGAGGAATCTTGGAGTTCATGTCCACAGTTCCCTGAAAGCTGCCACCCAGGTGGATAGAGTTGTTAGGAAGGCATATAGTGTGTTAGCTTTCATTAATAGTGGGATTGAGTTCACGAGCCATTAAGTTATGCTCCAGATATACAAAAGCCTGGTTCAGCCACATCTGTAGTATTGTGTCCAGTTCTGGTCATCTCATTACAGGAAAGATGTGGAAGCATTGGAAAAGGTGCAGAGTAGATTTACCAGGATGTTGCCTGGAATGGCGGGAAGGTCTCACGAGGAAAGGTAGACGGAGCTAGGGCTTTACTCTTTAGAACGATGAAGGTTGAAAGGTGACTTGATGGAGACGGACAAAATGATCAGAGGTATAGATAGAGTGGACAGCCAGAGACTTTTTCCTAGGATGGAGATAGCTATCACAAAAAGGTATAGTTTTAAAGTGAGTGGAAGTAAATATAGAGGTGTCAGAGGTAGGTTCTTTACTCAGAGAGTGGTAGGGGCGTGGAATACATTGCTGGAGAGGGTGGTGGAGTTGGCCTCATGAACAGCATTTAAGCAGCTATCAGATAGGCATATGGATAAACGTATAAGGCAGCGGTGGAGGTTAGATAGGCCTTAGGTCCAGGGTAAAAGTTCGGCACAACATTGTGGGCCGAAGGGCCTGTACTGTGCTGCACTGTTCTATGTTCTGTGACTCTATGGCTTTCAACGTGCTACATCAACTGATGAAGGAACAGTACTTTGAAAGCTTGTGATTTCAAATTAGCCTATTTGGTCTGTAACCTAGTGTCATGAGACTTCAGACTTTCTCGTTGTACCAGCAAAGACAATGGTACTGCTAAGAACTGCACTCAGACAATATAAACTTAGGTTGTGATAGACTGGAAGTGTTTGCGGGAAAGTGAGAGGGTTTCATGAGGTGAGTGGAGACTGTGAGAGGCCATGGGATGAGGGCAACCTGACTGGAGTTATAACTTGTGGGGAATCTCCAGTGTCCATGGATGGGTATCCCTGGTTCACTGACAGACTGCAGAGGGAATCATACTAAGTGGCTGTTGGGCCCAGACCTCTCTTTGAACCATTTCAATTCAGCAGAGATGAGATATGATCCTTAAGCAGGCATTGACTAAAATTAACCAAAATTAAATTTCAATGCAATTTTGTGAATGCTGTTTTTCAGACAAGAAATTATGGATAAGATTCCCTACAGTGTGGAAACAGGCCCTTCAGCCCAACATGTCCACACCGCCACTTGAAGCATCCCACCCAGGCCCATTCACCTATAACCCACACACCCCTGAACACTACAGGCAATTTAGCATGGCCAATCCACCTAGCCTGCACATCTTTGGACTGTGGGAGGAAACCGGAGCACCCAAAGGAAACCCATGCAGACACGGGGAGAATGTGCAAACTCCAGACTGACAGTCACCTGAGGCTGGAATCGAACCTGGGTCCCTGGCGCTGTGAGGCTGCAGTGCTAACCACTGAGCCACTTTGCTGCCCTAAATAGCGAATCTCTTTCTGACTATATGCTGAAGATCCAATAACACTAGTCAAAGACACACCCTGGTCAATACTAAATAACACAGTTTGAAGCTGGATGAACACAGCAGGCCAAGCAGCATCAGAGGAGTGGGAAAGTTTGACATTTTGGTTCAAGACCCTTCTTCAGAAATGGGGGAGGGGAAGGGGAGTCTGAAATAAATAGGGAGATGGGGGAAGTGGATAGAAGATGGATAAAGGAGAAGATAGGGTGAGAGGAGACAGACAGGTCAAAGACGTGGGGTTAGAGCCAGTGAAGGTGAGTGTAGGTGGGGAGTTAGGGAGGGGATAGGTGGGTCCAGGGAGGATGGACCGGTCAAGGAGGCAGGATGAGGTTAGTGGGTAGGAGTCGGCGATGGGGCTTGTGGTGGGAGGAATGGTTATGGAGGCAGGGACTAGCTGGGCTGGTTTTGGGATGTGGTCGGGGGAGGGGAGATTTTGAAGCTTGTGAAGCCCACATTGATACCCTTGGGCTGCAGGGTTCCCAAGCAAAATATGAGATACTGTTCCTGCATCTTTCAGGTGGCGTTAGCATGGCAATGCAGGAGGCCCAGGATGAACATGTCGTCCGAGGAGTTGGCAGGGGGGTTCGTTGAAATGGTTCACGACTGGGAGGCGTAGTTGTTTGCTGCGAACTGAGCGCAGGTGTTCTGCAAAGCGGTCTCCAAGCCTTCACTTGGTTTCTCCGATGTAGAGGAGGCCACAATGGAAACAGCGGATACAGTATATCGCATTAACAGATGTATAGGTGAACATTTGTTTGATGTGGAAAGTCTTCTTAGGGCCTGGATGGGGATGAGGGAGGAGGTATAGTGGCAGGTATAGCACTTGCAAGGGAAAGTGCCGGTGGTGGTGGGACTGGCGGGGACTGTGGAGTTGACAAGGGAGTCACGGAGAGAGTAGTCCCTCCAGAAAGCACATAAGGGTGGGGAGGGAAAAATGTCTTTGGCAGAGGGGTCAGATTGCAGATGGTGGAAATGTCGGACGATGATGCGTTGGATTTGGAGGTTGTGAGGTGGTACGTGAGGATGAGGGGGATTCTGTCTTGGTTATTAATGCTGATAGGTGGTGTGAGGGATGAGTTGCGGGAAATGCCAGCGTAACAGTCGAGGGCATTTTTGATCACTGTGGAGGGGAAGTTGTCGTTCTTGAAAAAAGAGGACATCTAGGATGTTCAGGAGAGGAATGCCTCATCTCAGGAGCAGATGCAGCTCAGGCGAATGAATTGGGAATAGGAGATGGTCTTTTTACAGGAAGGTGGGTGAGAGGAGGAATATTCTAGGTAGCTGTGGGAGTCAGTAGGCTTAAAATGGATATCCAGAGGAACTCCAGAACTTGCAATTACCCGGTCCCCAACACCTCATTTTTACTACGGACGTCCAGTCCCTATATACCTGCATTCCCCACACAGATGGCTGAAAGGCCCTCCGCTTCTTCCTGTCCTGCAGGCCTGACCAGTCCCCCTCCACTGACACCCTCATCCGCTTATCTGAACTCGTGCTCACCCTCAACAACTTCTCCTTTAATTTAAAGCCCAACGTGGGCTTCACAAGCTTCAAAATCTCCCCTACCCTGACCACATCCCAAAATCAACCCAGCTAGTCCCCACCTTCCTGACCATTCCTCCCACCACAAGCCCCACCGCCATCTCCTACCCACTAACCTCTTCCCACCTCCTTGACCTGTCCATCCTCCCTGAACAGACATATCCCCTCCCTAATTCCCCACCTACATTCACCTTCACTGGCTCTAACCCCACCTCTTTGACCCGTCTGTCTCCTCTCACCCTATATTCTTCTTTATCCATCATCTATCTGCCTCCCCCTGTCTCCCTGTTTATTTCAGAATCCCCCTCCCCTCCCCATTTCTGAAGAACGGTCTCGACCCGAAACATCAAACTTTCCCACTCCTCTGATGCTGCTTGGCCTGCTGTGTTCATCCAGCTTCACACTGTGTTATCTCAGATTCTCCAGCATCTGCGGTTCCTACTATCCCTGGTCAATATTCCTTCCTCGATTAAAAAGTTAACCGGTCATTCATCATCTGTTTGACAAAAGATCAGATTAGTTAGTTTTGCTACTGTACGTAGATGGAGTTCATGTTTTAGCCTCTGTTAGCTTGTAATTAATGTAGCCTTAACATGAATGAACAGGCTTAAATCAAATCTGATATGCAGTAATAGTATTGCCCAAGGAAGAAGTGTTTAGATTTTGGTGAAGATATGGATCCAAATTTGGACCCTAGAACGTTTTAAAGGATTTCTAAATATTAGGAAACAGGGAAAATGTTTTTTCTCTTTTCTTTGAGAATACTATTGGCTATTTCACTAAGAATGTTGTTAATTGTTTTAGAATTTTGTGGATTTTTTCTGTTGCTATGATGGAATTCATCCCAGCTGTCAAAATGTAAGCAGAGTTTTTGGGACAGATTGCTGGATGTAAATTGGCCTGAAGCCACCTCGGTGTGAAGAGATCTTCATAAAAATATGTATTTTCCAATTTTTTTGTTGTTAACACTCCTTGAGTTTCTAATGTTGGCTATGTCATTGTAATGACAGTGAGTTAACACAATGTGGTAGAGGCATGTACTCGAGATAATGGGAACTGCAGATGCTGGAGAATCCAAGACAACAAAATGTGAGGCTGGATGAACACAGCAGGCCAAGCAGCATCTCAGGAGCACAAAAGCTGACGTTATGTACTGTACCTTTTTCGCTTGTTGTTTACGAATTTACACAACAACAGGGACTACTGTTCAATTTAATTAGTTATTTGCTTAGGATATTTCAAATCAGTTCAATGTAATAAAACATTGTACAATGAAGTCTTTCTTATTTTTTTCAAAAACATGTTCAGCAACGAGAATATATTATAAAATTTATAACACCAGCTTAAAACAAGACCTGTTGAGCAGGTAATAGCCAGGCAATTATAAAAATCTGAAACAGGACTGGTTTGCCTGTGAGGAACAGCTAATTACCTCTTTTACCATATCGGTATTTCAAAAAACACTAAGGGCAAAAAGCAAAGCAGATTATATTTGCACTCTGTAAACAAGAAACAGTCAGCTGGAACATACAGACCCGCATAAGAAAATTAAATAATACGGGAGTATTCATGTTAGTTCATGCAGCATCAGCAATCTGACGTCACTATCATTGAGACAAAACAATTTTGGCAGTCAGGATACACTGAGACAAATATTTATTTGGATTTATCATGGGAAGAGAGTATCACTCGTCACCTATCGGAAACCTTCAGGAGCCTAAAGCAAGCCAATGGTACAGCTCTTCCTTTGGTGTGGATCCTGAATCTGGTCAGATAGAATTCAGAGTAGCAGATACAAATTGATACAAATGTGAAAGTTTCTGGAAAAACTTACCTTCAACTCCCTCAACTCCTCCCACTTCCTCCAGACAAAAGGGGTGACCATGCATACCCACATGGGCCCATGCTATACCTGCCTCTTTGTAGGATACATGGAAAAATCCCTTTTCCGAAGCTACACTGACCCTACCCTCCACTTCTTCCTCCGTTATATCGATAACTGTATTGGCACCACCTCATGCTCTCATGCGGAGCTCAAACAGTTTATCCACTTCACTAACACCTTCCACCCCAACCTTAAGTTCACCTGGATAATCTCCAATATCTCTCTCTCCTTCTTGGACCCCTCTGTTTCAATCTCTGGCAACCACCTGGAAACTGATATCCATTTCAAGCCTATTGACTCCCACAGCTACCTGGATTACACTTCCTCTCACCCGCCTTCCTGCAAAAATTCCATCCCCTATTCCCAATTCCATTGCCTCCGCCCCATCTACTCCTGAGATGAGGCATTCCACTTCCGGACATCCCAGATGTCCTTGTTTTTCAAGGACCATAACTTCCCCTCCACCGTGTTCAGAGACGCCCTCAACTGCATCCCTCGCATTTCCCGCAACTCATCCCTCAGACCTCCTCCCCGCAATAACAATAAAAACAGAAGCCCCCTCGTCCTCACTTGCCTCCCCCACCAACCTCCAGATCGAATGCATCGTTCTCTGCCACTTCCGCCACCTGCAATCTGACCCCACTACCAAGGACATTTTTCCCTCCCCACCCTTATTTGCCTTGTTGGGGGGCCACTTTCTCCATGACTCCCTTATCCCCTCCACACTCCCCACCAGCTCCACCACCCCCGGCACTTTTCCCTACAACCACAGGAAGTGCTACACCTGCCACTACACTTCCCCCCTCAGCCCCATCCCAGGCCCCAAGAAAAACTTCCACATTAAACAGATGTTCACCTGCACATCTGCTAATGCGATATACTGTATCCGCTGTTCCCAATATGGCCCCCTCTACATCAGGGAAACCAGGCAGAGCCTGGGAGACCACTTTGTGGAACACCTACGCTCAGTTCATGACAAACAACTGCACCTCCCAGTCGCAAACCACTTCAACTTCTCCCCCAACTCCTTGGACAACACGTCCATCCTGGGCCTCCTCCAGTGCCACAACAATGTCATCCGAAGGTTGCAGGAACAGCACCTCATATTTCGCTTGGGAACCCTGCAACCCATTGGAATCAATGTGTATTTCACAAGGTTCAAAATCTCCCCATCCCTGACTGCATCCCAAAACCAGCCCAGCTTGTCCCTGCCTCTCTAACTTGTCCATCCTTTCTCCAACCTATCCATTCCTCCCACCTCAACCACCACCCCGACCTCCTACCTACCAGCCTCATCCCCACCTCCTTGACCTGTCTATCTTCCCTTGACTGACCAATCCCCATCCTAACTCCCCACCTATACTCACCCTTACTAGCTCCATCCTCACCTCCTTGGCCTGTCCATTACCTCTCCAGCTATCTGCTCCTTTATCCATCTTCCATCCACCTCCGCTTCTCCCTATTTATTTCAGAATCCCCTTCCCCATCTTCATTTCTGAAGAAGAGTCTAGGCCTGAAACGTCAGCCTTCCTGCTTCTCTGACACTGTGCTCATCCAGGTCTACACCTTGTTATCTCAGATTCTCCAGAATCGGCAGTTCCTACGATCTCTGAATTATTTTTAATTTTTGCATTTGTGTATTTATCAAGATGAATTAAAGTTAAACTGCAATTTGTTTCTAATATAAGAAATTTTCACAGGCCAGGTACAGTGTAAATCGTTTTGCAGAATCAAACTATTCTGCTGCTGCTCTGCTAACCCTAATTCCAGAAACACCGTCACTACGATGAAGACTGTAGATGTGTATTGAGGAAACAGGGGAGGTGTGGGTTGGCTGGCTGGACATGTGGCTGGTAGGGTGGCCTGCACCATTTGGGTATTCCTCCATTCTTCCGATACATACTTGACCAACAAAAGCTTTCTTCTTCTTGACTGATTTCCTGTACTTTCCTTGCCTTTTTCCATTCTGCTGTACACAAATTACACCTCCTATCTGTTATTTAGGATTGTAGAGTTATAGAGTCGTACAGCATGGAAACAGATCCTTCAGTCCAAATAGTCCATGCTGACTAGGTTCCCAAACTAAATGGGTTCCAATTATTTTTTATTCATTCAGGGGATGAGGTTGTCACTGGCTAGGCAGCATTTGTTGTCCATCCCTAATTGCCCAGAGGACAGTTAAGAGTCAACCACATTGCTGTGGGTCTGGAGTCACATGTAGGCCAGACCAAGTAAGGATGACAATTTCCTTCCCTAAAGGACATTAGTGTACGAGATGGAGTTTTTCTGACAATTGACAATGGATTCATGGTCATCATTAGATTCTTAATTCCAGATATTTATTGAATTCAATTTCCACCATCTGCTGTGACAGGATTCAAACCCGGGTCCCCAGAAAGTTATCTAGGTCTCTGGATTAACAGTCCGGCCATAATACTACTAGGCCATTGCCTCTTGTTTCCTGCATTTGGACAATGTTTGTCTAAACCTTTCTTATTCATGTACTTACCCAAATGTCTTTTAAATGTTGTAACTGAACCTACATCCATCACTTCCTCTGGCAGTTCATTCCACACACAATTACTCTCTGTGTAAACAAAAGCTGCCCTTCATGTCCTTTTCAAAGCTTTCTCCTGTCACCTTAAAAATATGCTCCCTAGTTTTGAACTCTCTAACCCAAGGGAAAAGACTCTTGCTATTCACTTTATGTATGCCCCTTATCATTTTATAAACCTCTCTAAGATCACCCTTCAACCTCCCGCACACAAGTGAAAAAAATCCTAGTCTATCCAGCCTATTTTTATAACTCAAACTCTCCATTCCCAGCAACATTCTGGTAAATCTTTTCCGAACCCTCTCAGGGTAATAATATCCTTCACATTAAACGGCGACCAGAATAACACACAATACTCTAGAGAAGCTTCATCGATGTCCTGTACACCCTCAACATGACATCTAAACTTCTACACTAAAAATGTTCTGAGCAATGGAGGTAAGCATGATAAATGCTTTCTTAACCACCCTCTCTAGCTGTGACACCAATTTCAAACAATTCTGTACCTGAACACCAAGGTCTCTTTGTTCTACATCACTACCCAGAGCTCTACCATTAATTGTATAAGTCCTGCCCTTGTTTGGTTTACCAAAATGCAATACCTCACACTTATCCAAATTAAACTCCATCAACCACTCCTCAGCCCATTGATTTAATTGATCAAGATCTCTTTGTAATCTTAAACAACCTCCTTCATTGTCTACTACACCACCAATTTTGGTGTCATCTGCAAACTTACTAACCATGCCTCCACGTTCTCATCCAAACTTTTTTTTATAAATGAGAAACAAAAGTGAACCAAGTAAAATCCCTGTGGAACACTGCTGGTTACAGGTCACCAGTCCAAATAGCTACCATTCTCTGTCTCCTACCGTCAAGCCAATCTTGTATCCAATTGGCAAGTTCACCGTAAATCTCATGTAATCTAACTTTACAAATTAGTCTACCATGGGGAATCTTGTCAAAGGCTTTAGTAAATTCCATGTAAACAACATCTACCACACTGCCCTCATTTTTGTTTTGGTTATTTCCTAAAAAAAACCCAATCAACTTTGTGAAACACGAATTTCCTCGCACTTCACCATGCTGAATATCCCTAATCAGTCCTTGCCTCTCTAAATGCATACAAAATCATTCAGAATCACCTCCAACAACCTACCCACCACCAATGTCAGACTCACAGGTCTGTAGTTCCCAGGCTTCTCCTTACAGATTTTCTTAAACAAAGGCACAACTTTAGTTACCCTCCAGTCCTCTGGCACCTCACCTATGGTTATAGATGATACAAATATTTCTACTAGAAACGTTGCTATCATTTAACCATTCTTGCCTTTCACCGTACTGAAGACCTCCCCATTCTGTTTCTTTCCTGTACCCACTTCCCCTAACCTTTATACTTATTCAAAAGCTGTTCAAACTTAGCATTTCCAAGTTCTGATGAAAGATCATCTTACATTGATTCTGTTTCTCTCCTAATAGGTGTTGAGCTGCTGTGCTATTTCTAGTTTCCCTCTGCTTTTATTATAATAGCTAGTTTCATCATTTACTATGACACCTGGCTTCAGATTGGCTGCTGAACTTCAAAATGTAATCATCAGTGATTACACTTCAAAATAATGATTATACTTCAAAACCATTTGGTTGACTGTGGAACGCTTTGAGATATCCATTAATTGTAAAAGGTGGTGTGTAACATACAATCTTTTGACTGCTTAACACACTTGCAAGGCAGTCCTTCCTTTTTTACTTCAACAGAGTAAATAGAAACATTGAGCTTGATTTGAAAGCAGATGGAGGACTGTTACAATGATACAAGGAATTGTTCTTTCCTTTCTCATGCTCGTTTGGCTAACATCAATTTGAAGTTGCAGGTGCCAAACGGACTCATTCAGAGCTGACAGGATCATCTTTAAATGTGTAACTCGTGTTCCAATAACGTTCTCAGAGACAGGACAGCCATTTTGTCCTGACATCAGCATGGAGACAACAGAATTAACCCAACAGGAACAACAATAAGACCCAGAAAAGCCTTGCAAGGTAAGTTCTTACGTTTTGCTTTTAGTGTTATTCTGCGCTGCAAAATCAGCAAGAGTGCTTTCTCCAGACCTCACATGGAAATCTTCAACCTTTTTGGCCTCTACCACGCTTACCAACTTCAGCCTCTTCCCACAATGGGATTGCTTTGGCTCATACCTGGCAGTGAGGCCCGACTTGCAGCCTCCTGTCATCATTTTTAATTGCCAGATGTCATCCTGCTGCCAACCCACCAGTTGTTTTGATCTGCCGTTGGTAAGTTAATGAGATCTAGCAAGCAAAATTGGCCAAGTTTGCCTGCTGTGTCTCCTGGATGGGCCTATGACTCTTCCCCTGTTGTATTCCAAGCTGGCAGTTAAAATCAACTCCACAATCAGGTACCCGTTAACATTATAATTGCTTATGTAATACTTTCAGCATATGGTGAAGTCATAAAATGTTGTGTAAAATTGTTAGGCCTTGCTTTGCAAAACAGTGCAAAGGCAGTCAGCTCATAAAACCGTTGTTAAATGAATGCTCTGCTGGAGACTTGCAGCTAAGAATCTCTGTTTGTCAGAAGCTTCTCTTTTTTTGTTGGGTCACCAGGGAGAACGAGTTGATGATTAACAGCAAAACACTTCCAAGTGGAGAAAACAGAGTGTGCTTTTAAAAAAAATGAAGAATGGAAGAGTGATTCACATCCAGATGACTATAATATTTTTCCAAGTAACTGGTTGCCTTCTGTCATTGACAAGAGTGTGGCAACAGTTCCCTCAGCTGGGATATGACATTTGATCTGGAGTAGAGGTAAGGATAAATTCATAGCAAAGGAGATGATTGAAGATGTTTCCAAATCAACTTGTTCAGGAATGTTACTGCGCACTTCTGGAGCATGTTGGGACATGAACCCTGAACTCCCAACTTAGAGACAGGGACATTACCACTGTGCCCCAAGAGCCCTGAAGAGGTCATTGAAATGTGAGGATGAGAATGAGGAACATCTCGACATCTATAGCTATATTTCTCGGAAAGAATATAATCAAGTAATAAAGCTGCACGAATCCATCCTAAATGGTTGGTTTTGATTCCAGATTAGAAGAAACAAAATGAAAATAGTTTTGAAATTGCAGCATTGCAGGTAAAATTGAATATTAAGTATCCAGCCAAAAATATTGAACAATGGTCTTATAATCAGAGGTTGAATATATTTTAGGATTTAACAGCAAGAAACTGATCTTTTTTGGCCTTAAAGACTGTGCTCAAGTCTGCCATCTCCTGGTTAAAACACATAAGCATTTATGACCCAATGATAACTGTCTCTGAGAAAAACCAAAATGCATCTTCAGGTAGACCTTCGAGGCATGGAAGTTGGATTTTCACCAACTGTGGACTGCAAAAATTGCAGACCAGCATGAAATTATCAAGTCCTATCCAAGAAATTCCTATTTTTGTGGTGGCAGGTCTGAGGTCAGGCCGTGTTTTAGTCATGAATGGTTCAGAGAAAGCTGGCCTTGACTTAATACATACTTTCACATACTGGTAGTGTAAAACCCAATGTGTAGAGTAGACCTGGTCAAAGTAGGTCCTATCTTTGCGTATTTTTTTTGGAATGAGCTTTAAACCTGTATTCACTGTCCCAGAGGTGGGACAACCTAAATTTCAACTGTCTTCTTTTCAGGAGTAGGAAGGTTAAGCTGTTGATATCTCAGGGAAATGTTTGGGCTGCTCCTACTGACTCTTATACCCTTCTGCTTGTGAAAGGTACATTGTACTCCAAGCAAAAGAAGATGGAAGGTAGACATGGCACCCTTGCACATTAAAGCATTAGAAATCAAACACCATGAACACCCGAGAGGTCAGAAGGCAAGGATGAGAGGGAGAACAACTAGTTCTATCCTGAGGAAATGGTGTATAGACTTAGGACAGCATGCAGTATATGGCAGAAATCTAGTGCGAAGGAGACTGAGGCTAAACTGAGGTTGTAGCAAAAATATTTTGAACCATCCAGCAGGAACTCAAGCCACACTCTATCCCTGTGCCCAACCAGAGTCTGTGAAGCAACCATCACACTGAGCCTCTAGGCTTTATGCTCTTTCCAGCATTCATCAAGAGACATGTAAAAATACAATCAAAGAAATTAGGAGTAGGAATAAGTCAATCATACTTTTAATATTGCTGTATCATTCATGCACTGGGTCACCGAAATCCCTCTGTACCTCAGATCTCTGCAATCTTTCACATTTAGACAATATGCTTACTCTTTATTTTTTGTGTCAAGATGGACAAGTTTGCATTTCCCCACATTATACTGCATTTTCCAAACTGCGACCATTCACTTACCTATCCATTTTCCTTTGTCGCTTTCTTATATCCTCTACATAACTTACTTTCCAACGTATCTATATCTCTTCAGCAAATATAATAACCATATCTTTTTGATTTCTTGATCTAAGCCATTTATATAAACTGTAAAAAAACTGAGGCACCAGCTCCAATCTGTGTGGCACATTGTAGTTTGCCAACCAGAAAATGAGCCATTTTTATTTACTTTCTGATTCCTGTTGATCTTTTCCTATTCATTTTTAGTATGTGGGCACCGCTGGCTGGGTCAGCAATTATTGACTATCTCAAGTTGCCACTGAGAAGTAGGTGATGAGCTGCGTTCTTCAATCACTCCAGTCCACTTGGTTTTAGGCAGGGTGTTCCAAGATTCTAATCCAGCAACACTGAAGGAATGGTGATATATTTCCAAGTCTGGATGATGTGTGACTTCGAGGGGACCTTGCAGGTATTGACATGCCCTTGTATCTGCTGCCATGTCCTTATAGATGGTGGCACTTGTAGGTTTGGTAGATGCTGTTTAAGGAGTGTTGGTGAACTTCCGCAGTGCATCTTATACTTGGCAAACACTGCTGCTAATGTGTGTCAGTAGCGGTGTGAGTGAATGCTTGTAGATGTGGCACCAATTCAGTGAGTGGCTTTTTCCTGGATAGTGTGAAGTTTCTCAGCACCACCTGATGAACTGAGATCAAACCCAGATTTCCACAAAATTAAAGATAACAAAGTGTGAAGCTGGATGAACACAGCAGGCCAAGCAGCATCTAGCTTTTGTGCTCCTGAGATGCTGCTTGGCCTGTTGTGTTCATCCAGCTTCACACTTTGTTATCTTGGATTCTCCAGTATCTGTAGTTCCCATTATCTATTTCCACAAAATTATCTGGGTCTCTGGATTACTAATTCAAAAGTCATAGAATGAAGATGTCCCATAGACTCAGTGATAGACAAGGAATGGTGACATAGTTTCAGTCAAGATGGTGTCTGGCTTGGAGTGAAGTTTTCAGGTGGTGTTGTTCCTTTAGGGGGCAAAGGCTGCAGGCTTGGAAGATGCTGTAAAAGAAGCTTTAATGAGTCACTGTAGTACATCTTGTAGATGGTACACACTGCAGCTACTGTGCTTTGGTAGCGAAGACAGTGAATGATGAAGGTGATGATGTGTAGTCAATCAAATTGAATGTTTTGTAAGGGATGGTGTCAAGTGTTGATTGTGGATGAGTTGTATCCATCGAGGCGAGTGGAAAGTATTCTATCTTGTTGGTTAGCCGAACTTCAATCTATGCCTATTTGCTCCCACTCACACCGTTTTATTTTCCTAATTAATCTTTGGACCTTATCAAATGTCTTCTGGAGATCTAAGCATAGTGCATCCACTAGTTCTCCGAGCACATGTTAATTCCCGAAAAAACACCGATGATTTGGTTCAGCATCATTTCCCTTCCACAAGGCTCATGGCACGCCTCTCATCCATTGCTAGCCCAATTCTACCATTAGCCGTAACTGGAAGTACTCATTACTGCTAAGATATCTTGGCAAAGATTGCCATCCTTGGTCCTGGTGCCATCATTGAACCCCAGCCAAATACCCAGTCAAGCTTTGGTAATTGACAGTTGTACTTCACCATTGGCATAGTAACACAGCAAGCACAAACAGTGCTTTTTACAACAAATAAGAGGCACTGGTTAAATTTTTCTTCATAAACCACAGTGAGGGGGTGAGAGTGTGACAGTGACAGTGAGCGGCTGAAAGTGTGACAGCTGTTAAAACGAGAGGCTGCGCATCTCACTAGTTCATAGCCACATCCCATCCGCATGTGTGCTACCGTTCTCCCCAATGCCCTTAGTAACCTAGCATCTTATTATTCAGTGGGGGTGGGGGGGCAGTACATGCAGGAAATCCTTCAAACAATTCTAAACATTAAATTTTATTTACAAACAGCCAAAGAGAACAGAAATGAAACAAACATCAATGGCATTTCTCTCCAGGATTGCAAACAAACATTTTGCATGTTGTGCAACAAATAGTTTCTGGTCAATGAGTCATCACTGCACCCAGCTTTCATCTGCTGCAACTGGATAACTGTACAGTATTTAAATAAAAGCAAAAGGACACTGGAAATATTAAATAGAAAGAGAAAATCCTGGATGGAATCAGAAGTTCTGGCAGATCTGTGGAGAGAGAAACAGAGTTAACACTGATTTCTTCAGAGCACAGAAGAGTAAACATTCAATGTGGAGCTGGAGGAACACAACAGGCCAGGCAACATCAGAGGAGCAAGAAGGTTCCTGCTTCTCTGATGCTGCCTGGCCTGTTGTGTTCCTCCAGCTCCACACTGCGTTATCTCTGACTCCAGCATCAGCAGTTCTTACTATCTCAGAGGAAACATTCACTCTGTTTCTCTTTCCCCAGATGCTACCAGACCTGCAGTATTTCTCTTGTTCTTTCTCTTTTTAGTGTATATTAATTATGGACTGGCAAAGTCACACTCAGTTATACACACTTCTGAAATGTATCTATTCTGTGAATTCTGCATTACGTTTCTATTGCTAATCCTTGAACCTAATTTGCCAATCTCTTCAGATAGCTCTCCTTTCACACCACCATAATTGTCTTTCAAAATATTCGTAATCACTTGTTAGCACAGTACTTGAGTATTGCCAATAAAACACACATTTTGTCAAAGCTTTTCATCTTGTACTTATTCACAAGAAATAGCAGTAAATGGATGCTATACTTACAATACGTTAGTTGGCAAATCTATTGATTGGTAGAAGTATTGCCATGGAACAGTTAATGGTGACAGTTTGCACACTGAAAGAATGTGCACATGCACTGTGCCTGATTTTCCTCAGCAAAATAGCTGACAGCCATTCTCTGTTTCATTTCTCTGGCAGAGCACTGTTCAATCGGCATCAAGCTGCTTTGTTTCAAATTTCAGCAAAGCTTGGCATGTTGAGGAGGCAAGTTGAATGCAACTGGCCCTGGTGATGTAGTTTATTTTATTCTTTCGCAGGAAGTGGGTATTACTTATTGCTAATCCCTAATTGCCTTGAAAAGGTGGTGGTGAGCTGTCTTCTTGGTCCGTTGCAATCCATTCCATGTGTTACAGACACACCCACAGTGCTGAGATAACAAGGTGTAGAGCTGGATGAACACAACTGGCCAAGCAGCATCTTAAGAGCAGGAAAGCTGACGTTTCAGGCCTAGACCCTTCATCAGAAAAGGTCTAGGCCCAAAACGTCAATTTTCCTGCTCCAATGATGCTGCTTGGCCTGCTGCATTCATCCAGCTCTACACCTTGTTATCTCAGATTCTCCAGCATCTGCAATTCCTACTATCTCTCACACCTACAAAGCTGTTGGGAAAGAATTTGAACCCAGTGACAGTGAAGGAGCGGCAAAATGGTTCCAGGTCAGAATGGAGTATGAGCTAGAGAGGAACTTGCACTGGTGACAGAACCACACTCCAACATGGTAGAGGTCAGGGGTTTAAGTGCTGTCAAAAGAGTCCCGGTGAATTGCTGCAGCACATTTTATTGATAGAATGCACAGCACCAACCATGTGTCTGTGGTTGAGGCAGAGAATAATGAAGATGGTGGGTGGTTTGCCAATCAATTGGGCTGCTTTGTTGTGGATATTGTCACATTTCTGACATTTTGTTGAAGCTGTACTCATCCAGGGATTCCATCAAGCTTCCAATTTGCATTGTGTAAGTGGTGAACAGGATTTGGGAAGTCAAAACCTGGATTACTACCTGCAGAATTCCTAGACTCTAACATACTTTTGAAGACACAAAATTTATCTGGCAGAAGCAGATGAGCTGAGGTAAAGGCAGAATTGGTTGTGGTGACAGAGGTGGAATAGATAGTATTCATGATGGTGTGACTATGTGGCCATAAGCTCATTTCAGCATTCAAAATGACACTAAAGTTGTGAACAGAATGGTTTAAATCTTAAACAATTGCCAGGGAAAGGGTTGGACAAAGTGGCTAGGGAATAGTCACAGGGACAGGAAATTATGGTGTCAGTCATTCCAATATTTATAGTCATTAAGTCATAGATGGACAGCACAGAAACAGACCCTTTGGTCCAACTTGTCCATGTTGACCAGATATCCTAAATGAATCTAGTCCCATTTGCCAGCATTTGGCCCGTTTCTTTCTAAACCATTCCTATTATTATACGTATCCAGATGCCTCTTAAATTTTGTAATTGTACCAGCCTCCACCACTTCCTCTGGCAGGTCATTCCATTTCCCGACCACCCCAGGAAAAGACCTTAACTATTCATCCTATCCATCACCCTCATAGTTTTATAAATCTCAATAAGGTCACCTCTCAGCCTCCGACACGCTAGGAAAAATAGCTTCAGCCTATTCAGCCTCACCCTATAGCTCAAAACCTCCAACCCTGGTGACAGGGTTTCTACTTATGCAGTCTGACAGTTTATAGACACTGCAGTGCTCATAAAAAATGATGATGGAGTAGTGCTAAATGTTGTCAATGCACATGTGAAAACGAACACTGTTTTTGGATAATACTGCTGAGCCACAACATGTAGATTAGAATTAGGAGGCTAAGGATAAATTCTTGGGAGAAACCACTGATGACAGTGCAATGTAATTGCAGATTATTCTGTGGAAGAATTAAATAAATAAATAATGGAACCTGATGACTGCAATCGTATTCGACTGGACGCGGTGAGGATGCATTGGGGAAGGATGGCGTGGTTAACCATGTCAAAGTCTACAGAATAGACTTCACCCATACATTTTCAAATCTGTAATCAGGCAAAGAAAGAAATAAAAGCCTTTTGAGTAGGTCATTGCTTACTCATTGCATTTTATGATATAATATTGTTACTTTCTGCAATCTAGCATAAACATGAGTGGAAGTATTTCAACATAATCAGTCATCTTATGCAAGCTATAATTTGAGTTTCTCTTACAATTTACTGAAAATAAATTTATAATGATATCTAATTTGGATAAAAGAAATTGCAAATACAGGTGCACATCAACAAGTTGGTGCGTGAGCATTTGGACATGTGAATATTTAAAGAGGTTTGTTCTGATTCAGGTAGTGCTTACTTCAACAATAAAATGGTTTCATATCTTGTTCAATGAAATTGGTTTTGATTAGAACCTGTATCCTTTAATAAACCTCACCTTCCAGAGTTTGTTAAAATCCAGAAATTTGAAACACGTGTCGGATCTTTTTCTCCAAACTTTCTCCATTTTCTTATTAAGTTCTTTGAACATAAAATGAGGTTTTCTAGTAACTGCTTATTTTTACAGGATTGGCATCATCCCTGTTCCTTTGAATGCTGGGAAGATGTATTATTATCTATGTCATATGAGACAGTTTCTTTGTCAGAAGGCAGTAATTATCTATTTATACATAATTATGGCAATTTTCATGATGAAATAACAGCCAAAAATATCAGTTATCATAATGCATTCAATAGATGGACTGCATTGCATATTGACATACACGCACAAATCCTTAATACAGTGACTTGTACACTACATAACGCATTATAAATGATGTATTTCTACATCAAATATAAACTGTTACTGTTGATCTAAGTAATTGAAATAGGCGTAGACTGGTAAGTAAAACTCTTTAATTGACATAAATTATTAATGGGTCACATTTTACCCGTCAACTGACAGAAAGTGATTTTTGATATCCTTCTTTGTCTTTGTAGCTATGGTAACAAAGTTTTACATTTTTTACATTTCATAAGATGCAAAGATTATTACGCGAGAAAACCTTATTCGACCAATTTAACCATTGAGAAAAATCTTCGAGTCATGTTGTGGCTTCTAATTGTTGCTTCTGTGATGAGAGGCTTCACCTCAAAACACATTGATCAACTCTTGTGTGAAGCAAACTTTCTTAAATTTACCTATCACTCGTTTCAACTAGCATTCTCTTATCCCAGTCATGCAATTTAATTCAAATTAGTATGTTTTTAATAATCCTATATACCTCTGTGACAGACCCATCAGATTCTTTATTTCCAGATGAATAGCCCAGGTTTTTCCAGGACTAATGAATGTGGTGTATTTGGAGTTTCAGGAAGCTTTTGACAATGTCACATGTGAGAGGTTAATGGGCAAAGTTAAACCACATGGAATAGGGTGTAATGCATTGGATTGAGTATTGGTTGACAGACAGGAAACAGATGGACAGGTATTGACTGGGGGGGGGGGGGTGGGTACCATAAGGATTAATGCTTGGAACCCAGCTATTCACAACATATATAAATGACCTGGATGAGGAACCAAATGCAACATTTCCAAGTGGGCTGATGCTACAAAACTGGGCGGAATTGTGAGTTGTAAGGAGCATGCAAGGAGATTTCAAGGTGATTTAGACAAATTCAGTGAGTGGACAAACATACAACATATGCAGTGTATCGTAGCTAACTGTGAAGTTACACACCAGAGAGAAACAGAAGAGTATGACTATTACGAGGGAGCCTAATTTTAAGGTGATTGGGGAAGGTATAGGGAAGATGTCAGAGGGAGGTTCTTTACACACAGAGCGGTGGGCATGTGGAATGCGTTGCTGGCAGTGGTAGTGGAGTCAGATGGTTTAGAGACTTTTAAGCAACTCTTGGATAGGCACATGGAGGATAGTAAAATGTAGGGTAGCCAACCGGAGCACCGAGAGAAAAACCACACAGATGCAGGGAGAATGTGTAAACTCCACACAGACAGTCACCCAAGCGTGGAATCAAACCTGGGTGCCTGGTGCTGTGAGACAGCAGTGCTAACCACAGAGCCACTGTACCACCTGTTCTATATTCCAAGTTCTAGTATTACTTTAATGGTGATATATTAGGAAATATGGATGTACAAAGGGGCATGGGTGTTCTTGTACACCAGTCAATGAGAGTAGACAGGCAGATGTAGCACGCAACTAGGAAGACAAATGATATATTAGCCTCTGCAAGAGGATTTGAGTTCAGAAGTTGGGGTGTTTTAGAGCTCAAAGTTTCTACATTTCTGTGTTTTTTTTATTTGATTTTCTTATTACTCAGATATTTTGGTAATTGGGGAGTTTTGTGGATTACTTCCACATACTTTGAGTGATAAAGATGCAAATATGTATTATCATTTGGGAATTTGGAACTTTGAAATAGAGTTAGAGGTGTGGTTTCAGTTCCATAGAAGTTTTCTGAACCAATCAGAAGATCATTTGGAATAATGAACCAAAGGCATAATTTTCAGGAAGGCCTGCTGTCCAGCTATGAGCAAAGAAGGACTCATATGGTGTTAATAAATAATGTTTATACTGCTGAACTTACAACAGTGTAAAACAGATCACAGGCCATTAGTTTACTTTAACTTTAGATCAAAAGAATCAAGTTCACAGTTCAGAAGACAGTATCACTCTCACAGAAGAATTTTAGTTTGGAAGCTATTAAACCACAGAGAGTTTATACAGAAATTTTCAAGTTGTCAGAACAGAAAGGAGGTTGAGACTATTAGAAATAAAGCCATTCATGCCAGAACACTTGGGAAAAAAAAGGAAAATTGAAAAGAGTCAGTTCCTTGTATTTTCAATGTTTCTACATTTCGATTCCTGATCTAATTCATACATTTTGGTGTATGTTTGTTGTCCTGGAAATTATAACGTGTTTTAAAAGAAATTAAGAACAGGCAGCATGCGTTCAATTGAATTGGCTATGGAATTAAATTGAAGCAATCTAGTTGTCGTTGCAAACTTGACACTCAATATATTTCTCCAATGCAGAGCAGCAATATTGAAAATAAATGAACAATACATCTAAAGAAGTCACAATCAGACTACAGTGTTTGAGCTTGATCAGACTATTTTTGTGTCCATTTGTGACTCTGGAGCTTCAAAGGAGACATTTCAACATTGCAGATTGTAATGATTTCAACTGATGGTATTACTGGACAAGTCAAATTCTGGAATTAAAACTGGTTTATTCACATAAGTTGAGCTATTTGCCATTGGTTACAATGGTGGTCAGTTATTGAACATGAACACATCAGGCAACATTTTCTTGAACACAAGAATATAAGTTTAACACATTAAAATGAAACAAAGCTTTATATAAATTGTATCTGGATATTGACATTACACAATCTATGAACCAGGTAACTAGCTACCTCTACATCTCAGAATCCTGCCATCTGTCATCACACAAATAATATGTTTCTTTTTCATTCTTCCTGCTGAGACGGACATTTCATGTGTTCCCACGATATATTGTATTTGTCAGATCCTTTCCCTATCACTTAACCTATCTATGCCTCTTTGTAACTTCCTTTTGTCTTCTTCACAACCTACATTTCCACCTGTCTTTGTGTCATCAGCAAATTTAGCATGTATGCCTTCATCCCCTCATCCACTTATTTCAATTTTAACAATTGAAACCCCAGCACTGGGGCACACCACCTATGACATTTTGCCAACCTGAAAAAGACCAATTTATGTCTACTCACTCCTTCCTGTTAGCCACTCAATCTTCCACCAAAGTTAGTTGTGGCACAACATTATTACATTTTGCCAATCTAAAACCTGGATGCACAATTCAAGAGGATGAAGGCTCGCTTTGTTAACTCTTGTCTATTTAAAGATCTACAGAACTGTAGCCTTTCTCCTTGAAATATACATATTGTGTATTCTGAAATGTCCCTTGATTTTCTTTTGATTAATTCATGGGCTGTGGATAATGTTGACTGGGCCAGCACTTATTGTCCATCCCTAGTTGTTCTTGAAGAGATGACAGTGAGCTTCTTCTTCAACCGATTGCAGTTGGTTGGTAGACACAGGATGCCATTAATTGTCTGACTTAGAATGTCCAATTGCATATCCTTTCACTTAATTTAGAACAAAGAATATAAGAAATAGGGGCAAGCCATTCAGTCCCTGAAGTCTGCCCTGCCACTGAATAATTTCATGGCTGATCTGCCAGGCCTCAACTCACCTTTTGGGCTAGCTCCTTACAGCCAAAAATCCACACAGGTTCCTTTTAATTACTTTCAGTGAACTAGCCTCCACAATTATCTGAAGCAGAGAATTCTAGACATTCTCTATTATCTGAAAGAAAAAGTTTTCTCATATCTCATTTTTAAAAGACTGACCCCTTATTCTGTAACTATGGCCCTAATTAAAGATACTAATGGAAGCATCTCCCCAACATATACCTTGAGAAGCTTACTCAGAATCTTGTATGTTTTGATAAGATCACCACAATCTTTAGCCAGAAGTACCAAGTGGATTATCCATCTTGGCCTTCTCTAGAGGTCCCAGTGTTAGAGATGCCAAATGGCAGCAAATTTTAGTTTGATTTATTGTAGTCATGTGTACCTAAGTACAGTGAAAAGCTTTGTTTGGGACCAGTACAGGCAGATCAGAGCAAGCAAAGACACATAGATCATAGGGTGAAGACAGAGCGAGACATACAGGTTAGACTGCACTGGAGGTTTTGAAAGACAAGGTCAACATTAATAAGATCAACATTATCTGAAGTTAGACAGTCCATTCATCAGTCCAATAATAGCAGGGAAGTAGCTATTCTTGAACCTGTTGGTGTATGTTCAAACTTCTGTATCTTCTGCCAGATGGAAGAGGTTATAGGAGAGGATTACCAGGATTTAACAATGCTGGCAGCCTTTCCATGGCAATGAAAAGTGTAATTGGACTCTCTGGATGGGAGGTTTGCTTCCGTGATGGCCTGTGGTACACACAAAATCTTCCATAGTTTCTTACAGTCTTGAGCAGAGCAGTTGCCATACCAGGCCACTATGCGCCCCGATAGACTGCTTTCTCTGGTGCATCTGTAAAAGTTGGTGAGAGTTCTTATGGACATGCCGAATTTCCTAAGCAGGCTGAGGAAGAAGAGGCATTGTTATATCTTCTTGACCACCACATCTACGTGGAAAGTCGAGGACAAGTTGTCGGTTATCATCATTCCCAGGGACTTGACACTCTTGACCCTCTCCACCTCAACTCCATTGATGTCAATGAGGGTGTGTTCTCTTCCTTTCTGCCTGAAGTCAATGATCAGTTCTTTTGTTTTGCTGACATTGAGAGAGAGGTTGTTACCATTGCACCATGTACCAAGCCCTCTATTTTCTTTCCGTATTTGGATTCATCATCTTTCAATGTCGATCCTACCATGGTAGTGTCGTCAGCAAACTTGTAGATGGCATTCATTCAGAATTTGGCTGCACAGTTGTGAGTGTACAGGGAGTGCAACAGGGTGCTAAGAATGCATCCTTAGAGGGCTCCAGTGTTGAAGGTTATCGTGAGGAGATACTGTTGTCTATCTTCACTGATGCAGTCTGTGGTTCAGGAAGCTGAGGATCTGATTAGACAGCAAACCCAAGACCTAGGTCTCAAAGCTTTGAGAATAGTCTGGAGGGGATTATGGTGTTGAAGCGGAGTTGTAGTCAATGAGTAGGAATCTGATGTTGGTGTCTTTATTGTCCAGATGTTCCAGAGATGAGTGCAGGACGAGGGAAATGGAATCTGCTGTGGACCTGTTATGATGATAGGCAAATTGTAGGGGATTGAGGCAGGCTGGGAGGCTAGAGGTGATGTGGGCCATGACCAGCCTCTCAAAACACTTCATGATTTTGGAGGTCAGAGCTACTAGGCAATAGTCATTAAGGCACATTGCATGTGCTTTCTTTGCTACTGGGATGATGATGGTCTTCTTGCAGCAGGTGGACTTCAGCTTGTAGAAGGGAGAGTTTCATGATGTCAATGAATACTCTGCCAGCTTGTCCACACAGATTCTAAGTGTGGACGGGGTTGTTGGGGCCGGTGACACTGCGCCGCTGGAGTAAATTAAAAACAAACGAAGGCCTACAATGTGGCAAAAACTAGTTGTAGGCCAACACGTCTCCTGCTCCATTGAAGGACTGAACATTCTGTACCACTGTTACACAAGCATCAAAGTGGTCCAGGATGTTCAGTCCTTTAGTGGGGCAGGAGACGTGTCAGTGGTATTTTGGCAGCATTCGCCTGAGGTTGGCCTGGTTGAAGTTGCCGGCCACAATAAATAGGCCTTGGGGAATTTCATCTCCAGAGCATTTGAGGCGCTGTAAATTTTACCCTGGGCATTCTTCACATCCGCCTGGGATGGCATGTAGACTGCTGTCAGAAAAGCAGGGGTGAACTCACGTGACAGATAATAGGAACACCATTTTACTATAAGGTATTCTAGGTCCGGGGAGCAATAGTTCACCAGGGTTGCCACATCTGAGCACCATGAGGTGTTGATTAGGAAAGCATACTCCTCTCCCTTTGGCTTACCCAAGGACTCCGTGTGTCCATGCAATGTATGGAGAACCCCTCAGCTTGCAAGGCATAGTCAGGTATGGCAGGAGTGATCCATGTTTCCCCGAAAGAACTTTTGATAGTTTGGGCATTTTCTAGGAGTACACTGTGGATGGGGGGGGGGTGTCTTGAAACCACATTGTTTCAGTGAAGGCCATGATGTCTTCCCTGTTTTCTTGTAGATTTCCTGCATCTGGACAGTCTCGGGAGTTAGTGGTACAAGTTTGCTGCCTCCAAGTGAGATGGGCCTGATTTGGCTGGGAGTTTAAGTCAATTCACGTGATATCAAGAAATGATTACAGGTGCTGGATATTTCAAAGGTTATGGGCTTGGAAAACATTCTTGCAACAGTACTGAAATTTGTGGTTCATCATTTGCCATAAACTAGCCAAGCTGTTCCAATACAGTTACAACACTGGCATCTACCCAAAAATGTGGAACATCATCCAGGTACATCCTGCACACAAAAAATAGGACAAATCCAACCGGGCCACTTCCAGCCCTATTAGTCCACTCTAGATCATCAGTAAAGTGATGCAAGGCATTGTCATAAGCATCAGCAAGTAGCATCTACTTGGCAATAACCAGCTCAGTGGTGCCCAGTTTGGGTTCCACCAGGTCCTGCTTGACCATGGACAAAAGAGCTGAATTCTATCACATACTGGCAACTTATCTGTCTTTAGTCCCATTAGTGCTTTTTTTTAAATAGTTTATCTCTTGTGATATTGACTATTACAAGTCACTTCCTCCATTTATCACCTTGAACATGTTATGAGTCAATGGTAGCATGCCGAAAATCAAGCCCTGCTCTTCCTAGAGTCATACCAAAGTTAAAGATTTTATAGAAGTATGCAGAATTTCCTAATTCACCTGTCTTTTAGACCTAGGTTGAATGAAAAAAGAACCATGTTTCTGTATTTAACAAGAATTATTATTTCCATAAATATTTATATAATAAACACAGACAGAAAAGAAACACATGTGTGAGGGCAGAGGAAAAGACCAGGAAGGCAGTTCAACAGTCCTTGTTCACAGGCCTTACTGATTTGATTCTTTTTGCTTGACAGGACATACTGCTCTTTTCTTATACTTCTCCAGATACTTTTACTTGATTGGAGAAGGTGGTTGATTTACATTCATAAAGTTTCTCACTTAACTGGGCAAGAGCCACAGCTTAGAGCAACTACTGAGGGAAAAAGAAACTGACTTTCTTCAGGCTTAAGGTAGCTTTTATTGCAAAAGAACAACAGATCCTTTCCTTCCAGAGATCCAATGGTTTCTCCCCTAAACATTCACTCCCACAAGCTGTTCAACTACCTGGGTGTCAATCATATAGTTGGTGATAGGAGAAGGTCTTTGTCATTGATAACTGGTCACTAGTCCACAGGCCAATTAGCCACCTGTAACCAGCCAAAGCTCCAATCATACAATACTCCTGGCTTCAAATTGCCTATGACCAAACTTCTACCACTGCTTGAACAAGCAACCGTGAACAGAACTTACAATAAATGTCAAGATACTTGCTTATAAGAAATGCAGCAATTCTTGAACAATCCTTAGATTTTAATACCGTTCTTTTCCTATTTCAGTCCACAGTCAAAAATACAGAAAGTTAAAAAGATATAATCTTTACACTTATCTGGTATCTTTGAGAGTTTACTGTGTCCTTCACAGTGAAGACTGATGCAAAATATTGGTATAAATTAGCTATCATTTGCCTTTTCCCCTTAATCAGTTCTCTAATTCAACTCTCCAAGGGTCCTGCACTCACTTTAGCTACTTTTTATATATCCGTTGAAGGGCTTACAGTTAGTTTTTATATTTTGTACCGATTCACTTTCATAATCAATTTTCTCTCTTTATATTAGCTTCTTAGTCATGTATTGTTGGTTCCTCAAAATTCCCAATCCTCTGGCCCACTGCTAGGTTTTGCCACTTTGTAGGCCTTTTTTTTATTTTTCTCCGTGAGTACTTTTGGGAACCATAGGTGGATCACCAATGTCATCAAGTTTCACTTTTTGACTGGAATAAATTTTTGCTAGACATTGTGAAATATCTGTTTAAATGTCTGCCATGGCTCATCTGCAGACATTCTCTTTAGTCTACTTTCCAAGACTGCTTCAGGAAACTCTTCATACCTGTGATTGCTACCTACCAGGAGAATTCTTAACTCTAAGATCCCTTGTTAATTCTACTTAGTTACACGTTAGGAGATCTAAAATAGCCTGTTCTCAGGTAAGCTGTGCGCTATCCTGCCCTAAGAAACAATCCCTGATGCACTCTACAAATTCATCTTCCAGGTTATACTTGCTCATGTTATTTATCCACTCAATATGCAGGTTAAAATCTCTGATGACAATAGTAGTGCCCTTAAACCACCTGCATCATTTCTCAATTTACACTTTGTCTGTGAATAAAACAACTCTTCAGGGATCTTTAGACAACTCCCACCTGTGAATTCTCTCATTCGCTATTTCTTATTTCTGTGCAAACTGACTCTATATCATGATCTATTGCACATTTATCATTATTCAAATCTATACTCATAGCTTCCTCTACCAACAATGCTCCCTGCTTCCTTTTCCTTTTTGCCTATTGTTCCAGAACGTCAAATAGTCTTGAATACAGAGTTCCTAGTCCTGGACATCCTACAAACACATCGCAGTATTATCAAGTCATATTAACTTATTTCTTATTTGTGATGTTAACTCATCTATCCTATTACAAATTCTGCATGCATTTAGACAAAGAGACTTAAGTTTTGACTTTGTACCATTATTGCTTATTCTGTTCTAATTTCCACTGCAAGTATTTTCTCCCCTTTCCTGTCACACACTGATCACTGTTTTCCACTTCACGAGTTCTGCTTTCACGCCTTCGCAATTGTCCTAATTTAAGTATAAAATACTAGTACTGGGCCTGCTCCTCTCTCCCTTAAACTGAATGTACATTTCAATCATATTATGATCATTGCTGCTTTGATGACTCCTTTATTATTAATTAATCCCATCTGGTAGCACAATACTGGAACTAGTACAACCTGATCTGAGCCTGGCTCTAGAATGTGCTGTTCTAAGAAATTATCATAAAATTATTCTATGAACACCTCATTTATGCTAACGCTGCTTTTCGGACTGGGGACCTGTGACCAGCAGTGTTCCACAGGGGTCGATTCTGGGCTCCTTTTGATTGTCATTTAAATAAATGATTTGGATGAGATATAAAAGGCATGGTTAGTAAGTTTGCACATAACACCAAAATTGATGGTATAGTAGACAGTGAAGGTTTTCTCAGATTATAAAGGGATCTTGATCAAATGGGTCAATGGGCTGAAAAATGGCAGATGGAGTTCAGTCTGGATAATTGTGAGGTATTGCATTTTGGTACAACAAACAAGGGTGGGCTTATACAATTAATGGTAGGGCCTTGGGTAGTGTTACATAACAGAGGGACCCAGGGGTACAGGTACATAATTCTTTAAAATTTGCATCACTTACAGACAGGATGGTTAAAAAGCATTTCGCAAGCTTGCCTTCGTTGTTCAATCCTTTGAGTATAGGAGTTGGGACGTTATGTTGAGATTATACAGAACACTGGTTAGACATCTTATGGAAAACGTCACCCAGTTAAAGAAAGGGCATTATCGATCTGGAGAGGATTCAGAAGAGAGTTACCAGGATGTTGCCAGGTATGGAAGGTTTGAGTTATAAGGAAAGGCTGTCTAGACTGGGACTTTTTTCACTGGGACATAGGAGGTTGAGAGGTGACCTCATAGATATCTATAAAATAACAAGAGGTACAGATAGAGTTCATGGTAGTTGTCTTTTCCCTAAGATGGGGAATTTCAAGACCTGGGGGCACATTTTTAAGGTGAAAGGAAAGTGATTTAAAAAAGACATAAGAGGTAGATTGTTTAGACAGAGGGTGGTTCGCATATGGGATGAATTTCCAGTGGTGGGTGTGGGTACAATTACAACATTTAAAAGATATTTGGATGGACATATGAATAGGAAAGGTTTGGAGGGACAAGGGCCAGAGGCAGGCATATGGGACGAGTTTAGTCAGGCATTATGTTTGGCATGGACTGGTTGGATCGAAGGGTCTGTTTCTGTCTTGTATGACTCTGTGACTCTGTGATGTTTTGCAGACTATATGTGGACTAAAATTTGAATGATTATTGCAGTACCTATCAGTTACGGTCCCATTATTTCTTCCTTTCTACTTCATCCTACTATGTGACTACCATTAAAGGGTCTGTATAGACCTTCCAAAAGTGAATTATGGCCATCATAATTTCTCGCCTTTCCCAAATGTCTTCTACATCCTTGTTTCCTGACCTTAAGTCATCCTTCTCTAGTGTACTAACGCTGTTATTATGTTGTATTCTATTCTTTCTAAATGTCATCCATCCTTCAATATTCAGGTCCCTGTCTATATTATCCTGCAGGCTTGTCTCTGTAATGTGTATTCAGTTCAGCTGTTGTATTTTGAATGTTATACACCTTCATTTGCAAAGAATTAGGTTTGCCCTTTTATCATTTTTGTAACCTCTAGCTTTGTCTGTTGATTTACTTTTAAATTTTTACTGCCTATCCCTCCTTGTCACAATTTGTTGATTATTGCCCAAATTAATACCTTTCCTATTGCTTTGTTTGCACTCTTTGATGTGTCACATCTTCCAAAATTTGATCCCTTAAATCCACCGTTTAGTTTAAAGACCTCTCTACTTCCACATTTATGTGGTTCACTAGCACACTAAGTGCATCTCAACATATTCCAAATGTAGGCCATCCCAATGGTACTGCCTCCATTTTCCTTAATATTTTGCCAATGCCTCAATGCCCAGGACCCAGCTCTGCAACATCAGCTTTTGACCCATCATACATTTCCCTATACATTGCCAATTTGGTCCTGGCTCAAGTAATAGTTCAGTTATTATTACCTTTGAGGTTCTGCTTCTTAATTTACTGTCCAGCTCCTTATACTGACCATGCAGAACCTCTTTCATTGTCCTGTAAATGTAACCTACATGATATCTACAAATCTACATATCTACCAATAATATCGGTTCTTGTTCTATTAATTTGTTATTTTCTGTATTTTCCAAGCTACCTTCTTCGGTTACATTCTTAAAATAGTTTGATACTGTTTGCAAGTTTGATAGCAGACTCTGGTATGCTACAGGGATCTGTGTTGGAGTCATAATTAGTTATAATATAAATTAATTGCTTGATACTACAGCCACATTTATGAATGACACAAAAATAGGTGGGAAGGCAAGTGTCAAGGAGAATGCCAGCAGCCTGAAGCAGGATACAAACAGGTTAAGTTAGAGGGCAAAAGCTTTGCATATGGAATATAACGTGGGAAAATCTGAAGTTATGCACTTTGACAGGAAGAAGAGAGGTGCTGAATATCATTTAAATGGAGAAAAACTTCAGAAATCTAGCACAGAGGGATTGGGATCCTCATGTATAAATCACAAAAAGCCAGCAAACAATTTCAGCAGGTAATAGGGAAGGCAAATGGAATATTGGCCTTTATTTGAAAAGGATTGGCGTAGGGAAATAAAACAAGTCTTGCTAAAACTATACAAGGCACTGGTCAGACCACTGCTGGAACACTGCAAACATTTCAGGCCTCTTACGCAAGAATTGGAGGCAGTCTAGAGAGGATTCATTAGGCTTATCCTCAAGTACGTCTTATGAGGAAAACTTGGGCAGCTTGAGCCTGTACTCATAGACAATGAGAGATGAAACATTCAAGATTCCTAGAAGTCTTGACAGGTAAGATACAGAAAGACTTCCCATGTGGGGCAGTCTGGCACCAAAGGACATTATCTCATAAGGGGTCAGCTTTTTGGGACAGAGATGATGAGAAAATTTTTTTTCAAACGGTTGTGAAATTCTTTGCCATAGAGTAGTGAGGCAACACGGTGGCTCAGTGGTTAGCACTGCTGCCTCACAGGACCAGGGACCCAGGCTCAATTCTACCGTTGGGCAACTATCTGTTTGGAGTTTGCACATTCTCCCCATGTCTGTGTGGGTTTCCTCCAGGTGCTCTGGTTTCCTCCCACATTCCAAAGATGTGCAAGTTAGGTGGATTGACAATGCTAAATTGCCCTTAGTATTCAAGGAAGTGTAGCTTGGGTGGGTATAAGGGGATGGGTCTGGGTGGGAGGCTCCAATGGTTGGTGCGGACTTGTTAGGCCAAAGGGCCTGTTTCCACACTGTGGGAATTCTGTGTAAGTGGGCTGTAGGGTTTGAGCCATTAAGTATATTCAAGGCTGAGATAGACAGTAACAGGAGCAACTAATTGGTAAATAGAAAATATGCTAATTCACCATCTAACAACTGGCAAAGATTATGAATCTGACAACTTCTACAAACAAAATAAGATGGAATGAGTATTGTGAAACCTATAAAGGAGATAGACTCATATGTATTTACAAAGATCAAACACAAAGGTAGCTGTGAGCCAATAATTTCTGCCTCCCAACATGAGGATCTTTCTCAAAGTTTTAGAAGGCACATTAATAGTAACAGCAGAATGGATGGTCTGGATGCAAATACATTCAGCAAGCATTTTGTCTGTTGTTCCTGACGAGCCCACTTCGTGTTATTCTTGCCTGTGTGTTCTTTCCTGACTCTTTTCCTACCTGTCACCCAATATTGCCATTTTTCTGTTCTTCTCTTAAATCGAATTTACCTCAACTGATTCTGATTCCAAACCATCATTACTCTCTTCTATCTACTCTGCTACTGCTATTTCAGAGAATCATAAAACTGTTATAGCACAGAAGGAAGTCATTTGGCCTGCTGTGTCTGTACTGGCTTTCTGCATTGATAATTAATCTACTGCCATACCCTTGTCTTTTCTCTATATCTCTGAAAATGATAATTACAAGCATTGCTGAAAAAAACACTTGGCAAAAATTTTTCAGCCCTTGAATGACATGGGTAATGGTTAGAATTTTGGGAGAATACCGCAAGAATGAAGCAGTGAGATTCTCAACGTCAAGAATAAAGGTCAGATTTTCATCTTAAGGTTTTAAATCTTGCTGTAGTAAGCAGTAGGGCCTTATTCCTGTGCATTTACATCTCATTATTAGCTAATCTTGCCTCATTTCTACTAAATTTGCAACTTGCCCAGGCACTGGTGAGAAATCACATGGCACCACTTCCTGAGCTGGAGCTCAGAATGATTACCTGGTGGATGCAGCTCGCTGGTGGCTTCTCTGGGCCTCAACATTCACCTTCATTCACCAACATCTCAGCTTAGTCTGCTTTCTTCGCATTCATTCACTTTGTACTTACTTGGACACTTAAATCATTTCTGCCTTCCATTGTCTTTTAGTGCAGAACCAAAGATTATCCTGGCAGTCAGCAGTGGTCAGTCAGGGATGTGAACATCAATGTCACACCTACAGCATTTACCAGCAGCTTGTGCAACAAACACATTGCAACTAAACACAGGTGGCTAAAAATCCTTAGAGTGAAGATGAACTATTGTCAGTGTGGGATGCTGCCATACGAAATCAATGGCATTGGCCAATCTCAGTTCAGAGGGGTAGACATTGTAAGACCTGGGGACTTCAGCAGTAAATGTCAAGGTTGGGGTTATTTAGGGGCAGTCCATGTTTTGTTGAGGCAAGTGGGAAACTCAAGCATGGGGAATGGAGCCATGCAGCCATGACACAGAGTGGATAAAGTCTGTGAAGGCAGGTAGTTCAAATATAAGAGTGGAATTTGATATAGCATGGAAGGAAATAGGGGACGATGTGGAGTTGGAGCAGGAGCAGTAGTGGTGGGTTTGCAAATCACTGCTATATTTGCAAAAAGAAGAAGTGAGCTTTTTACTCATTCATGGGATGAGGCCATCACTGGTTAGGCTAGCAAGGCTAGCATTTATTTCCTATCTCTAGTTGCCCAGAGGGCAGTTAAGTGTCAACCACATTGTTGTGGATCTGGAGTCACGAGTAGGACAGATGAGGTAAGGATGGTAGTTTCCTTACCTAAAGGACATTAGTGAATTAGATGAACATTTTGTGATATGCAACAATGGTTTCATGGTCTATCACTACACTCCTAATTCCTGATATTTACTGAATTCACTTCCACCATGTGCCATGGGAGGATTCAAACCCAGACCCCTAGGACATTACTTGGGTCTCAGGCTTAATAGCCTAATAATACCATTAGGCCAACACTTCCCTACCAAATGTGTGAGATGTAAGTGGCTATAAGAGCTGATAGTGACAATGCAGGAGCAGGAAAGATGTCAAAACGTCCCGAGTGAATGCTTGGGCAGGGGGGGGGGTTGTTGGCAGGAACACTAAGTATAAGATGGGTGACAGTCATAGAGTGAAGATGCTGCTTGCCATAGTGAGAGAGGTAGATTTTGATGAGAAGTCTAGGCAACGTCAAAGTTATAATCAATGTGAGGTAGTGGAGACATATGGCACTTACCCTTTCATAATGCAGAAGGTCATCGCCCTTCTTTTGATCTTATTTCTTCTCATTACTGACATTTCACTAACCCAGGTAGCTGTCTTGGTCCAGAGTGGTAGTATCTCGTGCCATAGTCTCCTTCAAATACATGGAGGAAAATGGATGGCCCTTCTTGATAGCACCCTATCCATGGGGACCTCCGGATGGATCATGATGCCAACTTCTCACAGACTCATAGAGATGTACAGCACGGAAACAGACCCTTCAGTCCAACTCTTCCAGATATCCTAGATAAATCTAGTCTCATTTGCCAACATTTGGCCAATATTCCTCTAAACGCTTCCTATTCATTAACTCATCCAGATGCCTTTTAAAAATTGTAACTGTACCAGCCTCCACCACTTCCTCTGGCAGCTCATTCCATACACGTACCACCCTCTGTGTGAAAAGGTTGCCCCTTAGGCCCTTTTTAAATCTTTCCACTCTCATCTTAAACCTATGCCCTCTAGTTTCTGACTCCCCTTCACCCTTGGGAAAATTTACCCTATCCATGCCCCTCATGTCTTTATAAATCTCTATAAGGTTACCCATCAGCCTTCCGTGCTCCAGGGAAAATTGCCCCAGCCTTTCAGCCTCTCCCTATAGCTCAAACTCTCCAACCCTGGCAACATCCTTTAAATCTTTTATGAGCACTTTTAAGTTTCACAACATCCTTCCTACAGAAGGGAGACTAGAATTGATTGCAGTATTGCAAATGTGTCCTAATCAAATGTCCTGTACAGCCATAACATGACCACTCAACTTCTATAGTCAATGCACTGACCAATAAAGGCAAGCATACTAAATGCCTTTTTCACTATCCTAATTACCTGCAAATCCACTTTCAAGGAACTATGAACCTGCACTCCCAAGTTCTCTTTGTTCAGCAACACTCCCCAGAATCTTATCATTAATTGTATAAGTCCTGCCCTGATTTGCCTTTCCAAAATGCAGCACTTCACATTTATCTAATTTAAACTCTATCTGCCACTCTTTGGCCTATTGGCCCATTTGATCAATCTCTTTCTTAGCTACATCCTTGATAACAATCATTGGGCAACAGACTTTGAATGACAGTTCCTGGCATGCAACCTTTGAAGTGGTTCACAGCTAACGTGTAAATATGATGCCCAGATCAGCATTCAGAAAAGTCCCAGCAGCAGTGAACATTTCAACTTCAGTGACCACACAACTCAGGAGGAAGGGCACCATGGGTCTGGATGTATGATTAATGAGGTCAGCAATGGATGATAGCATAAGAAAGCTTGTCCTGGTCCACAGAGGGAAACCCTCCATAAACTTTCTTAAAATGACACTGAGCCGAAATATGAGAAGATTCAGCCCACTTTGTGAAAGCTTTGCACTTGCACTCATCAGAGAAATTCGTAACAAAAAAAGTGGAAAAGGAAAATAATATTTATTCTGAAAATGAGGATAATGCTGCAGGGTTGGCAAATGGACTCTGTTGTCATGGAGAATACTGGATGATGACTGAGAATTAAACTCCAACCTTTGCTTATATTTTAAATTTTATATTTTAAATTAGGTAAATTGACTCTAATTTGTCAAGGCATGCCTAAGAAATGAACCAGTATGCGGTTGTTACTTAGACAGTAGGAACTGCAGATGCTGGAGAATCTGGGATAACAAGGTGTAGAGCTGGATGAACACAGCAGGCCAAGCAGCATCAGAGGAGCAGGAAGGCTGACATTTCAGGCCTAGACCCGAAGAAGGGTCGAGGCCCAAAATGTCAGCCTTCCTGCTCCTCTGATGCTGTTTGGCCTGCTGTGTTCATCCAGCTCTACACCTTGTTATCTCAATAGTTGTTACTTATTTTATTGAGTTGAACGAATGCAGTATGGGTACATATTCTATTTGATTGCAAAGAACAAAGCCCTATATATTAATGTATTTGTTTTACAGTACTTTACGACAGCATCCTGTTAGTAGTGAACACTGCATTGTGGTAGACAATTTTCACTGGTCTCTCTCTCTCTATATATATACATATATACTATATATATGGGGATTCCTACAGTTCCCACTTGCAGGCATGCTAAGACTGACCACCTGACATTGACTGAGTGGCCATAATTGTCAACAACAAACTCAGCCCTGATAACCCTTCAAAATCCTCTGTCCTAACATCTTGGAGCTCATCCCAAAAGTCAAGCAACAACCTGACATATGAATTCATACCATACAGACAATTTCCCAGACACCGTCATCACCATCTTACTGTCTATAACAATATTGGCAGGAGGGACTAGTGTATATTCACATTGAGGATACTCTCCATCACATTGTGTGTCACTACAACTGTGCTAGATGGGAAAGAGTTTGAACAGATTTAGCAACTCAAGACTGGGCATCAATGAGGTCTTGTGTACCATCAGGAGCAGAACAATTATTTCCAAACATAATCTGCACCCACTAAGTCCAGCATATTCCTCCACTCCACCATTAAAATCATGCAAGGGTGATCGAACCTTGTACAATGAAAGGTTCAGGAGGTTATGCCAAGATTAACAGTAGGCATACCTAAAAATGAGATGTCAACTTGGTGACATTGCACTGAGGAGTATTTGCATGCCAAATAGCATAACTGGCAAATGCTAGACAAGCCTAAGTGATTCCACAACCAACAGATCAGATCTAAGTTCTATAGAAATAAAAACCAAAAAAACTGCAGATGCTGTAAATCAGGAACAAAAACAAAGTTGATGGAAAAGTTCAGCAGGTCTGGCAGCATCTGTGAAGAAAAAACAGAGTTAACGTTTCAGGTCCGCTGATCCTTACTCAGAACATCTATAGTCCTGCCACACCCAATTGTGAACGGTGGTGGGCTATTAAACAACTCACAGGAGGAGGAGGCTCCACAAATATCCCCATCGTCAAAGATGGGGAAGGACTACACATTCAAAACAACAACTAAGGGTGAAACATTTGCAACAATCATCTGCCAAATTGCCAAGTAGTTGATACATCTTGGCCTCCTATAGAGATCCCCAGATGCATGTCCTCGTCCAATTCAGTTCACTTCACATGCTATCAAGAAATGGCTATAGGCACTGGATACTGCAAACCTGTGAGCCCAGGTAACGTTCTGTCAATAGTGTCAAAGGCTGCCCTCCAGAACAAGCCATGCCTCCCAGCCAAGCTGTTCCTGTACAATTGCAAAACTGCATCTACCTGACAATGTACAAAAAGAGAAACAAATCGAACATGGCTAATTACTACCCCATCAGCCTACTGTCAATCATCTGTTAAGTGATCAAAGTGATCATCAACAGTGCTATAAAGCAACACTTGCTTAGCAATGATCTGCTCGCTGATATTCAGCTTGGGTTCCATTAGGGCCATTCAATTCCAGACCTTACTGTAGCCTTGGTCCAAATGTAGACAAACAAGCTGAATTCCAGAAGTTGAGTAAGAGTCACTGTCCTTGGCATTAAAGCTGTGTTTTACTGTGTGTGAAAGCAAGGAGCCCTAACAAAACTAGAATGGAATCTGCAGAAGCTCTCTTTGTTGGAGACATAATGAGCACTAAAGATGACAGAAACATACAAAGTAGGAACAGGAGTATGCCATTTGGCCCTTCAAGCCTGCTCCACCATTCAATATGATCATGGTTGATCATCCAAATCAGTACCCTGTTCCTGTTTTCACCTCATTGCTTTTGATCACTTTAGCACCTAGAAATAAATTATGCTGTCTTAAAAACATTCAACGTTTTGGCTTCAACCACCTTCTACAGCAGAGATTTCCACAGACTCATCACTCCATGTATGAAGAAATTCCTCCTCATTTCAGTCCTAAATGGTCTGCCCATATCCTTCGACTGTAACCCCTGATTCTGGACACGCCAGTCACCAGGACATCTTTCCTCTGTTTACTCTGTCTAGCCCTGTTAGAATTTTAAAGGTTTCTATGAGGTCCTGCTGACTCTTAACTCCATTGAGTGTAGTTCTAACCGATCCAGTCTGTCTTCATATGTTAGTCCAAGGAATCAGTCTTCTAAATCTTTGATGGTTGAATTTGTTGCAGGTCAGGCATTTCAGATCCATGACTCTTTTGGAGAAGTTCCATATAGGAGTGTGCTCAGCTCATCTACCTTTAGTTGCTTCATCAATGACCTTCCCTCCATCATACGGTCAGCTGTTTGCTGATGATTGCACTATGTTCAGCATCATTGTGATTCCTCAGATACGAAAGTCGTCTATGACCGAGTGCAGCTAGACCTGGACATCATCCAGGTTTGGGCTGCGAAGTGGCGAATAAAATTTGAGCCAAACCAAGTGCCAGACAATTACCATCTCCAACAAGAGAGAATCTAGCCATCACACCTTGCTATTCAATGTCATTACCATTTCTAAATCCTCCAGTACCAACATCTTTTGGATCACCATTGACCAGAAATATGAATAATATTAACAAGAGCAGGTCAGAGCCTATGAACATTGAAACATGTAACTCAACTCCATATTCCCTGAATCCTTTCAATGACCTACAAGGTACAAAGTCAAGATTGTGATGTAATACTCTCCACGTACCTCGATGTGTGGATCTTCACAAGACTCAAAAAGCTTCACGCCATCCAGAAAAAAGCAAGCTACTTGACTGGCACCACATCCACATTCAATTCCTCTATCACAGATTCTCAGCGGCAACATTATGTACCATCTGGGTAAAGCACTCTAGAAATTCACCAAGGCTTTTTAGACAGCACATTCAAAACCCATTGCTCTAACATCCAGAAAGACAAGAGCAGCAAGTATGTGGGAATTCGTCCACCTGCAGATTCCCCTCCAAGTCACTCACCATTCTAAAATGGAAATATATCACTGTTCCTTCAGTGTTACTGTTATGTTGGAGGCATGGTTACATGAAATTCAAATCTGGGAACTGAATATTCAGGGGTAACTGACTTTTTAAAAGGCTCAATAACAACGAAAAGGTTGCAGAGAAGCATTATTAGTGTGGAAGTTGTTAAATCCATTTGGATGATATTAAGAAATAAGAAGGGGATGAGACATTGATAGGAATACTCTAAAGGCCCCCTAATGTAGCTATACTAATGAACAGAGAATAAATCAGAATATTCTGAGGGCATATAAAAAAGGCACTACATTAATCAACAGTGACTTTAATCTTCATTTAAATTGGCATAGTATGATTGGCAGAGTTAACTGGGAGAAATATATTCTATGAATTCTTTGTGACAATTTCCTAAACAATATGTTGTGGATCTGAATAGGGATCAGACTATTTTGGATCTTATTGTGTGTAATGATGTAGGTTTAGTCAATGACATCAGAGGAAATGATCCCCTTAGAAATAGTAATGATAACATGGTAGAAGATAGCATTTAATTTGAGGGTGAGGTTCTTGGGTCAGAAACACCTGTGCTAAATTAAATTAGGGTACTTGCAAAGAAATGAGTGTAGAGTTAGCTGAAGTGAACTGGGAAGTGAATTAACTGCTAAAGCGGTTGAGAAATGATAGTAGATGTTGAAGAAAATTATTCATAGCTCACAGCAAAGATATTACAGTGAGGAAGAAGGATTCTTAGAAGAGGAGAAGCCATAGTTAACTAGAGCAGTTAAGGATGGCATCAAGTTGAAAGGAAAAACATGCAATTTGGACAAAGATTAATATTAAATCAAGGGATTGAAAAAGCTTTAAAATCCAAGAACAATGAAGTAAAATAGAAGGAGAAGGCAAACTTTGAGGGTAAACTTGCAAGTAATATCAAGATGGAGAACAAGAGCTGCTTTAAAAGTATAAAAAGGAAGAGAAAAGCCAAGTTAACATCTGCCCCTTAGAGAATAAGGCTGGAGAAATAATAATGGAGAACGAGAACATGACAGAGTTGAATAAATACTGATCATTAGTCTTCATGATAAAAGACACTATTAGCACAAAAATACTGAATAATCAAGTGGTGAAAGGAGAAGTGGAAATAAAAGGAGAACCATCACGAGTGAAAAAGTGCTAGTAAAAGTAACTAATGGGGCTAAAGATAAATGGGTACCCTGGACCTAAGCACGTGTATCTCTGGATATTGTGACAACACAATGGTTTTAAGAAGTGTATTTTGTCTTTTTTTTCCCTCATGAAGAAAAGGTGAGGCAGAGGTACTGAGCAGTCTACTCTGAAGCCACTAAATTAAACAACCTATGAGTCTTTTCTTTTTTTCAAAAAAATGTGGTAACAATAGAAGCAACCTGAATGGCTGGGGTCAACATTCCATAGAACCAGGGTGTTTTTCTTTTCAGTTTTATCCTTTAGTTGTTTGGTCTTGAAGCTGGATGTGGACGTTCTTAATCCTCTCACTGTTACAGCTAAAAGCTGGAGTTCTCTTCTTTCTGACGGAATTGCATGTGAGACAATCTATTTTACTGAATTTGCCTTTGTCAAGGGCGTGTTTATGGGACGTTACAATATTTGAACAGTTAATTAGTAGCGGTTAAAGTAAGTTTTTTTTAAGTATTTTGATAGAATTACAGTTGATTGCTTATTTTTTATTTTAACCATAGTGTAAAAATAGTTTTTTTCTTTTGCTTAAAGTTGAGTAGTTTGACTAATCAAATTGCAGACGTAACACAATGCCTTACATTTATCTTTTAAAGTAAGAAAAAGTTAGGATCTAAGTTATCATCTTAACATATTTTGAGGGGTTTGGTCTGGCCCACAACAACATTAAAAGAGGTTACAGAGATAGTGTTAGTAATCTAGAGTTAGTAATCTTCCAAAATTGCACAGAGGATTGAAATGATTAAAAAAGGGAGTCAAAAAAAGTAACTGTAGATCAGTTAAACTAACATCTGTTATTGGGAAAATGTTGGAGTCTATTACAAAGAATGTAATAGCAGAGTATTTAGAAAGACATAATATAATCAAGCAGAATCAGCGTGGCTTCATAATCACAAATCATGCCTAACAAACTTATTAGAATTCTTTGAGGAGGTAACAAGTAGAATAGATAAAGCTGAATCAATGGACTTGATATATTTGGATTTTCAGATGTTTGGTAAGGCACCACACATTAGGCTACTAAATAACATGTGGGATCATGTTCAAATAATGACCAAAATTGGTAAGCGGCAAAAATAGACTCTTTATTCAGCATCCACAGTAGTACAGTTCGAGGTAGCGAAGGAATCTCAAGTACAGTTTCTACAGTAGCCTCTTTATACACAATTCTTCCTCACATTAAAATTCCAGCACTATGGTCTTAACTAATTGTGTCTATTGTACACAAATGTTGGTGTGATATCTGTCCTGGTGAAACAGGTAAACATTTGCTAAATGCTGGCTGTTACTCCTGATTGGATTAGAATGTCTGTTCAGTCTGCTTGCATAATTAAGAGGCGTTAGTCCCTTAAAAGTTAGTAAAAATATTAGAACTACATGATCAAAATAAATTAGAACTTATACAATGAATAAAAATATAGAGGATATTAAATTGATTACCACAGTTGAGTCATTAGATTTTATTTACTTTCGTCAATTTGACTGTTCTTTACTTATTCATTCATTTCACAGGACTGCTATTTTGAGAGTAACTTTCTTAAAGGGGGAATAGTGGCCCTATTTATTATGTATTTAACAGGTACATGCTAGTGGAGGGAAGTTGTTTGATGTACTGCAACTTATTCAAGTCCCCAGAGGTTGTAGCTGAGGGGCTATTAATATTAATAATCTTTCCATAGCTTTGGATGAGTCATGGAGACCCGAAGGTTGGAATTGCATTATTCTGAATGAGTTACAATATTAACACTTATTCAGAGGTAACCTTCAACATAGAAACAGGTCTAAACGCTGCTTACAGCATGGAGCTGATAAGGATTGAAGGTGTGAAGAAACAGTAATGGACTGTGAGGGATGTTTTAATTAAGTCTATCTTGTAATAGTAAAATGTACTAAAAAATAGTTTCATGTCTGAATGAATGAAATGCGGTATAGTAAACATTGTGCGCTGAATGAGAACATGGTATTAGTATATATAGAGTGCAGGTAAGTAGGTTGGTAAAGAGACCTATAATACAATATCTCACATAAGAGTTTGTGGTGTTGGAGAGAGCATATTAGCATGGATAGAGGATTAGCCGATTAGTAAAAGGCAGAGAATTGAAATAAGAGAGGCATTTTTAGACTGGCAATCTAGAACTAGTGGTCTGACATAAGGATCAATGCTGGGGCCACAATTATTTACAATATATATTAATAACTTGGATGAGATAAGTGAATGTATAGCCAAAGACAGTAGGAACTGCAGATGCTGGAGAATCTGAGATAACAAGGTGTAAGAGCTGGATGAACACAGCAGGCCAAGCATCATCAGAGGAGCAGGAAAGCTGACGTTTCAGGCCTAGACCCTTCTTCAGAAATGGGAAAGGGGAAGGGGATTCTGAAATAAATAGGGAGAGAGGGGGAAGCAGATAGAAGATGGATAGAGGAGAAGATAAGTGGAGAGGAGACAGACAGATCAAATAGGCAGGGGTGGAACCAGTGAAGGTGAGTATAGGTGGGGAGTTAGGGAGGGGATAGGTCAGTCCAGGGAGAATGATCAGGTCAAGGGGGCAGGATGAGGCAAGGAGGTTGGAGATTGGGGTAGGCTTGAGGTGGGAGGGGGGAATAATTGGGAAGAAGGACAAGTTAGGGAGACAGGGACAAGCTGGGCTGGTTTTGGGAAGCGGTAGGGGGAGTGGAGATTTTGAAGCTTGTGAAGCCCACATTGATACCATAGGGCTGCATGGTTTCCAAGCAAAATATGAGGAGCTGTTCCTGAAGACGTGCGGTTTAGAGCCAGTGCAGCTATGGAACAGGGATTGTTCCACAATACCTACGTATAACCAAGTTTGTAAGCGACAGAAAATTAGATGGGAAGGCAAATGTAAAGATAATGTACTCTGCAGTGTTATACAGGCAGGTTAAGAAGGCAAAAAAACTATAGTGTGGAAAAATGTGAGGTTATGCATTTTGGCAGGAGTAATAGAGGAACTGAATATCATGTAGAAAGTAGGAAGACTACAGAAATCTACAGCATAAGGGATTTTGGATCCCCGTGAATAAGTCACAACAAGCTAGCATAGAAGTGGGAAGGTCAGCCTGTACTTTCAAGAGAATAGATCATATAATAGGGTAATAAAATGTGAGGCTGGATGAACACAGCAGGCCCAGCAGCATCTCAGGAGCACAAAAGCTGATGTTTCGGGCCTAGACCCTTCATCAGAGAGGGGAATGGGGTGAGGGTTCCGGAATAAATAGGGAGAGAGGGGGAGGCGGACCGAAGATGGAGAGAAAAGAAGATAGGTGGAGAGGAGAGTATAGGTGGGGAGGTAGTGAGGGGATAGGTCAGTCCAGGGAAGACGGACAGGTCAAGGAGGTGGGATGAGGTTAGTAGGTAGGAGATGGAGGTGCGGCTTGGGGTGGGAGGAAGGGATGGGTGAGAGGAAGAACAGGTTAGGGAGGCAGAGACAGGCTGGACTGGTTTTGGGATGCAGTGGGGGGAGGGGAAGAGCTGGGCTGGTTGTGTGGTGCAGTGGGGGGAGGGGACAGACTGGGCTGGTTTTGGGATGCGGTGGGGGAAGGGGAGATTTTGAACCAGGTGAAGTCCACATTGATACCATTGGGATGCAGGGTTCCCAAGCGGAATATGAGTTGCTGTTCCTGCAACCTTCGGGTGGCATCATTGTGGCACTGCAGGAGGCCCATGATGGACATGTCATCTAAAGAATGGGAGAGGGCGTGGAAATGGTTCATAACCGGGAGGTGCAGTTGTTTATTGCGAACCGAGCAGAGGTGTTCTGCATGTGGCAGTTGGGAGATGTGGCACACGTCTCCGCTGGCTACATCTGCGGGAAGTGCACCCAGCTACAGCTCCTTGAAAACCGTGTTAGGGAAATGGAGCTGGAGCTGGATGAACTACGGATCATTCGGGAGGCAGAGGGGGTAATTGAGAGGAGTTATCGGGAGTTGGTCACTCCTAAGGCTCAGGACGAGGATAGATGGGTTACAGTTAGGGGGAGGAAAGGGGACAGACAGACAGTGCAGAGATCCCCTGTGGGCATTCCCCTCAGCAATAAGTATACCGTTTTGGATACTGCTGGGGGGGATGACCTACCAGAGGAAAGCCATAGTAGTCAGTTCTCTGGCACTGAGCCTGACACTGTGGCAAAGAAGGGAAGGGGGCAGAATAGAAAAGTACTCGTGGTAGGGGACTCGATAGTTAGGGGAATCGACAGGAGATTTTGTGGGCAAGATCGGGATTCCCGGAAGGTATGTTGCCTCCCTGGTGCCAGGGTCCGGGACGTCTCCGATCGGGTGTATAAAGTTCTAAAAGGGGAGGGCGAACAGCCAGAAATCGTGTTACATATTGGCACAAATGATATAGCCAGAAATAGGTTTGAGGATATAAAAAGTGATTTCAGGGAGTTAGGATGGAAACTGCAGAGCAGGACGAACAGAGTAGTGTTCTCTGGTTTACTACCGGTGCCACGAGATAGCGAGGTGAGGAACAGGGAGTGGGCGCAGCTGAACACGTGGCTACGCAGCTGGTGTAGGAGGGAGGGCTTCAAATATGTTGATAATTGGGATGCCTTCTGGGGAAGGTGGGACCTGTACAAGAAGGACGGGTTGCATCTGAACTGGAAGGGGACCAATGTCCTGGGTGGAAGGTTTGCTCGAGTAGTTCGAGAGGGTTTAAACTAGTATGGCAGGGGGGTGGGAACCTGAGCTGTATGCTGGAGGTGAGCGTTGATGCAGGTGAGGCAGTAGCAAGAGGTAGACCAGCTAGTGGGAAGGATTTTCCTGGGAAGGAACCAAGGGATCGGTTAAAGTGTGTTTGCTTTAATGCAAGGAGTATCAGGAATAAAAGTGATGAACTTAGAGCATGGATCAGTACCTGGTGCTATGATGTTGTGGCCATAACAGAGACATGGGTTTCTCATGGGCAGGAATGGTTGCTGGATGTTCCAGGGTTTAGAACATTTAAAAAGAATAGGGAGGGGGGAAAAAGAGGAGGGGGTGTAGCACTACTAATCAGAGAGGGTATCACAGCTACAGAAGCTTCCTTTGTCGAGGAAGATCTGCCTACTGAGTCAGTATGGGTGGAAATTAGGAACAGCAAGGGAGTAGTCACCTCGTTAGGGGTTTACTACAGGCCCCCCAATAGCAGCAGGGAGATTGAAGAAAGCATAGGTCGACAGATTTTGGAAAAGTGTGCACGCAGTAGGGTTGTTGTAATGGGTGACTTTAACTTTCCTAATATTGATTGGAACCTCCTTCGAGCAGAAGATTTGAATGGAGCTGTTTTTGTAAGGTGTGTTCAGGAGGGTTTCCTAACGCAGTACGTTGACAGGCCGACGAGGGGAGAGGCCATTCTAGACTTGGTGCTCGGAAACGAGCCGGGGCAGGTATCAGATCTTGTGGTGGGAGAGCATTTTGGTGATAGTGACCATAACTGCCTCACATTCTACATAGCTATGGAGAAGGAGAGGATTAGGCAGAATGGGAGGATATTTAATTGGGGAAGAGGAAACTATGATGCGATTAGACATGAGTTAGGAAGCATGGACTGGGAGCAGTTGTTCCATGGTAAGGGAACTATAGACATGTGGAGACGGTTTAAGGAACAGTTGTTGGGAGTGATGAGTAAATATGTCCCTCTGACACAGGCAAGAAGGGGTAAGATTAAGGAACCTTGGATGACGAGAGCGGTGGAGCTTCTAGTGAAAAGGAAGAAGGTAGCTTACATAAGGTGGAGGAAGCTAGGGTCAAGTTCAGCTAGAGAGGATTACATGCAGGCAAGGAAGGAGCTCAAAAATGGTCTGAGGAGAGCCAGGAGGGGGCACGAGAAAGGCTTGGCAGAAGGAATCCGGGAAAACACAAAGGCATTTTACACTTACGTGAGGAATAAGAGAATGGTCAAAGAAAGAGTAGGGCCGATCAGGGATAGCATAGGGAACTTGTGTGTGGAGCCTGAGGAGGTAGGGGAAGCCCTAAATGAGTTTTTTCCTTCTGTCTTTACGAAAGAAACCAACTTTGTAGTGAATGAAACCTTTGAAGAGCAGGTGTGCATGCTGGAATGGATAGAGATAGACGAAGCTGATGTGCTGAAAATTTTGTCAAACATTAAGATTGACAAGTCGCCAGGCCCGGATCAGATTTGTCCTCGGCTGCTTTGGGAAGTGAGAAATGCAATTGCTTCGCCACTTGCGAAGATCTTTGCATCCTCGCTCTCCACTGGAGTTGTACCTGAGGACTGGAGAGAGGCAAATGTAATTCCTCTCTTCAAGAAAGGAAATAGGGAAATCCCTGGCAATTATAGACCGGTAAGTCTCACGTCTGTCGTCTGCAAGGTGTTAGAAAGGATTCTGAGGGATAAGATTTATGACCATCTGGAAAGGCATGGCTTGATCAAATACAGTCAACACGGCTTTGTGAGGGGTAGGTCATGCCTTACAAACCTTATCGAGTTTTTTGAGGATGTGACTAGAAAGGTTGATGAGGGTCGAGCTGTGGATGTGGTGTATATGGACTTCAGTAAGGCATTTGATAAGGTTCCCCATGGTAGGCTCATTCAGAAGGTCAGGAGGAATGGGATACAGGGGAACTTAGCTGCTTGGATACAGAATTGGCTGGCCAACAGAAGACAGCGAGTGGTAGTAGAAGGAAAATATTCTGCCTGGAAGTCAGTGGTGAGTGGAGTTCCACAGGGCTCTGTCCTTGGGCCTCTACTGTTTGTAATTTTTATTAATGACTTGGACGAGGGAATTGAAGGATGTGTCAGCAAGTTTGCAGATGACACAAAAGTCGGAGGTGTTGTTGACAGTGTAGAGGGCTGTTGTAGGCTGCAGCGGGACATTGACAGGATGCAGAGATGGGCTGAGAGGTGGCAGATGGAGTTCAACCTGGATAAATGCGAGGTGATGCATTTTGGAAGGTTGAATTTGAAAGCTGAGTACAGGATTAAGGATAGGATTCTTGGCAGCGTGGAGGAACAGAGGGATCTTGGTGTGCAGATACATAGATCCCTTAAAATGGCCACCCAAGTGGACAGGGTTGTTAAGAAAGCATATGGTGTTTTGGCTTTCATTAACAGGGGGATTGAGTTTAAGAGTCGTGAGATCTTGTTGCAGCTCTATAAAACTTTGGTTAGACCGCACTTGGAATACTGCGTCCAGTTCTGGGCGCCCTATTATAGGAAAGATGTGGATGCTTTGGAGAGGGTTCAGAGGAGGTTTACCAGGATGCTGCCTGGACTGGAGGGCTTATCTTATGAAGAGAGGTTGACTGAGCTCGGTCTCTTTTCATTGGAGAAAAGGAGGAGGAGAGGGGACCTAATTGAGGTATACAAGATAATGAGAGGCATAGATAGAGTTGATAGCCAGAGACTATTTCCCAGGGCAGAAATGGCTAGCACGAGGGGTCATAGTTTTAAGCTGGTTGGTGGAAAGTATAGAGGGGATGTCAGAGGCAGGTTCTTTACGCAGAGAGTTGTGAGAGCATGGAATGCGTTGCCAGCAGCAGTTGTGGAAGCAAGGTCATTGGGGTCATTTAAGAGACTGCTGGACATGTATATGGTCACAGAAATTTGAGGGTGCTTACATGAGGATCAATGGTCGGCACAACATTGTGGGCTGAAGGGCCTGTTCTGTGCTGTACTGTTCTATGTTCTATGTTCTATGTTCTTAAAGCGGTCCCCAAGCCCCCGCTTGGTTTCCCCAATGTAGAGGAAGCCACACCGGGTACAATGGATACAGTATACCACATTGACAGATGTGCAGGTGAACCTCTGCTTAATATGGAAAGTCATCTTGGGGTCTGGGATAGGGGTGAGGGAGGAGGTGTGGGGCAAGTGTAGCATTTCCTGCGGTTGCAGGGGAAGGTGCAAGGTGTGGTGGTGTTGGAGGGCAGTGTGGAGCGAACAAGGGAGTCACGGAGAGAGTGGTCTCTCCGGAAAGCGGACAAGGGCGGTGATGGAAAAATGTCTTGGGTGGTGGGGTCGGATATCCGGAGGTTGGTGGGGTGGTGTGTGAGAACGAGGGGGATCCTCTTTGGGCAGTTGTGGCGGGGGCGGGGTGTGAGGGATGTGTTGCGGGAAATGCGGGAGACGCGGTCAAGGGCGTTCTCGACCACTGTGGGTGGACAGTTGCGGTCCTTGAAGAACTTGGACATCTGGGATGTGCGGGACTGGACTGCCTCATCGTGGGAGCAGATGCGGCGGAGGCGGAGGAATTGGGAATAGGGGATGGAATTTTTGCAGGAGGGTGGGTGGGAGGAGGTGTATTCTAGCTAGCTGTGGGAGTCGGTGGGCTTGAAATGGACATCAGTTACAAGCTGGTTGCCTGAGATGGAGACTGAGGGTTCCAGGAAGGTGAGGGATGTGCTGGAGATGGCCCAGGTGAACTGAAGGTTGGGGTGGAAGGTGTTGGTGAAGCGGATGAGCTGTTCGAGCTCCTCTGGGAAGCAAGAGGCGGCGCGGATACAGTCATCAATGTAACGGAGGAACAGGTGGGGTTTGGGGCCTGTGTAGGTGCGGAAGAGGGACTGTTCCACGTAACCTACAAAGAGGCAGGCATAGCTGGGGCCCATGCGGGTGCCCATGGCCACCCCCTTAGTCTGTAGGAAGTGGGAGGAATCGAAAGAGAAGTTGTTGAGGGTGAGGACGAGTTCGGCTAGGCAGATGAGGGTGTCGGTGGAGGGGGACTGGTTGGGCCTGCGGTACAGGAAGAAGCGGAGGGCCTTGAGGCCATGTGCATGCGGAATACAGGTGTATAGGGACTGGACGTCCATGGCGAAAATGAGGTGTTGGGAGCCAGGGAATTGGAAGTCCTGGAGGAGGTGGAGGGCGTGGGTGGTGTCACATATAATATATCATATAATAGGGTAGTCTTGCAACAATTGTACAAGGCACAATTCAGACCACAGCTGGAATTCTGTGAACAGTTTTGGGACCCTTATCTAAGGAATGATAGACTGGCATTTAATGCAGTTCAGATAATGTTCACCATACTTGAATCTGCACGTACAAGCATTGTCTTATAAAGAGAAATTGAGGAGGTTAGACTTGTATTCATAGTAGTTTAGAAAATCGAGAGGTGACTTGACAAAGTGGATGCAGAATATTTTTTTCCCTTGTCGGACATCTATGACCATAGGGTATAACTGACGAATAAAGGGTTGCCCATTTAAGACAGATGGGAAGGAAATTCTTTCAGAGGTTAGCAAGTCTGTGGAATTCTTTCCCACAGTAAGTTGTATAGGATGGGCCATTAAGTATACTCAAGGCTGACAGCAACAGATTATTAATCAGTAAGGGAATCAAAGATTATGGGGAAAAGGTGGGGAAAAGGAGTTGAGAATTGTCAAATTAGCCATCATCTCATTGAATGGTGTACCAGACTCAATGGCCTATTATGGTCTTGAGTGCTGGATCAAAATCCTGGAAATTTGCACCCCCACAGCAAATGGACTGCAGCATTTCAATAAAGCATCACTACCTTCTCAAGGGCAATTAGAGATCAGTAATGAACATCAGCCCATGATTGAACAAAAAAAAAGTCAGTTATCTTTCCAATGCATGAATGAAGCGTAAAAAGGGAAATAGGCAATTGCATGGGAAAGTAACTCATGGCATGGAATGAGTTAAAATATTTTGCCTGAAAATGGAACAAGAACAATTAATGTGGAGCTGGGCCTATGTCATTGATGTCTAACTTTTAATAAAGTTGCAATAAGTTTTTTTTAAATCTTGCACAAATATAGGTATTCATCAGGCAGCAACATGATGTGTGTTTAATCCTTTCCACAGAATGAATTATCTTCAGAGATCAACAAGAATGCAAATGTCTGATTTTAATTAAATAATGTCTTAAAATGACCCTGCACTTTCTTCACAGTATCTGTTAAAAGTGAGCCATCATAAAATGCCTATTGTTCTGGTGGGGATATATTTGACATTGGAAAAATTGATCAGACTGTAAACTGTTGCAATCTTCTGTCTTTTGAAAACATGTCAGACAGTTTGGCAAATGGTAGTAATGTGCTAGTGTGTTGTGTTTGGCATGAATTCAGCTATAGCTCACTGTGTCACAGAGTCAGAGTCATAGTCATAGTCATAAAGCATGAAAACAGACCCTTTGGTCGAACCAGTTCATGCCAAACATAATTCCGAGCTAAAGGTAGTCCTACCTGCCTGTTCCTGGCCCATTTCTCTCCAAACCTTTCCTACATATGTACTTAACCAAATGTCTTTTGAACATTATAGTTGTACATGCATCCACCACTTCCTCAGGAAGTTTATTCCACATTTAAACTACCCTCTTTGTAAGTAAAATCGACCTCATGTCTTTTTTAAACTCCTTTCCTCTCATCTAAAAAAAAAGGCACCCTCCCAATCTTGAAATTCCCTACCTTAGGGAAAAGACAATTACCATTAATTCTATTTATACTTCTCATTATTTTATAAACTTCTATCAGGTCACCTCTCAACCTCCTACGCTCCAGTGAATAAAGTCCCAGCCTACCAAGCCTTTATTTATTACTCAAACCTTCCATACCTGGCAACATTCTGATTAAATCTCTTCTGAACTCTTGATAATTTCCTTCCTATAAGTGGGTGACCAGAACTGGACAAAATATTCCGGGAGAGGCCTCACCAATGTCCTGTACAACCTTAACATGATTTCCAATTCCCATACTCAAAGGACTGAGCAATGAAGACAAACTTGCCAAATGCCTTTTTAATCACCCCGTCTATATGTGATGCAAACTTCAAAGAATTATGTACCTGCACCCCTAGTACCACCTCTGTTGTATAACACTACCTAAGGGCCCACCATTAATTGTATAAGACCTACCCTTGTGTTTTGTACCAAATGCAATACCTCGCATTTATCCAGATTGAACTCCATCTGCCATTTTTTAGCCAGTTGACTATTTGATCAAGATCCTGCTGCAATTATAAAATCCTTCACAGTCTACTATGCCACCAATTTTGGAGTCATCAGCAAATGTACTAACCGTACTTCTACGTTCTCATTCAAATCACTTATATAAATGACAAACAAAAGAGAACCCAGAACCGATCCCTGTGGAACACAGCTGGTCACAAGCCTCCAGTGCATAAAGCAACTTTCCACCATTACAATGAAGGGTCTAGGCCCGAAACGTCAGCTTTTGTGCTCCTAAGATGCTGCTTGGCCTGCTGTGTTCATCCAGCTCCACACTTTGTTATCTTTCCACCATTACTCTCTGTCTCCTGCCATTGAGCCAAATGTGTATCCAATTGGCAAGCTCATCCTGAATCCCATGTGACCTAAGTTTATTCATTAGTTTACCCTGTGGAACTTTGTCAAAGGCTTTACTAAAATCCAAGTAAACATCTACTGCTCTGGCATCATCAATTTTTTGGTAACTTCAAAATACTCAATCAAATTTGTGAGACATGACTTTCCTTGCACAAATGAGAGGCATGGATAGAGTCGCTGGTCAGAGACGTTTCCCCAGGGCAGGACTGACTGCCACGAGGGGTCATAGTTTTAAGGTGTTAGGAGGAAGGTATAGACGAGACGTCAGAGGGAGGTTCTTCACCCAGGGAGTTGTGAGCGCATGGAATAGTTTGCCAGTGGTAGTCGTGGAAGCGGAGTCAGTAGTGACATTTAAGCGACTGCTGGACAGGCGCATGGACAGCAGTGAATTGAGGGGAATGTAGGTTAGGTTATTTTATTCCTCTCACCCATCCCTTCCTCCCACCCCAAGCCGCACCCCCAGCTACCTACTAACCTCATCCCACCTCCTTGACCTGTCCGTCTTCCCTGGACTGACCTATCCCCTCCCTACCTCCCCACCTACACCCTCTCCACCTATCTTCTTTACTCTCCATCTTCGGTCCGCCTCCCCCTCTCTCCCTATTTATTCCAGTTCCCTCCCCCCATCCCCCTCTCTGATGAAGGGTCTAGGCCCGAAACGTCAGCTTTTGTGCTCCTGAGATGCTGCTTGGCCTGCTGTGTTCATCCAGCCTCACATTTTATTATCTAGGTTATTTTATTTTTGGATTAGGATTATTCCACGGCACAACATCGTGGGCTAAAGGGCCTGTACTGTGCTGTACTGTTCTATGTTCTAAAACCAAATCAATTTATGCCTCCATAAATGTCCATAAATCCTATTTGTTAAAATCACATCCAACAATTTACCCACAACCGACGTCAGCCTCTCAGGTCTACAGTTCCACTGTTTCTTCTTACAACCTTTCTTAAACAAAGGTACAATATTAGGCACCCTCCAGTCATCAGTCACCTCACCCGCAGTTGTAGATGATACAAATATTTCTGCAAGGGGTCTCGTAATTTCCATTCTTACTTCCCACAACGTTCTGAGATACATTAGATCAGGTCCTGGAGATTTATCCACATTTACGTTCTCTAAGGCCTCCCGAACGTCCTCTTCTGTAAAGTGAACTGATTTTAAAACATCACGGTTTATTTTTCTGGAATTTCTAGACTCCATTTCTTTCTCCACAGTAAAAACTGGCACGAAATATTCATTTGGTATCTCTCCTATTTCCTGGAGTTCAACACAAATACAACCTCCCTGATCGTTAAGAGGCCCTACCCTCTCTCTAGTTACCCTCTTGCTCTTAATGTATTTGTAGAATATATCTGGATCATCCTGAACCTTATCTGCTAATGCTAGCTCATATTCCTTCTTTGCCTTCCAGATTTCTCTCAAGAATGCTCCTATACTCTTTAAGAAATTCGATTGAACCATGATGTCTATATCTAAAATAAGATTCTCTCTTATTCTTGACTAGAACCTTAACATCACTATTCATCCATTGTTCCTTAATCTTACCAGCCTTACTCATCACTCTAACAGCAACAAAATGCATCATCACACTCTTGAATGCATCCCTCTTGTCAGATGTTCTTTTATCAGCGAACAATCTACTCTAATCAAAGTTCGAAAGTTCGTGTCTGAAACCATTAAAATTTGCCTTACTCAAATTAAAATCTTCAACTTTTACGGAAGGCATATCTTTTTTCAGAACTGTTTTGAAATTAACAGAATTATGATCGCTTGACCCAAAATGTTGCCCCACATTTCACCTACCCTGCCTTATTGCCTATTTTTGCTTCTTCTCCAGTAGAAGTATAAACATATTGGTAAAGAATTTTTTCTTGAATACACTCGATGAATTCTTCTCCATCCAAACATTTAACACTAAGGTAGCCTCAGTCAACATTTGGAAAATTAAAATCCCTCATTATTACAACCTTATTACACAAACATCTGAAATATCCCTATATATTTGTTTCTCAATTTCCCTCTTACTGTTGGGGGTCTGATAGTACAATCCCATCAAAATGATCGTTCCTTTCTTATTTGTAATTTCTACCCGTATCTTTTCACTGGATGATTTTTCAGAAGTATATTTCCTAGTTACAGCAGTAATGTATTTTTTAATCAAAAACACCCCCACTCCAATATTCTTGCCTTCTTTTCTATCCTTCCAATAACATCTAAAACCAAGAACATTAAGCTGCCAGTCTTGGCTGTCTCTCAGCCAAGTTTTTGTAATAGAAATAATGACCCAATTACACATTCTTAAGCATGCCCTGAGTCCATCAGCCTTACCTGTAAGACCCCTTGCATTGAAATAAATGCAATTTAGTTCTTCAATTACTACATACTGACTCTCTCTCTCGTCTTTCTTTTCTAATTGACACACCCTCCTCACTTTCAGAATGTTCCCTATCAATCCTTCTGTTTACACTGCTACTTAGGGTCCCTCCACTCACCCTCTCTTTCAGAATAAAGTCTCCCTGAACAGAATGAGCAAATCTTCCTTCTAAGATAATGGTCCCTCTCTAGGTGATGTTAGACCCATCCTTTTTGAAGAGGTCTTTTCTATCCCAAAAGACATTGCGATTGTCCAAAAACCTGACTCCCTGAACAATACACCAGCTCTTCAGCCTTTGACTTATCTGCTTTAACCTTTTATTCATTCCCTCATCTGAGTTTGGCATTGGGAGTAAACCAGAAATTACTACTTCCAAGGTTCTTTTTTTTAATGTTCTACCTAACCTCTCAAAATCACTTTGTACTGCTTAATTCAGAACCCCATGCGTTTATATAGTGGCTGAAACTGATGAGAGCATTGTGAAAGTCAAAAAGCTCCAGTTAAGAACGTACTTTACTATGAATGGGAAAAGAATATTTGTGTTTTATCATTCTTTTCAGCAGTGTTCCAAACATTACAGCCAGCAAAAAAAAACAGTTCAAGAGCAGTCATTATTTCAATTGAGGGACACATAACAGCCAATGTGCTCACAGCATGTTCTTTTAAACAAAACAACGATCTGTTTTTAGTGGTGTTCATTGAGAAATATATGTTGGCCTGATCACAAGTACAACTTTATTGCTTTTATAGCTGTGCAACAAGCTCAGAGAGGTGAACTTTAATTTAATGTCAAATGCAAAATACAATACCTTACATTACAGCTCTCCTACAGCAATGCAGTGCACTGAAGTTAATTTGGTAGCAAAGAAACATAGAAATTTGTAACACCGATACTGGGAATCACCACAATTACTGGACTCAAGTGTAAGGAAATTCTGGTCAAGTGCCAAAGATGGGGTCTAGGCTAATAAACTTACACTTTTTGTTTGAAGTTTAAGCTATTGAAGGAAAATGGATTGTCTGGAGAGAAACTATTACTGCTCGCCTTGAAATCTCAGACAATGGAGACTGCCCACAAATTACAGTCAGGCCTTTCAGCTATGGAAACAGTTACAGTTAGGAAACACTTCTATTCAAAAAGGTAATGGAAGTTTGGAACCATCTTCTGCAAATTGTAGTTTTATGCTTGGTTAAGTGTTTCCCTTCAAGCCAATGGAATAAATGAACCACCCCCAAAGAGAACCATCCTCTGAGAAAAAGAACAGGAAATGACATCACCAACACAGGAAATGACATCACCAACCCAAGGAAACCTAAACAGATAAATAGAAAGCGGGACATAACACCAGCGCTTTGTCGGAGGCTCACTGTTGATGTTACCTAGAATGGTGACGAAACATCTGGGGACAAACCTTACAGCTCAGTGGACCAGCTTACATCTCAAACACAATAAAGACCCACTCTCTTGTGGACTGAGAGGACGAGAGTGCTGTCTTGGAGGTGAAAGGAGGACGTCGGGTTGGCTGTGCACCCTTGCGACCAGTGGATCTTAATGCTGGCTTCGGCCTAACGCTGGTTCAGGGGAGCAGCCAACCTGCAACGATGGCTGCGGCAAGTGCTCGTGCCCCAGGTCAGGGGGTCCGGAACACCATCCGTGTTTCTGTAAAGAAGGTGGATGAAGGTGCACCTGTTGACCGCACCTTCTTCGTGAAGAGGGTCCTGTTGGACTGTTGTGAGTTTGCTGCTGCGGACATTTACTGCCTGCAGGATTTCCCTGGAGGGGGTTTTTACGATGTGACCTTCCGGAGTGCCAAGCTTTGCGAGCACTTCCTGGAGGTTTTCAAGGAGAAAGGAGGTGAGGGCCCCCTCTCTGTATTGACCGCTGCCCCACTGTTTGTGATGCCAGCACAGAGGAGCCGTATGGTGACTGTACACATGTACAACCCGCATGTGCCAGCAGTTGATGTCCTGACCTTCCTCGGAAGGTATGTGAAGGTGGAAGGGGACCTAACTGACATCGTGGACCCCTTTGGCATCTGGACGAGTAAGAGGCAGGTCAAGGTGACGCTGAGGATGGGCGCAGACGGGAATGTCGCACACCCACCGTCCAGCTTCGCGATCGGCGGGAGCAGGGGCTACCTGACCTATGCAGGGCAACCTAAAGTCTGCCATGCCTGTGCTAGGTCAGGTCACATGGCGGCCGACTGCAAAGTCACCATCTGCAGGAACTGCAGGGAGGAGGGACACCTTGCAAAGGATTGCCCACGAGAGAGAAGCTGCAACCTTTGCGGGGAAGCGGGCCACTTCTATAGGGCATGCCCGCGACAGGGTACCACCTACGCCCAGGTCGCCGGCAGGGGAAATGCGGGGCCAGCCCCCCCGGAGGAGAGGAAGGCACCAGGGCCCAGCAAGGACCCCACTAATGTGCAGGAGGGCCAGGCCGTGCAGGAGGGCCCAGCCCTGCAGGATGAGCCCGAGGCCAGCAAAGCACCCCTGCAGGCTCCGATCCCCCCCGACAACCCGGAGCCAATGGAGGCGGCGGCAGGCAACCCAGGGGAGGGGACTACAGTCCGGAAAGCGAGGAGGAAGGTGCGTCGACGGGCCCAGGAACCGCAACAATCAGGAGGGAAGAGGCAGCTACAGGGGGGCTATAAGAGCTCCTCTGACGAGGAGGATTCGGAGAGGGCCCAGCCGAAGCAGAAGTTAAAGGTCTCGAGGGGGAAGGAAAGCAGCACCCCGCTTCCAGGTGACGGGAGGCGTCCTGAGGCTCACTCCGACACCCAGTCAAGTGCCGCTGGAGCGCTGGAGGGCCCCCCGGAACTTCCAGGCGGGAAGGAGGAAACAGCACGTCCCCAGCCTGATCCGGAGCCGGACCCTCCTGCCTCCGCACCCCTGGCGGGGGGATGCCACCCGGAAGGCAGCACAGACGGTTTGCTGAGCCCAGAGAGCGTCCAGCAGTTAGCCCGGGCAATGGGCATGAAGGGACAGATGGAGGGGCTGGACCTTGGACTTGGGGAGGGTACTGCGGTCACTGCCCACAATGGGGGTACGAGTTGCGAGCATTAATGTGCGCAGCATCAAGTCAACCGCGAGATGTGTGTCCACGTTGGCCTACCTGACCACCATCAAGGCGGACCTCCTGTTTCTGCAGGAGTGCGGGATACCGCACCTCGGCAGGTACGGGAAATGGTCCGGCGCCTGGACCTGTGGGTCTTCGATCTGGTCGGGGGGTAACGACTGTCGCTCCTCGGGCCTGGCTATTCTGATGCGGGGGCACAGCTTCACCATCTCTCAAGTTCAGGAGGTGGTGGGGGGGCGCCTCCTAGTGGCTGACATCACCTACAGGAACGCTCCCCTGAGGCTGATCAACGTGTACGCCCCAGCGGTACAGAGTGAGCGGTTGGACGTCCTGCAGCGGCTTCCACCCCTGCTGGCTACGTCCAGGCCGGTCATCCTAGGCGGAGACTTCAACTGCATCATTGATGCAGATGGAAGATCCGGCGTGGGGACAGCGGGTGGGGGGATTCAACTGGACGTCACGTCCAGATTCCTGATGGGCACGGTGAAGGACGCCAAGCTGCTCGACGTCTTCAGCACCCCTGCAGACGGAGCGCAGCAGAGGTACACCTGGTCGCGGCCAGACGGGTCTATCCGCTCAAGGATAGACTTCCTGTTTGTGTCACGGACGTTCTCGGTCAGATCCACTGGTGTCGAGCCGGTGTTCTTCTCTGACCACTGCCTCCTGTTGGCCGACTGTCACTTACAGGACGACCAGCCGGCCGGCAAGGGGACGTGGAAGCTCAACACGACTCTGTTGACCCCAGAGAACGTCGAGGAGCTTAAGAGGGAGTACACCGGTTGGAGAACCGTGAAACCCCTCTTTGAGTCTCCAGGCGACTGGTGGGAGACGGTGAAGGAGAACATCAAGAGGTTCTTTGTCCTCAAGGGTGTTCAGAAGGCAAGAGAGAGGCGGGGAAAGCTGTCGCGACTCCAGAAAAGGGTGCAGAACCTGCTCCTTCTGCAGTTGATGGGGGTCGATGTCACGGAGGACCTCCGCGAGGTGAGGGGCCAGCAAGCCTCGCTCTTCGCCGCGGAGGCCTCCAGGATAATCTTCCGGTCCAGGGTCCGCTCCGTGGAGCAGGACGAGACGTGCTCACGTTTCTTCTTTCAGAAGGTGCACAAAGAGAGCTCTGTGCTTAGCCAGCTGAAGGAGGACGACGGCTCGGTGACGTCGTCTCGGCCCGACGTTTTGAGGATCAGCAGATCCTTCTATGCCGGACTGTACGACACGAAGCCCACGGACAGCACGGCCTCAGAGTCATTCCTGTCGTCTATCACGGAAGTCTTAGACGACGGCACGAGGGAGTGGCTGGACCGGCCGATATCCCTGGACGAGCTGGCCAGAGCCCTCAAGTCCTTGCAGAGGAATAGGACTCCCGGAAGTGATGGCTTACCGGTCGAGCTGTATTCTGCTCTGTGGGGCCTGGTCGGCCAGGACCTGCTGGAGGTGTACGATAGTGCGCTTCGGGCAGGGGAAATGTGCAAGTCCATGAGGAAGGGCATCATCACCCTCATTTACAAGAGGAAGGGGGAGAGGGAAGAAATTAAGAATTGGCGTCCCATTTCACTTTTGAACGAGGACTACAAAATCCTGGCCAAGGTCATTGCCAACCGGGTCAGGTCTGTCCTGGAGTCGGTGATTCACGCTGACCAAACCTGTGCTGTGCCGGGCAGGAAGATCGCTGAGAGCCTCGCGCTCATCAGGGATACGATCGCCTACGTACAGGACAGGCGGGTGGACACCTGGCTCGTCAGCCTGGACCAGGAGAAGGCCTTCGACAGGGTGTCTCATGCTTACATGAGGGACGTCCTCTCCAAATTGGGGTTCGGGGAGGGCATCCGCAATTGGATCCGGCTGCTCTACGCCAACATCGTTAGCGCAGTCTCGATCAACGGGTGGGAATCAGACAGTTTTCCTGTTAGATCTGGAGTCAGGTAGGGCTGCCCGCTCTCTCCTGCCTTGTTCGTGTGCTGTGTGGAGCCCTTCGCCGCCTCCATCAGGAAGGACGTGAGCCTGAGGGGCGTGACTATCCCAGGCAGCGGAGGCCTTCAGGTCAAGACCTCCCTGTACATGGATGATGTCGCCGTCTTCTGTACCGATCGTCGGTCGGTGAGTAGGCTGTTGGACATCTGCGGCCAGTTTGAACTGGCCTCGGGTGCCAAAGTCAATAGGGGTAAGAGCGAGGTCATGTTCTTCGGGAACTGGGACGACCGCTCCTTCATCCCCTTCACCGTCAGGACAGACTACCTGAAGGTGCTGGGTGTTTGGTTTGGTGGAGCTGGGGCATGCACTAAGACTTGGGAGGAGCGTATCTCCAAATTTAAGCAGAAGCTGGGCAGGTGGACGCTCCGGTCCCTCTCCATTGCGGGTAAGAACCTGGTTGTCAGGTGCGAGGGGCTTTCGGTACTGTTGTATGTGGCGCAGGCCTGGCCTATTACCTGGACCTGCGCCGCTGTGGTCACCCGGGCCATCTTCCACTTCATTTGGGGGTCGAGGATGGACCGGGTCCGCAGAGATACCATGTACAAAGACCTGGGAAATGGGGGAAAGGGCGTACCGAACGCCACCCTCGCCCTGACGGCTACCTTTGTGTGTGGCTGCATCAAGCTGTGCGTAGATCCTCAGTACGCAAACACCAAGTGTCACTACTTACTGAGGTTCTACCTGTCCCCGGTGTTGCGAAGGATGGGCCTGGCCTCGTTGCCGCGGAACGCTCCGAGTAGTTGGACCGTTCCGTACCACCTGTCCTTCGTGGAGAAATTTTTGAAAGGAAACACCTTTGACCACAAGGCCGTCAGGCAGTGGTCAGCACGTAGTATCCTCAGGACCCTTCGGGAAAAGGAGAGGGTGGATCCCGTCGTGTGGTTCCCCATGCAGACTGCCAAAGTCGTTTGGCAGAATGCCTCATCGCCAGAACTTTCAAACAAGCACAAGGACATTGCTTGGCTGGCGGTGAGAGGGGCTCTGCCAGTGAGGTCCTTTATGCATGCCCGGAATCTCTGCACCACCGCACGCTGCCCTCGAGGTGGCTGCTGGGGGGACGAGACTGTCGATCACCTCCTACTGGAGTGTGCCTATGCGCAGGAGGTCTGGAGGGGGATGCAGTGGTATTTGTCGAGGTTCGTCCCGAGCAGCTCCGTGACGCGGGACTCCGTGCTCTACGGGCTGTTTCCGGGGTCGCACACCGAGACCAACATCAACTGCGCCTGGAGGACCATCAATGCGGTGAAAGACGCTCTTTGGTCTGCCCGCAACTTGCTGGTCTGCCAGCTGAAAGAACTGACCCCGACCGAGTGTTGCAGACTGGCGCACTCCAAGGTCCAGGGCTACGTGCTGAGGGACCCGCTAAAGCTTGGGGCAGCCGCCGCCAAGGCGCGGTGGGGAAAGACCACCGTATGAGCCCCCTCGTCCAGAAAAGGGAAAAGAATCCTTTCTGGTAACTGGGCCCAGCTGGCGCCTTCCCCAACTGGGCAGGGGGCCAACTGGGACTGTGCGGGGTGACGACTGCCGGGGCGGTTTCTTTGCTTTGTTTCTTTTTTCTCTTGTTTTTTTTTCCCTTTAGTTGGTGTACGTACCTCCGGGTAACCCGGAGTGGCTTGCATGACCGGGTAGGTGTATAAATGTTTTATTTTTTGTACATTCTATGAATAAAGTATATTTTTTCAAATAAAAAAATAAAAGGTGACAAAACATATGGGAACAAACCTTACAGCTCAGTGAACCAGCTTACATCTCGAACACAATAAAGACCCACTCTCTTGTGGACCGAGAGGACGAGAGTGCTGTCTTGGAGGTGAAAGGAGGACGTCGGGTTGGCTGTGCACCCTTGCGACCAGTGGATCTTAATGCTGGCTTCGGCCTAACGCTGGTTCAGGGGAGCAGCCAACCTGCAACGATGGCTGCGGCAAGTGCTCGTGCCCCAGGTCAGGGGGTCCGGAACACCATCCGTGTTTCTGTAAAGAAGGTGGATGAAGGTGCACCTGTGGACCGCACCTTCTTCGTGAAGAGGGTCCTGTTGGACTGTTGTGGGTTTGCTGCTGCGGACATTTACTGCCTGCAGGATTTCCCCGGAGGAGGTTTTTACGATGTGACCTTCCGGAGTGCCAAGCTTTGCGAGCGCTTCCTGGAGGTTTTCAAGGAGAAAGGAGGTGAGGGCCCCCTCTCTGTATTGACCGCTGTCCCACTGTTTGTGACGCCAGCACAGAGGAGCCGTATGGGATTTACATATGTACAACCCGCATGTGCCAGCAGTTGATGTCCTGACCTTCCTCGGAAGGTATGTGAAGGTGGAAGGGGACCTAACTGACATCGTGGACCCCTTTGGCATCTGGACGAGTAAGAGGCAGGTCAAGGTGACGCTGAGGATGGGCGCAGACGGGAATGTCGCACACCCACCGTCCAGCTTCGCGATCGGCGGGAGCAGGGGCTACCTGACCTATGCAGGGCAACCTAAAGTCTGCCATGCCTGTGGTAGGTCAGGTCACATGGCGGCCGATTGCAAAGCCACCATCTGCAGGGAGGAGGGACACCTTGCAAGGGATTGCCCACGAGAGAGAAGCTGCAACCTTTGCGGGGAAGCGGGCCACTTCTATAGGGCATGCCCGCGGCGGGGTACCACCTACGCCCAGGTCGCCGGCAGGGGAAATGCGGGTCCAGCCCCCCCGGAGTAGAGGAAGGCACCAGGGCCCAGCAAGGACCCCACTAATGTGCAGGAGGGCCAGGCCGTGCAGGAGGGTCCAGCCCTGCAGGATGGGCCCGAGGCCAGCAAAGCACCCCTGCAGGCTCCGATCCCCCCCGACAACCCGGAGCCAATGGAGGCGGCGACAGGCGACCCAGGGGAGTGGACAACAGTCCGGAAAGTGAGGAGGAAGGTGCGTCGACGGGCCCAGGAACCGCAACAATCAGGCGGGAAGAGGCAGCTACAGGGGGGCTATAAGAGCTCCTCTCACGAGGAGGATTCGGAAAGTGCCCACCCGAAGCAGAAGTTAAAGGTCTCAAGGGGGAAGGAAAGCAGCACCCCGCTTCCAGGTGATGGGAGGCGTCCTGAGGCTCACTCCGACACCCAGTCAAGTGCCGCTGGAGCACTGGAGGGCCCCCCGGAACTTCCAGGCGGGAAGGAGGAAACAGCACGTCCCCAGCCTGACCCGGAGCCGGACCCTCCTGCCTCCGCACCCCTGACGGGGGGATGCCACCCGGAAGGCAGGACAGACGGTTTCCTGAGCCCAGAGAGCGTCCAGCAGTTAGCCCGGACAATGGGCATGAAGGGACAGATGGAGGGGCTGGACCTTGGACTTGGGGAGGGTACTGCGGTCACTGCCCACAATGGGGGTACGAATTGCGAGCATTAATGTGCGCAGCGTCAAGTCAACCGCGAGATGTGTGTCCACGTTGGCCTACCTGACCACCATCAAGTCGGACCTCCTGTTTCTGCAGGAGTGCGGGATACCGCACCTCGGCAGGTACGGGAAATGGTCCGGCGCCTGGACCTGTGGGCCTTCGATCTGGTCGGGGGGTAACGACTGTCGCTCCTCGGGCCTGGCTATTCTGCTGCGGGGGCACAACTTCACCATCTCTCAAGTTCAGGAGGTGGTGGGGGGGCGCCTCCTAGTGGCTGACATCACCTACAGGAATGCTCCCCTGAGGCTGATCAACGTGTACGCCCCAGTGGTACGGAGTGAGCGGTTGGCCGTCCTGCAGCGGCTTCCACCCCTGCTGGCTACGTCCAGGCCGGTCATCCTAGGCGGAGACTTCAACTGCATCATCGAAGCAGATGGGGGATCCGGCGTGGGGACAGCGGGTGGGGGGATTCAACTGGACGTCACGTCCAGATTCCTGATGGGCACGGTGAAGGACGCCAAGCTGCTCGACGTCTTCAGCACCCCTGCAGACGGAGCGCAGCAGAGGTACACCTGGTCGCGGCCAGACGGGTCTATCCGCTCAAGGATAAACTTCCTGTTTGTGTCACGGACGTTCTCGGTCAGGTCCACCGGTGTCGAGCCGGTGTTCTTCTCTGACCACTGCCTCCTGCTGGCTGACTGTCACTTACAGGACGACCAGCCGGCCGGCAAGGGGACGTGGAAGCTCAACACGACTCTGTTGACCCCAGAGAACGTCGAGGAGCTTAAGAGGGAGTACGCCGGTTGGAGAACCGTGAAACCCCTCTTTGAGTCTCCAGGCGACTGGTGGGAGACGGTAAAGGAGAACATCAAGAGGTTCTTTGTCCTCAAGGGTGTTCAGAAGGCAAGGGAGAGGCGGGGAAAGCTGTCGCGACTCCAGAAAAGGGTGCAGAACCTGCTCCTTCTGCACTTGATGGGGGTCGATGTCACGGAGGACCTCCACGAGGTGAGGGGCCAGCAAGCCTCACTCTTCGCTGCGGAGGCCTCCAGGATAATCTTCCGGTCCAGGGTCCGCTCCGTGGAGCAGGACGAGACGTGCTCGCGTTTCTTCTTTCAGAAGGTGCACAAAGAGAGCTCTGTGCTTAGCCGGCTGAAGGAGGACGACGGCTCGGTGACGTCGTCACGGCCCGACGTTTTGAGGATCAGCAGATCCTTCTATGCCGGACTGTACGACACGAAGCCCACGGACAGCACGGCCTCCGAGTCGTTCCTGTCGATTATCACTGAGGTCTTAGACGACGGCACGAGGGAGTGGCTGGACTGGCCGATATCCCTGGACGAGCTGGCCAGAGCCCTCAAGTCCTTGCAGAGGAATAGGACTCCCGGAAGCGACGGCTTACCGGTCGAGCTGTATTCTGCTCTGTGGGGCCTGGTCGGCCAGGACCTGCTGGAGGTGTACGATAGTGCGCTTCGGGCAGGGGAAATGTGCAAGTCCATGAGGAAGGGCATCATCACCCTCATTTACAAGAGGAAGGGGGAGAGGGAAGAAATTAAGAATTGGCGTCCCATTTCACTTTTGAACGTGGACTACAAAATCCTGGCCAAGGTCATTGCCAGCCGGGTCAGGTCTGTCCTGGAGTCCGTGATTCACCCTGACCAAACCTGTGCTGTGCCGGGCAGGAAGATCGCTGATAGCCTCGCGCTCATCAGGGATACGATCGCCTACGTACAGGCCAGGCGGGTGGACACCTGCCTCGTCAGCCTGGACCAGGAGAAGGCCTTCGACAGGGTCGCTCATGCTTACATGAGCGACGTCCTCTCCAAATTGGGGTTCGGGGAGGGCATCCGCAATTGGATCCGGCTGCTCTACACCAACATCGTTAGCGCAGTCTCGATCAACGGGTGGGAATCAGACAGTTTTCCTGTTAGATCTGGAGTCAGGCAGGGCTGCCCACTCTCTCCTGCCTTGTTCGTGTGCTGTGTGGAGCCCTTCACCGCCTCCATCAGGAAGGAAGTGAGCCTGAAGGGCGTGGCTATCCCAGCAGCGGAGGCCTTCAGGTCAAGACCTCCCTGTACATGGATGATGTCGCCGTCTTCTGTACCGATCGTCGGTCGGTGAGTAGGCTGTTGGACATCTGCGGCCAGTTTGAACTGGCCTCGGGTGCCAAAGTCAATAGGGGTAAGAGCGAGGTCATGTTCTTCGGGAACTGGGACGACCGCTCCTTCATCCCCTTCACCGTCAGGACAGACTACCTGAAGGTGCTCGGTGTTTGGTTTGGTGGAGCTGGGGCATGCACTAAGACTTGGGAGGAGCGTATCGCCAAATTTAAGCAGAAGCTGGGCAGGTGGACGCTCCGGTCCCTCTCCATCGCGGGTCAGAACCTGGTTGTCAGGTGCGAGGGGCTTTCGGTACTGTTGTATGTGGCGCAGGCCTGGCCTATTCCCTGGACCTGCGCCGCTGCGGTCACCCGGGCCATCTTCCACTTCATTTGGGGGTCGAGGATGGACCGGGTCCGCAGAGACACCATGTACAAAGACCTGGGAAATGGGGGAAAGGGTGTACCGAACGCCACCCTCGCCCTGACGGCTACCTTTGTGTGTGGCTGCCTCAAGCTGTGCGTAGATCCTCAGTACGCAAACACCAAGTGTCACTACTTACTGAGGTTCTACCTGTCCCCAGTGCTGCGAAGGATGGGCCTGGCCTCGTTGCCGCGGAACGCTCCGAGTAGTTGGACCGTTCCGTACCACCTGTCCTTCGTGGAGAAATTTTTGAAAGGAAACACCTTTGACCACAAGGCCGTCAGGCAGTGGTCAGCACGTAGTATCCTCAGGACCCTTCGGGAAAAGGAGAGGGTGGATCCCGTCGTGTGGTTCCCCACGCAGACTGCCAAAGTCGTTTGGCAGAATGCCTCATCGCCAGAACTTTCAAACAAGCACAAGAACATTGCTTGGCTGGCGGTGACAGGGGCTCTGCCAGTGAGATCCTTTATGCATGCCCGGAATCTCTGCACCACCGCACGCTGCCCTCGAGGTGGCTGCGGCAGAGACGAGACTGTCGATCACCTCCTTCTGGAGTGTGCCTATGCGCAGGAGGTCTGGAGGGGGATGCAGTGGTATTTGTCGAGGTTCGTCCCGAGCAGCTCCGTGACGCGGGACTCCGTGCTCTACGGGCTGTTTCCGGGGACGCACACCGAGACCAACATCAACTGCGCCTGGAGGACCATCAATGCGGTGAAAGACGCTCTTTGGTCTGCCCGCAACTTGCTGGTCTGCCAGCTGAAAGAACTGACCCCGACCAAGTGTTGCAGACTGGCGCACTCCAAGGTCCAGGGCTACGTGCTGAGGGACCCGCTAAAGCTTGGGGCAGCCGCCGCCAAGGCGCGGTGGGGAAAGACCACCGTATGAGCCCCCTCGTCCAGAAAAGGGAAAAGAATCCTGTCTGGTATCTGGGCCCAGCTGGCGCCTTCCCCAACTGGTCAGGGGGCCAACTGGGACTGTGCGGGATGACAACTGCCGGGGCGGTTTCTTTGCTTTGTTTTTTTTTCTCTGTTTTGTTTTTTTTCCTTTAGTTGGTGTACGTACCTCCGGGTAACCCAGAGTGGCTTGCATGACCGGGTAGGTGTATAAATGTTTTATTTTTTGTACATTCTATGAATAAAGTATATTTTTTCAAATAAAAAAAAGAAAAAAAAAGTGACGAAATGTCTGAAAACGAACCTTCCAGCTCAGCGAGCAAACTCACATCTATATCTACAACCTCATCAGCAATCTTTTTATGATGCTAGGATGAAGTTCACCATGACCCACGACCTTGTCAGTTCACAGTTCAACCTGTTTTATTATCAGTACTTCTCTCTGTGAGTGTAATTTCAATAAGTTCCTCCCTCCCTAATACCTCTTCATAGCTATTTATAGAATATTAATATATTGAAAACAAAGCAAAATTATTTGTTAATTTCATTGACCATTTCCTGGCAAGTTTTTATTATCTTCCCATTTTTACTTTCCAGAGGCCACCACTCACTTTGCTTGCTATTTTCTTTTTCAATCACCTGTATAAATGTGTGCCTTCTCAAATGGTACTGCCTCTACCAAAGACCAAATGCCAACCAATCAGCACTCTTCTCATGCAGTGCAAATGTTGGTTTTTCCCCTTGACTGTCGTCAACAGGTAGGTGAGAGTAAACCAGTTGATGTGGTGTATATGGATTTCAGCAAGGCGTTCGATAAGGTTCCCCACAATAGGCTATTGTACAAAATGCGGAGGAATGGAATTGTGGGAAATATAGCAGTTTGGATCGGAAATTGGCTTGCTGAAAGAAGACAGAGGGTGGTAGTTGATGGGAAATGTTCATCCTGGAGACCAGTTACTAGTGGTGTACCGCAAGGGTCGGTGTTGGGTCCACTGCTGTTTGTCATTTTTATAAATGACCTGGATGAGGGCGTAGAAGGATGGGTTAGTAAATTTGCAGACGACACTAAGGTCGGTGGAGTTGTGGATAGTGACGGAGGATGCTGTAGGTTGCAGAGAGACATAGATAAGCTGCAGAGCTGGGCTGAGAGGTGGCAAATGGAGTTTAATGCAGACAAGTGTGAGGTGATGCACTTTGGTAGGAGTAACCAGAAGGCAAAGTACAGGGCTAATGGTAAGATTCTTAGTAGTGTAGATGAGCAGAGAGATCTCGGTGTCCATGTACACAGATCCTTGAAAGTTGCCACCCAGGTTAACAGGGCTGTTAAGAAGGCATACAGTGTTTTAGCTTTTATTAATAGAGGGTTCTTCGGAACCAAGAGGTTATGGTGAAGCTGTACAAAACTCTGGTGCGGCCGCACTTGGAGTATTGTGTACAGCTCTGGTCACCGCATTATAAGAAGGATGTGGAAGCTTTGGAAAGGGTGCAGAGGAGATTTACTGGGATGTTGCCTGGTATGGAGGGAAGGTCTTATGAGGAAAGGCTGAGGGACTTGAGGCTGTTTTCATTAGAGAGAAGAAGGTTGAGAGGTGACTTAATTGAAACATATAAAATAATCAGAAGGTTAGATAGGGTGGGTAGGGAGAGTCTTTTTCCTAGGATGGTGACGGCGAGCATGAGGGGGCATAGCTTTAAATTGAGCGGTGAAAGATATATGACAGATCTCAGAAGTAGTTTCTTTACTCAGAGTAGTGAGGAAATGGAACGCTTGCCTGCAATGGTAGTAGATTCGCCAACTTTAGGTACATTTAAGTCGTCATTGGATAAGCACATGGACGTACATGGAATAGTGCAGGTTAAATGGGCTTGAGATCGGTATGACAGGTCAACACAAGATCGAGGGCCGAAGGGCCTGTACTGTGCTGTAATGTTCTATGACTTTCCATCGCTTATCTCTCTAAATGGTCATTTATGCTTTGTCACAGTTGTAATCTAACAGCAGCCATATTTGAATTACGCCAATAAATGCTCAGTTCGGGTAGGGGAAATGTGCAAGTCCATGAGGAAGGGCATCATCACCCTCATTTACAAGAGGAAGGGGGAGAGGGAAGAAGTTAAGAATTGGCGACCAATTTCACTATTGAACGTGGACTACAAAATCCAGGCCAAGGTCATAGCCAACCGGGTCAGGTCTGTCCTGGAGTCCGTGATTCACCCTGACCAAACCTGTGCTGTGCCAGGCAGGAAGATCGCTGAGAGCCTCACGCTCATCAGGGATACGATCGCCTACGTGCAGGACAGGCGGGTGGACACCTGCCTTGTCAGCATGGACCAGGAGATGGCCTTCGACAGGTCTCTCATGCTTACATGAGCGACGTCCTCTCCAAATTGGGGTTCAGGGAGGGCATCCACAATTGGATCCGGCTGCTCTACACCAACATTGTTAGCACAGTGTCGATCAACGGGTGGGAATCGGACAGTTTTCCCGTCAGATCTGGAGTCAGGCAGGGCTGCCCACTCTCTCCTGCCTTGTTCGTGTGCTGTGTGGAGCCCTTCGCTGCATCCATCGGGAAGGACGTGAGTCTGAAGGGCGTGACTATCCCAGGCAGCGGAGGCCTTCAGGTCAAGACCTCCCTGTACATGGACGACGTCGCCGTCTTCTGTACCGATCGTCGGTCGGTGAGTAGGCTGTTGGACATCTGCGGCCAGTTTGAACTGGCCTCGGGTGCCAAAGTCAATGGGGTAAGAGCGAGGCCATGTTCTTCGGGAACTGGGACAACCGCTCCTTCATCCGCTTCACCGTCAGAACAGACTACTTGAAGGTGCTGGGTGTTTGGTTCGGTGGAGCTGGGGCGTGCACTAAGACTATCGTATAGGCGTATCACCAAACTGAAGCAGAAGCTGGGCAGGTGGACGTGCCGGTCCCTCTCCATCGCGGGTAAGAACCTGGTTGTCAGGTGCGAGGGGCTTTCGGTACTGTTGTATGTGGCGCAGGCCTGGCCTATTACCTGGACCTGCGCCGCTGCAGTCATCCGGGCCATCTTCCACTTCATTTGGGGGTCGAGGATCGACCGGGTCCGCAGGGAGACCATGTACAAAGACCTGGAAAATGAGGGAAAGGATGTACCGAACGCTACCCTCACCCTGACAGCTACCTTTGTGTGCGGCTGCATCAAGCTGTGCGTAGATCCTCAGTACGCAAACACCAAGTGTCACTACTTACTGAGGTTCTACCTGTCCCCGGTGTTGTGAAGGATGGGCCTGGTCTCGTTGCCGCGGAATGCTCCGAGTAGTTGGACAGTCCCGTACCACTGTCCTTCGTGGAGAAATTTTTGAAGGGAAACACCTTTGACCACAAGGCCGTCAGGCAGTGGTCAGCACGTAGTATCCTCGGGACCCTTCGGGAAAAGGAGAGGGTGGATCCCGTCATGTGGTTCCCCACGCAGACTGCCAAAGTCGTTTGGCAGAATGCCTCATCGCCAGAACTTTCAAACAAGCACAAGGACATTGCTTGGCTGGCGGTGAGAGGGGCTCTGCCAATGAGATCCTTTATGCATGCCCGGAATCTCTGCGCCACTGCATGCTGCCCTCGAGGTGGCTGCGGGGGGGATGACACTGTTGATCACCTCCTTCTGGAGTGTGCCTATGCGCAGGAGGTCTGGAGGGGGATGCAGTGGTATTTGTCGAGGTTCGTCCCGAGCAGCTCCGTGATGCGGGACTCTGTGCTCTACGGGCTGTTTCCTGGGACGCACACTGAGACCAACATCAACTGCGCCTGGGGACCATCAATGCGGTGAAAGACGCTCTTTGGTCTGCCCGCAACTTGCTGGTCTGCCAGCTGAAAGAACTGACCCTGACCGAATGTTGCAGACTGGCGCACTCCAAGGTCCAGGACTAAGTGCTGAGGGACGCACTAAAGCTTGGGGCAGCCGCCGCCAAGGCGCAGTGGGGAAAGACCATGGTATGAAACCCCTTGTCCAGAATAGAAAAAAGGGCCCTATCTGGTAACTGGGCCCAGCTGGCACCTTCCCCAACTGGTCAGGGGGCCAATTGGGACTGTGCAGGGTGACGACTGCCGGGGTATTTTCTTTGCTTTGTTTTTTTTCTTCTTTGTTTGTTTTTTTACCTTTAGTTGGTGTATGTACCCCCTGGGTAACCTGGAGCAGCTTGCATGACTGGGTAGGTGTATAAATATGTTTTATTTTTTGTACATCTTATGAATAAAGTATATTTTTTTCAAATAAAGTGACGCAGCATCTGAAAACTAACCTTCCAGCTCAGCGAGCAAACTCACATCCAGAGCCTCAACCTGAGCTACAAATCTTCTCAAAACTCGTTAGAACTTGTGTCTTACATAATAACCACTTACCAAGCTCAATCCTCACAAGCGATCCCATCCTGATGATAGATGGTTGGTGGCTACTTCTGAGTCAAAACATTAGCAGAGCATGCTAGCCAATCACTGGAATGGGTTGGAAAAGTATGTCTTTCCTCTGAATTCAATACAAGTAATCAGTTGGGTGCTCACAAGTTACCCAGCTGAGATTGATCATTTTTTTGTTAACTGTAGGTATTAAGGAGCAGAGAGTTAGGTCAGAGATCAGCCATGATCTGATTAAATGGGAGAACAGAATCAAGGGGTGAAATTATTTACTCCTGTTCCAATTTAGGATAATTTTAATTTCATAAAATGAACATTCTAAGGGTGATTCCAAAATCTGGTGACCCAGTAGTAAATGGTTGACTGCATAATCACCTTCATTGGTAAAATGGAAGGAACACTCCAAGATACATAAGCCAGATTTTTTTTCATGAGGGCGCAATCTGTGTGGACTTCAGCCCACCTGATGAGATCATTATTGCTGGAGTCAGACTATTGGAGTAAATGCTCTAGTTGAGAGAAATGTCTCTAATTGAAAGCTCACTGTTCTTGGAAACAGTATGTTAGTTTATTAAATGCTTTGTGATGTCTTGATTTTGTGAAAGGTGTTATATATATATGTGACTTCTAGCTTACATTGTAGGCATTAAATACCAGCAATAGCTATAAGGAAGTGGTAACTAAATATATTTTTGTTTGTTTACTTTATCAATAGAGCTCATTGTAGTAGGGTGTGATCTGCCAATTTGGGTACATTTGAAGCCACAGACCACATTCTGTCTGTGAGAAAATGGCTACAGCTCAGTTACAGAGCCATTGAGGATATTAGATACAAGCAAATAACAGCCCGTGTACCACAAGAGGTTGTCAGAACATTACACTTCTTTTCTGACTTTTAATGAGCTCAAAATGTCCTCACCACCAGATCCAGTACATGTGCAAACTGGGGTCAAGCAAGATTACATCACTGCACTCTGCTCCATCTTCCACACTGCAACTCTCCACACAAATCCATGAAACTTCCTGGTGAAATGTAGCTTCTCTATAGGAGGACAAGGAAACTGTTCAACCTGCAATTTGCCTCTTGTCCAAAGCTAAGACCACACCCATCTCCATCATTGAGTTGCAGTGTGCAAATAACACTGGCAAGAGGCTTAGTCACTCTGAGGCCATGGTCCAAACCATCATTCATGCATTAATGGAATTATTTGAAAGAATGGGCCTTAGCGAAGCCATCAATCCTTTTACTGGCCTTCTTCTGCTATGCAACACTATCCCCCATTTTTCTTACATTTGGAGCCTACTCTAAATACGCATCAGCGCAGCCTTTTGCCACCTGAAGAGGAGTTTTGGATGACAAAGACGTTAAACTCTGGACCAAGCTCATAGTCTACAGGGAAGTAGTGTTAACTACCGTTTTGTATGAGTCAGAGATGTGGATATAGAAGACACCTCAAATTCTTAAAGAACTAACACCAATGTGGCCGTTGTAAAATCTAACTCTCTCTATTTGTCTTACATTGGTCTCATAAGCTTGGCTGAACTTGGTCAGGTAATTACTGTGGTCAAGTTAAGTCAGTGTCTTCTTTTTTAAATAACATTTTAGTGCTTGGATGTCTCAGATATTACAAATAACATTGTGGAAGTTGAAAATTGACTGCCCATATTCAATCACTATTGTGACAGTTTATCAATTATTTCTTGCAAGTTGAGGAACTATATCACTTGGCAAAATGGCAGTGCTGTTACAGTAGTGTCCATTGTATTTGAGGAAGTTAATGACATTGCTTGGCTTAGCGAACAACACATCCATTCATACCTATTTTACAGACGACCTTAAGGAAAACCCTGGAGTGTTTCTGCGGACTGGAATCTTATGGTCTTTCTTGTTTACAATGAAGTAGGCAGTAGTTTGCTTGCAATATGTGGTACAATACCGTGATAACTTCTTTTGAAAAGCAAAGCTTCTGCAGGTGCTAGTCCTCTGTCAACGTTGATAATCAATGAAGCCATTCTTGTAATGAGGATAATACATGTTAGGCTACTTGATACAAGCCCATGCTGTTGTAAGTGGTATAATAGTGGATTAGCTCACTAATAAAAGACAGAGATGTCTGCTAAGGAGGATATTTTCAGAACGGTAAGCTGTAACTCGTAGGATGAATGCTGTGGCAATAATTATTTACAATATATGTTAATGACTTAGATAATGGAAATGATGTACTATTGCCAAGTTTGCAGCTGACACTAAAACAGGTGGAATGTAATTTAGTGAGGATGACACAAAGAGTCTACAGCAAGATACAGGGAGATTAAATGAGTAGTAAAACACTTGGCAGATTGAACATAATGTGAAAAAACTCGAGGTTGTGCACTTTGGCAGGAAGAGTACTGAATAGCTGAATAGTACTGTATTGGAGAAAGGTTTAAGACTTAAGAAAAAGTTACAGCTTTGAGATAGCGGTGCATAAATTACAAAAAGCTACCATACAAATTCAGCAGGTTATAGGGAAAGCAAATGCTATGTTGGCATTTATTTCAAAGGCACTGGAGTATTGAAATAAAACTATATAAGACCATAAACATAGGAGTGGAAGTAAGGCCATTCGGCTCATCAAGGTCATTCCACCATTTAATCATGGCTGATGGGCATTTCAACTCCACTTCCCTGCACTCTCTCCTCAGCCATTAATTCCTTGCAAGATCAAGAATTTATCAATCTCTGCCTTGAAGACATTTAACGTCTTAATATAAGACGCTAGTTAGACCACACCAAGAATATAGTATACAATTTTGTTCCCTTTATCTAAAGAAAGATATACCAAGATTGCAGACAGTTGAGAAAATGGTCACTTAGACTTTCTTCTGAGGCGAGATTGAGTAAGTTGGGCCTGTACTCATTGAAGGTGAGAAGAATGAAAGATGATCTTATTCAAGCACATAATATTCTTAGAAGACTTGACAAGGTATGGTATTAAAGTGCCATATTAGATTAGATACTTAAGTTTTGGCACTAAAATAGAGAACTCTCTTATTCAAAGATAATAAAATGTGAGGCTGGATGAACACAGCAGGCCAAGCAGCATCTCAGGAGCACAAAAGCTGACGTTTCGGGCCTAGACCCTTCATCAGAGAGGGGGATGGGGAGAGGGAACTGGAATAAATAGGGAGAGAGGGGGAGGCAGACCGAAGAAGGAGTGTAAAGAAGATAGGTGGAGAGAGTATAGGTGGGGAGGTAGGGAGGGGATAGGTCAGTCCAGGGAAGACGGACAGGTCAAGGAGGTGGGATGAGGTTAGTAGGTAGCTGGGGGTGCGGCTTGGGGTGGGAGGAAGGGATGGGTGAGAGGACGAACCGGTTAGGGAGGCAGAGACTGGTTGGACTGGTTTTGGGATGCAGTGGGTGGGGGGGAAGAGCTGGGCTGGTTGTGTGGTGCAGTGGGGGGAGGGGACGAACTGGGCTGGTTTAGGGATGCAGTTGGGGAAGGGGAGATTTTGAAACTGGTGAAGCCCACATTGATACCGTATGGCTGCAGGGTTCCCAGGCGGAATATGAGTTGCTGTTCCTGCAACCTTCGGGTGGCATCATTGTGGCAGTGCAGGAGGCCCATGATGGACATGTCATCTAGAGAATGGGAGGGGGAGTGGAAATGGTTTGCGACTGGGAGGTGCAGTTGTTTGTTGCGAACTGAGCGGAGGTGTTCTGCAAAGCGGTCCCCAAGCCTCCGCTTGGTTTCCCCAATGTAGAGGAAGCCGCACCGGGTACAGTGGATGCAGTATACCACATTGGCAGATGTGCAGGTGAACCTCTGCTTAATGTGGAATGTCATCTTGGGGCCTGGGATGGGGGTGAGGGAGGAGGTGTGGGGACAGGTGTAGCATTTCCTGCGGTTGCAGGGGAAGGTGCCGGGTGTGGTGGGGTTGGAGGGCAGTGTGGAGCGAACAAGGGAGTCACGGAGAGAGTGGTCTCATTCAGTTGAGAGTGCGTCAGCAATTCATATTTCACCTGTGCTGGGATCTCTCCTGCTTTCACACTCTATTCGAATCAGTATCCCAATTCAATGCATTGGTTCTCCATTTCTAAGGAGCAAAGGGGAGAATCTCCAAAAAAACATCCTTGAGGCCAATCTAATAAAAGAGAGGCAAAGGAGAACTCACAAACAGAACAAATAACAAGTGTTTTAGCGACAGGAACTAAATAAACTTATTTCTTTAAGCTGTCTTCGGCATTTGGATCACGGTCTACCACTCTTGGCAGCCAGTTTTACTCTGATGCCAGTAAGATTCATCTTGAAATAGATGGAATTCCCACCTAAAAGTGGGTTGGGGTTTTTGTAGTCCACCAGGAATGATGTTGGAAAACTGCCTCACAGCAAAGGTTCCACAGTTTTTGACATTACTGACCTGAGCCGTTGCCAAATTCAGCAATATGATGCAAACATCCAGGCTCCAGCATCCTCAGAAAGAGAGAAAATATGCTGAGAAATGGAAAATAATTATTATCCCCCTGTTTGCAGGTTCAGCACTGTCTCAGGATTATAATGCCAGTGTTGGAAATTAATATTATGACAAAGTCATAATTATTATTGAAAATTATAATGTATGTGGTATAATTTAACAGATCTCTCTGCTGCATGACACAAAATAGCAACTGAATCAATGCTACTTATACTCCTCCATCGAGATAAATATACAAGTTATGTGTTCTTGATATATGGCCAAGTTTCGAACTGTTTGCATGTCTATCAATTTATAGCAAAATATTACGCAGGGCAATTTGTTAGGCAAAGCCCCATTGCAGTAACTGGATTTATTTGCAGATAATTTTCATATGAATTCTACATCACACTGTACATGAGACATCTTGAACACAAAATAAAATAAATAAAGTTAAAACAAGAAATCATGTGAAAAGTGGAAACTATTCGCTTAGATAAGAAGGTGTAGAGCCTGATGAACACAGCAGCCCTCCCAAGCAGCAGAGGAGCAGGAAGGCTGACGTTTTGGGCCGAGGCCCTTCTTGAGAAATTGGGGAGGGGAAGGGTTTCTGAAATAAATAGGGAGAGAGGGGGAGGCGGATAGAAGATGGATAGAGGAGAAGCTAAGTGGAGATGAGACAGACAGGTCAAAGAGGTGGGGATGGAGCCAGTAAAGGTGATTGTAGGTGGGGAGGTAGGGAGGAGATAGGTCAGTCCAGGAAGGGCGGACAGGTCAAGGGGCTGGGATGAGGTTAGTAGGTAGGAGATGGGGGTGGGGCTTGAGGTGGGTGGAGGGGATAGGTGGGAGGAAGGACAGGTTAGAGAGGCAGGGACGAGCTAGGATGGTTTTGGGAGGCAATAGGTGGAGGGGAGATTTTGAAGCTTATGAAGTCCACATTGATACCATAGGCCTGCAGGGTTCCCAAGCGGAATATGAGTTGCTGTTCCTGCAACCTTCAGGTAGCATTGTTGTGAACCGCACGAGGCCCAGGATGGACATGTCATCTGAGGACAGGGAAGGGGAGTTGAAATGGTTCGAGACTGGGAGATGCAGTAGTTCAGTGCGAACCGAGTGCAGGTGTTCTGCGAAAAAGTCCCCAAACCTCCGCTTGGTTTCGCTGATGTAGAGGAGGCCACAACAGGAACAGCGGATGCAGTGTACTGCATTGGCAGATGTGCAGGTGAACATCTGCTTGATGTGGAAAATCTTCTTGGGGTCTGGGATAGGGGTGGGGGAGGGGGAAGTGTAGGGGCAGGTGTAGTACTTCCTGCAGTTGCAGGAAAAAGTGCCGGGTGGGGTGAGGCTGGAGGGGAGTGTGGTGCGGACAAGGGAGTCACGGAGAGAGTGGTCCCTCCGGAAAGCAGTTAAGGGTGGTGAGGGAAAAATGACTTTCGTGGTGGGGTCAGGTTGCAGATAGTGGGCATGTTGGAGGATGATGCGTTGGATCTGGAGGTTGGTGGGGTGGTACATGAGGATGAGGGGGATTCTGTTTTGGTTGTTATTGGGGGGAGGGGGTGTGATCTATGAGTTGCGGGAAATGCGGGCGACACGGTCGAGGGCATTCTCGACTACTAAGCGGGGGAAATTACAGTCCTTGAAAAACGAGGACAATGATGTGAGATGTACGGGAGTGGAATGCCTCATCCTGGGAGCAGATGCGGCAGAGGCGAAGGAATGGGAAATGGGGGATGGCATTTTTGCAGGAGGCTGGGTGGGAGGAGGCGTATTGTAGGTAGCTGCGGAAGTTGGTGGGCTTGAAATGGATATCTGTTTCTAGGTGGTTGCCAGAGATGAAGACAGAGAGGTCCAGAAAGGAGAGAGGTATCACAGATGGTCCAGGTGAACTTAAGGTTGGAGTGGAAGGTGTTGATGAAGTGAATGAACTGTTCAAGCACCTCATGGGAGCACGAAGCAGCGCCGATACAGTCATCAGAGGAAAAAGTGGGGTTTATGGCAAATTGTAGGTACGGAAGAGTGGTTGTTCCACTGAGCCTACAAAAAGACAGGCATAGCTTGGGGCCATGCGGGTGCCCATGACCACCCCCTTTGTCTGTAGGAAGTGGGAGGAATTGAAAGAGAGGGTGCGGGTGAGGACGTTTCCGAGGCCAACACCACTGATACTGAGGGCACACCTTCCGTTACCGCTGCTACCGCCACTGATGCCCCTCTGCCCACTGCTGATGCCGACGCAACTCTGGCCACCACTGGTGCCACACAGCCCACCACCGGTGCCACACAGCCCACCACCAAGGCCGACATTGCTCTGCCCATCACCTCCACAGCCAGCAGCTCCAGAGGAGAGTGCAGCACCCAGCCCCACCGAGTCTTCACTATCCCCCCAAGACTCCCCCTTACTGAAGACAAACAGTCAATCCTCAGTAAAGGGCTCACCTTTGGCCCCCTCCACACACATTTCAACGAATACCGGTCACGTTTGGACATTAAGCAGTTTTTCTGCCGCCTCCGCCTCCACACTTACTTCTTTAACCGTGAGTCTAACCCTCCCTCTAGTGACCCCTTCTCCCACCTCCAACACGCCCCCTCTTCCTGGACACCACCCCAAGGCCTCCTACCCTCCCTCAACCTCTTCACCTCCAACTGCCGTCGAGACATCAATCGCCTCAACCTCTCCACCCCTCTCACCCACTCCAACCTCTCCCCCGCAGAACGTGCAGCCCTCTGCTCCAATCCCAAATTTACCATAAAACCTGTGGACAAGGGAGGCACAGTTATAGTATGGCGCACTGACCTCTACATCGCCGAGGCCAGGCGCCAACTCTCCAACACCACCTCATTGATCATGACCCCACCCCCGACCACCAAACCATCATCTCCCGATCCATTTACAACCTCATCACCTCAGGGGCCTCCCACCCACAGCCTCTAATCTCATCATTCCCCAACCCTGCACAGCCCGCTTTTATCTCCTTCCCAAAATCCACAAACCTGACTGCCTTGGTCAACCCATTGCCTTCACCTGCTCCTGCCCTACCAAACCTATCTCCAACGATCTCGACACCATTTTCTCCCCCTTGGTTCAGGACCACCCCACCTACATTCGTGACACCACCCATGCCCTCCATCTCCTCCAGAACTTCTGATTCCCCAGTCCCCAACACCTCATCTTTACCATGAACGTCCTGTCCCTGTACCCCTGCATTCCCCATGCAGATGGACTAAAGGCCCTCCGCTTCTTCCTATCCTGCTGGCCCGACCAGTCCCCCTCCACTGATACCCTCATCTGCTTAGCAGAACCTGTCCTCACCCTCAACAACATCTCTTTCAATTCCTCCCACTTCCTACAGACAAAGGGAGTGGCCATGGGTACCTGCATGGGCCCAAGCTATGCCTGCCCCTTTGTAGGTTACGTGGAAAAATCCCTTTTCCGCACCTACACTGGCCCTAAACCCCACCTCTTCTTCCATTACATTGATGACTGTATCGGCGCCACCTCATGCTCCCACGAGGAGCTCGAACAGTTCAGCCACTTCACCAACAGCTTCCACCCCAACATTAAGTTCACCTGGATCATCTGTGATACCTTTCTCTACTTCCTGGACCCCTCTGTCTCCATCTCTGGCAACCACCAAGAAACAATATCCATTTCAAGCCCACCAACTCCCACAGCTATTTAGAATACACCTCTTCCCACCCTGCATCCTGCAAAAATTCCATCCCCTATTCCCAATTCCTTCACCACCGCTGCAGCTGCTCCCAGGATAACGCATTCCACTCCCGTACATCTCCGTGTCCTTGTTTTTCAAGGACCGCAACATACCTCCCCAACCCACCACCTCCCCCTCCCCGAAAACCCCGTGGTCGAGAACACCCACGTCTCCTGCATTTCCCGCAACTCATTGCTCACACGCCATCCCCGCAATAACGTCCAAAACAGAATGCCCCTCATCCTCACATACCACCCCACCAAACTCCAGATGCAACGCGTCATCCTCCTACACTTCTGCCATCTGCTATCCGATCCCACCACCAAAGATATTTTTCCCTCACCACCCTTATCTACTTTCTGGAGGGACCACTCTCTCCGTGACTCCCTTGTCTGCTCCACACTCCCCTCCAGCCCCATCCCACCCGGCACTTTTCCCTGCAACCGCAGGAAGTGCTACACCTGCCCCTACATCTACATCCTCAACCCCATCCCAGGCCCCAAGAAGACTTTCCACATCAAGCAGATGTTCACTTGCACATCTGCCAATGTGGTATACTGCATCCGCTGTTCCCGTTGTGGCCTCCTCTACGTTGGGGAAACCAAGCGGAGGTTTGGGGACCGCTTTGCAGAATACCTACGCTTGGTTTGCGCTAAACAACCGCACCTCCCAGTCTCAAACCATTTCAACTCCCCCTCCCACTCCTCAGATGACATGTCCGTCCTGGGCCTCCTGCAGTCCCACGATAATGCTACCCAAAGGTTGCAGGAACAGCAACTTATATTCCGCTTGGGAACCCTGCAGGCCTATGGTATCAATGTGGACTTCACAAGCTTCAAAATCTCCCCTCCCACTACTGCATCCTAAAACAGCCCAGCTTGTCCCTGCCTCCCTAACCTGTCCTTCCTCCCACCTCAAGCTGCACCCCCATTTCCTACTTACTAATCTCATCCCACCCCCCTGACTTGTCCGTCTCCCTGGACTGTCCTATCTCCTCCCTAACTCCCTACCTACGGTCACCTTTACTGGCTCTATCTCCACCTCTTTGATCTGTCTGTCTCCTCTCCACCTATCTTCTCTTCTATCCGCCTCCCCTTCTTTCCCTATTTATTTCAGAAACCCCTTCCCCTCCCCCATTTCTCAAGAAGGGTCTAGGCCCGAAACATCAGCCTTCCCGCTCCTCTGATGCTGCTTGGCCTGCTGTGTTCATCTAGCTCTAAACCTTGTTATCTCGGATTCTCCAGCATCTGCAGATCTTACTATCTCTGAAGCTATTTGCTTAAATACTTTTGGGTTTGGTTCAAAAAATTACAGAATAATTTCAAGAAAGTAATTGTAGACTTAATTGTCGGTTGTTGCTTTATTTAATTTATGGTAATTGTTTCATGACATGAAATCTTTGCAACAACAAATTTGATAAGACCACAAGACATAAGAACAGAAATTAGGTCATTTGGCCCAAGTCTGCTCTGCCATTCAATTCCGACTGATAAGTTTTTCAACCCCATTTTCCCATTTTCTCCCCAGAAACCTTGATGCCCTTGACAGTGAAGAACCTATCTATCACTGTCTTAAATATTTTCAATGACCTGGCCTCCACAGCTTTCAGTGGTAGTGAATTCCACAGATTCACCATTGCCTGGCGGAAGAAGTTTCTCTTTATCTCCATTCGAATGAGTTTTCCCTTAGCACTCTAAGGTTGTGTCGTTGGGTCCTAGTCTGTCGTGCCAATGTTAACATCTTCCCAACATCCACTCCAGGTCGTTCAGTATTCTGTAAGTCTCAAATAGAACCCCCCTTATATCTCTAAAAGATTTCAGTAACATTACAACAGTGATTCATTTAAACATAATTAAAATTTTAATCTTATTGTACAAATATTCTTTCAAGAAAATCTGTTGCATTAGCAATTAGGTCAAGCTAGAAATAATCAAAGAATTCATAGCACAGTGTTTTTTTAAACTAATATTTTACCTCAAGTTTCTTAAACATATTAAGTTATTGGCACAAGCAAGTTATTTCCTTTTGAAAAGTGGTGAGATTAGACAGTCAAAAGGTTTAGAACATAGAACATAGAACAGTACAGCACAGTACAGGCCGTTCAGCCCACGATGTTGTGCCATGGAATAATCCTAATCCAACAATAAAATAACCTAACCTACATTCTCCTCAATTCACTGCTGTCCATGTGCATGTCCAGCAGTCGCTTAAATGTCACTAATGACTCTGCTTCCATGACTACCACTGGCAAACTATTCCATGTGCTCACAACTCACTGGGTGAAGAACCTCCCTCTGACATCTCCTCTATACCTTCCTCCTAACACCTTAAAACTATGACCCCTCGTGGCAGTCAATGCTGCCCTGGGGAAAAGTCTCTGGCTATCGACTCTATCCATGCCTCTCATTACCTTGTACACCTCGATCAGGTCAGTTCTCTACCTCCTCTCCAGACAGAAAAGTCCGAGCTCAGTCAACCTCTCCTCATAAGACAAGCCCTCCAGTCCAGGAAGCATCCTGGTAAACCTCCTTTGCACCCTCTCCAAAGCCTCCACATCTTTCCTATAATAGGGCGACCAGAACGGGACACAATATTCCAAGTGTGGTCTCACCAGGGTTTTGTAGAGCTGCAGCATAACCTCGCGGCTCTTCAACTCGATCCCCCTGTTAATGAAAGCCAAAACACCACATGCTTTCTTAACAACCTTATCCACTTGGGTGGCAACTTTGAGGGAGCCATGCACTTGAATACCAAGATCCCGCTGTTCCTCCACACTGCCAAGAATCCTGCCTTTAATCCTATATTCAGCATTTAAGTTTGACCTTCCAAAATGCATCACCTCGCATTTATCCAGGTTGAACTCCATCTGCCATTTCTCAGCCCAGCTCTGCATACTGTCAATGTCTCGCTGAAGCCTGCAACAGTCCTCGATACTATCAGCGGCACCTCCAACCTTTGTGTCATCAGCAAACATACTAACCAACCCCCAAATATTTTCCAGTGTCCTTCAATTAACTTGTGGGAGACACATCTCAAATTACTTGGTGATGCATTCAAGAGTCATATTGCCTTTACTAATGACACTATTCTACATAGTGCAGTTGGCTTGTCTTTCAGAGAGCAAGCTATGACCAAACAGCCATGGCAATAACCATGATTAGACAATGAGTAGGAAAATTTATGAATTGTCTTTAGAGTGCATAAGACAAAATCTGAAATTCTGTCCAAAAATATTGGAGCTGATAGGGAATGCTTGGCATCCTCTACAATATTGGTTCCTTTCAGTACAAGGAATCCTGTTATTGGGAAATGAGAAGTGTTGTGGACTCACTTCATTTACATGGTATATCAAAATGGGCAATCAGCCATTCATTTGGCTCAATTAGGCCTTAAGAAAATATTAATGAGGTTACGATCCCATGTAATGCTCTTATTAAATAAATAACTGTGCTACAGCTCTGTATCCATTTCCAAAAACCAAAGGATGTACTCTGATGTCAATATACACTGTTATAATTGTGGGTTGTGATAAGGGTTAACAACAGAGAGCTTTTCTTTCAGCTTATCATGAATTAGAGGATGCCTACTTTTAGTGAGTTTGTGTATGCTTACAAATAATGCTTAACTTCTAACCCTGCCTACAAGCCTTTAGAAATAAGAAATTCCTGAGGTTGCGATGGAGAAAATTGCCGAGAGTGGACCTATGCCACCCTAACATGATCACATTAAACAGTGGGCCTCTTGCCACCTGTTACCCTACTTACCTGGCAGCCTCTCTCTTATCAATGGCACCCAATCTGATATTACTTACCTGGATCCACCCAGCCACCTGGCATCTACCCTTCAAGCACACTAATGTCACACTTTCCTTAAAGGTGATTTCTAATCTACCATTCAGAGATGCATTAAAAATCTCTGGAGCAGGTAGGACTCCACCCAGGCCTTCTGGTCTTGGGTTAGTGACACTACCACCACACCACAAGAGCCCACATCTGCCATGCTTTCCTTATATACATGTCATTTGACGGCAGCTGTCTAAGTGGCTTTCTGTGCTGCATGACCTTAACATTTTCAAAATACAGCAACTGACCTCTGTGAAGAGGTGGCAGTGGTTACTGAAATAGCTCCATAGAGGCTGGTATCCCGTTCCCAATTTACCCTTTATTTACATGTGGAGAGTCCTTGAAATTGATCCAGCTTTCTCAGAGCTGCTCTGAGTGAACAGGATGTCTGACACTCCTGTCTATCTGTCAGCCAGGGCTCCCTGATTAGACCAGATTAACAGGTCCAATCAGGGAATTCATATTCTATGATGTCTACCTGGCTAACCTCATTCCGATCTCTGTCGGTACCTTCCCCTGACTGTCCTATACTATGAAGGGCCTGCCGAAATGAAAATACTGCTCTACATTCCTGAACAAGAACAAGGCAGAACCTTTCACTGAGCAAAAACATGACAGTGTGGTAATCTGCCACTCCTTAAAAAATACAGCCCAATTCATAAAGAAAAAGAGGAAGTTCTACAGGATGAGTTAAGACTGAGCTTCTTGATAAGCACACTCCAGGATTAGAATAGTCTGATTTTTCCATCCAAAATCTGAACAGTGAGATGAGAGTGGTGAAAGCTTTAATTGAATATACTTGCACCTTCTTCATGTCATTTGTTAGTCTCCCATGTAGTGGAAATAAATCAAACCGTGAAAGTTCTCGACATGAAAGTCAGAAATGGTACCTGACAACTCTGGCTCACCAGTTGCTCCTCTGGGCCTCCATTTTGGTGAACAGTCCCCAGTATCTCACAGTACACTCTGCTGGCAGCAACAGCCTGCACTCTTCATCAACAAATGTCTGCATTACACACTTGCCTCACTACAGTGTCAAGGCACATTTTGAATTACCTTGGAATGCAGTTTTCCACTTCAAAGCTACAACTTGGAGTGCACTGGCACCCCAAATGTAACGTGGCTGCTTTTGTGCAGGGACAGGCACCCAGGTTTTGCTTTGGAGTAAGGTGTATCTCAGCTTTCCTCATTTATTGTATCAGGGATTCAGTTTGTGGTGTGGGTCAAATTCAATCCAGAGGGTCAGCTCATTGAAGATCAAAGGGGATTATCAAGGGCCACCACTGCGATTTCTTGTCTTTACATTTTCTATCTCAATCTAAGCCACTTCCAACTGCTTGTTTCCTGAAGCTAGATCATCCCTCTGTTGTTTAACACGATTAATGTATATGAACAAGAGCAGGCTACTTCGCACTACGAGCCTGCTCCATCATTCAATAAGCTCATGATTGATCTGATTTTACATTCCTTGCGTATCCCTTCTAATCTTTTCTCACCTTGGTAATGAAGAATCTATCTAAAACTGCCTTAAAAATATTCTAAAATTCTGCATCTACTTACTTTTCAGAGACCGGAAGACTCACTGCCCTCTGAGAGGAAAACAAAATGTTTCATTGTTCGTCTTAAATAGGTGGTCCCTTATTTTTAAGCTATGACCCCTAGTTCTAGATAGTCCCACAAGAAGAAACATCCTCTCACCATTCACCTGGTCAAGTTCCTTAAGAATCTTGTATGTTTCAATAACATCATCTCTCATTCATCTATATTCCAATGGGTACAGATCCAACTATTCAAATTTTCCTCCTCAGCCTAATGAATCTTCTCAGGACTGCCTCCAATATCTTTTCTTATAATAAAAGATAAAGGGGCCAGAACTGTTCAGAGTATTCCTGATACGGTGATCTAAACATAATGACAGCACAAAGAACGTATAGCAAATATAGATGGCAGGAAGAGTAGTGCTCGGCCACAGTCCCCAAGCTCAACTTGATGACATAAAAGAAAGCCTAACCTTAACTCAGATAAAAATTATGAAAAAGTGATGTCTAATGAATGAAAAGAAATTCAAGTTGGAATGTCCAAGATAACAAAGTGTGAAGGTGGATGAACACAGCACGCCAAGCAGCATCTCAGGAGCACAAAAGCTGATGTTTCAGGCCTAGACCCTTCATCAGCGAGGGGGATGGGGAGAGGGTTCTGAAATAAATAGGGAGAGAGGGGGAAGCAAACTGAAGATGGATAGAGGAGAAGATAGGTGGAGAGGAGAGTATAGGTGGGGAGGGGATAGGTCAGTCCAGGGAGGACGGACAGGTCAAGGAGGCGGGATGAGGTTGGTAGGCGGGAAATGGAGGTGCGGCTTGAGGTGGGAGGAGGGGATAGGTGAGAGGAAGAACAGGTTAGGGAGGCGGGGCCGAGCTGGGCAAGTTGGAATGTGACTGGACAAGTAACTGCCTTAACTATTGTTCTGTAAAATGTAAAGAACTTCAACTGCTTTCACTTGAGCTGCCTTCAGAAGCTTGCACAGATCAGACTAGCAGGTCAAAATGAAACAGATAAAGATGCGATCACCTGACCTGACCTACTAAGCATCCGCAGCATATTGAGACAGTCACAAACTAGTTAGGCTAGTAATTTTGCTGGAATACCTCACACTTGCTTACCAAAGTAAGTCTTCCATGAAGTCATGTGTCCGGAATGCATTCTCATGCCAGTCAAAGGAAGCTCTGAGGTGACTGAAGGCTTCGCTTAGGCGTTCTGGTAACAACTTTGAAGCCTGAAAGAAGTCAATCCTGGATCACAGCACCCGGCACAAGCAAATGGTGTGGCCTCCTTTGAAAGCAAGCGCATATCGCAGAGGCAGTGAGATAATGCAGGGAGAGGAAATCTCAAGCCAGCAACTCATCCAAATCTGAACCACTGTGCTGTCCAATCATCGGATGGCATACCTTCCAGGCACACTTCAGCCTTAGCAAACATATTCACACCCTTGGGAGCCCAACAAAAAAGCCTAGAGGGTGAACATGATTTGCCTTCAAGGACCAACAACATAAAATGTCAAAGTACAAAAGAGTTTTACTTCATGCTATGATCTTAAAGCAGCTTGAACTGGTTTTAAATCTGTTAGTAGGGATCACTATACAGTGGGGCAGCACAGTGGTTAGCACTGCTGCCTCACAGCACTAGGAACCCAGGTTCGATTCACCCTTGGATAACTGTCCATCTGGAGCTTGCATGTTCTCCCAGTGACTGCAAGGGTTTCCTCCCACAGTCCAAAGACATGCAGGCTAGGTGGATTGTCCATGCTAAATTACCCATTGTTCTGGGGAATGGGTTTGGGTGCAATGCTCTGAGGGTCAATTGTCATAGGGTGGACTTGTTGGGCTGAAGGGGCTGTTTCTACACTGTAGGGGCTGTATGATGAATTGGCACTTTTAATTGAGTGGTTGCTTTTGATTCAGAAATGGTTCTAAGAGGGCAGGAGGGCTTCCTGACACAGTATGTAGATAGGCCAACAAGGGGCGAAGCCACATTAGATTTGGTACTGGGTAATGACCCTGGACAGGTGTTAGATTTGGAAGTAGGTGAGCACTTTGGTGATAGCGATCTGTTATGTTTACTTTAGTGATGGAAAGGGATAGGTGGATACCACTGGGCAAGAGTTATAGCTGGGGGAAAGGCAATTACGATGACATTAGGCAAGATTTAGGGAGCGTAGGATGGGGAAGGAAACTGCAGGAGATGGGCACATTAGAAATGTGGAGCTTATTCAAGGAAAAGCTCCTGTGTGTCCTAGATAAGTATGTACCTGTCAGGCAGGGAGGAAGCTGTAGAGCACGGGAGCCGTGGTTTACGAAGGAGGTGGAATCTCTGGTCAAGAGGAAGAAGAAGGCTTATGTTAGGATGAGATGTGAAGGCTCAGTTAGGGTGCTTGAGGGCTATGAGGTAGCCAGGAAAGACCTAAAGAGAGAGCTCAGAAGAGCCAGGAGGAGACATGAGAAGTTGTTGGCGGATAGGATCAGGGTAAACCCTAAGGCTTTCTACAGGTATTTAAGGAATAAAAGAATGACAAAAGTAAGATTAGGGCCAATCAAGGAAAGTTGTGGTAAGTTGTGTGTGGAGTCAGAGGAGATGGGGGAAGCACTAAATGAATATTTTTCAACAGTATTCACTCTAGAAAACGACAATGTTGTCGAGAAGAATACTGAGGTACAGGCGACTACACTAGGTGGGATTGAGATTCACAAGCAAGAGGTATTAGAAATCCTACAGAGGGTGAAGACAGATTGTCCCCTGGGCCGGATGGGATTTATCCTCGGATCCTCTGGGAAGCCAGGGAGCAGACTGCCGAGCCTTTGGCATTGATCTTTAACTCGTCATTGTCTACAGGAATAGTGCCAGACGACTGGAGGATAGCAAATGTGGTTCCCCTGGTCAAGAAGGGGAGTAGAGACAACCCTGGTAATTATAGACCAGTGAGCCTTACCTCAGTTGTTGGTAAAGTGTTGGAAAAGGTTATAAGGGATAGGATTTATAATCATCCAGAAAAGAATAAATTGATTAGGGATAGTCAGCACGGTTTTGTGAAGGGAAAGTCGTGCCTCACAAACCTTATTGAGTTCTTTGAGAAGGTGACCAAACAGGTAGATGAGAGTAAACCGGTTGATGTGGTGTATATGGATTTCAGCAAGGCGTTTGATAAGGTTCCCCACAGTAGGCTATTGTACAAAATGTGGAGGAATGGAATTGTGGGAGATATAGCAGTTTGGATTGGAAATTGGCTTGCTGAAAGAAGACAGAGGGTGGTAGTTGATGGGAAATGTTCATCCTGGAGACCAGTTACTAGTGGTGTACCGCAAGGGTCGGTGTTGAGTCCACTGCTGTTCGTCATTTTGGATGAGGGCGTAGAAGGATGGGTTAGTAAATTTGCAGACGACACTAAGGTCGGTTTGAGTTGTGGATAGTGATGAAGGATGTTGTAGGTTGCAGAGAGACATAGATAAGCTGCAGAGCTGGGCTGAGAGGTGGCAAATGGAGTTTAATGCAGACAAGTGTGAGGTGATGCACTTTGGATAGAGTAACCGGAATGCAAAGTACTGGGCTAATGGTAAGATTCTTAGTAGTGTAGATGGGCAGAGAGATCTCGGTGTCCATGTACACAGATCCTTGAAAGTTGCCACCCAGGTTGACGAGGCTGTTAAGAGGGCATACAGTGTTTTAGCTTTTATTAATAGAGGGATCAAGTTCCGGAACCAAGAGGTTATGCTACAGCTGTACAAAACTCTGGTGCAGCCGCACTTGGAGTATTGCGTACAGTTCTGGTCACTGCATTATAAGAAGGATGTGGAAGCTTTGGAAAGGGTGCAGAGGAGATTTACTAGGATGTTGCCTGGTATGGAGGGAAGGTCTTACGAGGAAAGGCTGAGGGACTTGAGGCTGTTTTCATAAGAGAGAAGAAGGTTGAGAGGTGACTTAATTGAAACATATAAAATAATCAGAGGGTTAGATAGGGTGGATAGGGAAAGCCTTTTTCCTAGGATGGTGACGGCGAGCACGAGGGGGCATAGCTTTAAATTGAGGGGTGAAAGATATATGACAGATGTCAGAGGTAGTTTCTTTACTCAGAGAGTAGTAAGGGAATGGAACGCTTTGCCTGCAACAGTAGTAGATTCGCCAACTTTAGGTACATTTAAGTCGTAATTGGATAAGCATATGGACGTACATGGAATAGTGTAGGTTAGATGGGCTTCAGATCGGTATGACAGGTCGGCACAACATCGAGGGCTGAAGGGCCTGTACTGTGCTGTTATGTTCTATGTAAGATTGTCTCAACCAGCAACAACTTATGTAACACTTTTAACATAATGAAAATTTCCAAGACTTCACAGGACCATTGTAAAATGTAAAACTATATTAAAAATGTATGACACAGAGAGAATGGAGTAGGCTTGAAGGCCTGAATGGACTTTGATTTCTCCTCTTTTAAATCTCTATGTGCTCAGAATACCCTAGAGCTGTGATCTCATCCAGCCTATCTCCTCTGCTAGCCACACTGTTCTTTTGACTGAGAGCTTCAGTGCCTCTCACCCATTTTGGCTCATTACAGTGGCATACCTCACAACAAACACATCCACACTCTTTGGAATTCCTTGCCTAAAGCTCCCTTTTTCTACAACATGGTATGAAATATTCATCTGAAAACTTAAAGCTTTGTTTATGATCAGAACAATGAAGATTGTGGAAAAGTCTTTGAAATTCTAAAAAAAAGTGTATTTCAAAAAAGACTATTTCCAGTAGTTAAGGGAACTAAGGCATGGCGCTATAAATGCAAAAGTAAATGGGAGAAATTACATGCACAGACCAAGGTAAACGTGTTTACAGGCATAGTTTAGAGGCTGTGGAATTCTTTTTCAGGGTTAGTGATTGAGCTGAGAGCTATGTCAACACTCAATAGTAGATTGGATAGATTACTGATGGAGAAATGATTTACGATAAATGCAACTTGCATTATTTGCCTGCATGGAGAGTAAATACTGACTTAGATTTTTTGAGCATAAAGTTTATTTCTCTATTGTATTTTCTGTGTATTTCCACTTACCTCTCTTTCTTCCTAAAATTCGTCTAGTTTTTGAGTAAATTTTCAATCATTCTCCCAAAGTCTTGCATTCTGGATATGTAATCTTGAAATGGTGATATATTGGGAGATGTAGCTATACAAAGGCAAATGTAGATGTGCAAAGGGATCTGGATGTCCTTATACACCAATCAGTTGAAATACACAGGCAGGTGTAGCAAGCAATTAGGAAAGCAAATAGCATGTTGTCCTTCATTCAAAGAGGATTTGAGTTCTGAAACAGGGATGTCTTACTGCAATTATACAGAGCCTGGCTAGGAACACTCCCAGAGTATTGAGTGCAATTTTGGTTTCCCTGCTTATTAGAGAATATCTTTGCCATAGAGTGCAGCAGAGGTTCACTAGGCTGATCCAGGGGATGACAGGGCTGTCGTATGAGCAACAAACGGTTCAACTCAGTCTGTATGTATTATAGCTTAGAAAACTGACATAGGGTCTGATTGAAACAAATCAAATTTGAACAGACCTAGACAGATTAGATGCAGAGTGGATAGTTTCCCTGGTTGGGGAGTCTAGAACCAGGGTCACTGTCTTATGATATGTGGTAAGCCATTTAGTTTAGAGATGAGGATCGTTTTTCTCAGTCAGAGGGTGTCTGAGTATACTCAAGACAGAGATTAAATATATAGATAATAAAATGTGAGGCTGGATGAACACAGCAGGCCAAGCAGCATCTCAGGAGCACAAAAGCTGACGTTTCGGGCCTAGACCCTTCATCAGAGAGGGGGATGGGGAGAGGGAACTGGAATAAATAGGGAGAGAGGGGGAGGCGGACCGAAGATGGAGAGTAAAGAAGATAGGTGGAGAGAGTATAGGTGGGGAGGTAGGGAGGGGATAGGTCAGTCCAGGGAAGACGGACAGGTCAAGGAGGTGGGATGAGGTTAGTAGGTAGATGGGGGTGCGGCTTCGGGTGGGAGGAAGGGATGGGTGAGAGGAAGAACCGGTTAGGGAGGCAGAGAACACAGCCTCCCTAACCGGTTCTTCCTCTCACCCATCCCTTCCTCCCACCCCAAGCCGCACCCCATCTACCTACTAACCTCATCCCACCTCCTTGACCTGTCCGTCTTCCCTGGACTGACCTATCCCCTCCCTACCTCCCCACCTATACTCTCTCCACCTATCTTCTTTACTCTCCATCTTCGGTCCGCCTCCCCCTCTCTCCCTATTTATTCCAGTTCCCTCTCCCCATCCCCCTCTCTGATGAAGGGTCTAGGCCCGAAACGTCAGCTTTTGTGCTCCTGAGATGCTGCTTGGCCTGCTGTGTTCATCCAGCCTCACATTTTATTATCTTGGAATTCTCCAGCATCTGCAGTTCCCATTATCTCAGAGATTAATATATGCTTGGGTATTAAAGGCATCTAGGAGTATGGAGAGGAAGTGGGAACACCCTCACTCCTTGTTATCTGCAGATTTGCTACCCATGGATCCGTATACTTGCAAGATCAACCCCCAGATCCCATCTCTTTTCCTTTCATAGACTCGTCTGGTATGATCCACCGCACTCTGTGGTGGATAGGAGAGTTACATGGTACTGGTATCCGCAGATGAGGATTCAGTGTATAACATTAAGATCAGCCACAATCACGTTGAATTGTGGAGCAGGCTCAAGAGGGCCAAATGGCCTATACTTGCTGATCAGAGATAATGGGAACTGCAGATGCTGGAGAATCCAAGATAACAAAGTGTGGGGCTGGATGAACACAGCAGGCCAAGCAGCATGGCCTGCTGTGTTCATCCAGCCCCACACTTTGTTATCTTGACCTATACTTGCTCCTAGTTTCTATGTACTGTCTTCATTACATCTAGTTGGGAAACACCTTAGGATTTTGTTTTGTTATTAGTGAAAGTCCTAATGTATTGCAATTAGCTACTTGTTATGATACATAAACTAGTAGAGTTGCTACAGCAGCACTTCAAGAATCTCAGTGCAAAACATTTGTAGAGCATCAAATGTGAACACTACTTCTCTGGCTATAGAATGCCTCCCAGCAGCGTCAACAATTCTCCTCTACTTTGGATGCAGAAGTACACATTTAGAGTGAACTGTTGTTTACTGAAGCAAAGTATGAGATTAAAGATTTTGCAAAAATTTTCAGCTATGGGAATAGATTCGCTGACACTGCAAGCCCGGTTCCACTGACAGGGAATAAAGTGAGTCATGTTGTCCTCGGTGATGGGAATCCACTCCAGTAATTTATTATACATTTCTAAATAAAAAACATGCCTCTCAAATTTGATCTCTAGCACATCTGGTGCTAACATAAAATTGTGTAATGCAGCCATTCTCAAACAGCTCATTGTTTTGATTTCTTCACATAATGAAGGCATCATGGACTGCCACACAATTAAAACATTACACCTGCTTTCTTGCTGGCAGTCACTGATATGCAGTCTAATGCTTTTGTGATCAATTACTACCTTTAAAATTAATTGAGTATAAACCTTTTCTACTTATCTCGGTTATTCATATAATGAGCATGAATGCCACCCAGATGCCCTGAAATTAAGGGAAGTATGTCACCCAACAAAAGCTATTTCTAACTGATGCTTTCTTTCCACAAAAAAAAAGCAATTAACACATTGTCACTCACAAACATTGAACTTGGCACTTGATACGTGGGTACTGACTACCAAACCTGGCCATGTTCCCTGAGTAATTTAGGAGAACCCAGGAATTTGAAAATGTATTAATTCTGCAGGCCGTAGTTCCTGTTTCAAATATTGTCTGTAAAGGCCAAATTCCCACTCTCAGGTTAAAAGCAGCGACTAACTCCTCAATAATAAAATGTGAGGCTGGATGAACACAGCAGGCCCAGCAGCATCTCAGGAGCACAAAAGCTGACGTTTCGGGCCTAGACCCTTCATCAGACTAACTCCTCAATCCCAGTTTGGGAGAAAGTGCCCCATATCATTGCATTTTTAGGAATTGTGTAGAGGAGGGGGGAGTGTTAATATTGATGAAAGGTGGGCTTGCTACTGCAGGCAAGAACACAGAGGCAGCCATAGGGGCTGCCAAGTGCCAAGGTAGGCTGTGCAAAAAGCCCATATTTTAGGACTTGTAAGAGAAAATAAAAAGACGAGCCCTCTAAGCCTCACACCACCACCTAACCCCCATCCACCATTACCACATTTTCCATGCCATTTCATTTTTTAAATTCATTCATGGACTGTAGCACTGACTAGGTCAGCATTTACTTTGAATCTCAAGTGCAATTAGAAATGGACCACAAATGTTGACCCGGCCAGTGATGTCTGCAATCTTTGAATGAATTACAAAATGCCATTCGTGTTCTCTATGCCAACAGTGCAATTTGAACATACAAAGACCTTTTAAAATGCTAACACGTGTCTTTCTTTCAATGAGTGGGGAGTCCACCAGATAAATGAAGATAACTTCCCCAGCAGCAGCCAGATTAGGGAGGAGATTGTTTTTTAACCTAAGATGTAGTTGTGAGGAAGATAGTCTCCACAATTTCCCAGGGCAGGGTTTGTCTCCAGCAATGAGCCTCTGAATTATTTTTTTACCTTCTACTGAATTCAGCACATCTTCAGCCTGTCTCAGCAGCCGCCTATTGGCACTGAGGTTGTTGAGCTACAGGCCTGCTGATTGGACTTATAGAGCACAGTGCTGGGCAGCTGTCCTGAACTAGATGCCAAACCCAACAGCAACCACTTAATTGGCTGCTGCCCATAAAATTGAAGGTAAAGTCCTTCTGGCTGTCCACGTGAGCCAGTGGTCTGCTTTTCTGGTCAATATCTGTCCAATAGTTCTCAACGAGGAAATGTAAGTGTTAAGTTTTATGACTGATGTAATCAAACAAGAGAGATGGTAGTTTGTAGACCAATTTAAACATATGGAGCTGTATCTATTTTTCAGAGTGATCCAAGAACAGTCATATGTATCAATGGGTACTCTAATGTGATAAATGTGAGGTGTTGCATTTTGGTAAAACAAAGAAGGATAGAATTTATACAATTAATGGGAGGACCCTGGTAGTGTTGTCAAACAGAGAGGCTTAGGGTTTCAGGCATATAATATTTTGAAATTTGCTAACATGCTAACATGCTTGCCCTCATTGCTCAGACCTTCGAACATAGGAGTTGGGATGTTATGTTGAAGTTGGACAGGACATTGGTGAGGCCTCTTCCAGAGTACTATATGCAGTTCTGGTTGTCCTGATGTAGGAAGGTTATTATTAAACTGGAGAGAGTTCAGAAAAGATTGACCGGGATGTTGCTTGGAATGGAGGATTTCACTTATAAAACTAGGCTGAATAGGCTGGGACTTCTTTCACTAGAACATAAGAGGTTGAGCGATAACCTTACAGAAGTTTATAAAATCATGAGAGGCATAGATAATATGAATAGTAAATGTCTTTTCCCTAAGGTGGATGAGTTCAAAACATGGGGCATATTTTTAAGGTGAGAGGAGAAAGATTTGAAAAGGACATGAGGGACAACCTGTTTTACACAAACAGTGCTTACTGTGTGGAATGAACTGTCCCTGAAAATGGTGGACGCAGGTACAGTTACAACATTTAAAAGACATTTGATAAGAGCATGAATAGGAAAGGTTTCATGGGATATGGGCCAAATGCAGGCAGGTGGATATAGTTTAGTTTGAGAACATGGTCAGCATCGACTAGTTGGACCAAAGTGTCTGTTTCAATGCTGTATGACTTTAACCGTGATTAAAATTGACCAACACAAAAAATCTCAAAGTTCCTTGTTCATTTACGTTAAAGTTTGTTGATTGCTGTCTAGATTCTAATGAATGTACTAGAACTGGTTTCACTTTCAGTAACTTTAATAATCTGAATGTTATCCAACTAACAGAAAATGCACAAAATTATCTGCTGCCTGAAGTTTGAATTAGTAATGGCTCCATTCCCACGATAGCCAAATAGCTCCCAGATCCAGACTTCAAAGTATCTTACAGCTTGAATCAAAAAGATTGATATGTCAATCCTATTGGTGGTGGACTTAATATGCAATCTTGAAATTTTGCTTCTTTAATAAAAGAATCAATTGTTAATATTACCAATTTGTAAGATTACTTATTCTCACTTAAGGTTTTCAACACTGAAGAAACCTTTGAATTTTACAAACAATTTGCAATTTCATAACAGGCCATTCGGTCACATAGGTTTACAGTGGTGTTTATGTTCTACATGAGGCTACTCACTTAGTATTTCCCCTGATGTGTGAAAACTGAGATACAACTAAGTCAATGAGGATATGACAACAAATTCTCCACAACTCAGCAACAGTTCCAGTCTATCAAGCAGTTGCTGTCACACCCTTGTTCTGCAGTATTAACGATACAAAAGAACAATTCCACCAGTAGTGACTCTCCACATTCTCCTGATTTCCTGGGAGGTCAGTTAAACAATGTTAGTATGTGAGCAAAGAACTATGGATGCTAGAAAACTGAAACAAAAACAGAAAGTGCTGGAAAAATTCAACAGGTCTGGCAGCTCTGTAGAGAGTCAAACAGGAATTAACATTTTGAGTCAGACTGGCATGTGTTCCAAAATAGAAAGTGTCCTTCTTGAAGCCAGCCCGATTAGCATTCAGCAAAACTTCAAAAGTCAACTGTAATGAACGGGACACTACATCCAATGGCTGGAAAAGCATCGCCTTCATCAATGATAATGGGAACTGCAGATGCTGGAGATTCCAAGATAATAAAATGTGAGGCTGGATGAACACAGCAGGCCAAGCAGCATCTCAGGAGCACAAAAGCTGACGTTTCGGGCCTAGACCCTGAGATGCTGCTTGGCCTGCTGTGTTCATCCAGCCTCACATTTTATTATCTCGCCTTCATCAATGTCTGTTTCCTCAACTCTTAAACGTCTGGCATTCCAGGGGAGGAATCTGAAACTGTCTTTGAAGCTTGACATCATTCACAATTATCAGACAGAAGCCTACTACAAACTGTTCACAATTGCGATTTTTCCGCCAAATGACACCAAGTTTTGAGTTGAAACATCTTAATGATGAGGCAGGGTTGCCACAGGTTCGGAACAGAAAGGGAAGTAAATCCTGTGGTTTGGGACCTACTATCTCATGCGATCTCCTGCTTAATATGTTCAAAGTACCGTGGGTCAACAATTAGCCACTTCAGTCACACAAAGACCTCAGCTAAAACTGTCGAACCTTCGTAGGCATTCTTCAATCGAGGAATTGAAGACTTGCCGACTGCCTGTCAGAGGTACTGTCTTTGGGATGAGATGAGAAACCTTATCCACCGTTTTAATCTGTTGGGCATGAACGTAAAATGTCTCACTGCCCTATTTTGAACAGCAGCGACTTTAACGCAGAGTCCTGAGTAATGCTTATTTCTCAATCAACATTATTTTTAAAATAATTACCTTATCATTATTACCTCGCTAACAGTGTGTTAACTGACTGCCCTGTTTCCTCCAAAAGACACTGATGGCTGTCACGTGCTTTGAGACGTTTGCTGATGATGAAAAGGGCTATGCAAGTACATTCTTGTTCACACACCTATTCTGTATCACATTGAGGCAGTAATTCACCGGTTGTACCTCAACAGGCTTGCTCATCAGAGCGGCCTCTGCGTGATTGTGAGCGTCTAACCGATCAATCCAATGGAGCCGAGCCATCGATATGACCCAGCTCGATTGCTTTCTTTTGTCCCCTCCCAGGGGTTGCCCCTGGCGACGGCTGAGGCCTGGCGTCACCGACGGGGGCCCCGCTCGAGCTCTCAACGCCAATGACACGAAGACATTTTCTTCTTCCTCCTCCTCCCCCCTCCCCCTCCCCTTCTCCTTCGTGTTCTTGCCGCTTCGGTTCCGACAGCCGCCGCTGTAAGTCGCTATTGAGTGGCGGATCCCTGAAGCGGTGTGTGTTTGGTGGTTAATGTTCCACCGCCTCCTTGCCTCCCCCCCCGACCCGACCTCCTCGCCTTCTCCGGTATTTTTTTCCTGTCTGTCTCTCTCTCACACTGAATCTGTTCACTGGAGTGTTGGTTGTGTAACGGAGGTAGATATAATGGCGGTGTCCCATTGACTCTCAGCAAAGACACGGATCTGTGTCTTTCTCTCACCGCCCCCGTCTCTCAGAAAAAGAGCAGACCCCGATCGTACCGGAGTTTGCTTTTTTTTGTTTCTCTCTTCTCAAACCACTCATTCCTTCTCTACATCGGCGGGTGGCAAGGCAGCTTTCTATTTATCTCCTTGTCGGTTTTCTTTTTCCTTTCCATCCTCCCAACGTCGGATTTATGATTCCTGTCAGCTCATCGACATGCAGCCTCCTCCGAGAAAGGTGAGTTCCAAAAACGACATCTTTATTCGCTGACTCTATGTGTGTGTGTGCTGAAATGTCGTATTCGAAGGAGGTTCGGGGGCGGGGGGGGATGGTGGAAATACAATGTTCCCAGTGTTCAGCTTTAAAAAGGAATTTCTTCCTCCCCCCTTCCCGTTTATGCCTTGATTTCAGTGACGTGCCAATTTGTTTATCTTTGGGTTACTGTGGTCAGATATTTATAGATCTTTTTCGTGAACATGATTTTGTTTTCTCTACAATTTGTGCCGGAATGGCAAATATGCTGTTGTGTGATTGAGTTCGGAATCGGTGGGATTGTTAAGATATTTACATGTGAAAGGTGGGAGAGATGTTTTTGTTTTTTCCCCTCTGGAGTCTCTGGCTTAATTTTTTTGTGTTAAAATGTTTCTCCTTAGTGCGCTTCATCATGTAAACGTCGAAGTTAAAAACCAAAATGTACACGATTTTGGTTCTTGTAATTGCTTGAAATCGGAGTCGACATTTCAAGGAATGACGCTTTATGGGAAGTGGGTAGAATGAATATCTTTTAATTAGTGACTTTTTTGACTGTAATTTCACGAATTGTCTGAAATTGATTAAAATTGACAATTATTACTGCTTTAAATTCTCTACATGAAATGTTTCGCGCTATTTACATGATTTGTGACAATGTATGCTGTCTCAGACGTAGAGTTTGTGCTGTTTCTGGAGAAATTAACTCAAATTGGCGCAGGACTGTAAAAACATTCCGACTTTTTTTTGCTTCAGAAATAGTAGGAACTGCAGATGTTGGAGAATCTGAGATAACAAGGTGTAGAACTGGATGAACACAGCAGGCCGAGCAGAAAAGCTGACCTTTCGGGCCTAGACCCTTCTTCAGAAATCTTCAGAAACTGCTTGGCCTGCTGTGTTTATCCAACTCTACATCTTGTTATCTCCGACTTTTTTGTACTTACTTCGCGTGTTCTCTTGAGTAAACTGGTGGGTTTGGTTAGAAATCATATTTTATCTGTACACATTCATTATCTTTTCGGCCAATGGTATATTTCTTCTTTATCAAAGGTGAAAGTTACTCAAGAACTGAAAAACATCCATGCTGAGCAAATGACTAAACTTCAGGCGAAGCATCAGGGGGAATGTGATTTACTGGAAGACTTGAGGTAGGATTTACAACATTTATTTTTTGAGTAGAACAGAGCAAAAAATCCCAAATTGTGCAAGTATTAAATAACTTCCTCCTTGTTTAGGCCAAACTGAATAATACAGACGTGCCAAACTGAAAATACCACAAGTATGTTATTCTCCTTACACGAATCAAAAGCATGTTTTTAATGTAGCATTTCTCCGACATGTTTTCCCTTCTCTCTTTATCTGAAGAAGAGTACTTGTGTTGAATGGCATTATACATGTGAGAATATTCACAGGTGTCGAGAATTGTTTACTTGAGAGTTCCTGTTTATATTTTCATGTGTACCTTGATAAATTGTGACTTTTATAGCTTTACATTATGGCCTGGAGAAAAAAAATCAAAGTTTTAAGTTTCCTTTTGCAACACTGATTGTTACTAATGTGTAGACAGCCTAAACATGAGCAGGAAAACAAATACTGCAATTCTAGCTTTGCCCTGCACGTGGGTGGCAGTATTAAAACGATAGTTCGTTCTCCTTGTTGCATAGTATATTTGCATTTGCTCCAAAAAAGCTGTACTATTTCTTTTAAACTCAATGTAATGAGTTAATAACTATTTAAACCATTTTTGGTCCTTTTATTTTGAATTGTTATTTTGCGTCTAATTGTAAGGACACATTGTTGAGTGATCTTGCAGTATTTATTTGTCAATATATGCTTGCTTTAAATTATTAAGTAGTCCAAACTGCATTATAAATTATTTGAAATCTGTTTATGTATTATCAAATGACAGATCTCTTACAATACTACGTGTGAAGTGTTTTTAACTTAATAAGTGGTGACTATTGATTCAGTGCCTGCGTACACTCATTTGGATAAACTGGAAATAATGCATTCAATAGATTATACAATAGAAATGAACAATTAATTCTTGCTTTCAAAAGAATTAAAAGGTAGCTGAAATTTGGTCAGAAAGGTTATTGTTTTTTATGAGAAACTAGAGATTGGAGTTCTCACACTTTGCAAATTAAGAGTATTCATTTCAGCATATTGTAGCTTTTTGAAATGCATATACAGTACACCCTTTTTCTTCCATCTCCACTGAGTAAATGCCAATATCTTCTCTTTGAAAAGGAATTAGATGCTCTTCCTTTCTATTGATTATTCATTCATGGGATGTGGATGTCCAAGGCAATGTGCCTGATGCTAACTAAGTACCTGTCACTAATTGTCCTTGAGAAGGAGATCGTAAACTACCACCCTGGACTGTTGCAGACCTTATAGAGGACACCATCTTTTAAGAAGGGAGGTGCAGGGTATTGACCCACTGTAAAGTATTTTTAATGTAGCAACAGAATAAGAATATATCTGGTGTTCTTAATGTCATCTCAATGCTTCTCCCATGTCACCACAGAACCTGCCATAACTCATTTTGTTAATTAAGGCTACAGTTTTCTGTCATAACTCATTTTGTTAACTAAGGCGACAGATTTGCCGAATAGTTACAAGAAGGTGCAATGAAATATTTCCAAGCAGGATGGTAAGTGGCTTGGAGGGGAACTTGCAGATGCTGGTGTTCCACTGCACCTGCTGCTCTTGTTCTTCTATGTGGTAGAGGTCATGAGTTTGGAGGAAGTTGTTGAAAGACCTTTGGTGTGTTTTCATTATCAGTGCAATTTTTCTTTCTTGATGCAAGGCACCATTGGTTTTGGTGAAACTTTGACTTATGGAAAATTCTTCTGTTTTAAAATCTTCCACACAACAAATTCTGGGTAAAATAATAAAAAATAAACTGCTATTTCATTTGGGTTCTGCATTGGCATAGTCCCAGACTAGCTACTTGTTTTGTTGCTTTGCTTACCACTCTTCTGTCCTATGCTCCAAGTGACCCAAATCAGGAACCTAAGTAGACTTGAACAACCTCATCACCTGACCCGAAATATGGTAATATTCGAAATCTAGCACAGCCTCGGTACGGAGAACAAAGGATTTGAGATACTGAACCTGAATGTTGGAAACTAATTTAGAGTATCTGGACTGTATTTAAAGAACTAACATTCATTTATTTCAGACATAGATTTTAATTTTCAGTGACACATGATCATCAAGTCAGTTCTTTTACATTAAAAAAATATATTCATATCATGCTTTTCTTGACCCTAGGATTAAATACTTTTGAAGTATAGTCATGTTGTAATGTAGAAGCAATATATTCAGACAGTAGAGTAGGTTTTTCTGCTTTTGGTTTGTGTTGAGTTGGCTTATCAACAGTTTTGAAATTATGTTTTCACACCTATTTCATAAATAACTGTTTGTAATTATAGTGTGTTTTCATTGAGGCTACATAGTTTTTCTACACGAAATACACTTTCAAAAGTAGATCCCCCTTTGTCGGAATCCTGATTTTCGTCCTTTTTTTAATGTGAAAAGAATGTTTTAATCAATTTGTCAGTGGATTTATTGAGTTTCACTGTAAAGCACTTCTAATATAGCAACAGATTAGGAATATATCTGGTGTCCTTAATGGCATCTCATTGCTTTTCCCATGTCGCCATAGAACCTTATGACTCATTTTGTTGTTTAAAGCTACAATTTCCCTTTTTCTTTGCAATAGATTTGCAGAATAGTTACAAGAAGATGGAGGTGAGGCAGTTCAATCAATTGTGCTTGTCAATGAGTAATTCTCCTAATGCAATTCCCCACTTCTCATAACTCTAAATATTGTTCATTGAAGCCAACAAACTTGTTGAAGCTCTGATGTAATGGCTTTTATACTTTAGTTAGTTATTGTGATATATTTGGAACTTCCTTTATCCATTTTACAGAGGACAAGTTTTTCTTTTGGAGTAAAAGGGTAGGATGAGGATGGAATGAAATTCCATCTATCTGTTTTTGTGACCACAACCATCAAATGTGGTTTTTGTGGAACCACTTGATATGCTGCTGCTTTTGGGATCCTTCACAGTGGTCCCAGAAACAGTTGAATTATATTTGCTGTACATATTGTTCTAATCCTTGTAGAGATTAGCAAATAAATATCTAAATTTATTTAATAGCCCCAGTGAGAAAACCATTGAATAAGATTTTATTGTTACAGTGAAAGTTATAAAAGAACAAACCATAATCAAGAGTTTAAACATTAATCATCAGATAAATTGTAATTAATATAATCTGTAAATGACATCAAATAGCAGTTGCAACGAAGCTGGATCTCTGACTTCTAGGCACCCTGTTAAACATATGTGGCACTAATTTCAGCTATAAAATTCATCAGATTTAAACTTTCTCACAGAGAATTCTAGCTCCTAGACTTTTGAGGATTTAACTACAAATTCTATTCCAGCTGCAACTCTACAGCAACCTGATTTTCAATGGACGCAATCTTCACCAGAATTACATCTACCATTTCTTCATCTTTTCTAATGACAACCTTGATAGTGTTGGTCAATCTAAATCTTTATTTGGTTCAACAAGTCACACCGACTCTCTGAAGAGCATCGCACCGAGATCCACCACCCCTTCACCCTGTCCCTGTATCCCTGCATTTCCCATGGCTAATCCACCTACCCTGTACATCCCTGGACAATTTAGCATGGCAAATCCACCTAACCTGCACATCTTTGGACTGTAAGAGGAAACCAGACTATGTGGAGGAAACCCACGCAGACACAGGGAAAATGTGCAAACTCCGCACAGACACTTGAGGCTGGAATTGAACCCGGATCCCCGGTGCTTTCAGGCAGCAGTGCCAAACACTGAGCTGCTGTGCTCAGCCTGCTTTGAGACTCGGCCTTTATATGCATTGCACCTCCAGATTGTGGGTTCCAATGGCTCTTGGAGGCCAAGCCAAAATGGGAAGCAAGAGGTGTTGAAAACAGCCCCTTGGTAGAGAAAACAGCAGTCCTGCTTTTGAGCAATTGCTTCAAGAGTTATACTAGCCATAGTCCATCCCTCCACCCTAAACGCCACTGGAGGCAGATGCGGAGTCAAACATGAACGCTGTCTGCCTTCAGTTGCCTGGCTTTTGCCAACCCTACACAAAATGGCACACTGTCAAAGCATTAATGCAGACCTGGGTGCAGGAGTGGGAGTTGTTTCCAAGTTTGCTAATACCAGCAACATTAGAGATCCATCTTCTAAAGAATTAAACATAACAGAATTGCAAAGAATTCAGTAAGAGGAGAAAACTGATTAAAAGTGACTTGGAATGCAGCAGTGGTAGACAGAAACTAATGTATTTTGGCAAATCAATTAACAGTAGTATTTATCACTTAAATAGAAGTAGGCTGATTATCATGGAAAGAGTGACTTGGTCATATAGTTTACAGAGCGATAATAAAGACCTGGCTAAATATTTCTAGGCCCAAAGCGTTCATAAAAAGATAGAAAGGGAAGGGAAAGAAAGGTGACCGGTTGGCAGTATTGATTAGATTCCCTACAGTGTGGAAACAGGCCCATCGACCCAAAAAGTCCACACTGCCCCTTGAAGCATCCCACCCAGACCCATCCCCCTATAACCCACACACCCCTGAACACTACGGGCAATTTAGCATGGCCAATCCACCTAACCTGCACATCTTTGGACTGTGGGAGGAAACCGGAGCACCCGGAGGAAACCCACGCAGATGCAGGGAGAATGTGCAAACTCCACACAGACAGTCGCCCGAGGCTGGAATTGAACCCGGATTCCTGGTACTATGAGGCTGCAGTGCTAAACACTGAGCCACCGTGCTGCCCTACTTGTGCATCAGCTGAAAATTAAATTCACAGCCTGCATTAAGGAAGGCATTGCAGAGCTGTAGAAGGGGGATGACCTGAAGAATTCAAAACCTGAATCAGTTTAGCTAGGGTGTAGCAACAAAAAAGGCACAGTTGCATTACTGGATGTAATTAATTGTTCAGCTACTTGGAGTGGATGTAGAAGAATAAATCTGCAACGATATTTGTGGGGAGGGTCCAACACTCTGTTTATAATGGGGGACCTGTAATTAACCAAACACAGATTGTGATACAGGTAGTGTAAGGGGCAAATGTTCCTAGATTGCACTCTGGGTTGTTTCATACAGCATTTGTAAAAGGAACAAGAATGAGCAGAAAGTGATTTGTAAAAATGCAGGTGTGATGTGTTTTTAAATAAAACTTCTCACGCCGTGAGCAGTTATGGTAAGGAATGTTCCTGGAAAAATGGTCTAGGCAGTTTCAAGTGAGACATTGAAGATGCCATCTTCAATCATTTGGATAGAAATAATATAGAAGGATAAAAAGCAGAAGATTGTCACTGGGTACTAATGTTCATTTGAAGACCCTAGTGCAGAAGCAGTCTGCTATAACACACATTTGTGATTCTGTGACTTGAAAGTTAAATCTCCATATCATCCAATAGGATTTATAGGGATGCCTGAGACCAGTTCTGAAGAAGACCTATTGGACTCAACCTTAACTCTGTTTCTCTCCACAAATGCTGCCAGCACTTTGTATTTGTTTCAGATTTCCAACATCTGCAGTATTTAGCTTTTATGTGTCTGAGATCAAACAGAACTAGGGGACAGGAGATAGTTGTATCTTAATATGGGATAACTGGGGGAGAACGTAATTGAGTCTGTGTGTATATAATGGGAACAAGTAATAAGTGGAGTTAGTTTTGTGAAACACAAGAGAAATAGAACACTGTCTGAAAAGATACATGCATTGACTGTCTAGGCTGTGTTTATCACCTCCACTTGTTACACTATTAAAATTCAGATAAATTGCCAATCTTGACACATAGTATTATAGCCTAAAGATGATTGGCTCATAAAACTTCAAGCGCTCAGTAAGAGTACTCGATGTAGTATTGTGTTTCACTGTACCAAAAGATACAAATTTCTCAAAATCTTGTCTGCTGGCATAGACTACAAATATGAAGAAAGATTTAAAAATCTGTCTTTTTTTGATAGAATGTTTCACTTTAGGGGCAATGCAATCATTTTAACTTTATGAAATAAGGGATGCAGAGAGTGAGAAACAAACCACAATTGAAGTATCAAGATGTGTCAAAGAGACATGACCAACTGTAAGAGGTATGGACCAAAAGACACGGGAAATGTCGCCAGATTTGTGAAGCAATGGAAGTCACTTCCAGGGCTAGTGGTTGCGGTGGGAAATAAGTCACCACCTAAGATTGGTTTCACTGGGTGAATGAAGGAACAAGGATTGAAGCGATAAAAGATATATTTGGACAGAGGTTAAACGCTGGCATTGACTAATTGGCCTAAATGGCTTATGTCTTCTTTATCATTTTTGTTGATAAAAAGAAACATTCTACATGAACGAAATCAATTCTTGATGCAGATTTTATGTTACAGGAATGATTGAATTTTTCAGACCATTGAAATGATTTTCACAACCTGAGAATTTTTTCCTTTCCTGTGGGAAAGTTATGAGCTCATTGTTTAGTGTTCCCCATTATATATGCTATATTTTGAATTCAGTTTATGGGAAAATTTGATCATGGAGCTATTAAATTTTTTCCTTCCTTCCTCTTCAAAAGTGTCTGTTTAACAGTGTGAAAATTTGGAAAATCATTGTACAGTGTCACTGCACTAATGGTTAATTTTTGCAAGCAAATTCATATATCAGCGTCAATACAAAATACTTGAGATTTTCTCCAAAGGAGGAGGAGGTGTCATTTACATTGAGTGAATTGTAGTACTGAATCAGTTAAGTCCTAAACGGGGATAAGTATTTTTAATATATATTCTTGGAAAAATCACCAGTCTGAATTGTTAATTTTGTTTCTCTCTTTGTGCAGATGCTTCTTGACCTGCTGAATATCCCCGGCAGTTTCTGCCTTTTTTTTTTAAGATTTTCAGCATCCATGCTTTTGCTGCTTATATATTTTGATTTGTGCATTTGAAACTGATTTACATAGAACATATAAGCTTCTCTTTTTTTCACTTCCTGTTTAGGCGATTATCAGGGATGGCAGTACAGGTACAGGAATGTTCCTCCTGCATGATGTATGAGGTGAGGGATGCCATTAGTGTCCCATCCAAATACGTCTGCAGGAAGTGCACCCAACTCTTGCTCCTCCAAGACCACATTAGGAAACTGGAGTGGGAGCTGGATGAACTTCGGATTATTCGGGAGGCAGAGTCAGTGATAGACAAGAGTTTCAGGAAAGTAGTTACTCCTAAGTGTGAAGAAAGCTGGGTAACTGTTAGAAGGGGGAAAAAGCAGTCGGTGCAAGGATCCCCTGTGGTCGTTCCCCTGAAAAACAAGTATACTGTTTTGGATACTGTTGGGGGGGGGGGAACGACTTACCAGGAGCATGCAGTAGGGTGCAGGTCTCTGGCACAGAGTCTGTCCCTCTTGCTCAGAAGGGAAGGGGGGATAGGAAGAGACTGATAGTCATTGGGGACTCAATAATTAGAGGGACTGATAGAAGGTTTGCCGGGAACAAAAGAGACTCACAATTGGTGTGTTGCCTCCCAGTTGCCAGGGTCCGTGATGTTTCGGATCATGTCTTTGGGTTCCTGAAGTGAGAGGGTGACTAGCCCCAGGTCGTGGTCCACATAGGCACCAACGACATAAGTAGAAAGAGGGATAGGGATGTCAGGCAGGATTTCAGGGAGCTAGGGTGGAAGCTGAGAGCTAGAACAAACAGAGTGGTTATCTCTGGTTTGTTACCCATGCCACGTGATAGCGAGGCAAAGAACAGGGAAAGATTTCAGCTGAACACGTGGCTGCAGGGATGGTGCAGGAGGGAGGGCTTCAGGTACATGGACAATTGGGGCTCATTCTGGGGAAGGTGGGACCTCTACAAACAGGACGGCCTCCACTTGAACCACAGGGGCACTAATATCCTGGGTGGGAAATTTGCGAGTGCTATTCGGGTGGATTTAAACTAGCTCGGAAGGGGGATGGGAAACTGAGGTGTAGTCCTAGTACACAGGAGGATGAGCGTAGGGAGGATATGGTCAGGACCTCACTGTCACAGGAGTGTGCTGGCAGACAGCAAGCTGGATTGAAGTGTGTCTACTTTAATATCAGGAGTATCCGGAATAAGGTAGGTGAGCTTGCAGCTTGGATAGTTACCTGGGACTTCGATGTTGTGGCCATTTCGGAGACATGGATAGAGCAAGGTCAGGAATGGATGTTGCAGGTTCCAGGGTTTAGATCTTTCATTAAGGTCAGGGAAGGTGGTAAAAGAGGGGGAGGGTGTGGCTTTGTTGGTCAAGGACAGCATAACGGTGGCTGAAAGAACCTTTGAGGACTCGTCTTCTGAGGTGGTATGGGCTGAGGTTGCCGAGGAAGGTTTGTTGACTGAGTCAGTATGGGTGGAAGTTAGGAACAGCAAGGGAGCAGTCACCTCACTGGGGGTTTTCTACAGACCCCCAAATAGCAGTAGGGAGATTGAAGAACTCATTGGCCGGCAGATTGTTGAAAAGTGCAAACATAGCAGGGTTGTTGTTATGGGTGACTTCAACTTTCCCAATATGGATTGGAACTTCCTTCGTGCAGATGGTTTGGATGGAGCCGTTTTTGTCAGGTGTGTTCAGGAGGGTTTCCTTACTCAGTATGTGGACAGGCTGACGAGGGGAGAGGCCATTTTGGATTTGGTGCTCCGCAATGAGCCAGGACAGGTGTCAGACCTCGTGGTGGGAGAACACTTTGGCGACAGTGACCACCACAGCCTCACATTTACCATAGCCATGGAAAGGGAAAGGAGCAGTTAGCAGGGGAAGATATTTAGCTGGGGTAAAGGAAACTATGACGCTATCAGACAGGAGTTGGGAAGTACAGATTGGGAGCAATTGTTCCACAGAAAGGGCACAGCAGACATGTGGAGGCTGTTTAAGGAGCAGTTGTTGTGAGTGATGTATAAATTTGTTCCTCTGAGACAGGTAAGAAGGGGTAAGATTAAGGAGCCATGGATGACAGGTACAGAGGTGCTTCTTGTCAAAAAGAAAAAGGCAGCATACGTAAGGTGGAGGAAGCAAGGGTCTAGCACAGCTTTAGAGGATTACAGGCTTGCGAATTTTGAGAAGATTTGTAGCTCAGGTTGAGGTTCTGGATGTGAGTTTGCTTGCTGAGCTGGAAGGTTAGTTTTCAGACGTTTCATCACCATTCTAGGTAACGTCATCAGTGAGCCTCCGACGAGGCAGAAAACTAACCTTCCGGCTCAGCGAGCAAACTCACATCCAGATTACAGGCTTGCTCAGAAGGAGCTCAAAAGTGGACTGAGGAGGGCCAGGAGGGGGCACGAAAAAGGCTTGGCAGGAAGGATTAGGGAGAACCCAAAGGCATTTTACTCATACGTGAGGAATAAGAGAATGATCAGGGAGAAGGTAGGGCCGATCAGGGATAGCGTAGGGAACTTGTGCGTGGAGTCTCAGCAGATAGGGGAAGCCCTAAATGAGTTTTTTGCTTCGGTTTTCACTAAGGAAAGGGACCTTGTTGTGAATGAGAACTTTGAAGAGCAGGGAAACAGGCTTGAACAGATCGAGATTGGGAAGTTGATGTGCTGGAAATTTTGGCCAACATTAAGATTGATAAGTCCCCAGGGCGAGACCAGATTTATCCTAGGTTTCTCCGGGAAGCGAGAAAGGAGGTTGCTAAGCCGCTAGCGAAGATCTTTGCTTCCTTACTGTCCACGAGAGTCGTACCGGAAGATTGGGGGGAGGCAAATGTTGTCCCTCTTTTCAAGAAAGGGAATAGGGAAATCCCTGGAAATTATAGACCAGTCAGTCTTACATCTGTGGTCAGCAAGGTTTTGGAAAGATTTCTGAGGGATAGAATTTATCACTATTTGGAAAAGCATAGCGTGATTAAAGGGAGTCAGCATGGCTTTGTGAGGGGCAGGTCATGCCTTACAGATCTTATTGAGTTCTTTGAGGTAGTCACGAGACAGGTTGACGAGGGTCGAGCAGTGGATGTGGTGTATATGGACTTCAAGGCATTTGATAAGGTTCCCCATGGCAGGCTCATTCATAAAGTCAGGAGGTATGGGATACAGGGTGATTTGGCTGTCTGGATTCAGAATTAGCTGGCTGACAGGAGGCAGAGAGTGGTTGTAGATGGTAAGTATTCTGCCTGGAGGTCAGTGCTGAGCGGTGTCCCACAGGGCTCTGTTCTTGGGCCTCTGCTCTTTGTAGTTTTTATAAGTGACTTGGATGAGGAGGTTGAGGGGTGGGTTAGTATGTTTGTTGATGACACCAAGGTTGGAGGTGCCGTTGATAGTATCGAGGGCTACTGCAGGCTTCAGCGAGACAGTGACAGAATGCAGAGCTGGGCTGCGAAATGGCAGATGGAGTTCAACCTGGATAAATGCAGGGTGATGCATTTTGGAAGGTCAAACTTAAATGCCGAATATAGGATTAAAGGGAGGATTCTCGGCCGTGTGGAGGAACAGCGGGATCTTGGTGTTCAAGTGCAAAGCTTCCTCAAAGTTGCCACCCAGGTGGATAAGGTTGTTAAGAAAGCATATGGTGTTTTGGCTTTCATTAACATGGGGATCAAGTTTAAGAGCCGCAAGGTTATGCTGCAGCTCTACAAAACCCTGGTGAGACCACACTTGGAATATTGTGTTCAGTTCTGGTCGCCCTATTAGAGGAAAGATGTGGAGGCTTTGGAGAGGGTGCAAAGGAGGTTTACCAGGATGCTTCCTGGACTGGAGGGCTTGTCTTATGAGGAGAGGTTGACTGAGCTCAGACTTTTCTCTCTGGAGAGAAGGAGGAAGAGAACTGACCTGATCGAGGTGTACAAGGTAATGAGAGGCATGTATAGAGTCGATAACCAGAGACTTTTCCCCAGGGGAGGATTGACTGCCACGAGGGGTCATAGTTTTAAGGTGTTAGGAGGAAGGTATAGAGGAGACGTCAGCGGGAGGTTCTTCACCCAGAGAGTTGTGAGCGCATGGAATAGTTTACCAGTCGTAATCGTAGAAGCAGAGTCATTAGTGACATTTAAGCAACTGCTGGACATGCACATGGACAGCAGTGAATTGAGGAGAATGTAGGTTAGGTTATTTTATTTTTGGATTAGGATTATTCCACGGCACAACATCGTGGGCCGAAGGGCCTGTACTGTGCTGTAATTTTAGAACATAGAACAGTACAGCACAGAACAGGCCCTTCAGCCCACAATGTTGTGCCGACCATTGATCCTCATGTATGCACCCTCAAATTTCTGTGACCATATGCATGTCCAGCAGTCTCTTAAATGACCCCAATGACCTTGCTTCCACAACTGCTGCTGGCAACGCATTCCATGCTCTCACGACTCTCTGTGTAAAGTACCTGCCTCTGACATCCCCTCTGTACTATCCACCAACCAGCTTAAAACTATGATCCCTTGTGCTAGCCATTTCTGCCCTGGGAAATAGTCTTTGGCTATCAACTCTATGTTCTATGTTCTATATTGTTTATATACAATTCGGAGGTGGCTCTCATGTTGAGATTTGTCATTACTCATCACTTGCATGACATACGTACTTTCAGCCAAGCTTGAATCTTATCCAAGTTCTCCTGTGGTTGGCATGGATCATACCATTATCAGAGAAGTTGATAACAAAACTGAACATCGACTCGTCAGTGCACTCCATACTTTAAGATTTTGTTTAAGGGAAGATCTTTGCAAATACTGCCCTTTTTCAGTGAGGTTGATTCAGTGCTATGTTTAGGAATGTAGAAATATTGAGCAAGTACTGACTAAGTGTGGACAGTTGAAAGAAAGGTAATCTCTCTCAGCTCTTGAGATTAAAAGTGTCGAATGGCGTAAGATTTGTTCTAAAACAAAGTTGGTGTAGAGAACAATAAAAACCAAAAGAACTGTGGGTGCTGTAAATCAGGAACAAAATCATGAGTTGCTGGAAAAGGTCGACAAGCCTGGCAGCATCTGTGAATAAAAAAATCAGAGTTAATGTTTCTAGTCTGGTGACTCTTCCTCAGAACAGTTGTGAGGAAGGGTAACTGGACCCAAGGTAACTCTGATTTTTTTTTGTTCTTCACAGATACTGCCAGACCTGTTGTGGTATAGAGAGCAGGCAGTCGTGGTCAGATTTCTGGTCTCGGTGTGGAAGAGCTAAGTGGAGTTTGTTTATTTCACTAAAGCAGTAAGCAAAAATAAACTAAGATTCTCGTAAAGCCATATCCCTATATAAATTCTGTGATTACATATTAGTATTCCAATGTATTAAATTATTACTTATTGATGTTGGAATGCATGTATGAAGATGCTTACCTGATTTCAATTTATGTGTAATAAGAGAATAATTCTTTGTCTGTGTGTGCATGTTGACAGTATCTGTTGTCTGTCCTTAATTGCCTTTGAGAAGTGGTGATGAGCTGTTTTCTTGAACTGCTGAAGTTTGTGTAGTGTAGTGTAGTGTAGGTACACTCCTAGTACTGGTGGAAGAAGGTTCTGGGATGTATAATTATAGTTAGTTAGTTAGAACTTTGGTATTTAAAACTAACATCTAATAATAAGCAATATGGTTCTGAGTCAGAATAGCACTTAGCATGGAGAAAAGCCTCCAACTGATGGTATTGCCATGCATCTGCTGCCTCTTTCAAAGTAGGTTTCCCATTTATTAATGGCAACACTTTCTTCTAAGCCACTCAGGACTTCTCCAGCCTTGAGTTTTGAGGACAGCTAAACTAGCAGTATTTTTATTCAGACTTAATCTGCACACTGCTGACCTTCTGGATAATTCAGTCTTTGTATGATACTGGACGCCTATCTGTACACACCAGCTTTTTTTTTCCCTAATGCATGGAATCTTTCGCTTCATGCTTTACAGTGAGGCTACAAACCTCATTAAAGCTGTGTATTATCAACAACTACAGATGCCTGCACTGCTCTCAGAATAAATTTAAATGAAACTAAAACCATGTGTCCCTTTTTTAACACAGAATATAGAAATGCAAATCAAACTTGAAAATATGCTCTTGACTTTCAACCTTGCAAAGAGCAATAACAATCTATCTTGAACCATCTTCACGCTTTTTATAGAGTAGTCCAATCTGTTCCAGTCCTCTGCTGTATCCTTATGGTTGGTAGGTTTATTTTCCTTGAGCTCATCCAACTTCTTTTGAAATCATTTAATTATCTGCTTCCACCACCCTCATAGTATGTTTCAGGTCATTATCATGTGCTGCATAAAAGATTTCATTGTCATGTTCACCTGCATCTCTTGTCCAAAACATTAAGCCTGTGTCTTCTAGTTTTTATATCATAGCTAAGCTAATGGAAACTGATTTTCTTTGTCCACCTACTTAATCTGTTTATAACCTTGTCCACCTTGATCAAATCTCCCCTCAATCCTCTTTGCCCCAAGGAATGCAGACCAAGATTCTCCACTTTTGCCTTGTAAATAATATCCCCCTTCTGTGGAACCTTCCATCTCATTTTGATTCTGCATTTACTGGTGCACACGTTATTGGTAGTCTTTCAAACGTTTAAAGAGCCACCGTCAGAAATTTTTGGTTTGCAACCCAGCAGAATTCCTACTGTGTAAGCATTTACAGTTTGACATTTTATGCCTATGATGCAGTCAGTTTTCTATCATGTTCTTGAAATTTCAAGAAAAAGTTGTGTTCTTAATGGTAGTAAAAGAAAAATCTTGGTAAAAGGAGATCACTGTGCTTTTCTTTCCTGACTTTGATAACATAGCCTTTTGTTTTCAAGCGCGGATCCCAGGAATTTGCAAGCAGATGTCAAGCTACCCAAACTTCCCTTGTCAATTAACCTCAGATTGCTGTTGGAATATGCTAAGGTGGGACATTAAGAGAGCAGATCAGGTTAAATGTTCAGCCATAGGACTTAAATGTCATTAGCTTAGGTTAGATTTTTGTAAATAAAATTATCTAATTAAAAAGAGGCTGGATATCTGCATTAAAAGTTAATAATATAGACAGGCGGTTCTACTGAGTAGAACGAAGGGACCATTATCTGTGGTCTGCAACTATTAGTGAAAGTTGTTACGATGTTACATTGAGGTCTTAATATACACTATTATTATGGTGGAGAAATTTAATGCATCTTGGGCATTTTTAATCATATCTCTTAATTTATGAAATAAGTCAGTGAAAGTTCATGTTTATACAATTGTCGTGGCTTTTTGTGGGTTCGAATTGCCTGGATTGAATGTGTTTAGATTTTCCTTTGTGCCCTTGGTATGTTTTTTGCTGTTACTTTGAGGCAGAGTTATAAGTGTTCCTATCTTGGTGATATTAATACAAACTTACAAATAAGAACTAACCACTGTGTGAATGGTGAAGATTGAAATATTCTTTTAGTCTAACAGTACTTGAATGAATTATTTATTGTCACATATCTTGAAGATACAGTGAAAACTGTTTTGTCACCACAATCCAGTGCCATTTTTGAGCTACAATAAAGATATAAAGAAATTGCTTAAATAAGAGCTCATCTTCTGTTGAAGTTGGGGTCTCAAACACCGTTTTAGGGCTTCAGCAAGGTCTCCGCAATGTGTTACAGTCCTCAGGGAGCCCTGCTCCACATACAGCAATGATGACGCCGATGCCCCAGGAGACCCTGGCTCTGTTGCCGACCACAACTAAGAGTCCAGCCTTCAGGTCGACTGCCGCTAGGCGTCCCTGCACTGGGGACTGCCACTGCTAAGTGTCCAGGCTCTAGGCACCACTGCTGCTGGGAGTCCTGGCTCTGGGCACCACCACCACCAAAAATCCAGGCTCCAGGCCTCCTCTTGCCAGGAGAGCCCACTCAGGGCACTATCACTGCCAAGCATCCAGGCTCAGCCTACTGTTACCACTGCCAAGAGACGAGTTGGATTGAAGGATCTGTTTCCATGCTGTGCATCTCTATGTCTATCAGAAAGGTAGATAAAAACCATGCCGATACTTTGAAGAGCCCGAACACTACCTGCATTCTTTCAGATACTGGTCTGTGCCACCAACACTGCAAGCACAGCCCTGCTGTTCTGCTCCAGCCTCTAAGATGAAGAAGAAACTGGAGTTGCAAGTAGACCAGCTAATGAAGAAGGTATTTGGTACGCTTGGCTTTATTGGCCAGTGCATTGACTATAGGAGTTGGGAGGTCATGTTGTAGCTGTACAGGACATTTATTAGGCCACTTATAGAATACTGTGTTCAATTCTGGTCTCCCTGCTATACAAAAGATGTTGTGAAACTTGAAATATTTCAGAAAGAAATTACAGGGATGTTGTCAGTGTTAGAAGGTTTGAGCTGTAGGGAGACGCTGAATAGGCTGGGGCTGTTTTCTCTGGAGTGTCAGACTGAGGGATGACCTTTTAAAGAGGTTTATAAAATCATGAGGGGCATGGCTAGGGTGAACAGTCAGAGTCCTTTCTCCAACGTCAGAGAGTCCAAAACTGGAGGGTGTACATTTAATGTCAGAGGTGAAAGATTTAAAACGAATTTAAGGGCCAACATGTTCATGCAGAGGGTGGTGCGTGTATGGAATGAGCTGCCAAAGGAAGTGGTGGATGCTGGTACAATTAGAACATTTGAAAGGCGTCTGGATGGGTATATGAATAAGAAGCGCTTAGAGAAATGTGGGCCAAATGCTGGTAAATGGGACTGAATTTATCTGGGATATCTGGTCGGCATGGACGAGTTGGATTGAAGGATCTATTTCCATGCTGTGCATCTCTGTCTATCAGAAATGTAGATAAAAAACCATGCCGATACTTTGAAGAGCCCGAACACTACCTGCATTGCCGGCGCCATCTTGGATATTGTGTTATCTGTGAAACAAAAAAATTAGTGTTAACATTTTGGACCAGTAAATCTTCAGTACACCTGCCATTCAGAGAAATCCTTTCACTTGTCTGCACTAGTAACTTGTTCAAACCTGTCACTGGAGTTGATGAGTGAAAGGATAATTTAAAATGGTAAATGTATGATGTCGTCATAAAGAATCTGAGGCTTCTAAGCAAGTACTGAAATTGTATTCTGGAAGTTTGCCAGCAGTAGAGTAATTGCTTTCTGAACAGCAAAGCTGGAATTTGTATCAAATCATACTGGACCTAGTTTTTAAAAATGGAATATATTGATCTATTTAAGTCATGCAATGACTAGTGTTGCTGCTGTCCTCTGTTACAGGGCAGCACATCATTCAGCCAACAGAACTATGATAGCTTCCTCCCCGTGCTTTTAGCCATACCAATATGTCCTATTGTTTGATTCTTATGCGTTTATTGAGTTTTCCTTTAAATTCATCTTTCCTAGGTGTCTTAATTACTTGCAGTCATCTGTTCTATGTTCTAACCCATCTCTGGGCTGAAAACTTTCTCCTGAATTCCAATTGGGATTTATTTTATGCCTAAATGAATGTAAAACAAACAATCAATCTAACAGGTTACCTCAATGCAAGGGCTTTAGTTCAGAAGTTCCAGATCTGAAGTGTTCAGTTAAACCCTGAACAAGTTATTTGAAACGGAGAACATTTAAGCTCACTTGTGTGCATAGACAAAAAAAAGGCTATCAAATGCTCATGACTGGAAATTGGAAGAAACAGTTCTATCGAATCTATAGACATGATCAAAAGGGAACTTTGAGCATATTGGAGTTCTATGAAGTGATGGTATTGGGAATAGGTGGGATTATACCTTTATCATGTGCTTAAGAATCTTTGAAGTTGAATTTTATGTAAATAGAGTTTTTTTTGCGGAATAAACTTCTTCTGTTTTTAATTGTTGAAACAAAATCTGCTATATCTATGCTTCTGTTTTGTTGAAAGACCACCTGATGGAATAAAAAATACTTTCAAAGCAGCTTTCAGATTTCAGTTTGGGATCCGATTTATCCATTAATTATATTAGCTGAAATCGGTAAAACTGCTTTGTGCTGAATTTTTATTTATTTAAATTGCATAAGTTGTGTTGTATGTTACAGAAATGAATTGAGTTAGCTTTACTGTCATGTACTCAAATCTGTACAGTGAAAAGTTTATAAGTCACCACTTATGGCACCATCTTAAGTACAAGATACGTAGCCACAGGTTCTTCGATAGCACGTGTTTGAAATTTGATTAACCAATAGGAAACAGTTTTAAGTTGTCATTGAATTTTATATACGTATTTTGGGGCCAATTGTACTATTTTGAATGAATTAATTCAGAATTTCCTGTTCTATTATGAACTACAGTTTTTTTTCTCCAATTTATTCAGTGGTGAATTGTAGTAACAATATGCCAGCAAAATTACTATCACAATGTAACAGCATACCTGTTAAGTGCATTTTTATTTCATAATTCTCTATTGACATAACAGGATTAAGTTCAGGGTATATGTGTATTTCTTACATTGCTATTTACAATATTCTGAGTATGAGGTTAACAAGACCACTTCAAGATCCACAAAGCGAGTTTCAACCTATGTGGAAAATCAAATTTACACTGCTGTCGACAGAGACTGAAGTCTGTTTTTAGGGCGGGCACTGAAAACATTTAACATTGTTGCACAGTGAGTGTTGTAAACTGTGCGGATGTTTTGCTTCGTAATTTTTCAATTTGATGGGAATTTATTTTAAAAAATCTTACTGATGATTTGTTGGAGAAAATGACAGTGAATCCCTTGCCAACAGAAGTATTAACTTCTAAATTCTACTGATAAATGCAAATCTTCCATTAAGACCGTGACTCTAAGCTGGTGCAGAGAAATTGCAAGCAGTTGTAATTGTTATTTAAATTAAATAAATAAAACAGCCACAAAACTTGTATTTGCCACAGTGCCCCCTCCATCCCTGTTGCCATCCAGCTTCGCACCCACTCATATTCTTCTTCCCACTCTCGGGAAGTACTTGCACGGTGACCTTAAGGGAAAACCAAGATTAAGAGCTAAACATTCCAGCAGACGTCAGAATCCCCAAAGGTAATGTTGCAGCAAATCTAGTTTATAAAGCATAAGTATAATTTATTTATTGTTATGGACTTCAGAAGTTGGAAATGTAAAGTAATCGGGTCAGTATCCAAAGCAGAGCACAATCACGGTGCCTCAATTCAATGAAATATCAATGTTCTGAAACAATTCAGTCAATTAATTTAGAATATATGAAAATAGAGTCCATATATTGAATCAGTGAGATGTGCAAAATTGTAGTGCAGTTAAAATGTTTGGATATAGCTGACTTGTACAGTGTCAGGAAGGTGGTGGCATTGTGGTAATGTCACTGAATTAGCAATCCAGAATCCCAGATTAATATTCTGGTGACAGGTTCAAATTTCACCATGGCAGTGAAATTTGCATTTGATAAGAATCTGAATTAAGCTCTAGTTGAGCCATTGTGTAATCAATCAGCTGGGTAGTTTTTTAAATGTCCTTTAGGGAAAGAAATTCACCTGGCCTACCCTACATGTGACACCAGACCTACCACACTGTATTTGGTTTTAACTGGTCTCTGATCCATTCAGGTTTGGGTAATAAATGCGCATGACCCATGATTTTTTTTCAAAATAGACACCTGTTCTGCTTGCTTGGATGGATTTACAACATCTTGTCATATAATTTCAACTAAGTAGCAAGTTCTCCTCGTGCATGACCCTGCCTTATCAGCAATAGAGACACATTGTGAACATTTTATCTTATTTGCTGTTCTTGACTGCTTTGCTCTTAATCAATTGACTGTTGCGTTTACCTGCATATCAATACTGCAGAAATGTAAAATATTGACATCTGGCAGATCCACTGGCAAGTTTGTTCATTCTAAGTATTTACACTTTGTGGAGGGAGGTGGGGGGTGGAATCCTAAATTAATATTGGGATCTGTCTATAACCAAATGGGCTGTGCTTATTATCCATATTGGAAAATATTAAAGGAAGTTTGGTCAAATTTTTAAAAAATTCATTCATGAAATGTGCCCCGTGCTGACTGGGCATGTATTTATTGCTCATCACTGATGAGAAAGTAATGGTAAGCTGTTTTCTTAAATTGCTTCAGTCCTTTTGCTGTATGTAAACCCATAGGGTCATGCACGAGGAGAACTTGCTACTTAGTTGAAATTATATGACAAGATGTTATAAATCCATCCAAGCAAGCAGCATATTAATACACTGTTTGATTCATGTATAGTAGCACCAAAGCCCTTTAGATATCAACATTTCATAACCTATAAAAAAACTCTGCTTTTCAATTTTTCCTTCCAATACAGAGTTTCTCACTTGCTGCAATCTATTGCATTTACAATATTATTGCCAAATCTCCTAACAAATCTGTATTCCTTTGCATTTCTTGTATTATCATTGCGTCTTACTTTCCTGTTTATTTGTGTTGTCAGAAAAATTTGAATCCATTGCTTTCTATCCCTTCACTAATGTCATTGATATAAACAGTTGAGTTCCAAATATTGATTCTTATCATATCCTACTAGTTGCAGCCTACCAATCTGAAAGTGACCAATTTGTTCATTCTTTTTGCTTTTGATTTACCAATACCCCATGTGTGCTTAACCCAATTCTATTTGCTCTCATTTCGTATAGTAATTTCTTCTGTGGCATTTTTGTTTTGAAAATAGAAACATTCTGATTCAAACAGTTTGCCCTGGCATATAATGATAATTACAAGTAAATTTGTAACAAGTTTGTCAAAAACTAAATTTCCCTTCCCAATATCCATGACGACCCTCCATTTATTATATTCTGATTTTTCTAAGTGCTGTATTACCACAGTTCTAATACTGATTCTTGGCATTTTCCCCATTACTGATGTCAGGCTAACTAATCTGTAGTCTCACCTTCGTGACTCTATTTGAGTGGCAGTGTTATATGTGCTACTTTGTGAGATGTATAAGCTTATGTTTCTGTGCTCTAAATTTAATCTATTTTCTAAATGTGCCAAGGTCAAAATATTTGTTAGCCCCAAGTACGCCACTTAAAGACTGCTTCTTGGTTGATGGGTCTACCTTTTGGTTTCCAGGGGCTCTCTCTTTCATTCTCACTAACTACTTTATTAGTTGACACACTGACTCCTTTACCTGCTGTTTTGTTGATGTAAAGGTATTTGCACATGTATAGAAGCAGAATTAAAAGAATTCATTAATATCTTCAATAATTTTCAGCATTCCAATAAACTTGAAGCCACAGTGTACGCAGGCTTAATTTCTTGCATACCACAGCACTTGAGTTAACACAAAACAATGAGCATACGTTGACCACAAGTAGTTTATTTTCAAAAAAAACCAACAGTTGCTTCTATTTTTAAAGAAAACTGAAGCATGTTTTTTGCAGACTGGTAAGGTCACAGCTGACTGCATGTTGCGACTAAGGTAATTCATGGCGTGTGAAAATGCTTTGAGATGTGATAACACATAAATGCAAGTATTTATTTTCATGTGGAAAGGATATTTTCTCTTGAATCTGAACTTAGGACCATGTATCAGAAAGAAGAGGTCACCCATTTAAAACAAGGATGAAAATTTCTTCCTCGGAGGATCATGAGTCTTTGGAGCTCTTCTTCCAAAGTAGACACTGAATATTTTTAAGGGAGAGGAAAGAGACCCTTGATTAGCAAGGGCAAGAAAGGTTCAGAGTTATACAGTCACATCCATTACATTGTCCTCCATATACTAGCTGCTGAACTTTTGCAGCCTTGAGCTGGAGACTCTATCTTGATTAGCAATGAATTCATGATCTTAGTGAATTGTAAAATATTCCTTACTCCCAGCTAGCTAAGCATTCTTTTCTTGACAAGTTTAAGATTATTGTCTTCCCCCTTGTGACACATCACCTCTTCATAGACCCTTTCTGTAGCACCCCACCACCACTATCCCTGCCCCTTTACTAAAAAGTGTTCAACACAGTTTTGGTCTCCTTGTGTAAGGAGAGACCTATTTGGCAGGGAGGAAATGTGAAAAAGGTTCACCATAATATTTGAGGAAACTGAGCCTGTATAAGAAATAATCTAACCATTGCCCTTTGACATTCAATGGCGTTTTGATCTCTGAATACCCCACTATTAACATCCTGGGGACTACCATTGACCAGAAGCTTGACTAGACTAATCATTTAAATACCGTGGCTACTAGAGTAACCAGAAGCTAGGAATCCGGTAGTGAATAACTCTCACTTCCTGACTCTTCAAAGCCTGATCACAAGCTACAAGGCACAAGTCAGGAACATGATGGAATACTGCCCACTTGCCTGGGTGACTGCAACTCCAATAACTCTGAAGAAGCTTGACACCATCTAGGACAAAGCATCAGCTTCATTGGTACCACATCCACAAACATCCAGTTCTTCCAGTAACAATGCTCCGTAGTACCAGTGTGTACAATCTACAAGTTACACTGCAGAAATTCACCAAGGCTGCTTAGACCTTCCTAAACCACACACAAGCTCCCTTCCAAGCCATTCACCGTCCCGATTTGGGAATATATCGCTATTCCTTCAGTCTTATTCAGTCAAAATCCTGAAACCCCTTCCCTGGTGACATTCTGTAGAGTTTTGATGGTGATCTCATTGAAACTTACAAAATTCTTACAGGGCATGACTGGATATATTACAGAAAGGATGTTTTCCCCTGAGTACTGTGGCAGCTCCGTTATTGAGCATGTTATTAGCCTTGAACAAGAAGTGATATGAAGATAGTGGAGGCATGTGGCATTGAGGTAAATGATCAGCATTGATCTAATTGAGTGGTGGAACAGGCTTGAAGGACTGAATGACCAAATCATGCTCCTGTGTTCATTAGCAGCCTCTTTGAGCACCTCCTGCAACTTCTCTCTGCCCTTCGCAGCCTTGCTACCCACAGCTCCTATTCTCCATCCCTGCTGTGCTGATTTCCTTTTGTGGCATATGCATGAAAGAACTGGTCTGTAATTGGAGGAGCAGCTCCTACATGGTTCTTTCTACTCATTGGGTGATTTTATTTGCTTGCCACCATGCTCAGCTGTATGTATTTTGAGTGTTGATGCGCACAACCTTTGTATTAACCTGATGATGTTTACGTCTATTTCAAAGTAATCATCTTACTTGTTACCAATCATATTAAAAAATCAAAATTTTAAGAAGATATGTATAAATAAACTACAGTATATACATGCAATCCTATATATCAACAGTGGTTCTGAAGGGCACTGTTTACGTTGCTGCAATCAGAAGAGCTTACTTTAACCACAATGTTATTCCTAATTCCCTAATAAAGTTTTTAACTATGCAGCCGTGAGTTCTTTTGATATTATGCTTTAGTAATAACAGCAACTAAAGACTACCATCAGCAAAAATGCTTCTCTACATCATTACCTTCAATTGTCAACTCCCATCACTGCTCAACATCTTGCTTATGAGGGTTCAGATTGAACTAATTTTAGATGTTGGTGTGTTCCTGAGCTGGGAGGTTTGATAGCAGACCTTTCATCTCTTTACTCGTGACCGGCACCTACCGGAAGCAACAAAAATCAGACCGTATAAATTTGAACTGGCACAACACATGTGGCAGAAAGCTCCATAGACAGGAGGCTCCACAGCACTGAGGATGTCACCTAGCAAGGAGACAAAGTGTTTGCTCTCAAACATCCCATCTCAGTGAACACACCAACATCTACAACCAGCACCCTAACTACAGATCTTCACTCAAACCCTGAACTAATTTTACCAGTTTTCTACTCCAGCTTTGTAAACTTCTTTACCTTATGCTTTTTGTCACTTTTCCAGAGCTGGCTTCTCCTCACTGGTCACTTGTGTTTCACAAAATAAAATCTGTCTCCATTCTTAGTTCTGCAGTATCCAATTATTTGCTAGGTTCATCTATAGACCACATTGCATTAATTTCCAAGTTCCCTCACTTTTTCTGGCTGCACCTCTCCAACCTCTTGTGGTCCTTGGTCATAGAGCCATACTGCATGTATACAGACCCTCTGTCCATGCTAATCAGATATCCTAAGTTAAATCTAGTCTGATTTGCCAGCATTTGGCCTGTATACCTGCGAACTCTTCCTATTCATATACCAACCCTGTTGCTTTTTAAATGTTATAATTGTTCCTGCCTCTTCCACTGTTTCTGGCAGCTCATTTCATTTATGCACCAGTGTGTGAAAAACTTGCCCTTTAGGTCCCTCTTAATTCTTTCACCTTTTACCTTAAACCTATGCCATCTAGTTGTGGGCTCCTTCGCTCCAGGGAAAAGACCTTAGCTGTACAGAACACAGTATTCCAAAGATGGCCTACCCCAGTATCCTGTACAGCCAATACGTGACCTCCCAACTCCTATACTCGCTGCACTGACCAATAAAGGCAAGCATACTAAACACCTTCTTTACTGTCCTGGTTACCTGTGGCTCTACTTTCAAGGAACTATGAGCTTGCACTCCAGGGTCTCGTTTTTGTTCAGCAACACTCCCCAGAACCTTACCAATAAGTGTGTAAGTCCTGCGCTGATTTGCTTTTCCAAAATGTAGCACCTCCCGTTTTCCTAAGTTAAACAACATCTGCCACTCCTCGGCCCATTGACCCAAGATTCCATTGTACCCTGAGATAACCTTCAGTCTTCAACCTCTGGTCTCTTTGCCCTTCGGATGAATCACCATGCTGCAGAATCCTTTAATGTGTACGATTTCCCTATGCAGTAATCTTGGCAGCAGAACACTTTGGAATCTCTTAACTCTCTCTGCTACGCGCATGCCCTGTATTTCAAATACTTTTTCTTGGTGGTCATTTCCTTTTAACTTGTCTGTTCACATGTGCATGCACATGTACACGATGACACCCAGCACCATCAAACTACAACCTGTCTTCTTCCAACGTTGTAAAATTATCAGAATGTTTAACTGACTTCGAATTCTAGATGAAAAGAGTGAAACTATTGTTTTTGGTCCTTGTTCCCTAATTACTATTTTCATCCTGTCAGCATTCGGAGATTAAGACGGGTTATTCATAACTAATGCATGTTGTGTTTGGTCCTGGGATGTCCTCATACTTGTGCCTTCATTGTGTTCTTCCATTTCCATCTCCCTAGCATTCGCCAACTTTGCCTCACCTTGGTTTATTTGTTGCCGAAACCTTCATCCATGCCTTTACCGCTTCTTAACTTGACAATGTCAATGCACTCCAGTTTGTTACCCCTCCCTACCCTATTCATTCTACCTTCTGTAATCGTGAATGAAAATTCCCTGCCCATATTTTAATTTGCATTGCCCTATCGACTTCCACCTACTGACCATAAAACTGTAAGATGTTGAAGCAGAGGTAGGCCATTCAGCCCACCTAGTCATCTCCTAACCCTATCACATCATTTATAGAGCTGGATCAGTCCTGGCTGATCTGATATTCTTCAATTTTCCTCTCCTGACGTATTCCACATCACTGTGGATTCCCTTACTGATTTAAAAATCTGTCGACCTCGGCCTAATATATTCTTAATGACCCAGTGTCCTTTACACCCTGTGGTAAATAATTCCACAGATTCACCACCTTAGGAGAGAGGAAATTCCTCCTGAGCTGTGTCTTGAACCTGTGGTCCCGTATTTTAAGATTATCCCGTCTGGTTCTAGACTGTCCCACAAGGGCAAACAAGCTTTTTATTGAATCCTGAATGTTTCAATTAGGTTGCCTTCTCAATCTTCTGTATTACAGAGGGTATAGGCCTAACCTACTTAACCAGTCCTCATAAGTCAGTCCCCTCATAGCTGATGTTACCCTAGTGAACATTTGTTGGACTGTCTCCAATGCCAATATACTTTCCTTCGATAAGGAGCCAAAAAGTGTTCACAGTATTCTAGCCTTAGTTTGACTTGCATTGGCACATGTTCAAGCAACAACTTGATTTTAAAATTGTTGCCCTTGCTTTCAAATTTCTCCATGATTTTGCTCCTTCCAACACCATCACCTTCAGATTTCTGGTCTCCATTCATTCTGACTTCTTGTACCTTTCCTGTTTTAAATACTGCACATTTTTCTTTGTCATTTGGTTCATTCACTAGTTTTGGAATACCTTTCTTCTTTATCATCAACATCCTGGAACTTTGTGCCAAATAGTATTATGGGAGCTCCTTCAAGTACCTGCTGTGAAGAAGAGATAACAAGGTGTAGAGCTGGATGAACACGGCAGGCCAAGCAGCGTCAGAGGAGCAGGAAGGCTGATGTTTCAGACCTAGACTCTTCTTCAGGAAAAAAAAACTACTGTGAAGAAGTTGTCTCGTACTTAGTAAATTCTTTTGATATGCTCATCTGTAGTGACATCACTGTGTAATATTGTGCAAATGACAAAAAATATTTTGTATAATGTGATTATACAATGTAGTTTATTTATCAAGTTTCTTCTGTCATTCCTTTTCTCTACATCTTTTAATGAAATTGGGTTGCAATTTCACAATATTGCTGGGCTGTTGGAGACTGACAGCCCTAAATACATCACACTAGTTAAAACACTGAGCTTAAATTTTGGACGATAAAACTTTATCTACATGCCATCCCTTGTCTCAGTGTATTAATTCTGCAAGTTTTTTTGGTTCAAATTGTGGTCTATAGGGTCAGCTGTGATGCACCAACTTGCAGCTAAGTGGCCTTTGATAAAGGAGGGCAAAAACAATTGAAGAAGATTTCCGAACTTGAGTTGCTTAGTGTTTTCCAACCCTAGTGTATGCATTTGAATGTTGGGCGACAACATTTGGGCATCAATGTTCCCGGTGTATGAATTGTATAATGACCTGAAAGATACATTAAAGGTGGCTGATATCATGGAACTGTTATCTGAAGAAAGAGAAGTACTCATAGAGAATAAATGTATTGAAGGATAAAATATACTTTGAGATTCTGCATAAGAGAATGCTGCAGTTTGATATGATTACCACATACTGCAGAGAATTAACAAAATTTACAGGAAGGCGATCATTTGGTTCGTCGTCATCGCAATGACAAAAAAATCTTTCAACAGAATGCAACTTGCTGGCTTTCGGGGACACTCTGTTAGCTTTGTACTTTGAACTAGGCAGGATTGTGCTAGTTGACATTTTCTCTTGTCATGCTCCATATACAGAATGGCCATCTAATTCAAGTTCAAATTCAATCAAAATCTAGAATTAAGAGTGTAATGATGACCATGCCGAGTGTTGGAAAACTCATCTCACTTGTTAGTATTCTTTCGGAAAGGAAACCGTTATCATTATCTGGGTCTAGCTCACGTATGACCCATAGCAATGGGGTTGACTCTTAGTTACCCTCTGGGCAATGGTAGAAAATGCATGCAGTCTGACAGCAATATCTGCAACTCATGAATGAATTCTTAAAAAAAAAGACAGTCTTCTAATGAATGCAGCCAGTGAGTGGCCTGGATTTTTGTTTTTGTATTTGTTTCTTAGTCATTGAAATAATTACAGTTTTTTGAAAGTTTAAATTGCCTAGGCACTGATACTCAAAGTCATAGTCATGTAGCACGGAAATGGAGCCTTCAGTCCAACCAGTCAATGCTGACCAAGTTTCCCAAACTAAACTATTTCCACATGCCTACATTTGGTCTATACCCCACTCAACCTTCCCTATCGATGTACCTGTCCAAATATAGTTTAAATGTTGTAACGGTACCTGAATATACCACTTCCTTTGTCAGTTCATTCCACATATGAACACCCTCTGTGTGGACCAAGTTGTCCCTCAGCTTTCTTTTAAATCTTTCTACTGTCACCTTAAAAAGTAACCCCTAGTTTTGAACTCTCCCATCCTAGGGGAAAAAAACGTTGCTATTCACCTTATCCATGCCCCTTATGACTTTATGAATCTCTATACAGTCACTCCAGAACTTCTATCGCTTAAATGAAAGAAGTCCCAGCCTCTCCTTTTCACTCAAACTCTCCTGTCCTAGCAACATCCTAGTTTCTTGTAATGCTGCATAACTTAGTGAAAGAACTGAGAGACTTGGATCACAGGATTAGTCAACTTCAACCAGTTCTGCCTTAGTATTGATACTTGCTCAACTGGAGGTATACAGCCTCATTTCCGTGTCCATTCTTACAGCCGTTAACCATTTCTCGTTTTTAAACATGCATTTAATTGAAATGTAATTGATATCACAGTCATTTGGTAAAGCATAATCATTCTTGTGCATTGTCATGGAGGAATAGAAGGTTATAAAGAGTCATTCAGTGCAGTGTATGGAGAGCAATGCACGCTTTGAACCTCAAATGAAGATAAGTTATGAACAATATGCATTCAATATTATGGCTCAAGATTTAATAAGAGCCCATTCATCAGTAGATGTCGGCATTAGCAGAGCTTTGAGAATTAGGTTATTTGTAGTTGCACAAATACACAAAACTAAAGGCAGGATTGTATTAGGAATAACAAATCTCTCTGAGCAGCGAATGCCATATCGTTGTAAATCAGCAACTGGACAATATTCGTGGCAGAACAGGCCATTCTTGCATTATGCTGACTGACCTAAGGGCAGTAACATCACAGAAAAAGGATAGGATGCAAATTTGGAATTGCCTGGCATCCCCAGTGCCAGTGCCATCTTTAAAATGCTGTTGTGGGTCCATACAAGTGTTGTCAGTCCAAAGCTGCCCTGCACACTTCTGGTATATGCCTGATACTTAGCAAACAAGGGGAGTTTTATGTCCCACATGTAGGGAGCAACCTTGAGGTCCTGGATGGGGTGGTACAGAGGCAGATGTCCTCGTTACCACAGGACAGGATGTGGAAGTTGTGACCCCAGACCATGTCATCTTGGTCCAGGGTGGCTGCTACCTCAGTGCAGTCTCAACCATCTCGGAAGAATGCAAAGTGACAAAAGAAGAAATTAATATTTCTCTACTGCAGCAGGATAAGTGTTCTCTTGAATAATTCACATTTACTGTATCTCTATACTATACCTAGCTCTTACCAAGGGCCAACAGTAAAATCTGGAATTAAAATTTTGGCTCAGTAGTGACTATGAAACTGAGTGATTATCATAAAAAGCAACATTGTTCACTCCTTAACTAACCTCTGGAGGAACAACTAAGGTTGCTGGCAATGCCTATATCTCTTGGACAAAAAACAAGTAGATACAGATGTACTGGTTATAGCACTTGGAGCTAAAGGGATTAAAGGATATGGGGAAAAACAGGAACAGACTATTGACTTGGATGACTAGCCAGATCATAACAAATGGTAGTGCAGGCTCGAAGGACTGAATAGCCTACTCCTATAATCGCAGAATCCCTGCAGTGTGGAAAGAGGCCATTCAGCTCATCAAGTCTGCACCAATCATCTGAAAAGCAGCCGACACAGAGCTAGCCCCTGACCCTATCCCCATAAGCCCACATTTATCATAGCTAATCCAATTAGCCTGCATATCCCTGGACTCTATGGGGCAATTTAGCACAACCAGTCCACCTAACCTGCACATCTTTGGACCACGGGAGGAACCTGCACAGAATAGGGGAGAACTTGCAAACTCCACACATACAGTTGCCCAAGGCCTGAATTGCATCCAGGTCCCTAGCGCTGTGAGGCAGCAATGCTAACCACTGAGCCACCATTCTGCCCAATACTCCTCCTATTTTCTACTGTTTCCATGCAAATTAAGCACTCTCACATAAGGCAGTCCTGAAACATAGAAACACAGGTACTGAAAGCCGGGAAAGTAGTTGAGTACACATATAAATGTCACATTGCATCCAAATTACTCTTTGACCAGCAAAAAAAGCCTTTGAGCCAGAATTAGAGACAGTCGTGAGTAATGAAATTAAGATGAAATAGTAAAAAGCCAAATTTAATTTTGATAAAATTACCAAACCATTGCCAGTGTTGGAGAATCAGCCAGGGTACAACTTTCAGTGCCTTAAAGTCAGCCCAAGTGGCAACTGGACTTGTGTAAACCAGTTATCGTTTCACTTGTGTACATTAGAAGTGAACACTTGAATATGTGATTGCAACTGCAGAAATGCAAATACATACAGTGGAGCTGTTCCTTCGCTGCAGTGGCCACTGGAGCACTTAATATTCTGAGCCCACTGACCTACCACCAGAATCGGTCTGATAAAGGGTCATTAGACTCAATGTTCCTCACTTTTTTGTCTTTACAGATGCTGCCAGACCTGCTGAGCCCTTTAGCAATCTCTCTTTTTGTTTCTGGCCCCCAGTTTCCATAGTTCTTTTGGTTTTTGCTGACACGTTGGAACAGTTGTTTGCACAGTAGGTAACTTCAATATCACAGTGTAAATGATAACATTTGCACACAACTTAACTTTTTTTCATTTCCAAAAATAACTATTTGGCATAGAAATGCAATACTAAATATACACAAGGGTACTAAAGTACTCCTTGCTTGCCATAATCATGTGACCTTTGACTGCAAATATCCATTTCAGTGCCAATGCAATAAAAAACGTAATGCAAACTAGAATGAAAACTGAAAAAAATGCGGATGCTGGAAATCAGAAACAAAAACAGAAATTACTTGGAAAAACGTAGCAGGCCCAGCAGCATCTGTGGAGAGAAGCGGGAGCCAACACCCCTCTTCCAGCATTCCCCCTCACCTCCAAAGAAGGATGACTAGACCGGGAATATCGCCTCCGATGTCTCTTCTTAGATACTGCCAGATCCCCTGAGTCTTTCCAGCAGTTCCTGTTTTTTTTACTATGAACTGATCTCCTGTGAGCCTGTGACATTTTTATTTGGGCCTGCTTGCATCAATCTGGTTAAACCTCTTCATGGAGCATCATCAAAAAAGCTTCGCATTCGAATCCAAAACTTCAACCTCAATGACATGACTAGGTAATCTCCGTTATTCAAAGCTGGCCAAGAGTGTAACTTTTTATTTAAAACTTTTTTAAAGACCTTTTAATGTAAAGAACCAATGGTTATTTGGCTTGCAAGACTGCAGAGTAGAAACTCGGACTGTTACAAATCAAACAGATTTACGCATATCATTGAAAAGCCAAGGTTGTTCAGTACTGCAGCATGTTTTGACAGTTTTGTTTGTGGTGTGAACCGATGTCAGATCCAGTTAAAGGATAGATTTATTCTACAAAAATGATATAACTTTATTACATACAGAGAAAACAAACCTTGTCAGACTATCCACTCCAAAATAAATTAACTACATGTTTCAAATAAATGTATGCTAAGTATGGGCAATATTGCATTTTTTTTGTGCAGTAGTACAATTGTTTCTCCAGTGGGGAAAAACCAAATTGAATTACACAGTGATGAACATAACTTTCTCTCCCATCTCTCTCATCTTATGGAAATGACCAGTTCAAAATTGCTTGTTATATATGTGTTGATTAGTTTGTTGTACTTGACGTACATACATTATTTTCTAATGTTTCCTTTCCCTCCACCACACGTAAGACTGATTTCAGAGAAACTTGGTGAGATGGATCAGAAGCTGGCTTAGTAATGGAACACACAGGCTAGTGATAGAAGTCTGACTGGAGTAACTGGAGGCTGGTGTCCAATGGTGTACCACAAGGATCAGTATGTGGGACTCTTATCGTTTGCTATATACATAAATAACATAGATTATGAAAATGTGGGGGAAATGTTATGTAGGTTTGCAGGCGACACCAAGATTGGTAGGCTGGTTAATAGCGACAAAGACAGGTTGCAGGAAGATACAGATGGTTGGTCCAATGGACAGAGCAGTGGCAGATGGCACTTAACCCCTATAAACTGTGAGGTGTTGCACTTAGGAAGGAACAGCAAGATGGGGCAGTATTTAATGAATGGCAAGACTCTGGGTAGCTCAGAGGAGCAGAAGGATCTTGTAATTATTCAGCAATCTCTGAAGTTGGCAAAGTATGTGACCAGGATAGTTAAGAAGGCACATGTGACACTCACTTCCATCAGTCGTGCCATAGAGTATAAGAGCGTGGAGGTAATATTAGAGTTGTACAGAGTGTTGGTTAGGCCACAGCTGGAGTACTGTATGCAGTTCTGGTCACCTCAATATAGGAGGGATGTAAAAGAGACACAGAGGACACTCGAGGATGTTGTAAAGGAATGGAGACGTTGAGCTCTAAGGAGAGGTTAGATAAGTGTGAATTGCTTTCTTGAGAACAGCATAGACTGAGGGGCATGGGGGGAATGGTTGAGGTGTATCAGATTTGAGAGGAATGGGCAGGATGAATAGGGAGCAGCTGTTCCCCTTGGTTGAGGGATCGATCACGAGAGGGTATAGTTTTAGGGTAAAGGGTACTTGAGAGAAGACTTTTTCACTTGGTGATGGGAATCCGGAAAGCACTGCCTGGGAAGGTATTTGAGGTTGGAACCGTTATTACCTTTCTTTTAAAAAAAAAATTTGGCTATTTAAAAAAGTACTGAAATATTTGATAACATTGAAGATATGGGACATGTGCAGGAAATTGGGATCAGTGCGCGTTTAGTGGGAATATGTCACTGCACACTCGATGTGCAAAATGTCTTTTTCTGCACTGAATACAGAACGTAGAACAGTACAGCTCAGTACAGGCCCTTTTTCCACAATGTCGTGCCAACCTGTCATCCTACCCTAAGGTCAAACTACCCTGCATACCCTACATTTTACTATCATCCATGGGCCTATCCAAGAGTTGCTTAAAAGTCTCTAAAGTATGAATCCATTATCACTGCCAGCAGCGCATTCCATATGGCCACCACTCTGTGTGAAGAACCTACTTCTGACATCTCCCCTATACCTTTCTCCAATCCCCTTAAAATTGTGCCCCCTCGTAATAGTCATTTCTGCCCTGGGAAAAAGTCTCTGTCTATCCACTTTATCTATGCCTCTCATCACCTTTTACACCTCTATCAAGTCACCTCTTATCTTTCTTCAGTCCCATGAGAAGAGTCCTAGCTCCCTCAACCTTTCCTCATAAGACCTGCACTCCAACCCAGGCAGCATCCTGGTAAATCTCTTCTGTACCCTCTGTAAAGCTTCCACATTCTTCCGATAATGAGGTGACCAGAACTGAAAACAATATTCCCAGTGTGGTCTAACTAGGGTTTTATAGAGCTGCAGCATAATCTCACGGCTCTTAAACGCAATTCCCCTGCCAATGAAGGCCTGCACACCATACGCTTTCTTAACAACCCTATCAACTTGGATGGCAACTTTGAGGGATCTGTGGATGATTATTTGGAAAAGCACAATTTGATTAAAAATAGTCAGCATGGCTTTGGAGGGGGGGCAGGTCATGCCTCTCAAACATTATTCATTTCCTTAAGGATGTGACCAAACAAACTGACGAAGGTAGAACAGTGGATGTAGTGGTGTATAGAGATTTTTGCAAGGCAAGATTCCTTCGGTATTTCCACACTGCCAAGAATCCTGCTATTAACTCTGTATTCTGCATTCAAATTCACCCTTCCAAAATGAATCACGTCACGCTTTTCCGGGTCGAATGCCATCTGCCATTTCTTTGCCCAGCTCTGCAAGCTGTTAATGTCCCGTTGCAACTACAATAGCCCTCCACACTATCCAAAACTCTACCAACTTTGTCATCGGCAAACTTACTAATCTACCCTTCCACTTCCTCATCCGAGTAATTGAAAAATATCACAAAGAGCAAAGGTCCCAGAATACATCCTTGCAGAACACCACTGGTCACCAAGCTCCAGGCTGACTACCCTGCATCTACTACCACCCTCTGTCTTCTATCGGACAGCCAATTCTGTATCTAGACAGCCAAATTTCCCTGGATCCCATGCCTCCTTACTTTTTGAATGAGCTTATTGTGGGGATCCTTATCAAATGCCTTGCAAAAATCTCTATACACCACTACATCCACTGTTCTACCTTCGTCAGTTTGTTTGGTCACATCCTTAAGGAAATGAATAATGTTTGTGAGGCATGACCTGCCCCCCCTCCAAAGCCATGCTGACTATTTTTAATCAAATTGTGCTTTTCCAAATAATCATAAATACTGTATTTTAGAATCTTCTCCAATAATTTGCCTACCATAGAAGTAAGACTGACTGGTCTTATTCCCTGTATTATCCCTATTTCCTTCCTTGAACAAAGTAATAACATTTGACACCCTCAAATCATCTGGTACTACTCCAGTGGACAGTGAGGACACAAAGAACACCTCAAAATGTGCAGCAATCTCATCCCCCACTTCGTGTAGCCAGCCTAGGGTATATCCCATCTGACCCAGGGCATTTATCTGTCCTCATTGTTTTCAAAATTTATAGCACATCCTCCTTCCTAACATCGACTTGTTCGAGCATATCAGCCTGTTTCACACTCACGTCACAAACTCCAAAGTCCCTCTCACTGGTGAATACTGAAGCAAAGTATCCATTTAAGGACCTCCCCTACCACCTCTGACTCCACACACAAGTTCCCTCCACTATCCCTGATCAGCCCTACCCTCACTCTGGCCATCCTCTTGTTCATCACATAAGTATAGAACGCCTTGGGGTTTTCCTTAATCCTACCTGCCAAGGCGTTCTCATATCCCCTTCTAGCTCTCCTAAGCCCGTTCTTCACTTCCTTCCTGGCGACATTGTAGCCCTCTACAGCCCTGTCCGATCCTTGCTTCCTCAACCTTAAGTAAGCTTCCTTCTTCCTCTTGACTAGGCGTTTCACATGTCTTGTCATCAATGGTTCCTTCACCTTACTATCCCTTCCTTGTCTCAGTTGGACAAACCTATCCAGCACTCCTAGCAAATGCTCCCTAAATATTCTCCACATTTCTGTTGTGCATTTCCCTGAGAACATGTGTTCCCAATTTATGTTCTGCAGTTCTTGCCTAATGGCCATTGTAATTCCCCCTCCCCTGGTTAAATTCTTTCCATCTGCTTCTTTCCCTCCCCATGACTATAGTGAAGGACAGGCAGTTGTGATCATTATCACTGAAATGCTCTTCCACGGAGAGATCTGACACCTGGCCTGGTCAGTTGCCAAGCACTAAATTCAATATGGCCTCCTCCTCCTTCCCCCCCCCCTCCCCGGCCCAGTTGGCCTATCTACATACTGAGTCAGAAATCCTTCCTGGACCCACCTGACAAAATTTGCTGCATCCAAACTATTTGCACTCGGGAGGTTCCAGTCGATATTAGGGAAGTTGATGTTACCCACGACAACAACCCTATTACTTCTGCACCTTTCCAAAACCTGCTGCCGTGTTCCTCAGGGTCTCTGTTGCTATTGCGGAGCGTATAGAAAACTCACAGTAAAGTGACTGCTCCTTTCCTGTTTCTGATTTCCACCCACACTGACTCAGTGGACAAACCCTCCTTGATGACCTCCCTTTCTGCAGCTGTGATACCATCCCTGATTACTGTGCCACTCCCCCAACTATTTTACCCCCTCCCTGTTTCTTTTGAAATATCTCAACCCCCGAACATCCAACATCCATTCTTGCCCCTGTGTTATCCAAGTTTCTGTAATGGCCGCAACACCGTAGTGCCAAGTACTGATCCATGCTGTATGCTCATCACCCTTGTTCCTGACACTTTTTGCGTTTAAAATAGACACACTCAGCACATCACACTGATTGCAACTTTGCCCTATCAACTGTCTATCCTTCCTCAAGACTGTGTGCATGCTGTATTTGTCTGTGCACAGGCTGAATGGCCAAGGCCTTTTTTTCCAGGGCTGGGGAGTTGAAAACCAGAGGGTATAGGTTTATGGAGAGAGGGGAAAGATTTTTAAAGCAACTTGAGGGGTAACTTTTTCATGCAGAGGGTGGTGTGTGTATGGAACAAGCTGCTAGCGGAAGTGGTGGAGGTGGGTACAATTACAGCACTTAAAAGGCATTTGGATGGGTATATGAATAGGAAGGGTTTAGAGGGCTATGGGCCAAAATAAATGGGACTAGGCCAGGTTGGGATGTCTGGTCAGCACGAAAGAGTTGGACTGAAGGATCTGTTTGTGCTGTATGACTCTCAACTCCATTTAGTCTTGACATTTCAAATAATGCTTTAAGATCTAGTATTTTTATAGTTGTCTTAGCTTTTGTGCATTTCATTTTAACTTGGACTTTAATTTAAGCATTGTTAATGGTCAGTCAAGTTATTTTAAGAAAAATAACAACAGTGCTGAAGGTACTTGACACGTTTGACAGCATCTGTGAAGAAAAACAGTGTTAACATTTTGAGCCCAATATGGCTCAGTTACTTTGTTTTACATATTTGTATATCCTTAAATATATGGCTTATGTATTAATACTTTTCCCAACTAACTTACGCTTGTTCCTTGTCTTCCAGGACCTTTAGTCAAAAGAGAATTGCGATTGAGAAGGATTATGCTCAGGTAAGGTGTGAGTGAATTCCTCTCTTTAAGGCTCAATTATTGTAAAACAGCTGAATCTGTTTCTGAATCCACAAACTAACTCCATTTGTAAGGGGCCCTTGAGGGAAATGAAAGTGAATCCAACTTATTACTTTAAAACAAAAACAAAGAAGTGGCAAAACAACTCACCAGGTCTGACAGCATCTTTAGGGACAAAGCAGAGTTTATATTTTGTGTTTAGTCCAGTTCTGATAAAGAGTCACTAGCTTAAAAAAAAAGCCATACCCTCCTGTCATTTCAACAATTTCTCTACATCAATGTCAAATTCATTTACCACCATTTGGGGTAACTTCTCAATTTTCATTGGCAAACATCAAATATCTGTTATAAAAACAATCCTAATGGTACAAGTATTCATCATAGGAATTTATTTTCACTATTAAAAGTGAACATAACAATATAGCATCGACAACCTACAGCCCTTTGAGGTGGAGAATTTCAAAGCTTCACAATCCTTTGAGCAAAAAAATTTCTGTCTCTCGGCCCTAATAGATCAGCATCTTATCCTGAGATTGTACCCCTGCATTTTATATTCCCCAAACTGAGGAAAACATTGAATATTGAGTTCACCCCTCATTTTCTTAAACTCTTGAGAATATGGGTCCAATTTACACAGCATTTCATCATGGAACAACCCTCTGTTATCCCAGGGGCCAGTAGATAGAACCTGTGTTGGTGACTGCATTTTTCTTCAGTCCAAGAACAAAAGCTTAAAAGCTAACCGTTTCTGCCAAGTTTGCATTTTTGCGAACTTTACATATCTAGCATGCTGCATAAAGATTTGAATGAGCACTTCCTGTGAAGCTGTTCTCTTTCGGTAAATATGTAGTAAATGTATCTTGATGTGATTGCCTTTTTAACAGGGTAGAAATGTTGGCAAATTGAGCTGACTTTAAGAACATTTAACGGAGATTGATTAATTCGATTGTTGCTAAATTGATATGATCGTAAAGACATTAAATCCAATGTAAGTTGCACACCTTCAAGTATGTTTAATCTCCCAAAATAATAAGGGGGCATTTTATGGCTAAGTCATCTTATTACCAAGTTTTTACTGTATTCTATCTCGACCCTAACAGCAAGAATCTCTAGTTTTATTGAGAGATTTATCAGCCTGGAATGCTAGCTGAGTGAATTAATGCTATACTTCTAACTGGCAATTTACAGTCCAAACATTTACCGTGAATTGGCTGTGCCCATAATTGAACAGAAGTTGTCAGGAAGTGCTATGAGACTGTAATACAGTATAGTGCAAAGACTACAGCAGCCAATGGTGTTGTCAATGCTATTAAGGAGAGAATTTCAGGATTTTGATCCAGCAACACTGAAGGAATGGCAATATACTTCCAAGTGAGGATGGTTAATGGCTTGGAAGGGAAATTACAGGTTATGATATTTCTTTGTATCTGCTTATCGTTCGAGATGGAAGTGCTTGGGGGTTTAATAGGTGATATCTAAGGAGCTTTGGTAAATTTCCACAGTGCATCTTGTGGATGGTACACACTAGTACTGCTGAGCATTGTTGGTGGAGGGACTGGATGCGGTGCCAATGAAGTGATCTGCTTTGTCTGAGATGGTGTCGAGCTTCCTGAGAGTCATTGGAGCTACAGTTATCCAAACAAGTGGAGAGTATTCCATCACAGTTGCGATTTAAGCCATGTAGCTTATGGATGGGATTTGTGGGAGTCAGGAGATAAGTTAGTCACTGCAGTATTCCTAGTCTCTGACCTGCTCTTGGAGACCCTATTATTTTGGCATGTCCAGTTCAGCTTCTGGTCAGTGATAACCCTCAGGATGTTTCTGAGGACTCAGTGATAGTAACACCATTGAATGACATTGAATTGGAAGTAAATGTTCAATTGTGAGCAAAATTTTTAATTTGCTTTATTTCAATTATTGACAATTACTGGAACATTGAAAACTGGGTCATTTTGTGTTAGGCAATTATTTGTGTTCTTGTTGTAGATCAACTCTAGTGGCATTCAACATAAGCACAATACATAGTCTGCATTATGTTTACACTCACTTGCATTGTTGCATGAAGTTTATTTATTATGGCTCTGCTGTTTTTTTTGGAGTATGGAGAACTCATTTAGTTTGTCAGGATTTATTCAGATGGATCAGCAGAAAAAAAACTTTTGAATGACTCATCAGAAAGTAGATGCAATTATGGGAATGTCTGTGGCGTATAGTTTACATGCAGCCAGGGCTGTTCAATTGTGCAGTAATAATCAGTGTTGGACTTCAAAGCAGGTGGTGAATAGAGTGAAGATTCTAAATCCAAAATGTTCACCAGCAATTTCTAACATTATGCCCTGTCGCTTGCTCAGTTTGGTTGTCACATCGCATTTGCCTATTATCAGAAAAGCTGAATATGGACTACTGCTGTAACTGTCAAGTAATAGTTGCAGAAGGACCTATTGATTTTACAACGACCTGAAGTTTTTCCATGCTTTGACTTTGCTGGGCAATAAATTATGATTAGTAACCTAAATCAGCAAGAAACAGCAGATGTAATGGATGTGGTCCAGTAGTGTATCAGCAATGGTAATGTTGTTCAAAGTAATTGTTTATAAAGTAGTGCATAAGTGTTAGAAATTGTGCCCAGATTTTGCTGTTACAAAATTATAAGTGCAAATGACAGTAATAATAAATCTGTAGTGCCTACAGCACACAAGAGCTGCTTCAGTGTCAGATTCTGTTGAAACAATCAGTTAAAAGTAGTGGCTATCATTAGAAAGTGTACAAATTGCTTCCAATAAGAAGACTTCAGTAATTTTAAACAAGTATCTATGTGAAGCCTTTCAAAAGGTGTTAATGTAACTTCATGTACACTATAAAAATAAATTTCAGGTTATTTTTTGAGTTCTGTAGTCCTGCGGGAGGGGTTGGACTCTGCAGACAATCTCCTCACCATAAATCCCACTTCCTGCATTACCACTATTTATAAGTGCTTCTTTCAAAGTTCATTTTTGTTCTAAAAAGAAATGTTGTAGAGATGAACAACTTCTGAATATTCTGCTTTTTACCAAAATACAGAGTTCTGAATTTTTAAAGCTTGGAGTTTTCATACCTTCTGATTCTTCGATCCTCCTTCTGGCACCGGTAGCATGAAATTATCAACATGACGCTCAGGTTGCTGGCCAATTTTCTCTGGGCTCACCCTGCTTTTGATGTCGCCAGTGGCCAGATATATTGAAATGGGCTACGCATCTGTTTCTTTACAAATGTATAGAATCCCTCCAGTGTGGAAGCAGACCATTGGGTCCATCCAGTCCACACCAACCCTCCAACAAGCATCCTACCAAGACCAAACCCCCTACCCTATCACTGTAACCCTGCATTTCCACGGCTGATCCCTGGAAACTGGGCAATTTAGCATGGCCAATCCACTTAACTTGCACATCTTTTGACTGTGGGAGGAAACTGGAGCACCTAGAGGAAATCCACACAGACACAGGAAGAATATGTCCATTCTGTACACACTTGCCAAGGCTGGAGTTGAACCTGGGTCCCTGTCACTAACCACTGAGCCACCGGTATGTGCCAAATAGCACACCTTTGTGACAAGATGATGCTGTAGGCAAATTCCAGCCTAGATATAATTCTTCAGTTCTTGAGGGCAGCATTATATAAGGAAACATAAACTGTTTTCGTTTCGTAAATGCTTTAGATATATCCATTTGTAACAAGGGGCATTTTTAATATTGTGTTGAAACCTTGTGCCTTTTTGTAGACTTTATTTTTGCAATTTATAATCTATTTTAAAAAAGTGCATGCTCAGGAGTATATGTTTATAACTGTAGGTAGTTACTGTAGACTATAAATCATAGACCAACTTGTCTCCCTTTTTCATGTGGTTATATAATGATTATCATGTGCATTCATGACACACAATTCTGTTGCAGAATTAGTGAATCGGAGTTTCCAGTGTTATTTAACCCCTTTTATTAGTGCAGTGTATAAACTTTCTTCATAATCTTGCAACTGAGACTTGTGGCACGTTAAATTTTGATAGATGTTAATACCGAAAACCTGCACACTACTTTCTGACACGCTAACTCCCATTATAGCTGAAAAACATTACCTTGTCGTCTTGACCTGTAAGGATACGTCATATATTTTGTTTCCATTCAGTTTAGACATTTGAGATACTATAGGGAATCATGTGGCAGTCATAAAACCAATCAGTTGAGGGAAAAAAAACGATGTAAATAAAGAAATGCTAATAGCATTTGCAAATAAGTGTTTCTTACAATTCTGCCGAGTATCTTTATTATCTTCAGAATTCAAATATTTCCATACAAAATAATCAAAACCCCTGAAATGACATGTTAGAATGGATTTAGTTGTAGGAATTAGCTTAACCATATCTCGACATTCACTTTAACCTGAGCATTAAATGCAGTTTCAGCGTGAATGTGTAATTTTAGTTTGTGTGTTATTGTATCGCATTGCAACGGTGTGGAACATTGTAGTAACAGGAGATAGACAAAGAAGTGCTGTATGGTTGCACAGCCCTGATTAGGAGCACTAAGTCATTGGCTTAGTGGCCAATAATCTCGCTGGCTAGTTAAAGTAACAGTGGCAAGACTGCAGAAGCGAATGTGTAAAATTTATGAATATAATGTTAACATAGTTATTGCAAGGCAGTAGGGTTATTCAGCGAGTTCTAATTCAAACATTGAATTGAGTAGTTGTTGTCAGCTGTTAAATCGTCTGTTGTAATAGAGGAAATTTTCTTTTGATATTTCCTATAAACCATCATTGCTGCTGTAAAATGACCCAGACCTGATGCATAATAACACTTTTTTAATTAATATAGAGAGATGAGGGTTGGGGTGGGGAAGGCAGGTGGGATAGTGATAGGTGAGTGCAGGTAGGGAGTGGTGGGGATTGGTCAGTGAGGTGGGAGAAGCAGATAGGTGGGAGAGAAGATGGATAGGTTGTGTCAGGTCAAGGAGGCGGGGATGAGAGGGAGGGTTGGTCATGGGCTGAGGCGGGGGATGGGGAGGTTTTGAAACAGGTAAAATCCACATTTAGGCCATTGGGCTGCAGGCTCCTGAGGCAGAATGAGGTGCTGCACCTCCCAGTTTGCAGGTGACATCATTGTGACCCACTGGAGGAGGCCCAGGATGGACATGTCACCCAGGGAGTGGGAACTGGTCCCCAACCTGAAGGTGGTGTTGTTTGTCATGAACAGAGTGCAGGCGCTCCTCAAAGCGGTCTCTGAGCCTCCACTTGGTCTCAACGATGTAGAGGAGACCACATGGGGAGCAGCAGATGCTATAGACCACACTGATGGATGTGCAGGTAGGGGTGGGGAGGGAAACATATCTTCGGTTGTGGGATCAGATTGTAGGTGGCAGAGGATGATACGGTGGGTACAGAGGTTGGTGGGATGATATGTGAAGACAAGCAGTATTCTGTCTTTGTTTTTGTTGGGGGAAGTTCATCACATTTACTAACACCTTTCACCCCAACCTCAAATTCACCTGGACCTCTCTGTGTCCACCTCTGGTGACTGCCTTGAAACTAACATCTATTTCAAGCCCATCAACTCCCACAGCTACCTAGTCTACACCTCTCTCCCATCTTCCTGCAAGAATGTGATCCCCTACTCCCAGTTCCTCTGCCACATCTACTCCCAAGATAGGGCGTTCCACTCCCGAATATCCCAGACATTGCCCTATTTCAAGGACCGCAACCCCCACTTCAGTGGTCAAAAATGCTCTCAACCGCATCTTTTGCGTTTCCTGCACCTCTGCCCTCACATCTTCTCCCCCCGACAAAGACAGCGTCAGAATCCTCCTTGTCCTCACATGTCACATGGTACGCCATGGGCAGAATCTTCCAATTTGTACTCTACTTTAAGCAGAAGGACTGGAAATGTTTTTCCCACTGGAATGTAGGCCATATTAGCTTGGTAATTATGTACGTACAGAGAAAATTGTCAATCTTGTAGCTGGGTGGCAGAAAGTTGTTTATCCCAGCTGACTGTCAGATCAAAGATCGTGCCACCATGTTTAAAGAGTGTATAGACAGTTCTTGATTCCTTGAAGAGCAAAATATTAGTCACCAGATGCCTACAGCTAAACATTCTGGCCACTCACTCCCCTCTCTTGTTGGACATCTGTTTTCTCCAGACAGATGGACTGTCAGCCTTGACTATCTTCTGTACATTTGTGCCCATTATGTTCCAGCCTCATTATTTTGATGAATTATTGTGAACTTAATGGAAAAAATGACTTTAATTTTGGTGAGCTAACATTTTAATAAGCGTTCATAAGATGCAAGTATATGGGGAAAGACTTCCAACTTCTTGTCATCTGCAAGCTCAATCCACTTTTAAAGTTCGGAGAGCTTATTTCAAAAAGTTGATCCTGCTATTATGATTTTGAATTTTAGCCTCTCTCTTGATTAAGTTCCCCACCTATCTTAATTTCTGCTTCTGGAAGCAACAAACAGATGATGATCAACTAGGTATCAAAGTAAGAATTTTGCCTAATTGCCCTAGTTTTTTTTATCCTTCTGCAGCATTGCTAACATTGTGGAAAGTAGTCCTTACAGATTGGAGATAACAAAGTGTGGAGCTGGATGAACACAGTAAGCCAAGCAGCATCACCCCGCCCCCACCACAACCGCCCCCAGGGGATCCCCCTTGTTCTCACATACCACCCCACCAACCTCCAGATACAACGCATCATCCTCCAACACTTCCGCTATCTACAATCCGACCCCACTACCCAAGACATTTTTCCATCCCCACCCTTGTCTGCCTTCCAGAAAGACCACTCTCTCCGCGACTCCCTTGTCCACTCCACACTGCCCTCCAACCCCACCACACCCGGCACCTTCCCCTGCAGCCGCAGGAAGTGCTACACCTGCCCCCACACCACCTCCCTCACCCCTATCCCAGGCCCCAAGATGATTTTCCATATCAAGCAGATGTTCATCTGCACATCTGCCAATGTGGTATATTGTATCCATTGTACCCGGTGTGGCTACCTCTACATTAGGGAAACCAAGCGGAGGCTTGGGGACTGCTTTGCAGAACACCTCCACTCGGTTCACAACAAACAACTGCACCTCCCAGTCGCGAACCATTTTAACTCCCCCTCCCATTCCTCAGACAACATGTCCATCATGGGCCTCCTGCAGTGCCTCAATGATGCCACCTGAAGGTTGCAAGAACAGCAATTCATATTCCGCTTGGGAACCCTGCAGCCCAATGGTATCAATGTGGACTTCACCAGCTTCAAAATCTCCCCTTCCCCCACTGCATCCCAAAACCAGCCCAGCTCAACCCCTCCCCCGACTGCATCCCAAAACCAGCCCAACCTGTCTCCGCTTCCCTAACCTGTTCTTCCTCTCACCCATCCCTTCCTCCCACCTGAAGCCGCACCTCCATTTCCTACCTACCACCTCATCCCGCCTCTTTGACCTGTCCGTCTCTCCTGGACTGACTTACCTCCCCACCTATGCTCTCCTCTCCACTTATCTTCTTTTCTCTCCATCTTCGGTCCACCTCCCCCTCTCTCCCTATTTATTCCAGTTCCCTCTCCCCATCCCCCCCCTCTGATGAAGGGTCCAGGCCCGAAACGTCAGCTTTTGTGCTCCTGAGATGCTGCTTGGCCTGCTGTGTTCATCCAGCTCCACACTTTGTTATCTTGGATTCTACAGCATCTGCAGCTCCCATTATTACCCTTACAGATTGGTACAGGTAGCCATGTTTACATCCATAAGGCACCAGTTTAATTTTTAAAACATGTTGATTTGATTGCTGAAAGTCAAAAAAAGAACTTTTGTGTTGTGTTTAGTATGCCGAGGAAAGAATTGCATCCATTTTCTCTGCTTCTTTACTTCACCCTTACCACAACTTAGGTTTCAATTTTACAAACACAGGGAATATCTTAAATGACCATTCTCCTCACTTGAGTTTATTTGGAAAGTATCAGCGGTTATAATAGGAAATATTTTCACATCCTGTGTTTGCTGCTGCTTAATTAAGTCTCGCTACCTGTTGCTGTTAGCTGCCTAATATATCTCCTGTTTTTTCAAAAAAAAATTTCCGGTTGAGCTGCCTATGTACTAACTGTAAAATCATGATTTTAAAATAAAGTTTACCTTCAAAAAATACGTTTTTTGAAATGTGCTAGTAGAAAATTGAACAAATATATTTGGTACTGTACAGCTGTTTGAACAACTGTATAGTTGTGGTAGTTCTGCTTCTCACAGCATCATTGTTCCCTTGTTCTCCATCTATTTTGTTCCTCCATTCCAACCTAAAGAAAGCTTTGGAAGATGTTAAGTACACTCAGTTAAAATGACTTGTGTAGAAAACAGCTTTTGAAGGTATGATTTATTTACTTTGCAGTTTCAGGAAATTGAGAGCCCAGTCTTTTGCAAGTATAGTCGTGTATTAAAGTCATTGGAATCATCGTTTGCTGTTGTGTTAAGCTGAAACATTTTGCAGTGATTCTAAATCTGTTTCTAAATCTACAATCTTTTATTAGACTGACTTCCACATTCCACAGCAAACTATGTGGCCCTGGAGAAAGCTTGGGATAACAACTCGTAAGATAGCCATTGTTGGGGAAAAAAGTTCATATTTTTAGTACCCTATCTTATTTCATTCCTTTCTAAAAAAAAAACTATTTTAGTTTGGAAATTGTGCAAGTTGTAATTTAGTGTTCCTAGTTTCGGATGTCAGATGATACATTTTTAATGGCTGTAATACAATGGTAACTAGGTTGCACTTTGGTAAGGGAAAGGCTGTGTGTATTTTGTCACTTGGCACATGGCCCAGAATAGCATTCTTGCATAATAGATAATAAAATGCCATTAGTATTTGGAGAAATAAGGACTGTGGTGCTGGTACACTGTTTTTGTAACTTCCGTCTGTGGATTTAACCAGGAAAACACTAGTCTGAAGTAAATTCTGCTTCAAGTTTCAGATGGTTAGAATTTTGCTGCATTCAGCGAATACAGCTCGGCATCTAAATCGTGGCACAGCAGGAAATAACCTCACAAAAATTGTGCATATATTTTAATCTTATTGGAAAATTTTGTGACAGATTTGTAAAAAAGTTGGAATTATTTGTTCCAGGCTCTGTCAGAGAGTTCTTTTTGAATTGGAGGAGCTGATGGCATAGTTGTAATGTTACAGGACTAGTATTCCAAAGCCTCATGCTCATGTTCTGGGGGCATAGGCTTGAATCCCACTGTGATAGAATCTGGAATAAGAGGCTGACCTAATGGTATTGTAAAATTTCAGCTGGTTCACTATGGTCCTAAAGGACATCCTTACCTGATGCAACTCCATTGCAATGTGGTTGACACTTAATTGCCTTCTAGGCAATTAGAAATGGGCAATAAATGTTGGCCTAACCAGTGACACTTGCATTCCATGAGTGTTTCTTTTAAAGGAAAGGTTATAATTCTTTGTGGAGTAGAACATTGTGTAATCCCCTCAAATTATTTATTAGTTACATGCATTAAGCTCATTGTAGTTCATGTATGCATTTACTGAAATAATCTTTTTTTAACATTTAAAATTATGACTTATTTATTAGTAAGGCACATTTTAATGCTACTTCCAGGCATTAGTTGACAGTCTGAGTGGTACTCTGAAATCATCAAAATAATTCTCAAGAATATCAAGTTTCACACAAGACTTCCAGAACTTCCCTTGCTCTCCATCCAGAACTTCCCTTACTCTCCATCCAGAACATGGCTAATTTTCTGCCTCTGTTCCACTCCCCTGCTTCATGACTTTTAAATTGGGGCTACATGGAAAACAGCACTGTAAAACAGATGTAGTATCAAATAGGAAAGTTCCCATAATTGTAGAAGTGCTTTTGAGGCACATATCCTCATGTTAAGCTCATTATTCATGGGCTTATCAATAGAATTGAAAAGACTCTGGCATCTGCTACTGTTGGCTTTGTTGTTGTATGATTAGCCTCTGGTTGAGTGCATTTAAGGCTTCAGAACTGTTGGAGATTCTTGGACACGATTTAGGAAAGCCTTCAATGATTGTTTTATACCTAAGGAGGTAAGTAAGAGACAGCTTCTAAAAGGTTAATCTGTTTGTAAAAGGTACTGGTGCTTGTGAATATGAGTCTTCCATATAGTGGTGATATTCATTTACTTTTTGGTTAATGATTGTGGAAACTATGCCAAAGATCCAGAGCTGATGAAACAAAAGATCACAAGACAACAGCTAGGATTTACTGCAATTCTAACACCACTGGGCTTCACTGCTGCAGTTGAGTCAACTGCTTCTTTTTAATGTGCTGAAATTTTAATTTTCATAATGCGACACCAGTAGCAAAATATGTTTCATATTTTGAAGAATCTGGGTAACTTATTCAATCTTGTGAAGCAGTTTTGTAATTTTGAGAATTGAATCTCATTTTCTGAAGGGGTCATTCTATTTTTAATTGGTGTTTGCTGCTGAGCTGTTTGAATGACTTGGCTAGTGTCCACTTCAAGTATATAGTAGCATTTGTTACAACCAGGATAAAATATACTGAAGTCCTCATTTGACATTGCTTTGTTTGAATGTTGACAGGTTATTGAGGCCTGAAATTTTGGTGAATGTCGCGTGATTCATTCTGATGTCGTTTACTGCACGTGATCTGATTTCTGTGAATAACTGTGGATTTCTGTATTAAGATTGAGATTATCTGTATTTGCAATGCACCTTGTTGAAAATATCAAACTGTCCTAATGTTTCACAACTACTTACTTCTTGAAGTATGGATAATGTATTGAGAGGATACAAATGCCATTTTATTGAACAATGTGCTAGTGTTCTCAATGAAGAATTGCAGATCAGATTTTGGGATACCTTGATCTTCAAAAAAAAATCCCTGGAATCTTTAACATATGCTCAAATAGGTAAACAGAATCCTTGGTTAACACCTTGTAGCAGGGGAATAGCATCTGTCTTCACAGCACACCATTGCCTCGTCACTGCAAGCGAATGCCAGTCCACTTTAAATTCTGGCAGTCTTCTAATACAGGCATTGAGCCAAACTGGTGTTTGATTCACCTTTTGTCTTGAGGAGAAAGTTGTGTACGTGCAATTTTCCATTAACGTTTTATCAATCTATTCCATAGTGTGTTTTAACTGTTTAGAATTTGCACATGGCCCAGAATTTCAGCACCTCAACTGTTTACAATGTTTTAAATATAAGCAGTTCAAAAGGTAGGGGTCTTCACTGTTATTTGCTTAGAAAAACATTATTGTTTGTTTATTGTTGGCTTTGATACCTTTTATCTCCTTCTTTGGAAGTGGTGAAGTACAGTGTTAAAAGGTAACCAATTATACTTTCAAGAATGTGACTTTGAACACAAACATTACAAAATTTAAATTACAAAGTGTAAAGTAACGGATTATAGTCTAATGAGGGTTGTATAATGCTTTCAATATTCATTTTCCGTAAAGTTTAGGGATGAGCCTGAAATTTTCTTGAGCTCCCAGGAGCGTCTGTACGGATGGGATGCGAGTTTCAGTAGACTCTGAACGATCTGACAATTCACATTTACTTTTAAGAGAACAACCGGGGAACATTTTAACTCCACAGCATCCATTTGGCAAGAACACTGACAAACAGTTCTCAGTTTAAAATCAAAAAGCCTTGACTCCACGTTGTTTTCCCCACCTGCCATGCCTTGGCCTCCTTTAACCTCTTTCTATCTCTTTCTCAATCGTTTCCCTCAAATAATGAGCTGAACTTGGAGTTTTAGAAATGAGCGTATTGCAAATTGTGTAAAAAGCATATTTTTCAGCATACATTCCCTTTTTTAAAGACAAGATTTTATGACAATACTTCAGCTGATTTGTTCACAATGCAATGCAGACAGTTGCTCAGATGGTAAATACAGATTTCTTCTGATATAACAGAAGTGAACGCGTACTTACCTGATATCTAAATGTACATTTTGCAGCAGAGATGATTGGATAGCTGGCTGTGAAATAATCCAGGTGATACATTTGTTTGCTGACAAGTTCGATCAATCAATCAATCAAGTTTACTCTTATCTCTAGCACGCAATCCTCCAAGCTTTCCCCTACCCCTTAGAAAAAAAAGCATCACTCGATCTCACAACCATCCTTTAATGATCGTCCTGCTGTTGCAGTTGACATCAAATTCAGCACAGATTAGGGTAGTTGGAATTTAACCCTGATAAGTATGAAGTGATGCACTTTGGAAGAAGTAACAAGACAAGGGAGTAAGTCAATGAAAGGCAAGATACTGGGAAGCTCAGAGAAATTGGGGTTCTTGGCGTGCTTGATAGGGCATAGAGGACACTGGCTTTATTAGTCATGGCATTAATAAGAATAAGACAGTTATGTTGGAGCTAAGCAAGACTTTGGTTAGGCCACAGCTGTAGCTTTGCTTGCAGTTTTTGATCATCGCTCTATAGGAATGAAGTGATTGCACTGAATAGGGTGCGGATGGAATTCCACTGGGTGTTGCAATGGATAGAGTAGTTTACCCATGGGGAGAGACTGGATAAACTTGGACTGTTTTCAGAGAGTGTCAGCAGAGAGATGGCTAAGAGGCGACCTGATTTAAGGTATATAAGATTGAGGTCAGAAATCACATGGCACAGTGTTATAGTCCAATGGGTTTCTTTTGAAAACACAAGCTTTTGGAGCCTCAGTCCTTCATGGTTAATGAGAGAGGTAGTATAAGACGCAGAATTTATAAGTAAAACATACGTGTGTGTGCGCAAGCATGCGTGTGTTGTGGGGAGGGGGCGGCAAGTGTGTGTGTGTGCGTGTTGTGGGGTGGGGGCGGCAAGTGTGTGCGCGCGCGTGTTGAGGGGTGGGGGCGGCAAGTGTGTGCGCGCGCGTTGAGGGGTGGGGGCGGCCACTGTGTGTGTGTGTGTGTGTGCGCGTGTTGAGGGGTGGGGCGGAACATCATTGTTTGTTTAAGCCTGGCATCTAGTTGGCCAGATGGTGAGGAGTGAATGGATGGGAGTGCGGTTCCTTACAGCCAGCTGAACAGGATGGGTGGCTCTGATGTGTTTGGATAGGTCCCAAAGGTAGAGTTTGTTTCTGGCAAGTGATCTGTGGCTGATCGGATGAGGGATCTCTCATCCTGTCATCAGTAATTAATGCTCCACAGTGGGCACAAATCAGAAGTCTGGATACAAGGAGTGACCTTAGGTCAGAAAGTGGGACAGTTGCGCAAAAATGGTGCTGGTTGGATCGAGTGCAATAAACTGCATTGAAGCGTATCTCATGACACTTGATGAGGTCTTAAGCCCCAATGGTCTCCCTGTTTGTGACTAAATTACTTATACAAGCCAGCGCTAAATGTGGACTTCCTGTATGTTTTACTCTGACAATAAATTCTCAGTTGGATTTAAAGGAACAGTTTATTATCTGTTGTGGGTTATTTAAAAAAAAGTCAGAGAGCAGGAGAGAGATAATGGGGACTGCAGATGCTGGAGAATCCAAGATAACAAAGTGTGAAGCTGGATGAACACAGCAGGCCAAGCAGCATCTCAGGAGCACAAAAGCTGACGTTTCGGGCCGAGACCCTTCATCAGAGTCTCGGCCCGAAACGTCAGCTTTTGTGCTCCTGAGATGCTGCTTGGCCTGCTGTGTTCATCCAGCTTCACACTTTGTTATCAGAGAGCAGTACAATAGAATCACTGATCCCATTGCTCAATCTATTTGTTTTGTATTGGTGCTGGTTGTGGGGAAAGAGGGAGAATGTTGTTCACAGTGCAGCTATACATATTACCCTTCCCCAATTAATGTGGCACCTGGAATTTGTATCTTATCAATACTGAGGAGTAAATGGTTCCAGGTTGTCTGCTTGAGATGGGTAAACTGAAGTGGCATTTCCAGAGGTTGGGATGCCCCAATGTTTAATACTATGCAGCTTTTTGTGATGTAGAGTTGTATTGAACTTTTGATTAAATTTGTAAGTGTGTTTGATTAAAATTATTGAGGGTTGCAGTGAGATTGTAAATATCAATGTTTGTATTTCAGAATTGTTTTACGTTGCATGGGGAAATATTGAAATTTGGTGAGAATATCTTTACATGAATATGATGAGAAAAATTCTCAATTTCCAATGTGGAAAGAAAAGTATGCTGTAGTACTTAGTGAGAAAAAAGTTCAACATTCAGTCATACGTTGAAAAAAAAGTCACAACACTTCTGTAAAAATAAAAACATTTCTAACTTGCCTTAGTCACTTCTGGAGGTACTGACTGTGTCCATAGCATCCACTTTCCAGGATATGATAAAACTGAATTTAGTTACATTTCTTCTGTCTCCTCACCTATGTTGAAGATAGTAACTGTTGATGGCTAAACTGATATTGCAATAGCCGGAAGGGTTAAAATGTATACACTTGCCAGCATTGTTACTTAGTCATGTGCACTTTCAATGGCATGTAAAAATTGTAGTCCAATTTTTAAAAATTTATTCAGTGTGTACCTTGCTCGCTGGCAACATTTATTGCCTGTCCCTAGTTGCCCTTGAGAAGGCGGTGGTCAGCTGCCTTCTTGCACTGGTGTTGTCCACCTGTTGTGGGTTGACCCACAATGCCATTAGGGAGGGAATTCCAAAATTTTGACTCCATTATGATAAAAATGTTGACTAAGGCCAGAAGGTCTTTTCCAAAGTGAATACCCATTTCCCAAAGTGAAAAGTAGTGAAGAAAATGGTCAAAACTAATTTCAGTGCATTTCTGCTTGTTTTCATTCCCCTGGAACTTTTATAGGACCATTAGACAAGGGAGCAAAAGTGGGCCATTCAACTCATCAGGTCTGACTCCACCTCTCACTAGGATCATTGTAGATTTGATAATCCTCAACTCCACTTTCTTGCCTTTTCCCTATAACTCTTAATTGCATTACTAATTTTAAAAAGAATATCCTTAATGACTGAGACTCCTCAGCTCTCTGTGAGGTAGAGAATTCCACAGATTCACTGCATTCTGAAAGAAGAAGTTTATTCTCATCTCTCTTTGAAATGTGGAATCCCGTATTCTGAGATGTGTCCACTGGTCCTCGACCTGTATCCTAATAAGAAACAACCTTTCTGCATTTACCCTGCCACGCTTCCTAAGAATCTTGTATATTTCAATAAGGTCACCTCATTTTTCTAAATTACAGTAAGCCTTGTACAGATTTAGCAAGACTACCCTGTTTTCATTCTCCATTCCCTTTGAAATAAAGCCAACATTCAATTTGTCTTCCCTAATACCAGCTGAACCTGGATTCTAGCTTTTTGTGACTGACAGACCCGACTGCCAAATATCCCTGTTCTGTAGCTTTGGGCAATCTTTCTCCATTTAAATAGTGTTTAGCTACTCTATTCTTACTGCCAAAGTTCATGACTGATACTTTCCTACTTTTATATTACATCTGTCAAAATTTTGCTTACTCAACTAACCTGTTTACATCCCTCTGCATTCAGTGCCATCCTCACCACATGCCTTCGCGTCTATTTTTGTCATGTGCAAACTTGGCTATTATACATTCAGTTTTGTCATCAAAATCATTAATATATATTGTAAATAATTGTGGCCCCATCACTGTTCCCTGTACTCCACCAGTTATGAGTTGTCAAGCTGACAATACCCGGCCTTCTCCTAACTCTGACCTCTGTTAGTTAGCAAACCCTCTATCAATGCTCACCTGCTGCCTCCAGCACTATGGGCTCTTCCTTATTATGTCGCCTAATATTGGTATCTTATCCTCATGTATGCTGACAACACTCACTTCTGTCTCCCCACCACCTCTCTCAAGCCCTCTGTCTCTCTGGTCTATCATCCAAAAATCTAGCGCTAGATCTACAATGATTTTCTCCAAATAAATATTAAGTAGACCCAAACTGTTATCTTATCTGAGCCATAAAATGCATTTCCTAGAAGTGACTCCATCACTTTCTGGCAATCAGCTGAGACTGGACTAGACTGTTTGTTTATAGAGAAACGATAGAGAATTCCAAAGGTATACAATCCTCCAAGAAAGAAAAAGAACATACCTCATCTCAGGCTTATGTAACACCCCCTTATTTTTAAGTTGTGCTTGCTGGTTTTGCACTCCCTAACTGGGGAAACGTTTTACCCGCATCTATTCTGTTTATTCCTTTACTTGTTTTGTACGGTTTCAAGCAGATCATTTCTCATTCCTAAACTCTAGATAAATCAGGCCCAGTTGGCACAATTGCTCTTCAAAGGACATTCGATGGAAAAAAAATTGGTGGACTTCTGTTGCGCTTCCTTTCTGACAATAATGCCTTTTCTAAGATTAAAAAGACCAAAACTGCATCTGGAAACCCAGAAGCTTTCCATATGCAGCTATGAAACCCATATGCCCGTATGAAGTGAGACTGCACTACTCCTGTAGTGAAATCCTCTTGCAATAAAGTCTAACTTTCCATTATCTTTCCTAATAGCTTGCTAATACTTCCTAATAGTATGTTGTTCTTCAGTGACTCGTTGACAAGGAAGCCTACATTCAATGAGATCACCTCTCATTATTTATTAGAGTTTAAAAGAAAAACCTAAACTGTTCAGCCAATCTTAATGAGTCAACCCATCATCCCAGGAAGCAAGTGAATCCCTTTTGAATTGTTTTCAGTGTCAGTTTATCTTATCTTAAATATGAAGACTACATCTGTACACAGTACTCCAGGTGTGGCGTCACCAGCACCAGTGCTGTGTCTCAACACTCCCCTGTCTTTAAATTTCAAACCTAGAGTAATAGAAGACAAAATTTTATGTGCCTTCATTATTAGTTGGTGCACCTGCTTACTAGCTTCTTGTGTTTCATGCACAAGAACAACCAGATCCCTCTGTGTTGCACTTTTTGGAGCCTTACTCGATTTAAATAATAGTCTGATTTTTGACACTTCTTAACATTTTCGTATATTGAATTTCATTTTCCAAGTTTTTGCCCACTTGCTCAATTGATTATCCCCTTGCAAAATCTTTATGTCCTCATCCCAACATGAACTTCTTTCTTATTTTTGGGTCGGCAGCAAATTTGGATACACCACACTCTGCCCTCTTCTCCACTTCATTAATATAAACAGTAAGTAATTGAGGCCCCAGGATATATCCTTGTACTCCATTAGTTGTCTTTTCAACCTGAAAAGGTTGATCTCACTCATTTCATTGACTGCTTGTGTTCACTTTTTTCCATGCCATTCCATTCCTCCCATAACCATTCTCACCCTCCCTAGCTTACCTTTGCATCTTTATCATGCCATCCCTCCCATTTCCCCCATGTGATTTTATCCCTCCTGTGCTATCTTTCACATACCACCATTCTGATGTCACCTTTTGTCTTCAACACCTCTCAAGCCATGTCATCCCCATTCCCAGTCAGGCTATTCTGTCCTTCCCATGCCAAAATTTTAATAGAGAATGACAAAATGGAAACAAGAGATGTCATGGGGCTGAAGTTGGCAGTATTGGATATGGAGAAGACATTTTAAGATTTCAAAATGCAAGTTTCTCCACAAGAGCGGTCACATAAAGAAAAACGAGTGAAACTTTAACCATAGCACGTCATTTCAGGTGAGTGGAACAGGAAGTGGGTGCCACATCAATTATTTTTGTCTGCTGGTTCCCATACATTTAAATTCTATTGCAGAGTGTTAATGGTGTGCACTGGAGATACATGAGAGATCTTGGAGGTTTTAGTTGTGCAGCCTGCTATCAGTTGACAATACATCAAGTATATATGGGCTATAAAACAGCCTTCTGGGCAAGCAGCGAGGCTCTTTATTGCAGCTTCAATTTTCATGTCCAACTGCATTGCCCTTAAGATAAGTTTTGATGAGACTATAAAGGTGACAAAGGTTTTTTTAATATAAAATTAAATTTTAATTGTTGCAGCTCACCTTGAAACAAATGTGAACCAGATACCACAAGATTGTCATGTGCAGTGACTTTATTTAATGGTGTAAGATATAAAAGATGACAAAGTTTTGTAATTAAGTATTCATAGCACGCATGTGTTAAAAGTGGGATTCCACAGAAGAGTGAGGGCTAACATGCCTAAACACGTTACTAACTTAACCTCTGAATTATAATCTGCCGTTGGAAAAATCAAAATTAAAACTCCAGCCGATATCGTTCACCCCACACACCATATTTCCTGCTCTTGCAGGTCGATATGATCTCCCTTCGAGTTCTGTAACTCTGTTTTCTACTGATACCTGAAAATGTTTGTAGTGGTTTGAATAATGTTAAGTCCATCTTGCCAGTGTTGCAGTATTAGTAAATGAAGCCAACAGTAAATGCTAGCAGTGTATGTGTAAAAAGAAAAGCAAAATGATTTTATGCCAGTAGAATAATTTTTAGTGTACTGCTTTCACAATACAGTTCTCAGTAGCATTTACACAAGAGACTTGGGAGGTATGGACAAGATTTGACAATAGTAATGTCACCAATAAGAACTGTACTTTTAAACTTTTGTTTATTTCTGTACAAGAATAGATAACTTTTCTAGTCATGAGGTAGCAGTGGACTGGAAGGGTAGCAAAGCAACCTCAACAAAGCCCCTCTTTGGATTTGTTTTTCCACATGACTGAAGAATAATCTAGTCTTCCACATGGAATACTTCTCTCTCTATTCCTGGGAAAATTGTGGGAAACTTGGTATTTGCATAATGTCTTTAGTACTGTTATGGTTGGGCTTTTGATGCCAAAACGGAGTGCCACATTTAGTGTTGGAATGGCCACCTGTCCAGAACTAATGAACTTAGCCTTTGTGTAACATTGTCTTTTCACAGCAGCCCCTTGTGAATAATGAATGAGTTGATTTGATATCGGAAAATGTATGATTTCTGTTAATGTTTGCATAGTGTCTGAAATTTTTCAGGGGCCAATTTCCATTTCAGCATGCCACATGACGACAATTTTGTCCAGTGCAATAAGTCTTAAAGTTGGTCTTTGTGAATTTTTTTCATGAACATTAAAAAGGAGTTTGAAAAGGAATTAAAAGAATTCCATTTACTACTTTCTTCAAGTTCGTTAATTGAGTTACAGTCTGTTCTTGCTTGACTTTGTTTGTACAGTTTTAACACATGCTATGTTGAATTAGAACCAGAGTGTACAAAATAAAATTAATAGTTTGCCTAGAAATTAAATATTTAATGTAGCATATAGATTTCCAGTAGGAGACTGAAGTCTTCAGGAACTTCGGAACATTTTCAAAACTGCCTAGCTAGGACCAAACATAGCATTATTCTAACTGTTATTTTCTGTCGTCTTTGATTTTAGTTATGTAGCTTCTTTTGATGTAAAAAGTTTGGTTTTAGATGGTTTGTAGGTGAAAGCATAAATTAATTGGGTATGGTAAACAAGCAATATTGGGAGAACAATATTGAAGATTACGTAATGTGCATAGCACACCACTGGCCTTTTGGCCTAACCGGCCCATGTCAGCACTTATACTCCACTTGACCCTAAGAAGTAAATGTAGAATACGTTTTTAAAAATGCAGAGAAATCGTACAGGTTAAAGGATAGAATTTTACCGAGTAAGACTGAAGCAAGTAAAGCTACGCACCAGTGCTCGAATGAATTTGAATTAGCGAGAAAGCGGATATATAGGCGAGCTGCCAATTAAGGCAGAGATAAGCCCAAAGGAGAGTTGTGGTAGAGACTAAAACCTAATTGGTGAAATTCAAACATGGAGTCCCAGGAAAAATGAGATCAGAATGATGAGACAAAAGCAGGTTTAAGGACTTTGGAGAGGTTGCAGATGCACTAAATGCAAGGATGAGGGAATTCAACGTTTCTTTTAATTGAGGACACTGCTAATGTAAGCAGACCTGGAGGCGAAAAGAAAAGCTTTGAGTTAGGAATAAATCTTGAAAATACATCTTGTTTTGTTACTGATTTGAACTGAGGGTAGATTAAGCAAATCATGTGATCTGTCTGAAATATGTCTGACAGTAGACCTGGCTGGTTGAATTGTTAAATGTTGCAAAGAATGCTTAGATTGTTATACTGGGAGAAGCATTCAAGAGATTTATGCTGAGAGAAAATGGAGCTTGGAGCACTGTAGATCTTAGCATGTGGAGATTGAGAGCCTCCAAAGTTGCAGAAATGTATAGAGATTGTCAGTTTGTCAATAGTTGTATTTTAAAATGGCCACTTTTTTTTTCCAAAGTGAGAGAGAGTCCGGCTGTCAAGAATAGCTGATTAGCATTTCTAGATATACAATCCGCGTGTCCATGGGAAGGGTGCAAAGGAAGTCATGTAAATATCTAGTTGCAGGCTTTCCTAAAATATCTTTTGAGTCTCTAGGTATGGCCCAGCGAATAAATGATGCAATACAAACAAGGACCCAGAAAATTATCTTGGCTCACAAAATTTAGTAGAATCAATTTCATTAGAACTGAGAAATACCAAGAGCGGGAAACAATGATGGGAGTTGTTTATAGGTTCTCTAATGATATTTTTACTGTAAGAAGAGCATAACTCAGAAAATTAGAGGTACTTGGAATAATTGTAGGGGCCTTTTAATTTTTAATGCAGACTGAGCAAAGCAAATTTACAGCAATAGTGCAGGCAAATAGTTTATGGAATGTGTGCAGACCATTCTAGTTCAGTCTGTCATGAAAGAAACTAGGAATTGAGCGATATTGGATCACATTGTGCAATATGAAAGGGTTAATTAATAACCTTCCTTCAATGGCAGAGTAGTAAAGATTGACCAAAGTATGTGGTATTTTATCTCGAGCTTGAAGGTGATTTTAATTCAGTCCAAAACTAGGTTTTTTAACTTGAAGCAGGGAAAGCCACTTAGCTTTAAGGTGCAAATTGGCTGACGGAAATTGGGAAATTAGTTTAAAGGTAGGAGGGTGAACAAGCAATGGCTAGCAATCAAAGATTTACTGCAATAACATGCAACAAATTACAATCCATTAAGGCACAAAAAGCCCTCAATAAAAGTGATCGATCTGTGACGGGCAGTGGAGGTAAAGGTCATATTAGATTAAACAAAAAGGTCAAAATTGCAGTAAAGCTGAAGATATTGAGGAACTTTAATTCATATGACACCAGGTTGAAGTCCAACAGGCTTATTTGAAGATGCAAGCTTTCGGAGTCTCGCTCCTTCTTCAGATGTCAGTGAGAGAGGTGGCATCAGACACAGAATTTATAAGCAAAAGATCAAAAGGTCATAGAACTGATGTGAATGTATTGAACAAACCTAAGATGGCTGTTACGTCTTTAATCAGTTAGAAAGGCTTAATATGCAAGTTCCAGAATTTCTTTAGGTCACTGCCCCAAGGTAACTAAAGATTTTATTAGTTCCCTCAGTATACCAGAGGTGACAGCCTGGGTCAGACAATGCATGTTAGGTGTGAGGCCTTGGTGCAAATCTGTCTATATTTTAACTAGGAGTCATACTACTTTCCAAAGTAGGAATTTTTTAAAAACTGCCACATTGTCTACAAATTGTGCGCTTTTTGAACAGAATAACATGTGTCTGCATATACAAATCTGCAAATGCAAATACATCTGTATATCCCTGGCAAGGTAAAACATAAATAAGTAGAGTTTAAATTGAGCTTCAACCCTGGTCTGTGTTTGTGTGTGATCTCAAGCCCTGTTGTGTGGACAGGTGTGCTGTGAATGTCACTCCTTTGAGAACAGCCATGAATGAAAAGGTTGGAATGTTCAGATAGCAGTCATTCTGATATTCTGTCATGGCATGATTGTCACAAACATTGGCAGAAGCAACTTGCCCAAGAAACATGGGATCAAGACAACTTCCAGTCTCGTGTCCCAGAAACAGCAGAATAGGCTCAACTGCATCGTGTGGAGTTTTCAATCATCCCAGTTTGAATTTATTACCCCTCCCAATAGAATGTTGGTTGAAGACTGCTATCTCTGTAACATGCAGGGCAGTGGTTGAACTACACCCTATTATCAGTAGTTTTAGAATGACCAGTGAAATAAGGTTGATACTGAGCACTAAAAGGTGTAGAAAAGGAATACTGAAGTGAGTGGACCTTTTGTAGAATGGGATATTAGGACAATCGACATGATTCATCCCTCTCTTGAACGTAGTGAAAAGTGCAAATGTTGTTCCAGAAATACTTAGCCGTTTCTCAACATGTTAGCAATTAAGTGTTAAACAAGAAGTCCTATAGGCAGCCCTCTTGACTGATCACCAGAAAGGCCTTGGATAGTCAATTGAAGCATCTTAATGTCTTCAACTTAGCATGGCCTGATTATCTGATTTCTAGACATATGAAAAAAGTGGCTGCTTTCTCAAGTAGGAAACCAGGTCCTAGGCAAGTTGCCTTTCTGGTTACGGTGGAGATGCCAATTGTTTGCTCCAGTCTGGGACCAGTCATAAGCAGGGAGGGGTACAGTAGCCTAGACAGATATTGAAAGCTACTGCTGCGTTTGACTCCAATCCTTGACCACCCTTACTCAGCTAGTCCCACCCCATATGATCTGACAGAAAAGCACTTCAGTTCTTTAAGCTTGTAGGCATGAACCTCCAGCAATGATCTCAAGAACCCAGAAACTCCCAGCCTCTGATTCTGATACGCAGAACTTCAAAATCACGTCTCACAATTCACTAAGAATCTCACTGATAAGCTATTAAGTGGCCGGTTGGAACTGGCTGATTGGAGTCTGACTGAGCATACTTTTTGCTGGTTGTGGAATGGAGTCACCCATCCGTAATAATACATGCCTCCACATTAGGGCTAAGATTTAGTGCTCTAGGTAGTTGTACATTTTCAAGTGGAGAAGAATGTTTCTTGGAGTTAGAATAATTATATTCATGGATTCAGCAAATCTAATGTGTATGTTTAAGTTGGGATAGGAGGAAAATACACCATAAAATGGATGGAACACAAAAAGCATCAGTTCTCTGAGAGAAATCCTACTATTTGGAGTTAATTGTAGCAGGAGTATTAGTGTTTGAGGTCAAACTGGACAACTGTCTGGAAAATAAACAAACTTGTTGTTTGGGAGAGGTAGTAGGAACTGCCGATGCTGGAGAATCTGAGATGGCACTGTGAAGCTGGATGAACACAGCAGACCGAGCAGGAAAGCTTGATGTTTCAGGTCGAGACCCTTCTTCAGAAAATTTATTGTTTGCTCTGGTTTGGACAGCAGAGATAATGGTCCACAGATCCACCACCACCACCACCCCCTCCATGAGCCTCCTGCCACTTTCCCCTGCAACTGTAGATGGTGTAACACTGTCCGTTTACTTCCTCCTTCCTCAGTATCCAAAGGCCCAAATACACCTGCTAGATGTAGCAGCGCTTTACCTGCACTTCACACAATCCAGTCTACTGCATCTGCTGCTCACCATGTGGTCTCCTGTACATTGGGGAAACAAAGTGTAGACTGGGTGACTTCTTTGCAGAATACTTGCAGTCTGTCTGCAAAAAGGACCCTGAACTTCCAGTTTCCTGCACTTCACACCACTGTGTTCCCTGGCCAACATCTGTGTCAGGCTTGCTGTGGCACTCCAGCAAAGCTCAGCGCAAGCTGAAAGGATAGTATTTCATTTTCTACTTGGGGAACCTGCAGCCTTCAAGACTCAATATTGAATTCAATAACCTTAGGCCTTGAGCAGTCCCATGTCCTTACACCAATGCCCAGGTACCAGGACTTGTTATCTCGCAGTCAGCTAGTACGCTCAACCATTGTAGTCACCAACAGTCTCCATTAACAGCCATTCACACTCCTAGCCAGATTGTTAGCCACTCCTTTTTCTGTCCAACAGTTCTTCTCTCTTTTTGGGTTCTATCCCAACCTATCATTTACTCCTTACCACTCTATCTTCTGCATATAAATTGACCTTTTCCAAGCTACCATCAGTTCTGAGGAAGAGTCACTCGACCCAAACGGTAACTCTGATTTCTCTCCATAGGTGCTGCCAGATCGGCTTAGTTTTCCCAGCAATTTGTATTTTAGTTTCTGATTTACAGCATCTGCAGTTCTTTTAGTTTTTAGTTGGTAAGGAGTAACCCGCTTAGCCCCACGTATTTGTTTTTGCATTCGGTGAGGGTGTGGTTGACCTTCAAATGAATTCCAATAGAAGCTTTAACTCTTTAAACCCTGATTACATTTGTCTAACAGAAGTCCAGCAATACAGATGAATTAGGCCCGAAAGCCACCTTCTAGGCTTTTTGCATACAGATTTAAAAGTCTTTCATATCGCATGTTGTAATTTCTTGCAGAGAGAATATTTCATTTAATTTGCATCTAACTTGAGCTGAAAAAGTAAGATACATTTTGACTGGGGAAGTTTATGCATCAATTTTTCAATTTAATCTGAATTTAATTGAGTGAGTTGCATTGCGTTTCTCACTTGGTGTTGTGGGGAAATCTGTTTCTTGCAGTTATGGTGAAAAAAGATTGTGTCTAATCTATCTGATGTAATCATAAGAACACAGTAAGCAACCATTGTAGAACAATGCTTTGAGAACTTTATGTCCTGTCTATGCCTGTTATTGGAAGAGGGCATTCTGCAAATCGGTGTGATCATTTGAAACTCCCCAAACCTCTGACAGTAAAGTTTTGATCGTATACAATTAATAGTTATTTATTCAACTGTTATACTCAGTCTTTCAGCTTTTGCATCCTTCTGTTGACTGAAGACTCCTTTAAAATTTACTTCTCTGACAATATTTTTGGTCATCCCTCCTAAAATCTACTACTTGCCATAATATGCAAAAAGCAGGTGGAGGGCATAGGTTTAACATGACAGTGGAAAGATTTAAAAGGGAATATTTCTTCGAGGGCGGTGTGTATATGGAATGAACTTCCAGGTGTAGTGGTACATGCAGGTAAAGTTACAACATTTAAAAGACATTTGGATAGCTGCATGAGTAAGAAAGCTTAGAGGGATTTGGGCCAAACACAGCAAATGGGGCTAGTTTAGTTTGGGAAACCTGGTCAGCATGGGCAAGTTGGACTAAAGGATCTGTTTCCATGCTGTATGACTCAATGACTCTAGTGCCATGTAGTTGTAAAATCACAGTAGAATTGGAATTTCAGTTTTGTGCAAGTAAACTGCTTATTGAACATGGCTGAGTTCTTTAGATAAAGACTAATGTTTAATAAGTTCACCTTATTGTTTTCTGTTTATAGTAAGACTTGTGTGATATGCAGGTCCTGCTGCAGAAGTCTCTGTACCCCTTGCCCTGCGATCCTAGGCTGTATGCAAGGGAGGGAGGTGAGATGGATGCTCCCAGAGGGTACACCCTGACTTATGTCCACTGCATTGAAAGGGTGTTTGATTGTGGGACAACTCTACCCTCAGCCCTGAGGTCATGAGCTGCCTGTACACATTGACATGACAGCCATGTTACATGTCAACAGACTGACTTGCAGCTGTGTTAGCCCACTGTCATAAGACTGAGTCCCCTAATTTTAAGTAGAATGGAATATAAAAAGAAAGGATGTTTTATTGCAGCTGTACAGGCATTGGCGGAACTCCTTCTGGAATATTCATTTGAAGAACAGATAAAATTCCTTTAGAAATTTACAGAAAGTTCACTGACTTGTTCCTGGGATGGAAGGCTTATCTTAAGAGGAAAGGTTGAACTGGTAAAGCCTATACCAGTTGGAGTTCAGAACAATGAGAGGTGAATTTATTGAAGGATTTAAGTTCTTGTATCTGACATATGGAAAATATTAAACGTTATTATTAAATAAGTTATGGTACGTACTTGGATATGTTCAAGGTAAGCAGACAGACTCAACATAATTTTGTTTAAGAGGAAACATTTTTTGATAATCTATTGGAATTCTTCAAGGAAGTAAACACTTGCTGTGGATAAAGGGGTACAAGTAGATCTACTGTTCTGATATTTACAGAGGTATTTAATGAGGTGCCATATTAAAGGTTATTGCAGAAAGTAGAAGCTGATGGTGTAGAGGGTAGCATATTGCCATAGATAAAAGATTAACAGGAAGCAGCACGTAGGCATACAATTGTTGTGCTCCAGGTTGGGAAGATGTAACGGGTTGGTGTTTATAATAGGAATCAGTGCTGCATCCTCAACTGTTCACAATTTATATAAGTGATTTCAGACAAAGGGTCGCAGGACTGTTGTAACATTGTGGTAGTATCCAAACCTTAGAAGGTCCAGTTTCAAGTCCAATCTGCCCTGGAAGCTTGCCATGACAAGTTTACACAGGATGATTCAAAATAGATTGACACTGGGGTGGAAGATATGGTTGCCAAATTTGTGGGCAACATAAAGATAGGTAGGAAAATAAGTTGGGAAGAGGGCATAAGGAAGCTGTGAAAATATAGACAGTCTAGGTAAGTAGATAAAGATGTGACAAATAGACAATAATGTGGGAAAAAGTAAAATTGCCCATTTAGTGCAATGAACAGAAATAAATATACAGGTAGGTCTACAATAATGTGATAGTTGCATTCTTGCGTGACCTTGCACTATAGAAAATCACCTTAAAGGGAAATCTCAATACCTGTACAGAGAATCTGTTATCCAAACAGCATCCACTATTCATCAATCGTATTACAGCCAGTTCACGTTAATGAAACATGAGTTATAGCAGAACTAACTGTATTATCAAAATACTGAGAATTGCTAGTGTTCTGAGATATCGAAGGACTGTGTGACTTCATGTTTGAATCATAAAAAATTTGTACATAGGTGTAACGAATAATGAGGGAAGCTAATATAGTATTATGATTTATCACAAGAGGAATTAAATATGAAAGTAGGAACGTTATGCTTCAGTTATATAGGTGACTGATGAGATTGCTTCTCGAACACTGCACCGTATCAGTCATCTTAAATAAGGAAGGCATAAATGCATTGGAAGCAGCTCACAGCAAGTTCACTGGACTGCTACTTGGAGTGGGGAGGTGGGATGTGGTTAACTTGGGAGGAAACATTGAACAGGCTCAGCTTGTATCTGCTGGAGTTTAGGACAGTAAGAGGTGACTTGATCGAAAAATACAAAATCCGGCAGAGTAGTTGTGAAGGCGGTTTCTCTTTATGGGAGAAACTAGAACTAGGGGCCACGTTTTAAAATCAGAGGTAATGAATTAAAAACAGATAAGACAAAAATATTTCTGAGGGTAGCTCAGTGGTTAGCCCTGCTGCCTCAAAGCACTAGAAATGTAGGTTCAATTCCAGTTTGAGTGACTATCTACGTGGAGTTTGCACGTTTTCTTTTGTAACTGAATGGATTTCCTCTGCATACTCCGGTTTCCTCTCACTGTCCAAAGATGTACAGGTTAGGTGAATTGGCCATGCTAAATTGCCCATAGTGTTCAGAGATTTGTAGGTTAGTTGGGTTAGCCATGGAGAATTCAAAGTTACAGAGATAGGATAGGGGAATGGGCCTGGGTGGGGTGTTCTTCTAAGGGTTTGTGTGGACTGGAAGGGGCAAATTGCCTGCTTCCACGACGTAGGGATTCAATGGTTTGGTTGTGAGTCCTTGGAACTCTTCTTCTGAAAAGGCATTGGATGTAGCATCTTTGGATATTTTTAAGATGGAGGAGATAGGTTCTTTTTAAATGAGGGATGAAAAATTACTAGGCGTAGGCAAGAATGTAGCTTTGAGGTTACAGTCAGTTCAGCCATGATCTTGTTGAATGGATGAATACACTATTCCTGTTTGCACTTCATATGTTTGTACATCTGTTCGTACATACGCTCGTGCCTTAAGAGGGCTTGGTGGGATGGTTCCCTCTTGTGAGGTAGACCAAAATGAGGAGGCATAGGTTCGGAATAAGAAGTCTAAGGCAAAACCCGAGGAGATATTTTTCATTAACATTTGTTAGAGTAAGGAATTGCCTATCTCCAGAAGGTAGTGAAGTCTGGGTCTTTGTTATTAAATGCTGAACCTGGTAGATTTTTGATAGTGTGACAATACTGTGGCTTTTAAGATGTTATTTTGTCCTTTTTCTTTGAAGAGAGGTTGTAAGACAGAGTCACAGAGTGGCTACTGAAGACCACTTGAGTAAACAGCTTGTGAGGCCTTGGTTTTTTTTTAAGAAGTTGGAACAATTGAAGCAGCCTGGATGTGGCCAGCTTTTACAGACTAAGCTTTTTAGTTTTTCTTTTAGTTTTTAGATTTAGATTTAAGCAGAAACTTTTGGGATCTCAAGAGTCAGGCCTCACTGAATGTCTCATTGCTGCCTCTCTCTCTGAATCTTCTCTTGATGTTATTTCCTCCTGGATTGGAGAACTGCATGTGAGAATCTGTGTCTGAATTTTCCTTGCTTGCCAAGAGTGTATTTATAGGATCTTCCTATTTTGGAACAGTTAATTAGTAATAGGTACCGTATCTATTATTCTGTTAAATTTCCAGCATTGTTATTCTAAATTCCTCTTTCTTTGGTCGTAATTTTAACTACAGTGTTTAAATAAATTGTGGTTTGCTTAACATCAAGTAGTTTGATCAGTCACATTGCATCGAGAACAGACACTTGACATGCAGGGTCACACAAGAAAATGTTAGGGCTTATGTTGCCTTCTTAAAATATCTTGAAGGGGCCCAGTTTGGTCTGTTACAACAGACAAGAGAGTTAAGGGTTATGGAGAAGGAAAGTGGAGCTAAAATGTTCATCTTACAATCTTATTGAATGATAGGGAAGGCTACACTGCTGAAAGGCCTTCTACAGCTTTTTCTAAGTTCTGTGTTGGAGGCAGGCAGGCAGCAATGTTTAGGTATGGCAGAGCGCCAACAATTCCTTCTTCCTACCAGACAAGACTATATCACTGAATAACCATTCTGTGAAGTTTGTCGTCTTCTTTGGAAGCAGATGATGCCACCTGATGCACTTGTTTCTGACTGTTCAACATACTTGAACTGGTACTTAATCAAATATCCCATACTGTTGATATTCAGTTGTTCCATTGTATAGCCAACCCTTTAAACTGTGTCATACAATGCTTACTTTCTGCTTCCTATTATCAATTATCAGGCTTAAGGCTTTCCTGTCTGTCGAATTGGTTACATGTAGTTCTGCTATAATGGATGTTTCATTAATGCAAATTGGCTGTTACGCGTTTGATGAAGAGTGGCTGCTGATGGATAATGTGAACCTTCTGTTGTACAGCTATAGCGATTTCCCTATAACATGATTTTCCAGGGCAGTATTCTATAATGCGATTTTCTATGGCGCAAGGTCACACAAGAAGACAACTATCATGTTATGGGAGAGCTACCTGTACCAGATCTATCTAGCACTAAGTTTATGCCAGTGTATTGTAGTAATTGGGAGCTAAACTGAGATCAAGGTCACTTGATTTAGTTGCTCAGAATTGGAAGAAAGGCATCCAACACACACGAGGCAATTTCTTATTTACGTTTTTAGCACAAAAATATTTCTACTTTAAAGTGTCAAATTTTTGTGTAAATGATGGACTGGATGCACTTATAAAGAAAGAAGGCTCGCTGGTCTCTCATTCAAACAAGGCACCTGGCAACATTAATTGGACTAGAAATATATAAAAGTGCTGAAGCATGAAGATTGAAATAGTACATAGAACAGTACAGCACAATACAGGCCCTTCGGCCCACGATGTTGTGCGGAATTTTTACCCTAAACCTAAGGTCTATCTAACCTTCACCACTACCTTATACTATCTTCCATATGCCTATCTAATTGCCGCTTAAGTGCCCCTAATGAGGCCGACTCCACTACCCTCTCTGGCAATGCATTCCATGCCCCTACCACTCTAATTGAAGAACCTACCTCTGGCGTCTCACCGATATCTACCTCCACTCACTTTTTAAAACTATGTTCCCTTGTTAAAGCTACCTCCACTCTAAGAAAAAGTCTCTGGCTGTATACTGTATTCTATACCTCTGATCATTTTGTCCACCTCTATCAAGTCACCTCTCATCCTTCGTCATTCTAAAGAGAAAAGCCCTAGCTCTGTCAACCTTTCCTTGTGAGACCTTCCCTCCATTCCTGGCAACATCCTGGTAAATCTCCTCTGCACCTTTTCCAAGGCTTCCACATCTTTCCTTAATGAGGTGACCAGAACTGGACACAATACTCTTAAAATCCATCTGCCACTTCTCAGCCCAGCTCTGCATTCTATCAATGTCCCTTTGTAACATAGAACAGCCCTGTGCACTGTGCACAATGTGACCCACCTTCATATCGTCTGCAAACTTGCTAATCCACCCTTCCACTCCTTCATCCAAATCATTTACAACAATCACAAATAGAAGAGGACCCAGAACAGATCCTTGAGGTACACCACTCGTAACTGAGCACCATGTTGAATATTTTCTGTCCGCTACCACCCTTTGTCTTCTCAGGGTCAGCCAATTCTGAATCCAATCTGCCACATTTCCCCCTATCCCATGCCTCCTTACCTTCTGCATGAGCCTACTATGGGGACCCTTATCAAACGCTTTACTTAAGTCCACGTATACCACATCCACTGCCCTACCTTCATCCACATGTTTGGTCACCTGTTCAAACAATTCAATAAGGTTTGTGAGGCATGATCTACCAGTCACAGATCCATGCTGACTATCACGAATCAAACTGTGCCTTTCCAAGTGATGATAATCCTGTCTCTCGGAGCCCTTTCCAATAATTTGCCCATCACTGACGTAAGCCTAACTGGCCTGTAATTTCCAGGTTATCCCTGTTCCTTTTTTTTGATAAAAGGAATGACGTTTGCCTCTTTCCAGTCGTCTGACACTGTGCCCATGGACAGTGAGGGCAAAAATATCATTTGATGTTCCATGTTCCAACTTAAATCCATGCCACCTGTCATTGATCCCTCCATCAAGGGGAAGGTTTCATCTTGTCTACCCTATCTATGCCAACATAATTTTATACATCTTGATTTGTGTTTCCTGCCACTCTCCTTAGTTCTGAGGAAAACAACCCCAGTCTTTATGACTGAAACTCTCCAGCCCACGCAACATCCTGCTGATTCTCCTCTGCACCTTCTTCAGTCCAATCAAGTCACTCCCATGAAGTTGATTTCAGAACTGCATACAATATTCTAGCTGTGGCCTAGTGAACGTTTTGTACAGTTGCTGTCCAACTGTATGCCTCAACTAATAAAGGCAAGTATACCATATTCTGCTTTAACCACTTCATCCATATGCCCTGATACCTCATGCATATCAAGTTACCTCTAATCTTCAGTACTTCCCAGGGCCCTGCCGTTGACCACGTATTCCCTTGCTTGTCCTGTCCAAATACATTACCTAATGTTTACCAACACTGAAATCAATTTGCCACTGATCAGCCCATCTGTATCCTCTTTTAGTTTCTTTGTCTCTCCTTTTTATTCCCTTTCTTTCTCTGTCACTTCTGTCTAATGGAGAGAGTTGTTCTAGTCCTTTTGAGGCCTCCAATTAACTAACTTATGTATTTAAACACATATGCAGTTTATTACCACTCAGAACCTTTATTCATTTGGGTTTATCGGAGGCCACAGCAAAATATCAGGCCTCATTGGCAATACCTTATGCAAATATAGGCTCTCTGAACAAGCTCATCAGATTGAAGAAAAACAATACGCATGGATCAAAATATTTTCACAGTTTGGAAATAGAATGATGGTTTTTATGCAGTAGAGCCAAGAAACTTTGAGTGTTCTCAATATCTGGCTTCTCAAAAACATTCACTCAAACAGTGTGCTCTTGCATGCATCAGTTCTTCAAACAATGAGCCATAAAAAATTATTAATACTGTCTTTATGTACCAAAGGCTGAGTATTAAACTCTGGTTGTGATGTTTTCACTTTAATCGTTGTGAAGGACATTTCAGCAATGTTCCATAGTTTCCATTGAACCATCATGAAATGAGACACAACCAAGTGGGGTGGGGTGTTGTGTGGTGTAGTGTAGTGAAGGGGAAGAATTTCAAAACAATTTAATTTTATAATATTCTGCTCTCAAGATTGTAATTTTTTTTATCAGTTAAAATTTGTTATATAGCACTTTACTGTGCCATTGAATTTCATAAAAGATTTGTATTCTGTTTTTGATTAAATTACGTTATAACAAGTTACCTTTGTTTACAGGTTGAATGTAAAAATAAAAGGTTAAACTTAAATTATTTTCTTGTTTTTTAGGCTCTGCAGAAGCTGGCCACCCAGTACCTAAAGAGAGAATGGGTTGGATTAAAACTTGATGAAAAAAGTGAACATAATAGGTAAATGTGTTGTGTGTATGAGTAAAGCATTACATAAAGGTAATGTCAGATTGATAGATCCTGAAATAAAGTAGCCCCTAATATTCGCTTTATATTTGCGTGAGATGACGGAAATTGTCTGTGCTTTTGCAAGTATTTACTAATCTAACGATCTTGCATAGAACAAACCCCACTCAGTGCATATGTATTTTTATGTAAATATAATTTATCACATTACTTTTGACTGTTCTGTCAAGAAGTACCTAAAATCAGTTAAGATTATAAAGTGATCATTTATTATTGTATGCCAAATTTTAAAGGCTATCTGAATACTCAACTAGTTTATTGTAGATACATGTTTCAGAGCACTTAAATCAGTTCAATTTTATGAAAAGTTCAGCTTTTAAAAATGATTTTACTGTTGGTTACTCATTTGTATTATCAGTAGTTGTTTCATTAAATTTCATTGTATTGGCTTGACTTGTTAAAAAAATACTCCAGGTTGAGTTTTACAGTGGCTTATTCTGAGCTATTTAAATAGCTCATCACGCAAATGAATGCAGACGTTTTATTAAGGGAAAGGCTTATTTTAAATGTTCAAAGACCTGGAAGTGAAATAGTTTATCTTGGTATTTTTTCTTTAGTCCAAGCGTATCTGTTATTGCAATAAAAAAGTGGTCAGAGGGATTCGCTGGAGCCTGGTGCCGAGCATGTTTCATTCCTTTTACATCATAGACTCCAAGAACTCTACAGAAAATTGCTTGCGCTGTCAAATCAATAGTAGTGGGTTTTCTCCACATGGACCAGCTGGCCTAAAGCAGATTGCTGGACATAGTCTAAATTTGCCGTATCTCTTTCAAGTAATGATGTGATTACTTATTTGAAGAGCTTACTTCCTTCACTCATTTGGGCTTATTGGATGGCCAAAGCAAACTATCAGGCCTCATTGACATTACCTTGTACAAACATATCCCATGAAATAATAAATATATGAATGTTGCTTGCAAAAAGTAGCATTAGTTGTACATCCCTAAGTGCCCTCTAACTGAGTAGCTTGCTAGGATCATTTCAGAGTCAACCACATTGCTGGTGACTGGACATGTAGTCTAGACCAGATAAGGATGGCCAATTTCCGTCAATAAAGGACATTGGTGAATCAGTGGGGTTTTCTTTTCATGTTTCATGGTTGCCGTTGGCTTTCAATTCTAGATTTGATTTATCGATTTTTAAATTCCACCAACTGCTGTTGTAGGAATTGAACCTAATTGAGGTTGTTGACTTCATCACCGAGCTGGTTTGTTTTTCGTTCAGATGTTTTGTCACCATGCTAGGTGACATCATCAGTGGAACCTCCGATGAAGCGATGTTATTCTACTTTGCTTGGAATTTTTACTGTCTGGTCCATTATGGTGAGTACTGTCATAACAATTATACAAGATCCTTGCCATAAATGAGTATCTCCGCAACATCATCCACAGATGTCTACATAACGACAACAACAGGAGGACACAGTACGACCTAACACGCTTACCACACTTCCCCACATCAGAACTGACAGCAAGACTCCTAAGACCGCTAGGAATTACGGTGGCCCACAAGACCACAAACACTCTACGACAACACTCAAGGGTTAAGGACCCCATTCCCTCAAGATGCAGAATGAACATGGTTTACAAAATACCATACAATGGCTGCCACAAACATTACAACAGACAGGAAGGAAACTGGCCATGAGACTACACAAACATCAGCTAGTAGCAAATGGCACAATGAGCTCTCCTTAATATTTGTACATCTAGACAGTGAAGGCCATCACTGGGACAAAAGTACCATTGTAGCCAAAGCTAAACACAGACACGTGTGGGAATTCCTAGAGGTGTGGTTCTCCACCCATACTTCAATCAACAAACATATAGAAATGGACCCCATATATAAACCCATACAGATCAAAACCAGAAATGACAGTACTCACCATAATGGACCAGACCGTATAAATTCCAAGCAAAGTAGAATAACATCGCTACTTTGGAGGCTCCACTGATGATGTCACCTAGCATTGGTGACAAAACATCTGAACTAAAACAACCAGAGCTACAGGTCTTTGCCAATACTATATTGAACCTACTTCCCCAGGTTTTAGCCTGGGCGTTTGGATTACTTGTCCAGAGACATTACCGCTACTTCCCCACATTGTAACTACTCTCAGTCTGTAAAGAAAATTTTCTAACTTGTCTGTCAGTTTGTGTTCATCTTAACTGTGTAACCTCCAGTCTTCTTGCCAACTACTGGAATATTGGTGAATTATCTCCGCATAATCCTTTGGAAATGTGCACCTATAACTGTTTACAGCCCAAAGGTACCTGCAATCTGCTGGTCAACCCACATCCAGGCAACTTGCTTCTTAAAATATTTTATTCAATTTTTCATCATATGAGATACTCATCTTTGCCTCAACTACTATTTGTGCTCAAGTATTATATAACCCAACAAACATCTGTGAAAAGATTTTTTAATGACGTTATGCACGTCCACATTCAAGGCTTATATCTTTTGAAGCCATAGCTCTCTTCATGTGTACCATATGGAATGTCATGTCGAACCTAGGTTTTCACCTATACCCACTGTATTAATTTCAACTCACCCCCCCCCCCCCCACCCCCGGATGTTAGTTAAATGTTCAATTTTCATAATTTTCCAGAGTTTGCAATTGTTCTGGTCGTCTTATTCATTTAAGTACCTATTGCTTTTAAATTTCTTGTTAGTTTTGTATGTAGAAAATAGGAGCAGCAATGGGCTAACGGGCCCTCTGAGCCAGCTTCACCACTCAGTAAGATCATGGCTGATCATTCAACTCAATACCCTGTCCCTGTTCTCTGCTGATACCTCTTGACCCCTTTAACCCGAAGAACTATAATCAAGCTCTTTGAAAATATTCACTGTTTTGACCTCAAACTTTCTGTGGCAGAGAGTTCACAAGTTCACTACACTGAAGAAATTTTTCTTCTTTATAGTGTGAAATGGCCTACCACATATCTTTAAACTGCGACACCTGGTTCAGGACTCTCCCCTCATTGGGAATGTCCTTCCCGCGTTTACGCTGACCTGTTAGAATTTGATAGATTTCTATGAGATCCTTCGCCCGCGTTCTTCTCAACACCAGTGATTCTAGTCCTAACTGATCCAGTTCATGTATCAAAATAATAAGGACAAAGAATGCACAATAACAATAACAGCTACCTAGAATACATCTCTTCCCACCCACCCTCCTGCAAAAATTCCATCCCCTATTCCCAATTCCTCTGCTTCCGCCGCATCTGCTCCCAGGATGAGACATTGCACTCCCGCACATCCCAGATGTCCAGGTTCTTCAAGGACCGCAACTTGCCCCCCACAGTGGTCGAGAACGCCCTTGACCGCGTCTCCCGCATTTCCCACAACACATTCCTCACCCTGTCCCTGCCACAACCGTCCAAAGAGGATCCCCCTCGTTCTCACACACCACCCCACCAACCTCCGGATACAACGCATCATCCTCTGACACTTCCGCCATCTACAATCCGACCCCACCACCCAAGACATTTTTCCATCCCCACCCTTGTCTGCTTTCCGGAGAGACCACTCTCTCCGTGACTCCCTTGTTCGCTCCACACTGCCCTCCAACCCCACCACACCCGGCACCCTCCCCTGCAACCGCAGGAAGTGCTACACTTGCCCCCACACCACCTCCCTCACCCCTATCCCAGGCCCCAAGATGACTTTCCATATTAAGCAGAGGTTCACCTGCACATCTGCCAATGTGGTATACTGTATCCATTGTACCCGGTGTGGCATCCTCTACTTTGGGAAAACCAAGCGGAGGCTTGGGGACCGCTTTGCAGAAGACGTCCGCTCGGTTTGCAATAAACAACTGCACCTCCCAGTCGCGAACCATTTCAACTCCCCCTCCCATTCTTTAGATGGCATGTCCATCATGGGCCTCATGCAGTGCCACAATGACGCCACCCAAAGGTTGCAGGAACAGCAACTCATATTCCACTTGGGAACCCTGCAGCCCAATGGTATCAATGTGGACTTCACCAGCTTCAAAATCTCCCCTTCCCCCACCGCATCCCAAAACCAGCCCAGTTCGTCTCCTCCCCCCACTGCATCACACAACCAGCCCAGCTCTTCCTCTCCCCCCACTACATCCCAAAACCAGCCCAGCCTGTCTCTGTCTCCCTAACCTGTTCTTCCTCTCACCCATCCCTTCCTCCCACCCCAAGCCGCACCTCCATTTCCTACGTACTAACCTCATCCCACCTCCTTGACCTGTCCGTCTTCCCTGGACTGACCTATCCCCTCCCTACCTCCCCACCTATACTCTCCTCTCCACCTATCTTCTTTTCTCTCCATCTTCGGTCCGCCTCCCCCTCTCTCCCTATTTATTCCAGAACCCTCACCCCATTCCCCTCTCTGACAAAGGGTCTAGGCCTGAAACGTCAGATTTTGTGCTCCTGAGATGCTGCTTGGCCTGCTGTGTTCATCCAGCTTCGCACTTTATTATCTTGGATTCTCCAGCATCTTCAATTCCCATCATCTCTCATCTATCAGTCCCATCATCCCAGGAATGGGTCTAGTAAATCTTTGTTGCACTTCCTTCTGAACATCCATCCTCAGTTAAGGAATTCAAATCTGCATTAAATACTCCACGTATGGTCTCACCAAGTCCTTGTACATTTGCAACAAGACATTCCTGTTCCTGTACTCCATTTCTCTCGCTATGAAGCCAATATACCATTTGCAATGTAATTTCTGTGAAAATAGAAGATAGGTTAAATAGTCTAATCTTGTTCCTATCATGCCTGCTCTGCCATTCAATGCGATCGTAGCTGGTCATTCACTTTAATCCCCTAATTCCACCCTATCTCCCCCAACCCCAGCACATGCACACGCACATCAATCCCTTGATCCCTATTTGATTCAGCAGACACAATTGTCTCAACAAATTGAATTGCAAACAATCTCAAGAATGAAACCTGCTCACAATCCAGTCTCGTTTCATTCAACGTTAAAATGGATCAACTTAGCAAGTGTATGTGGCATAAGCATTGCCTCCAGTTAACAGCAAAGAAAGATACACTTTTGTCCAATTTAACCTCAGTTGTGAACTCCCCTAACCCTGAACTCCAGCTGCGGGTAAACTGTTTCAGCCTTTTGCAGTTCTTTATCCTCTAGCAACCAAAGAGACACAGATCATCTTTCAGTCACCTTTGGGGGTTAAAAATACACAACTTCTACTAACACTTCGTATCCTTCAACATCTCATGCCTGGTAGCATTTAAATGCACCTATTTGCACATTTTTGTTGTTGTATCCCTCCCTACATATGAGAGTTGTATCTTGGGCACAGTGTTTCATTAAGGTGTGGTGGGAAAAAAATTGATTCACCAGTGGTGAATATCAGCACAAATAGCTGCTTTCTTTGCTATTTGTTAGATTCAAAGGGCTGTCAAAGTGCTGTATTCCAAACCTTGACTTTAAATAAATGTCTGAATTATATGAAGTGCCGGAATACCCATGCTCCGGTTAAAAACAAAAGTCAGGAAGGAGGCCATGGCCCAGAAGCGGCTGTGTGCAGTCATTTATTGGCCAATTTGCCATTGCTAGAATGGAGGTGGGATTTCCACCGTTCTGGTTCAGGAAGACCTGCCTTAGACCTGTTGGCCAGTTAGAGGTCAACAGCCCTCCAGGACTTTGGCATCGAGGCCTGCTGTGACAGATCAGGATTTGAGCATCTCACATTGTATCAAGCTGGCAGGCCCCAGTGAGAGAGATGGGACTCTGTAATTTGAGAGTCCTTGAGGGCAGCTACTACTTTTTAGGAGAGTAAGGGATAGGTGTAAAACTTTAGGGAGGGTGTTGTTCTGGGTTCAAGGGACATCTTAAGAATGGGCAGCCCCGCTCTTGCAGGGAAACCTGCTACGCTGGCCTTTGGAGTGGCAACCAGCAGCAGCCATGAGATGAGGTCCTTTGAAGACTTGATGGCCTCCACTGGCATGTGGAATGCCTGACAATTCCTACTGCTGATAAAATTGTGGTAGAGGCAAGGAGAAGCTTGTAGTAAGCAAGCACCCATCCCCCCCCCCCCCCCCCCCAACCCCCACCACCCACCCTCCACCCCAGTGAGGGGTGTAAATTCCAGCCCAAAGAGTGTGACTGACACTATCAAAAACGTCATACAGCTGATGAAAGAGATCACAGACATGGATAATTACAGGTGACTTCTACCTGCAAAAATGTCCCTTACCACATTGTTGAACGCTATTTCCAGAAGTTGATTTTAAAGAAAATGTAATGTTTGTAAGTGTTCGTATTTATAGGGTCAGAGTCGTACAACATGGCTCATCCACGCTGACCAGGTTTCCTAAATTGAACTAGCTCCATTTGCCTGTGTTTGATTTATATCCCTCTGAACCTTTCCTATTTACGAACTGTCAAAATGTCTTTTAAATGTTGTAATTGTACCAATCTCCACCACTTCCTCTGGCAGCTTGTTCCACATACACAACCCCTCTGTGGAAAAAGTTGCTCCTCAGATCCCTTTTAAATCTTTCCGCTCTCACCCTAATCCTGTGCCATCTAGTTTTGGACTCCCTGACCCTGCAGAAAAGACTTTGGCTGTTCACCTTATCTATGCCCCCCATAATTTTGTTAACTTCTATAAGGTCACTCATCAGTCTCCCACACTCCGGTGGGGGGGAGGCCTTTCTGGATAAAACGACAATTAATGTGCTATTTTAATCAAGGATAAATTCTCAATCATTGTTTTTTGATTTGTTACGATTAGTAAATCACTGTCTACCTAGTATTTATAGAAGTACTGTATAACAAATAGAAGGATGCAGTGACATAGTCATAATGTCAGTGGACATGTAATCCAGAACGACAGGTTCTGATATTTGGCATTATAGATTCCATAAGACCATAAGACATAGGAGTGGAAGTAAGGCCATTCGGCCCATTAAGTCCACTCCACCATTTCAATCATGGCTGATGGGCATTTCAACACTACTTCCCTGCACTCTCCCCGTAGCCCTTGATTCCTTCTGAGATCAAGAATTTGTCGATCTCTGCCTTGCAGGCATCCAACGTCCCGGCCTCTGCTACACTCTGCAGCAATGAATTCCACAAGCCCACCACTCTCTGGCTGAAGAAATGTCATCTCATTTCAGTTTTAAATTGTCCCCCTCTAATTTTAAGGCTGTGCCCACGGGCCCTAGTCTCAAGTCCCACCATAGTAGATTGAATTCAAATTTCACAACAAAAATCTGGAATTTAAAGCTAACTTAATGGCAATCATATAGTGACTGTTGATTGTCATGAAAACCCATCTATTTCACTTATGCCATTTGCAGAGGGGGTCTTCTGTTCTTATCTTTTCTAGTTTACACATGACTGCAGATCCACAGCAATGTGGCTTACTCAACTGCCCTCTGAAATGGCCAAGTTCCAGGTTAGCTTGGGATAGCCGATAAATGCTGGCCCAGCCAACAGCACCCACAACCCGTGAATGAACATAAATCCCCAAATCAATTTTCTTTTTGTTTCATTTGGCGGAAATTTCATGCAATGCAGAATTGAAAGGACAATGTTTGAATGCCTTGTAGAATTTGGTGTCTCCAAGAAATTGATTTTCTTGCTAACCTCATAATTTCTCACTACAATGTGATGACAAACTACCATGACCCAATGTTTCTGTTGGCAAAATACCCATAAAATTCTCAATAATTTCATGTTTTTCAATAGGAGTATGCTTGCAGTGTGGAAGTCCTACCTTGAAGGAACCTTACATTTGGCCCAGTCTCGAATTATTGCATCTGAAAACTATAGGAATCAGATATTGGAGCCTGCTAAAATTGTAAAAAGTATTAAAGAGCAGCAGCTGAAAAAGGTATTTATAAATAAATCTAATTGAGAAATGTCTTTTTATTCAGGGCCAGTTGAGGCTATCGATTACTTCTCAGGCTGTTAAAAATATTTCTTTCGAAATTCCATTTTTTTCACAGAACAGTTGTGATGGAAATATTGTTTAAATTTCTTTCCTTTGACTCAAGCAGGTGTGACAGTTACGTGTTCTTTTCTACTCTTTTTTAAAAAAAGTGATCAGTGCAATTTCAAAAATATTTTTGATTTTTAATAGCTGAGCAATGTATGTTGCCTGGATCAATTTGATGTTGTGCATACCATACTTTATCCTAGACCTGGACTAGCACAGACTGCATTTCAATCATAGGAGAGACAAAAAGAAACCAAAGAGTTTGGTCAGGTGGAAGCAAGAAAAATGTCAAATGACAAGGGAAAGAAAAAAACACAAAACGAAATTGCAACAAAGCAACCAGATCAAGCAAGCAGAAGGGAATAAGTAAGGTAAAGAATCAAGAATGGCAGGAAACTATCTTATTGTTTCTGTATTTAGTTTCTTGTAGCTCACGTTACCCGTGGTCTAGCATTGAAAGTACACAAGAGCAGTGGGCAAATCCACCTGCAAAAGTTGCCAAATTACCTGGGAAATTTCACTCGTGATGAATTCAGTCAAAGGAAAGGCAACTCCATGAATGAAATGGAAGGGAAGACTGAGGAGATGGTCCTCCAGTTATAGATAAGATTTGATTTGGCTTATTATTGTCACATGTACCTAGGCACAATGAAAAGTTTGTTTTGTGTGTTGTAAGGCAGATCATAGCAGATGAAGTGCATGAGGGTAATAGAACAGAGTGAGGAATACAAGGTTGTTGCTGCAGAGAAGATGCACGATGAACAAGGTCAACGTTAAATTTGAAATTTGAAGGCTCCATTCAGTGGTCTTGTCACAGTGGGGAAGAAGCTGGTCTTGAACCTGTTGGTGTTTAAGCTTCTGTATCTGCTGCCTGATGGAAAAAGGTTGGAAGAAGTTATAGCTGGCACGAGGAGGGTCTTTGATTATGTTGGCTGCCTTCCCGAGGCAGTGAGAAGTGTAGGTGGACTCAATGGTTGGAAGTTTGGCTCACATGATGGAACTCCGCTGTTTTCACCACTCTCATGTTGCCATTTCAAGCTGTGATGTATCCAGATAGAATGCTTTCTGTGATGCATCTGTAAAAATTGCCAGCAGTCTTTATGGATATGCTGAATATCCTTAGCTTCCGGAGAAAATAGAGACGCTGATGTGATTTCTTGACTGCCACGTCAATGTGGCAGGACAAGGACAGATTGTTGGTGATCATCACCCCTAAGAACTTGACGCTGTCAACCATTTCTGCCTCCACTCTGGAGATGGGGGCATGCTCTCCACCTTGCTACCTGAAGTCAATGACCAGCTCTTTCATTTTGCTGACATTAAGGGAGAGTTTGTTATCTTTAGACAACACCACCAAGCACTCTGTCTCTGTCTCTTTCCTTCTCGTCACAATTTGATATCCGGCCTACAATGGTGGTGTCATCAGCAAACTTGTAGATGGAGTTCAAATGAAATTTGGTCACACAGTCGTAGGTGTACAGGGTTATAGTAAGGAGCTGAGTATGCAGTCTCAAGGGCCGCCGCTGTTGGGGTTGTCATGGAGAAGGTGCTGTTGCCTAATCTCACTGTAGCCTGTGGGTCAGGAAGTCAAGGGTCCAATCGTGGAGGGTGGAGCTGCCTGAGTTGGGAGAATAATGTGGTTGGGATTGTGTGGTTAAAGGTGGAGCTGCAGTCAATGAAGAGGAGCGTGACGTAGGTATCTTTGTTATCCATATGTTCTAGGGACAAATGCAAGGCCAGGGAGATGGCATCTGTTGTGGACCTGTTGAGGTGGTAGATGAATTGCAAGGGATCAAGACTGGATGGGAGGCTAGAGTTAATATGACTAACCTCTCAATGCACTTCATAATTATGGAAGTCACAGTCACTGGGCGATAGCCATTGAGGCACACTGCATGAGTTTTCTTTAGTACTGGCATGATGGTGGCCTTCTTGAAGCAACTGTGGACTTCAGATCGTATTAAGGAGAGGTTAAAGATATCAGCAAACACTCCCGCCAGCTGGTGAATGCAGATCTGAGTGCATGGCTGGGAACTCTCTCTGAGCCAGTCGCTTTCCATGGGGTCACCCTCAAAAAGGCTGATCTGAAATCTGCAGCAGTGACTGAGGGAACAGGTGCATCCAAGGCAGTTGCTGCAGGTGACACCATTTCACTGACCTTCTGTTTGCAGCAAGTGTAAAATGCATTAAGCGCATCGGGGAGGAATGCGTCTGCTATTCTGCTCTGCTTCATTTTCTTGTCCATTATGTCATGTAGGCCTTACCACAAATGATGAGAGACGGCTTGAGCTGGGATGTGGGACCTTTTGCCCAAACTGGGAATTCTGTCTGCTGGATCTCGGATTGGGGTGTCAACTGGAATAGGGTAGGTTGGGAGGAGGAGGCTTTTGGGGTGTGAAGCAAGAGGCATTTTGGGGGCCTCAGGGAAAAGGAGGTTATGAAAGGGAGTTGGTAGAAAAGGAAACTACAAGAAGAGCGAGATAACAAGGTGTAGAGCTGGATGAACACAGCAGGCCAAGAGAATAAGACTGAAAGAAGGGTCTGGGGAGGTTGGGGTGAACAGTTTGCAAGGGCTTATGGGAAGAACAGAGAATGCAAAAGAGAGAAAATAGTTTAATCCGGACAACAAAGAAATATTCAACTAATGGGGATCTAAGTAAACATGAAAATCACTGAGTTAATTCGTTCCTTGTGATGAATGCTGACTATCTAATTTGCTACTGCTATGCTTGGAAAAGAAGTATAGTCAATCCTACTGAAATGAACACAGTAACTTATCTCTAATATTTAGAACATAGAACATAGAACAGTACAGCACAGAACAGGCCCTTCAGCCCACAATGTTGTGCTGACCATTGATCCTCATGTAAGCACCCTCAAATTTCTGTGACCATATACATGTCCAGCAGTCTCTTAAATGACCCCAATGACCTTGCTTCCACAACTGCTGCTGGCAACACATTCCATGCTCTCACAACTCTCTGCGTAAAGAACCTGCCTCTGACATCCCCTCTATACTTTCCACCAACCAGCTTAAAACTATGACCCCTCGTGCTAGCCATTTCTGCCCTAGTATCTAGATTTAAATCTAAGACTGAGATCAGTGATACAGTGAACAGGGTTATAACTGTTTAATTAAAGTGTTAAAGCATTGTGAGTATGTGATGGAAATTATTTAGATGAGAGCTCCTCAGTCTGCAGATGGTGTGTTGAGGGATTTTCATGTGTGGGAGTACCTATTTTGGAAAAATGCATTTGTGAATGTATGCCCATTATTTCATACCAGTTTAAATACCATGGTATGTAGAAAATTAATGCTTTCCTTCTGTGTTGCAATAATTTTTGAGGATACTGATGAAGTCATCTTATACTAGATAATAAAGTGTGAAGCTGGATGAACGTAGCAGGCCAAGTAGCATCTCAGGAGCACAAAAGCTGACACTTCGGGCCTAGACCCTTCTTCAGACAGGGGGATGGGGTGAGGGTTCTGGAATAAATAGGGAGAGAGGGGGAGGCAGACCGAAGATGGAGAGAAAAGAAGGTAGGTGGAGAGGAGAGTATAGGTGGGGAGGTAGGGAGGGGATAGGTCAGTCCAGGGAAGACGGACAGGTCAAGGAGGTGGGATGAGGTTAGTACGTAGGAAATGGAGGTGCGGCTTGCGATGGGAGGAAGGGATGGGTGAGAGGAAGAACAGGTTAGGGAGGCAGAGACAGGCTGTGCTGGTTTTGGGATGCAGTGGGAGGAGAGGAAGAGCTGGGCTGGTTTTGGAATGCAGTGGGGGAGGGGTAGATTTTGAAGCTGGTGAAGTCCACATTGATACCATTGGGATGCAGGGTTCCCAAGCGGAATATGAGTTGCTGTTCCTGAAACCTTCAGGTGGCATCATTGTGGCACTGCATGAGGCCCATGATGGACATGTCGTCTAAGGAATGGGAAGGGGAGTTGAAATGGTTCGCGACTGGGAGGTGCAGTTGTTTATTGCGAACTGAGCGGAGGTGTTCCGCAAAGCGGTCCCCAAGCCCCCGCTTGGTTTCCCCAATGTAGAGGAAGCCGCACCAGGTACAGTGGATGCAGTATACCACATTGGCAGATGTGCAGGTGAACCTCTGCTTAATATGGAAAGTCATCTTGGGGCCTGGGATAGGAGTGAGGGAGGAGGTGTGGGGGCAAGTATAGCATTTCCTGCGGTTGCAGGGGAAGGTGCCGGGTGTGGTGGGGTTGGAGGTCAGTGTGGAGCGAACAAGGGAGTCACGGAGAGAGTGGTCTCTCCGGAAAGCAGACAAGGGTGGTGATGGAAAAATGTCTTGGGTGGTGGGGTCGGATTGTAGATGG